>NC_141384.1:29727914-30927914 GCF_017979445.1 Akebia trifoliata
GTGAGATAATAACTTTAGGATTCTTCTTTCTTGATAAGAAAATCATTTGCCTTGAGACTTTTTTAGGAGAATATTTTACTTCCAAGAAGTGATAATCATTTTCCTAGGAAAGTGATTTTCTTTGAAAAGGCACGCTGTTGTCGAACAGGTAAGATTCTTTAGAGGTCTATTGAGCTGCTTTGAACTGATCTCAGGTCAAATAAATATTATTTTTTTATTCAACACAAATATTAATATAATCACGAAACTTGGTCGAGTTTCAAATCTAACTTGGTTCAACTTTGAGTTGCCTTGGCTGAGTTAATAATTTGTACCGAACTTTTCTCTATTTTACTTGGGCTCGAGTCACCTTGAACTTCAATAGAGTTGAATTGACTCATTTTAGTTTTGAGTTGACTCAATGCTCGTTGGTGGCGAAGTGGCCTAGATTCTCAGAACTAGTTGTAGATTGCATGTTTTTTATTGCACGGTCAAAAACTCACTGTAGTGGCATGTACCAGAATTGTATATTTTTTTTGACAAATTTGGGGTACAACTCAAAATCAATTGGCAATGAGTGGAGAGACCCAAGAGCTTATATGGACAGAGAGATAAGGGAATAAATGGTCGATGTGGGACTAAACTCAACATGCCTTGCATGTGTGGGTCAAACTAGGCCAAAGCAAGTGAAGATATCATTTAGATGATGTGGAGGAGAGAAAGGCCCGCTCTGATATAATGATAATTTTGAGGGTCCTACTCAAAATCAATTGACAATGAAGGGAGAAGCCAGGAGCATATAAGGAGAGAGACAAGACAATAAGTGTCTAATGCTGGATTAAACATTTTTCCCTGGGGATATACAATGGCACATCCCCATAAACATTTGCGGTTGTGTATCCCATGGGAGAAAATCTATGGCTCTTGCACACGCCATATTAGTGAGTTTTTGAGTTATTCTATCGGATTGAGTTAGAAAATCAACACTCTTAGAAAAAAGAAAAAAGAAAAAAGAGAGATGATCCAAAACGGTGTCCTATTCCTATAGCATATGAACGGTGTCTACGTGGCTTGTTTTGGTAGGAGTTTAAACACATTAGGCTCCTAACCAAGCCATTTTTCTATATGACATTTAGCCCAATGTGTTTTTTGTTCAATAAACACGTGCCATTTAGACACTTATTTTTGTATAGGAATAGGACATTGTTTTGGATTAGGACTCTACAAAAAATACCTATAAATTTTTTATCTTAACTTATCCATTGGAGTTAATGAAACGATTCTTTATGGTCTTCAATCCATTTTATCAATTTTTTTTATTTTTTTTATTTTTTATTTCTACTATCTTGATGTTGTAGTTAGTTGCAATCGTAGACACCTTCGTTTGGAATTGCAACCATATAACTATAGAGTGCAATCATTAGAACAAAAACAAGATGATGACAATAGAGAGTGGAACTTTTTTTTGTGTGAACAAAAAGAAAAAAAAGAAGGATGCCATTGAAGTTATTACAAGCTTTAGTTGATCAAGAAGATGATGAAGACAATAATGTAGCAGTAATGAAATCTCTCTTTCTCCATTTTTTTTTTTTTTTTAAAGTGCAATCATACCAATGAAGTACAAAAAAATAGGAGATATACTACTAGTTGATCTCAACCAAAAAGTGATACACAAATGGTTAGGCAATTTTAATTTGAATTAAAAAAAAAAAAGGATAACAAGAACAACATTACCTTTCAAATTTGCTTAAAGAGAGAGAGAGAGAGAGAGAGAGCATTTTTAGTAGAATTATGCAATAAACTAGGGATATTTAAGAAAAAGTGATAAACTTTTGATAAATTTAAATATTCTGATTTACTATTCATTTTAATTACTAAAACGTGAACGATAACGAATTCAGAAGTTTTTAAAATGACTAATTGGAAATTGTCATTTTAAACCTATGAAATTGGCACTTTAAAATCATCGAATTCATTATTGTTTTGAATTTTTTTATATAATGAAAACGTGATGATTAAATGAACAGTTAGAAACTATTCTACTACTCTTCTATTTTCTTTAAAGGTAAGAGTGGGGAGACATATAGTGCCTAAATTGAACTTTTATCAAATAAAAAAGCAGTACATATAGGATTTTGACAATAGAGAAACCCTATTCCCGTAATCTCTGAATTTCTCATCAAACCCTAATTTTGAATTATATATATGGTGGATTTACCCTTCTCACCTCTTTCTCCTTCCTCTTTTATTTTTCAACATTTAGTATTTAAAATAAAAGAAGGTATAGCAGATTTACACATCGGTATTATATATGTAACGCTTTCTACATCACAAATTTACCCCCTTCACGTACCTGACGTTATATACTTAACGGCGTTAAACTGCCGTTATAATTAACGGATGGAGAATTTATATCCTACAACTCACCAACATGTTCCTTCCGTGTCCTCCCCATAATCATCGCCAGATCCCTATGGTGCATGTTAACCTTGAGCCCATATTTCATGAACAAAGTCAGAGACATCTTCTGTTCCACTCTATGGCCTTTTGCTAACGTGAACCGGTGCCTTAGTAACACTGCTGCTGCAATCGATTTCATTTGTAGATAAGCCAAATCCTTCCCCAAACAGATCCTTGGTCCCGCATTAAACGCTACGAACTTGTACGAATCGTGGACTTCGTAACGGTTTCCGTCACTTGATAACCACCTCTCTGGTTTAAACTCGAGACAGTCTTCCCCCCACGTGGACTTCATCCTACCCGTTGAATATATTGAGTACGTGATTCCTGATCCTGCGGGTACAAATGTGCCGTCGGGCAATAAATCGTCCGACACCACATGTTTTGTGTCCTCTGGCACTGATGGGTATAACCGAAGTGTCTCTGATAATGCTGCTTTCAAGTATATAAGACGGTCAACCTCGTCGAAAGTCAACGGTTCGTCGACCCACTTTGATGTATCTTCGCCACGTGTCTCTTTTAGAACGGTGGAGATCTCAAGTAAGATCTTTTCTTCTACTCCTGGGTTTAGGGTCAACAACCAGAAGAACCAACTTAGAGCGACTGACGACGTGTCACGTCCAGCTAGGATGAAATTTAGTGCCACGTGTTGGAGGAAGGAATCTGAGTAAGATTCTTTTTTCGACATGAATCTGGAGAGCAAGTCATCGTGTGGAGTGGTCCCACTTTGCCGACTCTTCAACTCGTGCTTACGTGTGTTGATCACGCTGGATAAATACTCGTCCACGTGTTTAAGGCTCTGAGTCAAGCTGACTTCTGAGCCTAGCCGAAGCCATTTCTTGGTTTTCCAAACAACCTCAGGTAAGATACAGCGCTGCAGCGTGGCTTCGGTGGCTCGATCGAAAGCCGATGCGAAGCTGTTCTCCGGAAGCCCAGGTGATAGAGTCTGTGGGTCCATACCGAACGCTAATCCACAGATGTTATCGAACGTGAGCCGTAGAAGGAGGTCTTGAAGATCAACCGGCTTGGCTTCGAGCTGAGCCGTCTTCAGAATTGGCCAGAACCTATGTTTTATGGCTCTGTTCACCCAACGAGCCATGGATAGTCTAAGCGTTCGCGTAGTGAACTCGAGTGCAGCTGTCTTCCTCTGGAACAGCCACGTGTCACCATCAGAATTGAAGATCCCCTCGCCAAGTAGATCATGAAACACAGATTGATACGTGGGACCTTTTGGATAATTGTCAAACCGAGTCTTTAATATATATTCCATATTTTTAGGATCACACGTGACAGTCACGAGACCTTGCTTTCGAGCTAGGAAAGGAACGGCACAGATGCAAGTTTGGTACGTGCCACCACACGTGCGTAGATTATCAGTTATCCAATCATGCATGCGATCAGCATTTTTTATCAAACCAGGCAAACTACCCAATAAGGGCCAAACACGTGGTCCCTTTAATGACCGTATGAAAAAATTGAACCAAAGTAAATAAGCCACTATGGCCGACAACAGCAATAAAGCTGTAGAGGTCTCCATAGCCAAACGATATATATATATATATATATATATATATATAGAGAGAGAGAGAGAGAGAGAGAGAGAGACGGAAAACCGATTTACTGAAAGAAAACAGTTATGTAACCGTTAGTGACCGAAATGGAAATAAATTTAAAACCTCAGAGGGGTGAAATCGAAATTTGAGATACAAATCTCCTTTTTTGAACCTTGTTGAACCGGGTTTTTTTTACGTAAAGAACCGGATGTCGATCTGAGAAGTAAAGGAGGAGAGAAGGAAATGAGAGTGAGTGAGAGAGAAGAGAAGAGAGAGGATGGATTTATAGAAGAAAAAAAAATCAAATTAAATTTCTCAACTATTAAATGCTGTCTTAGTTCGTTGGGAGTTTCTAATCTAATTTTGAGAAAGCGAAAACTCAAACAGGAAAATTTATTCAGCCAAACCTGATCTACAATTTCTTCACTCTTTAAGACTCTCTCTCTCTCTCTTTCTCACTATGAAGCTCACCTAATATTGCACGAAAAGGGGACTCCTCTTTAATTTCTAGAAGGAAAATGCTGGAATGACACAAACGGAGACACAAGAGTGACACAAATGATGTGGTGGGTCGCATATAACCGTAGATGCTTTTTACTCGTATCTCGCTGAAAAGCATCTACGGTTATGTGCACGACACCACGTCATTCTGTCACCCCCGTGTCTTTAAAGAAACTAATGTTAGAAAAGAAAAGTAGTAAAGGATATTAGTTGAGAACCTGAGAGGGATGGTTAGAAAAACCGATCACCGGTTTTTTAGGTAAGGCTACTTTTTATTATTATTAAAAAAAACAAAAGAGTAAAGATAACCTGACTATCCCACGTGGCACACTCAATCAACTACTTGACGTGACAGTTTGATAACTGTAGATCTATGTTCATCGGGATATACGGTACTCTTCAGATACACTTTTTAATGAGAAAGTGCAGCCCTAAAGAGCTCCGATCCACCGTTCTAGAACTTATCATGTAAGAGTAGTCGATTGAGTTTGCCACATAGGATAATCTGATTATTATTATTTTTTTTTTTTTTGATAAGTAGTAATTCATTCATATAAGAAGATCAGGCCACTCGAGATGACCAGTCTAGCACGACTTAACAATACGAAACTACTTAAAAGGAATACAACAAATTCCATCCCAAATAAAATAAATTTTTTTTTATCAGTTTATATTATATTATTAGTTGTTGTTAAATAGAAAGGACTTGTGATGAGATGGTTGGGGATTGGTTGAACTACCAACCAAACTTTTGAACTACAATCAAGTTTTATTCTGGAGGGTCATGTTGTCTAATTTTTTTGTTTTTGTCTCATGGCTCTCCATATATAAAATGCGTTGGAGTCCCTTCTCAAAGCTTTGGCTATGGAAAACACAGTTGGGAGTAAACTCACAAAGCCGGAGTATAAGTTTAAATCGACAAAGGAAAACGATCCGTAAAATATGTTAAAAATGAAAAAAAAAAAAAAAGGATAAAAAAAAAAATAGAGATTAAAAATTATTATATATATATATAAACTCACAAAGCCGGAGTATAAGTTTAAATCGACGAAGGAAAACGATCCGTAAAATATGTTAAAAATGAAAAAAAAAAAAAAAATAGATATTAAAAATTATTATATATATATAATGAAAATTCATAAAATCAAGTTATTATCATCAAATCCAATATTTTTACATTTATGAATCACCAAATTCAAATCCTGCATTTAAAAAAAATAAGAAAGTATTTAATTTTTTTCCTATAAAAGAAATATATATATATTTGTTGAGAAAATAAAGAATAAATCAATGTTTTTCTTGAATCACAAATGAAAAAATCGCATTTTTTAATTGTCAGAGATGCTAAATGTGTTTTAAAAGTGTTTTTTTATTTATAACTATGATTGGGAGGAGATGCCTAGCTTGATCCCAGTGCATTGGAGTTGCTCTTATGATCTAGTGGAATAGGAAGAGGTGGAGTTTTCCCTAACATGAGGACCAACGCAAGATTCTCTAACTGATTTGGAAGTTCATCATAAAGACTCAATTCTGTTCAAAAGGTTTTTAAAAAAATAACAATCAAGATATGTTCATATGGTGAAGTACATGTACGACAGAGAGTTATATAACTAATGTTAGAACAATGTGTAGTGAAATAAATAATAAAACATATTCGTACAATTATCCATCTTAAGTTCTTAATTTTTGGGTCCCTTGAGTTGAGAGGCCTCAACAGCTCGTGTGTGACATCCATGTCATTGTTAATTATTTCATATACTTTGAGGGCTACCAGCACGAGTGTGGCAGTGACTTCCCCTCTCAACATGTGTCCTCAAAATTTGACAAATAATTTTTATGAGTCTTGATAATCGGACTCTCCCGTGTGGCATACTCAAAATACTCTCCTAACATGGCATGTGTTATAAGCATAGACTTTATGTCACAGGATACACAATCTCACATCCCCCCATAAATCTGTGCAGTTGTACATCCCAATAAAAGAAAATATATGGTTTTGACACATCCCACGTCAGGAGAGTATTTTGAGTATTCCATGTGGGGGTGTCAAGTTATCATTATCATTACTCATTTTTATGAATGCCCATTTTGGTGAATGTTTGAGATACCTCCATATATATATATCCTCTCTCTCTCTCTTTCTTTTTTTTGATGACAGGAGTGTCCGAACTCATGTCCGACTAAGGGGATTGGAAGAGCCAAGGCATCTGGGTCACTCCCTTGGGCACACGCAATGCCCACACATTGCATGCACCGGATAAGTGAGGGTGCGCCCACACGGGTGGCCTCAAGGAAATACTATGCATACTGGGTACTAAACTCACAAGTTACAACTCTCATCGCTTATTGAATTCGAAATTGACATTGTGCCACCCCCTCAGAGTTGAAAGTCTGCAACTCTATTAGTCTCTCTATAAAATATTTAAATGGGATACACCCACAAAAGACATTATCATAACTATCATTGTTATCATCATTTCATTCTCATCTTATTCAAGTGGTTGAAGATGATTGATTTTTGGAAGACATACTGGGGGTTTTTAGATCATTTTTGCTAATCTATAAAAAAAAAAAGACCAAGGTCAAGGGGAAATCAGATTTGAAAAATACAAAAAGATGTAAAAAAATATTTTCAAAAAAAGGTGCCACGTGGTCTTAAATGGAGTGCGGTGCTAGAGCACCCTCTATTTCCTATGAATCTACATCTCATACTTACATGTGTGAGGTTTCCTACCCACTTGGATCCAAATCCAATCCAATCCAATAATGTTTGGATCAGATCAAATGCTACTTGATATATAAAGTTAGATGTACATCATATATTAAAATAAAATATTTATTATACTTTATATATTTTCTCACATATTATTGGATCCAATCCTAATCAGACTGAATTCACTTACGATTGATCCCATAATCTTTATTGGAGAGGATTCTTGTTAAAATCCACATTTCAATCTTGATCCAAAATTATCGGATTGGATTTTGGATCCATTAACTGACCACACCAATTTTTGCCATCCACATAAATGAGGAGATTTGGACCACAATGTGGGAGAAGTTATTTGGAAATTTTATTGCGACTTCTATTGCTCTTATTAAATAAATGATAAGGACCCCAAATAAATTATTTAGGTTTCGATTGGACTCACATTGTACTGGGGAGCTTACCATAGATTTGGGATCAAAACCTTGACTTCGTCAATTTACCTATTGATACAAATAGAGACAGTAATCTTAACACGACCTGCGAGCATGACTCGAAACGACGTGAAGTTAGTGGGTTTGGGTCAAGCCTAATTGGTTTGGGTCATAATAGTGTCAACCTGTCTAACATGATTATTAAATGAGTTGGGTTTTTGACGTCAACCCGCCTAATCCCATTTGACACGTTTAATTATTCTGTTATTAACATGTAATTTTAAATATATCAACAATTATTTAAGAATATTTTAAATTACTCTTTTTTTTTTCTAGAATTTTTTAGAACTTTTTCATAATACATTTTTTTATATATCAACTTCTATAAAATATAAAGGGTTAACCTTTAATTTGGGAAATAAAAAATACTTTTCTTAATAAGTTGTTTATTTATATTTATATTTTTTTACTCTGTTTTTTTCGTAAAAAACTAGAGGTATGTAGTGTTTGATTCCTAATATTGAAAAAATAACCCTCAATAAGATTTAAGATCTTATCAAATAAGGCTATTATGTATCATGTGATAATGAATTACACTTTGCTTAGCCAATAATAATAATATTGAAAAATATTTTCCTTACTAAGTTAGTAAGGAAAACTTTCTGATCATGTCATCTTATGACTTTTGAAAACATGATCTGATGTCATATAGTTGTAAAGGACAAAATTCAATGAACTTTGAAAAAAAAAATTGAATTGAAATTTATTTCACCATTGAATTTAGTTTACAGTTGTGTGACTTTATTTTTAGTAATGATATTTTATTTTTGGTAGTGGAAATGAATTTTTTTTTCTCAATAAAGATTAGAAATTTATTAAATAGGTTATATATGGGTTAGGTCAGATATACCTATTTATAAATGGGTTGGGTTTGGGTTTGATAAATTTTCAGAATACAGTTACCTCAACACAACATGAACATGACTTGACTTGACCCATTGCCACTCCTAGATACAAAGTAGAAATCATGAAAATGAAATTTGGGATCCTCTTATTGAGAAAAATATTTAGGTTCTTGCGTTTAAGTGGTAGTTTTTTAGCTTGCAAGACTCGTCGTTAATGGTACGTTGTATGAGCCAAAGTACTGAGATAATAAAATGAGAACATAAGATAATTAGAAGAAGAAAGGTTGGTTAGAAGCGTGAAATTAACTGACGTTTTATTTGAAATGTGGTGCGTCCTAGAGAAGTAATTTTCCTCGACATTCGTATGAGAATAATGATTGCAAAATTGGTTATTTGGCAACGTTTTGGGTGATTTTCAAAGACCTTTTATTTTAATATTTTAATAATTATATTAAAATATTTTATCTTTTTGGACATTGATTTAATATAAGAAATCTATATAAAAAAACACAATGAGGGGTTCCCGTTCTAACTATAGTGGAGTGGGGTCCATACTATTCCACTTTATTGGCTTTCCTTTTCACCCCTTCAACTTTAATGAATTTCCTCTCCTCCTCCCCATTTTTTAATAATACCTCTCTAACTTTACTATCTTTCATTTTTCACCCCTTTATCCTTAAAGAGGATGCCAATGCTCTACAATACAGACTAACTATAATATATCTATATAATAAAACACAACGGTGGACTCTATTTCTTTGTTTCAAGATTTATACCCTATAAACAATGTATCTCGAGGATAATCGTCCCTCTTCAATTCCTTTGTCTCCCTCTTCTTCCCCTTCCCAACAATACCACTGACTTTATTCTCTTCTCTTATTTCTCTTTCCAAAAATACTCTTATAACTTTCTATATTACTTTTCGTTTTTTTTTTTCTATAATTCCCTTCCAAATTTATTATTTTTATCTCTTTCAACCCTAAACCCTAAAGACGATGCTAGTGTCGTAAGAATGAACAAACTCTAATGTGTGTGTATATATATATTTGGAATCGAGGTATTCAGGATTCTTAGAGCACCCAACTAATCCTCGGGGCATGTGTAAGATTTATACCCTATAAACAATGTATCTCGAGGATAATCGTCCCTCTTCAATTCCTTTGTCTCCCTCTTCTTCCCCTTCCCAACAATACCACCGACTTTATTCTCTTCTTTTATTTCCCTTTCCAAAAATACTCTTATAACTTTCTATATTACTTTTCGTATTTTTTTTTTCTATAATACCCTTCCAAATTTATTATTTTTATCTCTTTCAATCCTAAACCCTAAAGAGGATGCCAGTGTCGTAAACATGAACAAACTCTAATGTGTGTGTGTGTGTGTGTGCATGTATATATATATTTGGAATCAAGATATTCAGGCCTCTTAGAGCACCCAACTAATCCTCGGGGCATGTGTAACTCCCCCCGCCCCCCCCCCCCCCCCACCCCCACCCCCACCCCCACCCCCACCCCCAAAACTCCACCAAGTAATTTTTGGGATAAATCCTTCAGGTGACCCCTAATGGATGATTCAAACCCAAGATCACTTATTCGAGATGTGGTCTTGACCATCTCACCAATCATTTGATGGTTCTTTGGAGCATATTTTAGTCGTCAACTAAATATAATAACATTGAGTTCGCACCCATTGTCTGGTTGGTTAACATATTGAAATCGTGGGTTGGATTCTAGCTTACGAATTGAAACAACAAATAATGCTATTATTATTATCTGAAAATTCTCGTAATTTTAAGCTTTGTAATCTTCTCAAAACACTAAAAGTAAGAGGTCGATCTGGACTAGACTATTACTCGATTTTCAGCTTGTGCTTTTGATTGGAAGTGCTTCTTAGTTTGAACTTCAAAAGCACCCTACCGGGGGGGGGGGGGGGTCAATCAACAATATCTTAAACAAACACACAATCTCACATGCAATCAGGCAAATTTATAAGTGGGCCCATAAAAATTTTAAAGGTTTGGTGAACCACGAAACCATAATCAATTTTCAAAATATTCCACCAACTAGGAAACACATAAGTCTGTGGCATCTAGATTAATTGAAGTTGGGACTAAAGTATAGTGGATCATCTTTAATAAATCCTTAACCTTATTTTGTTCATGTGATCTGTGTTCAACCTTTTGGAGATATAGTGGGGTCATAGCGTAAAAACTTTGAAGAGGCCAGCCTGCTTCAAAGTTTTGAAGGAACCCTGTCCCTTAGATTACACGTGGCATTTCTTAGGAGGTATTCTAAATAGAATAATGCTGAAGTGACCTCAAGATTGGACCTCACATCGCACATCTTGACATGAAAGTGTACACAGGAACCATAGATGTTTTTCGTCGAGATACGAGTGAAAAATCATATATGGTTCTCATGCACTTTCACTTCAGGATGTGCGATATGAGGTACGATATTGAGGTCACTCCAACACGACTCTTCTAAATATTAACAAAAAATGTAAGGGCGTAAAATAAATACAAAATACTACATATCTTGTATTGAGGAGGTTTCCTTCAAAATGTTGATGGTCAAGATTATTGCTTTAGAACCAAACGACTGTCTATTCATGCTCGTGCCCAAGACCAAGATGTGCCACATATTTAGGTTTGGTGGACCGAAATGAGTTGAGTTGAATTGAGAGTGAGTCAAGTTGTGCCTAAATCAGTTTTAATTGGCTTAGTTAATGCAGCCAACAAACATGTCTTTAATCACCATGTCCTTTATAGGTTATTAGTAGTAGAAAAATAAAGTCCCCATAAATCACCTCCCCTTCACATCTTTTTCTTATTATTTAATGTGACTTTATACCAACTGATGGATGGCAAGTGTGAATTAATAAAAGAGATTATACAAAATTTAAAGTAGAAAATATAATTTTATAAAGTTTTTTTCATTTAAAATATAATATAAGAATAATTTTGTAATTCTAAAATATAACTAATATATTATTATTATTATTTAATGTTTGGATATGTCCTACCACTATCATCATCCCTACTTCCTCCGTAGACACCCTATTTTTTATTTATGCCCGATTTGTCCACTCACCAAGGCAATAACTCAAGAACTTTGAAATGATTTGTAAACTGTTGTAATTATTTCAAGACGACCTTAAACTACTGTATGCTCCAAAAAGTATAAACTTCCACATGTTTTGAAATAAATTAAAATTATATATAATTCATAGAAAGAGTGAAAAGAGGAAAAAAAAAAAAGAATAAGAGGACAATCGAGATAACTAACTTTTGTTCTCAACAAAATTTGAAACACACACCCATCATGAGACATAGAAACCAGAAACTAGACCGCATGCTTGGAAAATTTTGACATAAATAAAATTACGAAAATGACCTAAGACACTACTTGATCAGGAAATACATCAAATGACATTGATTTCTATCACATATCATAGAACCTATTGTAGACATGAGGTGTTTAGCATAGAACCTCTATACTACATTATTTGGAGTTGCCACAATTCTTTTTTAGAAATAGGTGTGAATAGGTACTCGAAATAATTTTGAAATTGATTTATCGTCGTAGTAACTCTCATTTATTGGAAAATACATTGTCTACCTAGGATCTAAGTAGGGAGGTCCGATTAAAAGATAAGGAAGGTGCTAAGCACCCCATCCTCTCCGCCAAAAGTGGTTTACCTTGAGACTTGTCAATCTTTTGAAAAATTTACGAATATCAAAAATGCATGTTTAGAGGTGGTGTGTGCAATATGTAAAAATATTCTCTTAGAAAAGAATTTTACTATCAATGTGAGATTGGAAATATACTATGAAAAATGATGACCTATCTAGTCTACATTATTTTTTCATGAACAAGAATATTGGTTTGAGTTTTTAGAAAGGTTCCATAGTGGAGTTCCCTTAATGTCATAACCTTAATGCATGTATGTAAGGCTAGAAACTTAGTATTTTAATAGAATGTTCTTGTTTGAGAATGGAGAGATGGATGAGAGTTTTTGAGTTGAGGATTGAGTTAAGATAGGGTTAGAGAGGTAAAATAGGGATTTTTGTAGAGTTTTAGGTTGGGAGATGGGAGCTTGAGAGCATGAAATGCTAATAGAAAATATGGCTATTTAAAGAGTTTTTGGAGAACTTTTGGGGGTAAAATGGTTCAATCTTAAAAAAATGACATGAGATTTAGATTATTTATTTTTAGATTTTTCATTTTTATGAGGATAAATGTGAAATTTGTGATAAGAAACCCTAAAAGTATTTTTGACATTTGTTTTTTTTTTAATAAATAGAGGTTAGAACAAAAATATTTTTGAGAAGGTGAGTAGGAGAGTGATATGTGTAAAGGTGGAGTGATAGGTAAAAAAGTAGATCTTGATTCTTTCGTAAATAATTCATAAATCAAGGGTGAATGTATATTTTTGAAATGAACCAGTAGGAGAACTCCATGTATGTATTTTAAGATTTTCACTTTTTAAGGTAGGATTGGAAGTTCTTACAATTTTTTAGATTTTTACCAAAGACTAAAATACTTTTTTGGTTTGACCTCACTTATTGAGGAGGGCATTTTTAAAATTTTTTAAAAGAGTTGACTCTTTAATTAGGTTGAAGCATTGGCCCACCAATAAGAAGTCTTCTTGGATGTTGATGCTTATTAAAGACCAACATGTGTTCTTTCTTGGGGGAGGTGTAAGACCATGGTCTTAGAATAAGTTTGGATTGGATTTTGATTTTGGATTTAGGTTATGAGCTTAGGATGATTTAAGTTTAGGTATTTGGACTAAGCTTGAAAATGGGCTTAGTATTAGGTTAGGGTATGGATAATAAAGAGTGGATATGAAATTGGGAAATGGGTATGAAATTGGGTTGAAAATGGGTTATGGAGTTGGATACAAAATGAGTTATGAAGTTGGATGGGATTGGACTAGGGGTAAGATTTGGGGCATGCCAGTTAATATGAAATGATGCATGTGTGAATGTATGCACAAAGAAATGTGTCGAGTGACAATTATTATGCAATATGGACCCGTTGAAGTGCTTTAGACCTTAATTAAAATCAACTTAAGATTTGAAATTTTGAATATTTTTTAATGGATTCGTGCAAATTGGAATGTCTACACCTCTCAATTAGGGTAAAACTAGTTAAATCATAGGAAATGATGTGCTTAGACTCTCAGAATCCTGAGATGTATGCAAATTGTTGAAATCCAACAAAAATGATAATTTGAAGAGAACACGTGTCAAAACGATCTCCGTTTTCAATAAAACTTGACAAGCTGTCACATTTTCAGACTTAGAATCCAAAAACTTAGGTCCCTCTCCCTCGAAATGGGCAAATTCAAATTATTTTTACGAAAATACCCCCAATTTCAAGTTAAATGACACTTAAATTTTTTTTGGCTTGTGGCATTTTCGAGGGGTATCCCTTGTCAAATTGTTCAACCAAAGAAAAATACACTCTCTCTCTCTTTACTTTCATTCTCAGAGTTGAAGAAATTAACAAAGAGGATGGCATTTACTTGAATATTTTGCTGAATCAAGGGAGTCTCATTTGTGATTTTCCATCTATCTTGACTGCTATTCAGGTAATAAAATGGATTCCAGTAATGGAAATTGATTTCTTCTTTGATGTGTAGAATTTTTCATTTTAGGAGAGACTTATGAGTATTGGTTCAAAGAAGTTTTGATTCTATGTCCTTGTTATTAAATTACATTCCCTAGTAATAAGTCAGTAGTTTGCCACGTACGTAATGCAGTCTCTCTAGTCCACTACCCCCATAAATGTTTGGTATTCTTTTTAGTTGATTTGTACAAACTGATTGGTAAGTTTTGACTTTCGGATTGTGGCATTTCCCCTCACAAGAGACGTGTTTTTATTTTATTTTATATTGTCCTTGACCTCATGTCTCGTTTGTAAGGAAAATGCTGGAATGACACATAGGTGACCAAAAATGATGTGGCGTTGCACACATAACCGTAGATGCTTTTTTACTTGTATCTGGTGGAAAAGCATCTACGGTAATGTGTAATGTGTGCGACACTACATCATTTTGTCACTTTTGTGTCTCTGTTTGTGTCACTCTAGCACGACTCCATTTATAATATCTTTAAAATATCTAAAATATCTTTTTCTCATCTTTTTCATATAGTGAGGTCTTTCAATGACGATTGCGATTATTTTCCACAATTCTTTTTTATTATCATCATGAATGATGAATGGAGATTGATATTCTCTAAATTTTAAATATTTAGACGTATTTTTTTATTCATATATTGTAATGATTTATAATAAAAAATAAAGAACAAAATTGAGATTCTAATTTTTTTGATAATTATATTGTAATTTTTTATTTGCAATTATGATTTATGTATTTTGGGTATTTCGAGAAGATTTACCCAGTATCTAACTAAAAAAAATGAAAATTTTCAATTACATTTACAATGTAGAGTTCACCACTTTTTATTATCTATTTAAATATTTTTATTATCGAACTCACCATTTTTTATTGTCTAATTTAACATTTTATTACTGTCGAGATCGATGGTTATTTTTTATATGAAAATATTGTCGAACTCAACTCTAATTAAATGTTGAACTAGACAATAAAAAGTGATGAACTCAACACTAAGTAATAAATGTTGAACAAAACAATAAAAAGTGGTGAATTCGATACTAAGTAATTAAAAGTTGAACTAGACAATAAAAAGTAACGACGAACATGACACTAAGTAGTGAATTTGACAATACAAATGTTGAACTAGACAATAAAAATTGGTGACCTCAACAATGTAATGTGAAAGGAATTTTTTTCGTTTTTTTTTTCAACTTCAATACTTGGCAAGTCTCCTTGAAATACCCAAAATGCGTATATCATAGTTGCAAATCAAAAGTTAAGATGTAATCATCAAAAAATTTAGAATCTTAACTTCACTCTTCATTTTTTTTAATGAAACATTGAAAAAAAAAATCTAAATGTCGAAAATTAAGACAATATTATTCTCCATATGTCATCCATGATCAAAGATCTTCGGAAATAATCTCAATCGCCATCGAAAAACCAAAGTAAAGAAAATGAGAAAAGGTAGTTCGGGTATTTCAAAAACATTATAAACTTGAGATGAGATCTAGGGACTACTAAGAAAAGAAAATTTTATTAAATGGACTATTAAGAGATTGCCCAAAATTTAGAGACTATTTAGAAAAAAATCCCTCTACCAAGGTCCTTTAAGTAATTTTCCCTTGAAGTTAATGTTTTGAGTTATGCTAGAGTGACCTCAATGGGGGACACACAAGGGACATCTTGACGTGGTGGCACATATGTCCGTAGATGTTTTTTATTTGTATCTCAAAGAAAATACATCTATGGGCATGTGCATGCCACCACATCAAGATGTCCCCCCACTGAGGTCACTCCAGCATTAATCTAGCGTCTTACTTTTGACAAATTATACTGTCTAATCATCGCCTATGTCGTTGAGTTGTCAGAGTGACCTCAAGCTTGTACCTCATATAGCACATCTTGATGTGAAAGTAAATGGCAATCAAAGATATTTTTCACTCGTATCTCAATGAAAAACATCTATGGCTCCCATACACTTTCACGTCAAGACGTGTGATGAGAGGAACAATCTTGAGGAGCTTTAATCTTTTAAAAATTCATCCAAGTCGACTTGCTTAGATTTTAGATATTTTCTTGGATTAAATAATAATATTTTTTAAAAATTTTAAATCTTTTTATAATTCATATTAAACATGAGAGAATATATTTATTCAAGTTATAACAGAAAAGATAATTATATTGAAGTATAAATATTTATTTAAATCCATCAAAAGTATGCCATGGATTCTAACTTATTTTCATAAAATATTTTATCACTCGTTTTTGCACCAATCCAAGTCATAGTTTTAAAATTCGACTCAACTTAATGGTCCAGAGTCAAGTCAAGTCTACTAGGATAAGTGAAACAATTATTCTAAAAACAATTTTAATTTTTTTAAAAATATAAAAATATTGATTTTATTCTCCATAAAAAATCTTCTACATAGCCAAATACCTCTATTGAGTTTCTAACCTAACTTAGTGCATTTTCAAGCTAACTCGACAACAAATTTACTCAATGATTTGCTGAGTTAGTTTATGAAGTTGGTCCATCAAATTTTATGACCGAGTTGTCTAAAAATCCAATTGAGCCTACTCTATTAGGTTTTGAGTTGACTCGCAGTGTTGCAAGCCTATAAAAAAATAAGAAGAAAGAAAGATTGTTCGAATACAACCACTGGAGATAATTTTTTATACATAGGATTATCAATGGAAAGCCACATATTTACGTTGTATTTGGATTGAGAGAAATGGAGAGAAGAGAAGAGAAGAGAAAATAAATGAATTTCTCTCCATTTCTCTTGTTTGGATTGCAAAGTGGGGGAGAGAAGAGAAAAAAAATAAAAGAAAAAAATGTGAGTTTTCTTTCTCTCTAAAAGTGAAGAGATTTGGAGAAAAATATTAATATTTTATAATTTCAGCTATGCCCCTAAAATTTTTTAAGGATATTTTAAAATTTCAAAGTTATCCCAATTTCTCTCTAGTCAATCCATACTGGGTGGAGAGAAATTGAATTTCTCCTCTCCACTTCTCTCAAAATCCAAACATAGTGTTAGTGTTGGTGAGTTCAAATGAGTTGAGTTGAGGGTGAGGCAGAGCTATCTTATGTTTTCTTGCCGGGGGGGGGGGGGGGGGGGGGGGTAACATGCCATTAATCACCACCTCCTTTATGGGGGGGGGGCTGGGGGGGTAACATGCCATTAATCACCACCTCCTTTATGGGTTATTAGTAGTAGACAAAAAGTCCCCACAAATCACCTTCCCTTCACATCATTTTCTTTTTTATTTGATGTGACTTTAAACCAACTGGTGGATGGCCAGTGTTAGTTATTAAAATTAGTATTTATGTAAGGTTATAATAATATTTATAATTAATATGAGAGATTATTGAAAATTTTAAATAGAAAATATAATTTTATAAATTTATTGTCATTTAATATAATAATTTTGTAAACCCTGTGGGGTTGGCTTAATGGCAATTTCGAACCGACAAGATAAAGCGTAGGCCATGAGTTCAATACCGTATGAGCATTAATTCCTTGGGAACCACCCATGAGAGCACCCTCACATCACAGGACTATGATGTGAGGGTGTCTACAGGATATTCGATTATCAATTATTTTATTTTATTTATTTATTTATTTTCTTTTTGTAATTCTAACATATAACTGATGTGGATTTATTTTGTAAAATGTTTGGACAAGTCCTACCACTATCACCAGCCCTACATCCTTTGTGGACACCCCATTCTTTACTTCCTCTTGATTCGCCGATTCGTCAAAGGTGATCACCCAAGAACTCTAAAATGAATTGTAAACTACTATAAAAATGAATTGTAAACTATTATAAGCATTATGAGATGAATTTAAATTACTATATACTCCGAGAAGAGTATAAACTTTCACATTATCCAAAATGAGCTAAAATTACATGTAACCCATAGAAAGAAAGAGAATAAAAGGATAATCGAGAGAGAACTCTTCTAACTAATTTTTGATGCCAACGAATCACACCCCCATCATGGGGCATAGAAACCAAAAAACTAGGCCGCACGCTTGAAAATTTTAGACACAGGTAAAATTATGAAAATACCCAAATACTCGATCAAAAAATGTGTCCAATGACCTTGATATCTAGTGATAAAAGACTAACCCTGGGTAACCAACAGTTTCATAAATGGGGGGAACTCTATATGAAGTACTGTAAAACAAGTCATGCAAATATAATTTCAGTGTCTTACATGCATTTCCTTATCATTCCCTGCTCGTTTCATCGCCCATTTCTCATTTCCTCGACAATAGAACTTCACTGTTTCAAATACCATCTCAAAAGATTCTAATGCACACCCATCAACCCATACAAACCCGTCAAAAGTTCACAGATAAGTTTCTTAAAAAGCAGTAAGACAATACAATATGCAAGGATATGTAGCCATGCCAGGATTCTGCAACTTCAATGTCACAAAAGTAGCATGGAAACATGGTTACATGGATGCTAGGGCTAATATGCAGGTCGATCCCACTTAAGATCAGACAGGAATTTGTCCAGACGAAAACGTCCCAAGCATCAATACAATTTAAACAGAGATGAATGCAGGGTTCCTCATAGCACAGTTGGTTGACAAATTGAAATGCAACTTTGAGGTCGTGAGTTCAAGTCCAGATTACCGATAAAAACAAAACCAATTAATCCATTTCCATATTGAAAAAGACAATCACAATATATAGGGTTATGAAAATTGCATCCCTTTGATGTTCTCTTCTTTCTGAGAAGCCAATTTGGCATTTCAAGAAGAGTTGTTTATATGTAAAAGTTAACTGCTTACAACAGGTACATATATCACGTGAATATTACAAACATAGCCCAATGGCATGACCAATAAATACCATTATTTTTCATTTTTCGTTTTCTTTTTAAAAAAAATTGTCAGTTAGGATTAAAGGTAGCTAGAAGAACCCAACAGCAAATCAAACATGTCATCCGGAGTTAGAAGAGTTGTACCACCGAAAATCAACTCTATGTCTGGCCTCCCACTTTGTGTGAGTGCTTCCTGAACTTCAAGGACCTACAAATACAAAGAGAATACCATTCGTTGTTAATCAAAAGAATATATGGGCATTTCTTCTAATTCATAATGATTTTGGATCTGAAATCCCAAGTCAAGAAATTCAATTAAAACATAGTAGAACAGGAGGATGAAAGTTTTGTGATTGAAGTGGCAGAAAGTTTAGAAGTTCAAACCTCGTGACCATTAATCCCTCCCACAACAAATACCAGAATAACACTTTGGTCAGCAAGACTTGGTTTCGCCTGCAGAGTTTGGAAATCACTGTTTTAGAAAAAGTAGAACAAGTTATGGCTGTCTTTCACAAGGATAAAGTCCAATACATGGGAGGGATGGTGACACTGTGGAAGAAGGCACCATCCACATGGACGATCCCAATGTTCCCCAACCAGATTGGGTGGACTGGATTGGCAATGTCATCCCTCCGTGTGGCAGAAAAAAACCCCTGTTGCAGCATTTCAAGTGTGCAGCGGCTGCCCGGCTATTTAGGACTTCAAATGGGTTGGATCAAGTATGTCTATATCCAGATTCGAATTTTTATTCAAATCCGGATCCAATTCCGACTCAGATCCTATTAGCTAAAACCATATCCGAACCATTTTGCTTTCACTAAATCCAGATCCAGGTCCGACTGAATTACTTGATTCAGGTCGGATAATTTAGAACCGTTTGAACTTTTTTTTGCTATATATTTTTTTTTCCTAATTGCTATACTATTCTATTTTACAATTATAATTCTTTTATTTTATAAGAATTCGTGTTATATTAAAGTAGTAAAAAAAAGAGATTTTGAAGAACATAAAAAATATAATTTTCAATGTAATATATCATTCGGATCTAGGCAGATATAGGGATGGATTCATGTCTGACCCGGATCGGACTAGGATCAAGCAACATCAACCCATATTCGACCCATCTTTTTTATTTGAGTCTACTCCAAGGTCCAAACCTGCTAAATTTGGATTTGGGTCACCCGGATTTTGAATAAAATCCAACCCATTTTATGCCCTAGCTATTCTATGTACAGGAAACCGTAAAAAGCTTTGGAAAGAAAAACTGTACCTGACCAAGGCCAAATCTACCAAATCCACTTTTAAACAGTCGTCCAACCGTAGAAGAATGGTACTCCAACCCAGGTACTTCGTACTTGGCCAACACCATGCTCAGAAGTTTATAAAGCAATCCCTTACCCATGTAAGGGTCGGAACCAAAATTACTTTCCAAGGCAAATGACCCTTCTCTTAGCGGTATATTCCTCCTCTTCAAACTGGATAACTTGTGTAGAAATTTAAAAAGGCCATCCACCCTGTCACGCAACTCCAACTTCAATTGCATGTCACCATATACTTGTTCACTACTATGATCTGTATCTTCATTACCCCAACTACCCCACTCGTCGTCATCAAAATCATCAATAGTTGATTGGTTGGAAGAATCTTCCTTGGGCTTCTCAGACTTTATCTTGTTTAAGTTGGCTTCAAGCTCTTCTTCTATACCATGTAGGAACTTCAAAGTTGTGGCCGTCGGATTTTCCAGGATAGCGTCCACTATATCTTCCTTCAAGAAATGCTCCTCTTCCCAAGAAAAAGGGCCACCAGACCCAGATGTTGAAAAGCTTTCACCAGCCAAAATATATCCAATGATTGTTAGGAGAAGCACATCTTGGAAAGAGAGAAGACCACAGGAGGATTCTATTTTTTGGTTCTTCTTTTCATGGGAGACTAAAACACTCTTACCGATGAGATCACGAATTTGAGCAGAAAGATTCTGACTCGTATCGTCAGCACTTACTCTCAATATCCTCTCAGCGCTTACAAATGCATCCCATCTGGAACTATGAGGTTCACTCAGAGCAAACACCGTGGCTACTCCCAATTGGATGATCCCTCTGTTTCTTACTAAAGATGACTCATCTTTAATCATAGCTTCAACCATAGATTGCAATTCTGTAGTTGTAACAAATCCTGCACGTGTTCTCACATTTACAGACAATTTTTCCCGACGTAAAATTTCCTGAAGCCACTTCTTTATTAGTAAAGTCCCTTCTTTTGTTCTTCTATTTAGTATAAATTCCAAGTATCGTGCTCCTTGATAATGCTCGGTTGAGACAAATGACCCATTTAGCAACCCACAGTCAGATTGTATGGAGTTTTCACAATTAATTCTACTAAGATCGGTCGAATCAGTAATTTGAGATCCCGAGTTTATTGAATTCCAGCCACATAGAAAAGCTTCGATTGTTTCCTCCAACAGAATTTTATCTTTTACGGGTCCTTCTTTGCTGAGAATTCCTCCGAGTGGTATCTGAACATCAAGCGGAGCACGCTGTAAACAAGCAGGGCCATGTTTATTTTGGATTACATGAGAAGGGGATGCTGTTCTTTCCCTACGAGGCAGAGATGAGAACATACGATCGACGAGTGAGTCCCCATGACAACATGGGGTAACAAGATCAAGTGTACGGTCAATAAGTAATAAACCAGCCGATCTTTTACGCCGGCCTACATCATAAAGGCTTGACATGTCCATCAAAATCTTCCCAATAGTTTTGGACAAATCACCATGAGAAAATATTTCCATCTTCAGATCCATCTAAAGAATTGTTTTAGAAAACAAAATTTAGGGTCAGAGTGAGCACAGAGAGAGCACTTATCATGAAAAATAGACAAATTAATAAAAGAGTTCTATGTTTGGGCCAGTTTACTACCTTGGCTGCAAGATGGTAAAGAAAATGAGCAGTAAGAGTTGCACCCGGAGGAGTGTCCTCACCATCAGAAAGCAGCCCAGTACTTATGGGAGGCAACCCAGGGCTAAGTGAGTCCTCATGTTTGTTTGATAAGTATGCTTCCGCAACTGTTCCCTCTGAAGGTAAGACAAAGACTTTGGGTGAAAGAGGACACAAAATCAAAGGAAAATGATGCACAGAAATGACCAATCGTGGCCATCCCTCTTTGTTACAACTCCTTGAGTTAGTTTCATCTAAATCTCTTCCACTAGTACTAGCTTCAGGATGAGGAATGTCTCCTTCACTTGAAGTCAGTTGTGACCAGCCTTCATCTTCCGAAGCCAAAATTTCTTCCGATTGTCTGAATTTACTAAGTTGAGGTGAATTATGTTCTTTCGTACTAGTCTTCCTTACAAGCTCTTCATAATCTTGGAGAAGTAAGGATTCATATTCACGAAAAGCATCTGGTCCCAGAGGTGAATCAGTATAAGCTGAGTGAGCTATCTGTCATTCAAAAGAGCAGTAAGGTAAGATTTAACCATCAAATAAAAAGGGACACATCGAACCTGAATTTAGTAGAAATAAACTTAAAATTTATTGGTCAAGGTTCACTTCTTAATAAATCTAAGTAATAGATTCAATATTTTTCAAATTTGGTAACAGAGTATGCAAACTTTTATTTCTCTTTATGGGAATGATATAAATTGTATATGAGCCTTGAATCATTTCTATGATACATACATCTAACTTGAATATTTTTTTACTTGTGCAACCCCAATAAAGACGTTCTTTTTTGCGTGTGAAAGAAAGGAACTTTGTTTTTTTTTTTTCCCCAATTAGGCAAGATTCATCTTGTAAACTCAAAACTAGGGAAAAGAATTAGTCTTACATAACATTTTTTCATTCACAACTTTGTTTTCTAAGAGTTGGCTGAACCACTAGCACTGTGAAAATTACACTGGGAACGAAAAGAGGATCTCAAGAAAGGACTTCTCCTTAAGAAAGAGTATTCAATCTGCATTTTTATGATCTAGAATCACTATGATCATTAATGGTAGTCACACACACAAAAAAAAAACTTTATCCAGCATCATCTTCTCATTTTCAAACCCTCCTCCCCCCCCCCAACCAAAAAAAAAAAAGTTATAATAATAATAATAATGAAAAACAAAATTTTTCCATGATTATCATTTATAGCAAAAAACTACCACAGATCTGCCAATTTTGTTCCAGTCTTCGAACTTGGTGAAATTCCTTGTGACTTTTTTCATAGTTTCTCCTTTGAGTTGCTCATCTTAGACATACCTTTCTAATCTGTAACAAAAGAAGTTGTCGGAGAACTGTTTTATATTATATGGGGCCATTCCATGCCAATACATGTAAAGGCTATATTGCCAAAAGTGCACAGGATAGTTTCACTGGTGTTCAGTGGCAATTGGAAAAGGGAATTAATATATAAATAGAGTGGAAAATTAATGGAAATAATTGTTATTGTAATATGCATGACTAAAGCAACTGGTTGGATCGGTTAAATAGACTTGAAACTTATGAGTATAACAAAATATGTGAGCAAGTTTACTATAAGCATGATTGAAGTCATTTGATGTGGAAGAAACCCAAGACAAAAGCTATTAAACCATAGTAATCAGAATCAGGTATAGAACCAAAGAAGAACCTCTGATATAGATGTAAATATAGTGCAACGAAGAACGTTTTGATGCGCGCACAGGCAACGTAAAATATACCGATGTGCATCACTTAGAAGACGTGATGTGATGACCACCATTTTCTTTGCAAGATCAAACTTTGAGTTCCAATCAGCGGCCTAGATGGAAATAATCAATCACAAAACATTAACCAGCACAATTTTTATTCTAAACATTTGACATCTTTTAAAAAAAAAAAAAAAAATTTAATTATGATAGTTAAGAGAAGTTGATGATAGGTTGCACGTAATGTTACGAGAAATCATGGGCAACATTGTGGAAACCATCTTATCAATAAAAAATGCATCCAAACTTGCACTTACAGTATCAAAAGAAGAAATGTTTTCTAAGCTGCAAACAGCACGCACTCCAAGTTCCAACAGTAGCGGAAACGCTCCCATAAATTGGAAAGCCTCCGTACAACCAGCATCCAGGTATAGCATGGCATCTTCAATATGCTCTGATATCTAAACAATATTGAGAGGATAACTTAGAAAATATTCAATTGAGAAATTTCAAACCTTATACCGTATCAACATATTTTCATGTCCAACACTGATGAAGAAATTGGTCACATGTAAATCAGATTTGAACTTCACATTTATATCAAGCCCAAGATGCCATTCAGCTAATTAGTGAAAATTCAAATAAAAAATACAATCTGAGGACATTTCAAACTATATATATATATATATGGGAAATGTTCAACACCCTACACTTTACCCTACGCTTTACCAAACGTGTTTTGTCCTATATGGGTTAGAAGTTTTGGAATGGGCTGATTTTTGGCGAGGATGATCTCTACGGTTAGAAGATCCTCCTCACCAAAAATCAGTCCATTCCGAAATTTCTAGCCCCATGTTTACAAGTTGAAAAATCGTGTACCGTCGATTTTTTGTAAACCATTTTTTATGGGGTTAGAAGTTTTGGAAAGGGCTGATTTTTGATGAGGATGATCTCCTCACCAAAAATCAGCCTATTCCAAAACTTCTAACCCATGTAGGACAAAACACGTTTGGTAAAGTGTAGGGTAAAGCATAGGGTGTTGAACGGGACCCTATATATATATATATGGAAAATACATCATCCGATGTTCTTATGAATATTATTTCAATTAAATGTACATGAGGGCAGGGGAAAAAAAGGAGTACAAAAATGAACAAGAGATCCCATTTAAACAGAAACTCCTCAAAAAATACCCCACTAAACTCCTCAAAAAGCTTGCACCAAAAAATACTTGTGATGACCTCCTAGATTGAGTGCTCATTCCCTTCAAATATTCTACTATTCCTTTCCTTCCATATGTCCCAGCCTACAATAAGGAGTTAGGGTTCATAATAATCTCTCCCTATGAGAAAAGGCTTTTGACTGACAACTTTGAAACAAAACCTAAATGGAATTTGGAAAGACCCAAGGTGATCAGAACAAAGAAAGAAAATGGCACAACTCCTTTGCACGTGAACTCAAGACCATATCACATGTAATAGTGACAAAGCAGCACAACCTGCCAAGTACTTCACTGTAGCAATCTCAAGCTGAACAACAAAACTATTGTTTTCTATGAGATCAAATGCACATTCAAGAAGCATATATATATATACCAAATTGGCAATATTCAGCGCATTTTGTACAACAAACTTAATAACAAGTCCACAAAGTCTGTGGAAGGTGCCACCTTGGCGAGGTGGTAAAGTCTATTAAGTCTTTGTATAGTAATACCTCAGACTTGAGATCAAACATCCGCCTTCATACCCAAAATTATGGGGAAAAAAAGGTCTCCAAAGTCTGTAGCACAAAGCTTCATAAAAACAGCCTATTAAGATCAAACCCCATTTGAATAAAAACACTTCACTTGCTTTAAAATTTTTCAAGAGTACCGCAAATTTAAAATTTACATAAATGACTGGATCCATATCTATAGCTGCATCAACAACAGATTCCTTACAAAAATAAATGCAACTGTTAACTAACTACAAAGACCAACATGTAGAAACAATGGGAGTCACACTTTTGACGAAACTTACTTCGTGAATGGAATCCAAGCAAGATTTGGTGACATCGACCAAAGCCATGCTTCACCTGCCACCCTGCAGTCTGTGAATTTGAATATCTCTTTAAAGTATACAAGCAGAATCAATAATTATACATATCTTAACGATCGACAGGGAAAGAGTGGCAAAAAGAAAGTCCAAAGTATTGGCATCTTGTCATTTGATTATCGGAATAGCAATAATAAGACCAAAAAAGGGAAATAATTCTCTCTAACTAATCCATGCAATTCCTGGTTCAGTTTAAGTTAAAATAGCTGAAAGGAAGCTCAAAAATATTTATCAAAAAAGAAGAGAGCTGTTATTGGCACACACCCAACTGTTACTTGTTACACCCCAATTAAAATTAAAGAATAAATAAATCAATGGTTGAGAATAAGTAGAAGTTGAGAATATACATTTGCTAATTGTAAACAACTTCTAGATGGAAGACAAATTCTAGATGGAGTATTGATGGCTAACGAGTGTGTTGACTCTAGGATTAAGAACAAGAAAGAAGGAATGTTAGGGAAGATTGATTTGAGAAAAGCTTATGATCACGTGAGTTGAGATTTCTTAGAGTATATGATGGGGAGGATGGGCTTTGGAGAGAGGTGGATCAGTTGGATAATGAAATGTATCACTACGGTGTCTTATTCGATTCTTGTCAATAGGAGTCCAGCAAGTTTTTTTAGGGGTTCGACAGGGCTAAGGCAAGGGAACCCCTTGTCCCCGTTTTTGTTCCTTATTATAGCTGAAGCCTTGGGTAGATTGTTTAAAAGAGCGGTTGACTTAAGAAAGCTTTCGGGGTTTAGGGTGAATGACGGTCCATTGATATCTCATCAACAATTTGCGGACGATATACTAGTTTTTCTGGAGAATTCAAAGGATCAGGTGAAGGTGCTTCGTGTGTTGTTATGTTGCTTTGAGGCAATGTCAGGTTTACACATAAATTTGCAAAAAAGTAAGCTCTTCGAGGTAGGAGAGGTGAATGATATTCATTTGTTGGCCATAACGTTGGGCTGTGGGTATGATACCCTGCCCACGTCTTATCTTGGATTACCACTGGGAGCACTGTACAATAGTATAAAAATTTGGGATGGTGTGATTGAGAAACTGGAGAAAAGGTTGAGCACATGGAAGGCCAATTATTTGTCAAAAGGAGAGAAAGTTACATTAATCAAAAGCACTTTAATGAGTATTCCGATTTACTTTCTATCGTTATTCACGCTTCCAAGGTCTGTCGAAATCAGAATGAAAAGGCTTATGAGGAATTTCTTATGGAATGATAGGAATGGTAGGAGGAGGTATCATTTGGTTAGCTGGAAAGTGATCTGTAAGCCCAAGGAGAAAGGGGGGCTAGGCATTAGGGGGCTTAGGTTAGCTAATAGAGCTCTTTTAGGAAAATGGTTGTGGAGATTTGGCGAGGAGAAGAGTAGTTTGTGGAGGAAGGTTATTAGGACCAAATATGGGGAGAAGAGATTAGACTGGTTTAGTGGCGAGTGTAAATATTCGTACAGGTGTAGTGTGTGGAGAGGGATTCTTAAAGTGAGCGAGGACTTCGAGAAAGGGATTAGGTTTAAGGCGGGTGTGGGAGATAAAATTAGATTTTTGGAGGATAGATGGTGTGGCACATCGCCCCTGACAACTCAATTTCCGTCCTTGTACACCTGTTCTTTAAAGAAGAACTGCTCTATCCAGCATTGTTTGATTCGCAACGAGTCCGGCAAGATTTGGGATTCAGGAGAAACTTTAATAATTGGGAACTAACTGAAGTAACATCTTTCCTTGATCTCCTGCATACATTTCATCTTAATGATAGTGATCAGGATAAATGGGAGTGGATAAGGGTTAAGGATTTGAGATTCTCGGTTAGGTCTTTCTATGACTGGCTTTTTCCCAGTGCAGAGCGACCCATATCTGGTTCCATCATACGGTCTAGGTTGGTTCCATCTAAAATATCCTTTTTTGTTTGGTTAGCATCCCTTGGTAGGATTCTTACGTTGGATAATTTGATTGTGCGGGGTTGGATCACTCCCAACTATTGTCCGATTTGTTTGAAAGATGGAGAGTCTGTAGATCATTTGCTAATCCATTGTTCTTTTTCTTATAATATTTGGTCTACTTTCTTTGGTCTCTTTAATATTAATTGGGTCCTTCCTTGTAATTTCTCCTCATTGTTAGTAGAATGGACTAGTAATGCTTTCCACACCAGAAAACGGATCCTGTGGGCTTTGCTCCCCTTAGCTATTGCTTGGGGGGTTTGGATTGAGCGTAATAATAGAGTGTTCAATAACAGGATTAACAGCTTTCATTTCTTGGAGATCTTGGGTTTTTTATACCTGTGGTCGAGACAGAGTATAGAATTTGCAGGGGCTACTTTTGAGGACTTTGTTTTTAGATGGCACTCCTTATGTAATTATTAATGTTGTAGTTTTCTTTTTCTTTTTTTGATACTTTTCGAGAGGCTCTCTCGGCCTCCTTGTATTTTATTTGCCTTTTTTCAATATATTATACTTCTCTAAAAAAAAAAAAAAAAAAATTGTAAACAACTGCTGAAGTTGTTTGAATATGTTATAATGCATGTTGAGGTAATAACTTGAACCAAACTTTTGTAACGTTTGAATGGCGTATTTTAATCTTATTGGGTGTGATAAATAATTTAAGAAATTGGGGTGTAATAAGTAAAAGTAGGGGTGCCAATAGGAAATTTAAACTATATATACAATTAGTGAATCCAACTGTAGAAAATTGAGAACAGTGTGAATTCATAATCCAAGTAAAGTGGTATGTAAAATTTGTTCCTTATTAATGTGCAATGAACAAGTTGGAGCTGCACATCCTTCGATAAATTTGAGGGCATTTTTTTTTTTGGGAGCTTATGTGTAAGGAGAGATTGTAAGGTGTGGTTTTGGTTGTCTTGATGGTTGATTGCTGCTTTGATTATCCTTTCATTTTTTGTATTAGGTATCTATAAGAAAAATAGTTGATTCTGAATTCTAATATTCAATAGTAATCTATAATTGTGAATTCAGGCAAAATTACTTTTTTTTTGACAATTATAAACTTTTATAGAAAAGGAGGACGAGATGACCTCCAAGAATAAAACAAATCAAGACTAACCACTACCTTTACAAACGAAGACCAATCTAAAGAGATGATCATCGAGAAAAATACTTCTAAACAAGTAATATTAATAGAACACAAAACACAAAATCCTAATGATGACCTCCTGCAAAGAATGGTCTTTCCTTTCAAAGATCCTACCATTTCTCTTTGTCCATAGGCCTCAATAAACCACAAAAGGGAATAAACTTTCATAAAATTCTCTCCCTGTCAAACACGGTCATGAACCTCTAGAACTACTCAGAGCCTCTTAAACCATACACACCCTCCCCCCCTAACCCTAATGGCTAAAGTTCTATTGACCCCATCACCAACCTTCCTTATCACATTAATTACCAAAGTCATACAGCATTAAAACCACATTACACTTAAAAATTTAGTGTCTTATATGGACACTAAAAAATCCAACTCCAGAACTATCAAAATGTCATTTTTATCACTGTGCATCTGAATCAATCTCAATGATGGGATCCCAATCCAACAAAATTACAGAAAAATAATATTTTTCTTTCTTGGCTCTTAGATTGTATATCAATGAATAAGAAATAGCTTAACAAAATGAAACCAAATCTTTACTCGAATCCACATTCATTAAGCTTAATGTCAGGTTGGATTACTGTTATTGTGTGAAAAATATCATTTTTCCCTCCACAGAGAGAATCCCAAAACAGGCCCTTATATTGGGGAAGCTATGGATCTTGTTCCAACTAATAATTTGTACAGAATTTGAATAGATGCATCAGAGTTTAAAGTTCTCGATCTTTCTTTCGAATTTTAATGTAATGCGATATAATATTTTCAAATGTGGAAACCCTAATCTGCAGTGAAGCTCCTCTATCCCAGCTCTGCAACTTTTTTGTTTTTCATGGAGATCAAGAATTGCAGAAAAGGAAACCCTAGATTTCGAAGATTGAAACAAGAAAACAGGATTAAAATTCAGACTAAACCTTAAAATTCAATAATCGACTTACCGAAACACGAGATTTAAGCTCTAGACCGAAACGATTCTTTGTTGCTTTGTAGAGAGGAACAGAAAACGTCCAGATTTCACCGGGAACTGCAGTGTATGCTCTTTGAAGGAAAAGATTGGGAAATGATCCAACCCGCGAAATGGGCGAACTTAGTTATTGGAAATAACTTCTATTAACACACCAACTAAATTTTAATTTAAATTAAATAAATTTCTAGGATGTAAATTTTCATTTATTTTTTTTAGAGAACTTCTATTGCCACACCAACTTTTCCGAATGCCACACCATGATGTGTGCTAATTCTTTGGTGAATGAGTTGGTGTGGCAATGTAATCTCTTCTTTTTTTTTCTTTTTTCTTTTTTATTATGGCACCCTATTGTTTCTAGAGGTGTTAATGGCATCCCAACTTTTACTTATTTTTACATCCCAATTTTTTTTCCATTTTAAAAAGAGATATTTCTCACGTGTGCACAACTTACGACAAAATTTCAATTATGATACATTGTTCATTTTAACTCCCAAAATATTTGTTTTTTTAGTGAATTCCTCATTTTTATAATCAACGAATTCACTGATAAATTACCAGCAAAATCGTTAATATGAAAAAATCCCTGGTATTTTTTCGGTGAATGTGTCACTTGTTTTGAGAATTAAAATGAACGGTGCATCGGATTTGACATTTCATCATATTCACCCAAAAAAATAAGTCTCCCTCTTTTTATTTAGATTTATATTTGTTAGATTTAAGACCTTTTGTGAGCCCAATTTTAATTGTACTGTTAGACGTTTGTAATGTTCCAGAGCGAGGGAAATAGAATAATTTCATTTGTGGGTTGGGGGGGGGGGGGGGGGGGGGGGGTAGGTGGGGGCTTAAATCTAGGAAGAGAGATCGGATTTATTTTTTCTCTACAAAATGCTATCTTTTAAGTTTGTCTTTGAAGAGTGATAACGGAGGATTTATGAAATATTGGATTTTTGCATGACTTATTTTATTAAAAAATGATTTGTTCAAATTTAGAATTTCTTATAGGTTTAAAAATTGTTTTCTAAAATTAAATTCATTTTCCCTCTTTCTCATGTGAGCTCAACTAGCCTTACTAAAGTCCTTGGGCTCATGTTGTGTCATCCAAAAACACGATCTAATGCTTTAGGATTGACGAAAATAAAATTCTATGAACATTGAAAAAAAAAATTCTGAAAAAAGTTAACTTTTATGTTGAATTCTAATTTTAAATTTGGGAATTAGGTGGAAGTTTGATAGTCATCCATTTTCAAAACCTCAAGCTCGAGAGAAATTGTTTTCTGAATTATTTTTAGGTAAGTTTTTAGATGAAATTTATCCCTTTACTAAGGTTTAAAATCTTCCTACTTTAAGGAAAGTGTTTCACTTTTCTGTTCTCACCCTTTTTAAGGTTTCTTCTCTTAGGCTTTCGAAGAAATTTTCTCTCTCACGGACGAGTGGTGGCAAGCTATGGGGAAGGTTGGGATTTGATCTTTTCCATCATCAGCTCTCGAGAGAATTGCATTGGTTGGGCAGCGGCCGACAGCCCATCATACCACCAAAGATTAGCAAAAACAGCACGACACACACCTGGAAAAATTAGCAGTTTCTTCTTTTTATTCTTGTTACTATTACTACATATGTAACATATTAACAACCCACTGTCAAGTAAATGCTGCAGTAATTTTTCTAAAGCTAGAAACTCACAAAAAGAAAATTAATACACTACTCTAGTTACTTATGGTTTTTTCCCCATTTATCTATCTATCTATCTATATATACATTCTTTCAGCCCCTTGTGGATTTTACCACAAGAGTCATTATCATTCCATCCGATGATGGTAGATAGTAATCTGCAACATCGACACATTTGCTTCTCCATGTGCCGGGTGTCGCTTTGATTTTCATCTGATCTGGGTGATCCATCTTGAATCTCTTGAAGCAATGCCAACAAATTCCTTGTATGGGTGGGCAGCCAAGAATGAGATAGCACACACCATATGGTATTTTACACCATCAGCTGACACCTGGCTGCATCATAGGAAAGAAGGTCCAGTTATCATGGGGCCCAGCCTCCTTCGTAACAACCACCTTCTCATTGGCCCACCAGTCCGATCTATCAGAGGTCCCTCCATCTGTATTGTCGAATTTGAATTCTTTGACAGAACCAATAGTGGTGAGGGAAGGCTGTTGTCGATGATGTGGGACCTCATCGTCACCATCCCCAAAAGCTTTCCCAGACACGTTGCTGGAAGTTTCCCCTACACATGTGTTCTCTGCTTCACTAGAAAGCCCATCTCTTTCAGGTGTGACTGTTGCTAAAGTCGTCTTATCCAGTGGAGTCACTGATTTTGCTTCTAGGGATGCCATCATTGGTTCCTTTTCCACACAGCTTGGAGTCTCTTCAGCAGTTAACTCGAATGAAACTCTGTGATCGATCACAATCTCATTGTTTTGGGACCCATTGTTGGAGTTAGCAAGTGATGCAACTTCCGAAATCTGATTCTCCACAAGAAAACTGTCCCGGGATGTGGGCCCAGCAGGATCGGGTGGTGTAAGAGAGCCAGAACCTTGATGAGGTACCCACTTACGAGTAGAAAGCCCGTCAAAGCTCCAAAGTTTTGGGGGCTCTCCAGTGCGAAATTCGAGAAAAGGGTGTCCACCCGAAGAGAACTCCCGATCAGGGAAAGGTGAAGAGGTGCCAGACTCCGAGATCACTGAACTAGGTGATATGAGGTGGCCGACCGGACTTCCTGGGTACAACTGATACGATTGGAACTCATAGTGAGATGGTGTGAATTTTTGACACGGTCCACTGGTTTTGCAGTTTCGATCAAGCGATGAGGTCAGTAACCGAGCGAATGGCACCTCTGGTGATGAAGGCGTCGTCAGATGCTCGGGTGGGGGTGTGAAGGGAGTGGATGGTTCAGTGGTGACGGTAGAGAATACCGGTGGTGAGACTAACTGGGTCTCGTGTGCATAAGGTCCAATGGCAAAAATGGAATTAGGACCAGGGGAATAAGTGTTAGCTGAGAGGGATAATAATCCCGTCGGTGATTGGGTAGAAGAATGGGGTTCGGATTGGAGGAATGAAGCAGGAGAGGATGGTGGTGCGACAAAGGGTAGAACAATGGTGGGTGGACGGATCGCGTTTTCAGGGGCAGGTGCTGCAGTGCCAACCATTGCCGATTCAGGGAGAAGGATGGCATGACCGATTCGCTTCCCGTTTCTTTGACTTCCAAAACACCAGTATCCACTCCAACAGCTTCCCCATCTTCTCCTCTGTAATGTACAACACATAACAGAGAGACTATAAATAGATTAGTTTATATGAGGAAGAACTATATTCAGTTTTTTGTGAAGCATACCCAAATTTAGTAAGTGATGAAGCAGTTTAACCTAATGCAATTCCACATATGAAAGCTTAAAAAAGGAAATTAGGTTTAGTTTTGGGATTTTCAAGGAGTTTTTGAACCAACAGAAAAAAATTTCGAGAACATATTTTCACAAAGGAAAAAAAATACGCCCAAAGAGACCTGAGTGTGCTCCCCAAGGTAGTGAGATTTAGTCTCCCCACCTGCAACTTTACCTGATACGCCTTGGTATCAACCAACTCCCAACTATTGAAAGTGACCACTTGCCACAGACCTAACTTCTCTCAGGTGTAGCACTCATGTGGCACTCAAGCTAAAACCCCCAATGTAGCCAAAGTTAGCCTTCCCCCAAGTTTTCCTAGGAGTTCTCCCCTAACTCCTAAGGCACTCATCCAAACTCAAGAAAACACTTAGAGAAGTCGTATTGCACAAGAGGATGATAACAAAATGAATACGTCTATGCTTACAAAATTGGGGAGGTGATATAAATAGCTAGGATCAAGCCACATGGTGACAATCCAAAGCCGTGGAATCTTTCAGAAATCTCTAGGAAGCTCCACATTCTAGAACTCCATTATGACAAATCTAGAACTCTTATACAAAAACCATGGCACTACAATGAAAATCTCTAGACTTCCCCAAATGACCATACCATGGAGCAAAACTCCAAAAGGATTTAGCACACTGAACAAATCCAAGCCCCAGAAAACACTATCCTGATAATTAAGATACACAATCACATGCAAATATCAATCTACATGGTGTGTTGGAAAACTACATACAATTTCAGACATTAGAAAGGAAAAAAAGAGAAAAGTCAGCAATTCGAGTTGGATAACAACCTTTGAACAGACGGAAACACTATTTCCTGAAATGGCGCCATCATTCCACCAATTATTATCCCCATTAACTGCACGGGTAACATAAGCTACACCCCGAGGCTTTTATGAAAAAAATTTCAACAAAAACATAGAAGCAGAGGACCACCATAAGGACAGACTGGCCAGAACCCCTATGGAGAACACTTCCAAGTACAGAAACCTATTCTACAATAAAAAGAAGAATAGATTTTGTTGTTCCTCTATAATTGACTCAAGGGCTAAAGAATCCTTAGACAGAGGAAACCAGAATCGGGGACATGGTAACAATAGCAGCTGGAGAAACACTATTCTCATCAAAAGTCATCCAAGATAAAAAGCTCCATATGAAGCGAAATACCATTAATTCTCACCTTAGTCACGTAAACATCCAAGTTAAGCAAATACAGCTAACTAGCATGGCTTGGAATATTCTGATATCTAGCATAATTCATATTACCCGGTTCGTTTGTCTAACCTAAGATCAAGAAAGATCTAGTAGAAACCCAGAAAATTCACTACATACATGATTCCATAACTCAATCGAATTATCACCCCCCCACCACCCCCACCCCCACCCCCACCCCCAACAAATAAATAAATAAATAATTCAAGTGTTTCAGATTCTAGTATTCGCCAACGTCAAAATTTAGCTACCACTTATCCTCCCTTACTATCCATGAACAAAAATTCCCCACACTATGTGCATGTGGGAGGGAACACATCTAGTAGACATCAAACCCTACCGTACTTGGATCACTTAACAACAGGAACTAGAATATACATACACATATAAGGGGAACAAAGAATAAACCAAATGAGTACCAACATATCACATCTATGTGTGTGGTGAAGTGAGACTCAAAAACTAAAAACAAGGTCTAAAAGTCCACCATATTTAGTAAATGAAGGCCTTTGGCAAATGAAAAGCTTCAATGAATTCGGAATTTTCATAAGTTAAATGAAGATATCAATATTTCCCATAATTTAGAAACTAGAAAATGGCTTGGCTTGTCGACCGTTTAAGGTCAATTGGTGCACCAAGGAAGGGCCGCCTCACCCTTTAGAGAATTACTTTCGTTGTTCATAAGCTCTCAGACTCTCTTTTCAAGTAAGACACTGTTAGCTGGCTTCACACCTAATTATAGACTTTCTTTCCTATATAGTTACTTTCAGCTCCCACAGTAGGTAGGCAGAAGTAAGAAACATATCGTTTTGTTTTGAAAGCCAAAAGATGAATGGGAATTTCTCTTCAGAAAAGAGCTTCCTGACCAACTATAGTCTGTATTTTAATAGGAGTCTTAAAGAATTCATTTCTAATCCAAAATACAACCTAAAGGTATAATCTTTCCAAATTCAATGGTCAAGAATCTTGCTATGTTATGGTGGTAATGTGAAGATTAACCGAACATGACAACCACTGAAAGAACATCGCCTGAGAACTATTGATTAAAAAAAATACAGGGGCTGCATAAGGTAGGTGATCTAAGACACTTCTTACTTCATCAAAAGCATGGATTTCTATTTGATTCGTGAAGTTTCTACTTTATAAAACTCTACATACTTCCAGTTCATAGTACATGAAACTTCAGATCACCAGAACAAACCACTAAAACAAAAATTCTACATCTAAAGCTAACAGATCCTCGGTGAACAAGTCAACCTTCGAAATTACCAAAGAAAACTACAAAGAACAGTAAGGGATAATTACTAACACTAAAAATAATATAGAATCGCCACAAAGAAATCAAGTCAAGAACTTCTCTCATCCATCTAAAATTAGATCTCAAATTCACCAACAACAAAAAAAACTAATTAACGAACAAAAACCTTAAAAACTCCACAGATCTAGAATCTCAGACCTGGATCATATACGACTCGATTAGAAATTCAACCAAAACAAGCAGGATTTCAAGAAAACTACACTAAAAATTAAACAGAAAATGAAAATCAACAAATGGATCAATCGAAAGATATAGGAATCGATTAGAAATTCAACCAAAACAAGCTACACTAAAAATTACACAGAAAATGAATATCAACAAATAGATCAATCAAGAAATATACGAATCGATTTGAAATTCAACCAACAAGCAGGATTTCAAGAGAACAACACTAAAAATTACACAGAAAATGAAAATCAACAAATATACGAATCGATTTGAAATTCAACCAAAACAAGCAGGATTTCAAGAAAACTACACTAAAAATTACACCGAAAATGAAAATCAATAAATGGATCAAACAAGAGATTACCTGAACCGTGGCTTGCTGGACACGACCCTCAGCCGTGATAATCGCTGTCGCAGCAGCATTTATAGTCTCCACACTGCTATTTACACCTCTCATCGCTTCTTCTCTCTATAAAAAAAAAACCCTAATTTTCTCTTAAATTCTTCTTTCCTGTCCGAAAATGACTGTAAATCCAACTATCTCTGTTAAAATCTTGTTGAAAAACTGACAAATTACCGATGAGAATCGAACACCTGAGCAGAAAATTTTATCAGATTAAAAAAAGAAAAAAAACGACGACTTCAGAGAGAGAAAATTTCTACGGAAAGAAAGTAAGAAATGATCTCTCTCTCTTTCTCTCTGTGTGTTGGAGATTCTGTAATTATAGGTGTTGAGGTCAAACACGTCAATAACTTGATTTCTAAATAATTAACAATGTTCCAAGCTTAGGAGTAGGCTATTAATGGTTTCAATCTTTGTATCGAGTGTCACGTGAAATTACATAATTGCCCTTTTATTTTACTATTAATACATCCAAAAGTAATATAAATCAGTTTTTATGGAGAGGTTTTTTCTGTTATTATTAAATAACAATATTTGCATAAGATAAGACTGTCGTGTCCCCAAAAATCCACGTGGCACATATATGTTGGGCCACAAAACTCAACCCAGTTAACTTGATTAGTGATTTAGGGGTAGAGGTGGGGGGATGAAACTGGCCCATAATTGAAATACTCTCAAAATATAATAGAGTTGCTACTGGCACCCCAACTTTTATTTATTACGCCTTAATTTTTTAAATTATTTGTCACACCCCAATTAAAGATTAAAAGCACAATCTTCAACCATTATCAAGGTTAGGTTCAGATTATAAAATATTAAATCCCAAAAAAAATTGAGAAAAAAATGAGACAGTTTCTATTGGCACTCTAACTTTTTTACTTATTTTCAACTAATTACTTATTTTCTTTATTTTTAATGGTGTGATAAATTAAAGTTGGAGTGTCGATAGCAACTCTCAAATATAACTACTTTGAAATCACCCTTTAGTGATTTTTGCATGTAGGATCATTGAGTCTAGGCAAAAAAATCACTAGTCCAACTTTCAAAACTTTGGTAGAACCCTTAATACCTTTTTATTAAGGGTCTTCTTAAGGTGTGCCCTAAGGACACACGTTAAAGTGCAATAAACACACTTCATAAATTGGATTTTGTATAAAAAATGTCCTTAAATTTTATTTTTTTTCACAATACTTTCATATGCTTATTCTCAAGATGCATTTATTGCACTTTAATGTGTGTCCTAAAACACACGTTAACAAAAACTTTTCATTATCATTTGGAAGACTTCCCTAGGGACAAGAGTAATCTCTGGAGGGTTCTATCAAAATCACATACTTAATGGCTTGAAATCAATAAACGGCAAAGTGGTTCTTGTAAGAATTGAATGGAGGAATATGATTCATCTAACCTAATCCAAACCTAAATGCTATGGTTGGATTGAGAGAAGTAGAGAGAAAAGAAACTCACTAAGAGAAGATAAATTCAATTACTCTCCACCATGTTTTGGATTGACAAGAGAGAATTTGGGACAACTTCGAAATTTTAAAATACCCTAAAAAGAGATTTAGGGACAGAATTGAAATTATAAAATATTTTAACAGGGCTTCTCTCCACTTTTGGAGAGAGAAAACTCACATTTTTCTCTTTCATCTTCTCTCTAATTCTTTTCTCTTATCTCCACACTCAACAATTCAAATAAGAAAAATGGAGAGAAATTCATTTATTTTCTCTTTTCTTCTCTCCATTTCTCTCAATCTAAATAGAGCTTTAGGATTAAGGTTTTACGAGAATGATGGTGATAGACCCAAAAGAATATAACACAATATTTAAAAATGATATCTTCTTCTCATCACCATCAAAGTCTTACGCTAAAAAAATTGAGGCCTCCGTGATAAATTTTATTATTTTATTTAATTTTATTTGAATTCATGCATTTTGCTAACTCTACTATACTCATGATGGCCAATGTGTCAAGTTTTTGTTCGAACCATGGTGGATCGAGTTCGAACTAGGTCCATTTAGTTATCCAATTGAACTCAGTTGTTAGACCCATTGGATACCTTAACCCATTAGACCAAATAGTGCTTAGGTTAGTATTTTGGGTACAGGTTCAGTTCGAATATGGGTTCGAACATATATTAAAATATATTAAATTTTAAAATATTTTAATATAAATTTGATTTATTTATATAGGTTAGTTTAACTTTAAAGTTTAAAGTTTAAATCTAGACTAAAGTTCAAATTTATAAATATAAAATCTTACTATACTAGAAAATTTTATAAAAAAATAAAATATATGCAAATAACATGAAACATTTCTAAATATTTTTAACTTCAAAATCTAAACATTTTATAAGTATTGGGTAATGGGTATGAGTATCAAGTATTTTACTATCAGGTATTTTACAGGTTGATTATGAGTTTTTCGGACAGGTGCGGATATTTTGTACACCTCTACATGTAACCAAACCATCTCGATCGATTTTCATTTATTTTATTATCTTTCGATGTTTTTCCTACATTTTTTCAATTTAATTGATTAAGATTTATTTCCCAATAATCTTAGAAAACCAAACCCCACCCCTCATGATATAATTTTAGTAATTACCGAAGGTTATTTTCGTCCTATAAATATCCAAACAACTTGCAACTCCAAAATATTTAAAATATTACTTTATTGCAATTTCCTTTTGTCTTCCTCCATATTTTACATGGACTTTCGTGGAGCTGTGCACGTGTGGTGTTTCAATTGGTTTAATGAGTGATAATGCGCACCCCCTCGTGCGTAAGATAAGGTCCCTCTCTATATTCTTCCCTTATTTTAACTAACTTGCACGGGTGGTTCATCTATATTCTACACTCAAGTATCCTTTTCAGACTTAGCGAATTGCGATAATGATATTAAAAGCACTGCCCCCACCGCCCCTTTTCTTAGGCCCCACTAACCTTGCTAACATGCGCATCAAACACACACGCACTGCCACAAAGTAACTTCTTACCTTTTAACATTTTTTTATTAACCTTTATAGAGATATTAGAGGTTCACTTTAAAGCTCAAATAACAATGTAATAAAAAGGCTAAATATTTCAAAACCCTAACTTTTGTGCCCTAGAGTTATGTGTCTCAATTATGATTTAAAATCTTGTTTTGATTCAGTGTTTCGATTTTTTTAAAAATCGAAATGATACTGAAATAATGCTGTCACATTATAAAATATTCTCAAAACATTTGATACATTTTAAATATTAAATTACCCTCTGAAATGAAGTTTTTCAAAGAAGATTGTGATCAAGGGTTATATCATCAGTTTGAAAACATAGGATTTCTCAAATATTTACAAAATATAGGAGGTTTTACATAAATAGTCACAATCTTCTATAAAAAGACTAAAGTCAATAGCATGTTTTCATTAAAACAACTGAACCATCCTCTTTCTTTTTAGAAAATAAGTAGAAAAAATTAAAGAGAAAGAAGAGAAAGAGGAAGAGATACCTTAAGGATTCAAATCCGACGGTGTAACTCCAATGACCTCGCCCAGGTTCTCTCCCTTTTCCTCTTTCTTCTATGATTTTTCAGATCTCCCTCCTTTCCTTCTTCTTTGATTTTTCAAAAAATGATCAAAATTTTAGATATTTTCAATTCAAACATATTTCATTTCGGATTTTCAAAGAATTAAAATGTTTCGTACAAAAAATTACAAGACAAACCGATATTTTTAACCATGGTCTCAACTCTCAAACTTGAGTGCTCTAATATTTTATGTTGGAGGACTGAAGTTATGTGGTCCTAGAGAGTATGCATCATGTCAAGGCACTAAAGGCAATTTCACACTTGGAACCATTGTGGGGTGGTTTGGTCATAATCTAACATACCACATGTTCAAGTTGGATTAAGGTATTGATTTGCTAAATTGACATATAATCATATTGTTTCATGGGTTTAAAATTCATTTTCCTTAATCATGAAAGTGCAATTGATGAACGAAAACAAGTGAGAGAAAGAACCTTTTTTATGGAGTACCTAGAGGACATAATAGTACTACTTAGTAGTGATTAAGAGCAAAAAGTTTCTTTCTTTATCTTAGGGCGTCTATAGTGAACAATGCATGATTGAACGAGGATTGTCCAAGGATAAGATTGAATGATACACGATTCTTGAGAAGAAAACATACAACTCAGAGTTTTTTAGAGTTCCTTTGAATAAGAAAAAAAATGATAATGAAGAGAGAAGAAAGAGACAACGAGAAGAAACCTAAGATGACTTAAGGTTGTCATTGGATCAAATTAATCCGAAACTCAATCCATTTTGATTCAATAACTTTAATTGGATATGTATTGACGATTTGGACTCTGACAAGGATCCGATCTGATAACAATTGAATTTGATAAATTACCAAATTTATTCTAGATCAACCATATCCCAATGTAACTGGCTCCAATCTTATATAAGTGAGAAATTATCTATATTTCATTTAAATATATGAAGTTTTTTTATATTTTGTATATGAGATCGAATTTGTTCTAATTCGGATTTGATACAATTGTTAGTGGATCAATGTAGATCTTAATATTGAGATTTGATAAAAATCCAATCCAACCCCTTTCCCCTTTCCCCTGTGACATACCCATCACAGAAGTGTAGATCATGTGCCTCAAGATATGTAGAATAATAAATATTTTTCTTGTGTATCCCAAGGCAAATGATCTACGGTTCTATGATAGGCGAATGTCAGAGGGTGGTTGTCAGATTATCACGAGTCAATCCTTATTGGATTGATCCCAAATCGATTGGAATAACCAGATCAAGTTTTGTGATTTATCATCAATGTGGGGTATGATAAAGTCAAGATGTACCTATAAGTAGGTGACAATTGGGTCCTGAAGTGGACTAGTCTACAGGGTGGCCTACTATTCAACTAAGAACATTTATGTGTCTGGTTGGCGTGACTCGGTATGGTTGTCCATGTCAAACGAAACAAATGGGCTAGTGGTCCTGCTATAATATGAGTTGTTTTAGTGTTCGATAACAATGGGCCACAATCTCTCAAGTCCAAATCAAAAATAGGTGGAAAAATAGTTTTCTCAGAAAAATGTGATTTAAACTTGAGTCTTGCTGGCGTGACACAAAGGGAGATACAAGGGTGACCAAAACTCGTGGTGTCGTGCACATACCGTAGATGCTTTTCCGTGAGATACGAGTAAAAAGCATATATGGTTATGTATGCGTCACCACATCATTTTTGTCACCTTTGTGTCTCCGTTTATATCATTCCAACATTTTCCTTTAAACTTTTAAGATTGTTCTTCACAATATTATATATATATATATATATATATATATATATATAATATATATATATATATATATATATATATATTTATTTATTTTTTTACCATATATGCAACACCTCAAAGACCAACAACAAAGCCTTCTCCCAAATATTTAGGTTTGATTAAACGAATCATATTCCATTCTTACATTCTAGGGATCATTCTATTTGCACCCTCTAGTTATACTCAGTGCACCTACCTACTTAAACACATTTTTAGAGTAGGACATATAAAGGCAAGTGGGAGCACTGAACGTAATGATCACCAAAGGATTGCATGACTGCCTGAGTTTGAAATGGCCGAGGTTATAGGGAAATGGGCTTGGTGGAATTGTAATTTCTTCACTTTATTATTAGGATTGGGAGTTGCAATTCCATCAAATTAAAGTGGATGTCGTCGTGGTACTTGAGCACGACTCCGTCATATTTTAGTCAACCATTTTTTCAATGAATCGACTCCGACATAGAAAACAGAAGTGCACTCTTGTGCATCACGATAAAACCAAAACAACCTAACACGTGTTGGAGGGGCATTTTTATTGACGTGCTGTGACTTGACTAGGTCCTACTTGGTGAGAGGGGGAGTTTGCTACTAACACACTACAGCTTGAATCGATTGCCTCCGTTTGCTCTTTATTCTCAAAAAAAAAAAAAAAATTTATACATTTAATGTCATCAAGTACCTATAGAAGTGGGATGGCATTTACATGTCTAACGTGCAAATTATAGAGTCAACCCAACAAAAATAGGAAAATTATTGATAATTTACATCTGCCCTCCTTACATTTTAGTGAATATTTGAGATAACCTTGTGTTTTTTTTTTTTTTTTTTGGTGAAGCTGTAGTTAGCCATCTTAAACATAATCTTATCATCTCAACAAACTTTTACTTGATTTATGATTGTAACAGTGTAATCATGTAGATAAGGACTGTTGTTCTCTTGTCTCGTTATCATTTTCTTTCACCATCTTCCACTATTTATAGCTTGACGGGGCAAATAAAAGGGAGCAATGTGTCGGATGTCAAATGGCTCAACTAGCATAATCACATTGCCTCTTACCCATGAAGATTGACGGTCGCTCGACAAACATGTAATTCAGCATTTAACATTTTAAGGGACTCGACAATGCTTCATCCTTTGTCGTTCTCCTGTTGATGAGGCCTAAATTCATCCATATGTGTGATGTCGGCTACTCCAACTTATGTGTCAACACCCTAGCCATCTTCGTCATATTGTGTCCATTTCAAAGTTGTCATAAACTATGGAAATTCCCTCTACAGGGCTTAACCACCATGCGAGGACGTTCTAGTGACATAACAACATAATTATTTTTTTGATAGAAAAAATTGCTATGTTTTGAGGAGATAACACGTATGATGTCACCTTGAGATATGAGATATGAGATATGACATGACTCTGATGCATTTAAAGTCAAAGTCAGAAACGTGGCATTAGAGAAAGAGTCGAGATCCCATATAGTGTTGTGTTTCTCTAGATACGAAAGATGCATATAAGAAATATACACACATTGGGTGTTTTAAACACCAACTAAAGCGTGTCACGTAGACACCTAACTACTTTTATAGGAATGGGACACTGTACTGGATTCAGAGTCTTAGAGAAATCAAATCAAAATCACAACTATATTATAGATTTTGAGTATTTTTTTAAAGCAAAATCGTATATTTAGCCCAAGGTTATATTTTTCATATAGACCATGCGAAGAAATTACAATTTTTTAATCAATCAGTGCACGTGTGGTAATGGATTGGTTGAGTGATCACTGATCATGCGCACCCCCTCGTGCGTAGGATAAGGTCCATTCTCTATATTTTACCCTTATTTTATCCAATTTACACGGGTGGTCTCTTTTGGTCGCACTAACTTCTATCGCTAACACGCACGCACGTACCTTTCCACAAAAGCAAATTTTAACTTTTAAAACTTTTTCATCTTTTACTTTCTTGGTTAACTTTTTGAGAGAGATATTAAAAGTTCATAGCTCGTAATAAAGGCTACACGTTTGAAAACAAACAAACTAGCTTTTATGCCCTAATGGTCTATTTCTCAAGACCATAACTCTTGTTTCTTAAAATTCGAGAGCTTCTATTCTATTGTTCACACCAAATTTTTATTATTTATTATATAATAATTAATAATAAAGTTAAATATCATTTTTGAGGTGTGGATAATGATTTATTTTCTTAATAATGTTTCTTTTCATTTATTCTTCTTCCTAGAAGAAGGTCCTCAGTTCAAATTTCACTCCTCCAAGAAAAAAGTCCTTCAAATCATAAAGGAATTGATTTTGATATATATATATATATATATATATATATATATATAGAGAGAGAGAGAGAGAGAGAGAGAGGAGTATGAATTTACTATTAAGAAATTGAGTCGTGATAATTTGACGTTTTATTTTATAGATGCCCGCATTACAGAGCCAAAGATAGGTCAGGGGAGCGCAGGGGAGCATTTGAAAAAAGGAGCATCAAATTATTATTAGTCTAACAAATTTATGTACTAAGCTGATGAACCAATGGCATGATGTCATGTATATCAAAAAAGCGACCGTGATTGGTTGGTGGAGAGAAAATTTCTGAACAATTAGAAGTTTCATTTTAGGTACTTTTTCAATACATGTGGCACCGTGCCATTGGTTCATCAGCTTAGTACAAAAATTTCTTAACATCAAATTTGTACTCGCGCAGGGATGGTTAATGGTTGATGAAGAAATTGAAGTTGGGTTATTGTCATATTGTTGTCATAATTGCTTCCTTTCCTTCTTTATTTATTTATTTATTTATTTTTTTTACATGTGTGTGTGTGGGTGGGTGGTGGGAGGTGTCGATTTAGATGTATCCATATCCCCCTTGATCTCGATCTTTTCGAAGTAACATAAATACCCTTCTCTCAAAGCTGTAGTCCTAAAAATCCTTGATTTTCTTTTTAATGCTTGTCTTTTTCAACGTGTACGCTTACACTTTTTTTTCCCCTCATCTTCAACTTCAAGGTTCCATTTCCATAATCCTCCAAACCGCAAGGAAAGATAGATTTTTTTGGTAAGTAAAAGATAAAAAAAATTTGATAGAAAAAATCAAGGGTTTTCGACAAAACATTCTAGAGGTTGGAGAGTTTGAACATAATGATTTTTTGGGAGAAAATCAAAGGTTTCTGGCCAAAGATTAAAGATTAGGGAATTTAGGTCATTTTAGGTTAATCTCTCATAAAAGGTATATATATGTCCAGATCACCCCCTTCCTTTTCCTTTTTTTTCTTTTCAAAAAAAAAAAAAAAAATCCAAACCCTTTGCTTGGTCTTTCAATTATTTATTTTTTGTTTGTGCCAAAAATAATTCTATAATAGGTGTGTGATAGAAAAAGTTAGTTGGGACAACAAAGGCTCTTAGTATTTTGGGGTTTGTCGGGTCCATATGACATGGTGTTGTCCAAGGACTAGTCCCAAGGCACATGCAATGCCTACACATCACACACACCAATTAAGTGAGGGTGTGCTCTCGTGAGTGGCCCTTAAAGAATTAATGCTCATACTGGGTATCGAACTCACAACCTACATGCATTAACCGCTTATCTGTTTGAAATTGCCATTGAGCCTACCCCTCGGGGTTAGGTCTCAATATTTTGTGTTCGAAGAGAGAAGTTGGAATGCATATAATATGATGATATACCATGTTTTCTTATGCTAAATCTCAAAAGTAAGATTTCATGTTATTGCAGGTGCGATCTAGCTTAATTAGTAAAGTCTTTGGGTGATGACATCAAAGACTTGGGTTCAAATCCCACCAACATCGTGTTAATGAACTAAAAATAGGCTTACGTATAAAAAAAAATCATATATCTTTTTATGACTCACGAAGCCTAATTCTTTTTAAAAAAGATAATTTTGACATACCCATCTCAAAGTTTTTAGCCCAATGATTGAATGAGTCGAAGATGCAAGATTTGGTGGAAAAATTAAGGACTCGACAAGAGGTTGAGTACGAGTATATTTCGGTCATTTCTATCATTAACGATTATAATTAAGGGGTATACTATCGTTTCAATAATATGCAGAGGGTATCTCTAATATTACCAAAAATCCGGAGGGATATGTATAAATTCCCCTAAAAATGCTCATGACTTGAATTAGGGTATTGTGATGTTATCACCTAAGGTTATGAAGTTAGTTACTAGTAGGGGTGCAACTTGGTTCGGTTTGAGGTTAAATTGGAACCGAACCAACATAGGTGGGTTCCACTAAATAAGAACCAGAACCGAACCAAATTCTATTGGAACCAAACCAACCCAAACCAAATTAAAGTCGGTTTGGTTCGGTTCGGTTCCACGGATTACAAATATTTTATAAATTATAAATAATATTTTTTAATGAAAAAATAAACATAAAATTTCATATAATAAATCACAAATCTATCCAAAAAAAATCATTAGTTTATCCATAAAAGATCACTAATCTATGTAATAACTCTTAAAATAATTCATAATAATTATTATATACATATATATTTATTTATTGCATAGGAGTTCGGTTCTCGGTTTGGTTCGGTTCTATACAAGCTTGATCCAAGAACCGAACCAAATTGATCGGTTCTCCATTTTTGTAACCCGGAACCGAACCGCAACTTGTTCCAAACCAAACCAAACCACCTCAAAGCCATCGGTTTGGTTCGGTTCTTGGTTTGAACCGGACCAAGTTGCACCCCTAGTTACTAGGACTGCTAAATTATGGTCCATGGATACTGGGTACATGTAGAGCTGTCAAAGAGATGGGTTTTGGCTCGGTCCATCGTGGATCAGGTTTGGTTAGTGCCACTAGGCCCATTTAGTTATCAAACCAGGCTAACCCAATCATATTTAGGGTCAGATTCGGGCAAGGGAACTAGACCAGCCATATGACCCGACCCGACCCATAACTAATATTTAATTTTTATTTTAACATACTATAACCAAGTATAAGAAAATTTGGGGACCAGGCTAGGATTTTGGAGGACCCATCAGGAATGGGCCATTTACGGCCAGGCCCAATCTCGGTCCCTTGACAGCACTAGGTGCATGCACTTGTGTCAAAAAATATATGTAGAAGGGAAGAGAATGAAGGGGACTGGTCTACATGGTGAGCAACTAAGAACATGTGTGTCTCTGGTCGGTTTGACTCCTAACCTTTGTCCATGTCACACTGATCTTTGTTAAAATAAGGGCGTTTGTTGTTATATTATATACGAGTCGTGATTTTTGGACTCGATTTTTTTTTTTTTTTACTTGGTCTGTACTCGGCTGATGTGGCAAGGGCATAGAACCATAGATCGTTTTCTTTGGGATACACAATGAAATATCTATGGTTTTGTGCACTTGCCACGACAATTGAGTACAGACCGAATGAAAAAAAGAAAAATCGGGTCCAAAAATCTTTAGCCATTATATGCATATAAGATAAGTATGCTTATCTTGACTATCATAATACCTCCCAACAATTATATTTAGAGAAATTCTATTGCCACACCAACTTTTATTAAGGGCATCCCAATTCATGTGATATCAAAGAAGAATTTAGCACACATCTTAAGGTTCTCTTAGGAAAAATTGATGTCGCAATAAAAGCTCCATGCAATTATCAACGTCATTTTCTAATATTTTTAGACTTTCTGTCTAAAAGCCTTTCAACAAGGGTGCTTCTCATGCTCGTAAGATGAGAGAGAGAGAGAGAGAGGTGGCTATCTTAACACAACTCGAAAATGACATGAATTAGGTGGGTTTGGGTGATAATAGTATCGACTCGTCTAAGATGATCATTAAATGGGTCGGGTTTGAGTTAGAGGCGTCAATCCACTTAACTCATTTTGACACGTTTAATTATTTTGTCATTAACGTGTTGTTTTAAATCATGCAACATAGGAGGTATCTCAAATATCAACAATTATTTAAGGGTTTTTTTAATTACTCAATTTTAAATCATATTATTTGTTTAAGTCTCTATTTCATTTTCTCTAATTTTTTTATTGATTATTTCTATTTTGGGGCAAGTGCACATAGCCGTAAATCTTTTCCTTGTGTATCTCGAAGAAAAAGATCTATGGTTCTGTGCAATTGTCATGTCAACCGAGCGAAAATTTTCGAGCCAGAATACCACGACTCTTCTTTAAAATGTCTTTTCTCATCTTCCAATGACAAAGCTTCTAAATCTCTAAATCAAATTACCATGAATTGGATCAATTGGATGATCTAAATCAATCAACTATATGGAGTTAAACGTAATCTACTAATATGATATGGCCTGTTATAAATCATCATTTCAAGCCCAAGTTTGATCCATTAATAGTTCCCATATGAACTGAGCCTTTTTTTAAAGCGAGAATCCTTTGAACTTGGTTTCTCTAATAGACTAATACAAAATGACCTAAATACCTCACTTTTTACCTCAACCCAACCAAAAACATTATGTAAATTATTTTATCCAAAATTTCATCACTTTCTACTTCCCTTAAGTTTAGGGTTTGATAAATTTGATATGGGTTTATCAAATATGGGTTACCCATTCTTTGATCCATTAACGCTTTGAAATGTAGAGTTGAAGATAAACGTTTTCAAAAATGGGTTTATCTTCTCTTCAACCCATAAAAATAAAAATAAATGTGTTTTTCAAACATATATTTATTTCCCAAATAAGGGTTACCAAATCCAACTTCAGGTTTGACATTTTTAGGTCCTAACCCGATCCGGATTTAATAGGTCGCCCAACCCTACCTTTGTGGGCTTTAAGATCAAGGCATTAGCCTTTTTTTTTTGGCCCGGACGAACCGGGTTAGTGGTCCAACGGAGTCGGATCAAACTCGGCCTACCAGCTCATAATTTTTTAATTGACGAAAATACCCTTAACTGTTTTTTTCTCTCAAAACCAACAAGGTGAGGACTACGCAATTTGCGACTGACCACACTCATGGCTTCCACCATCTCCGCTTCTGTTGTTTTATGCTCTAAAAGCCCCAAATCTCATCTCTCCACAGCTATTCCTAGACTGACTCTTACTTGTTTTTCACCATGGAACGGTTTGAGACATCTGGGTATCTCACTCAGACAAAAATCAGTCAAAACAGGTACTTTTTTCAATCTGGGTCTCTCTTTTTTGAGTAAATTTCAGTAAAGTTTGGTATATAAAGTTGTAAATTATATTGGGTTTTAGTGATTTTTTTTACTTTTAGGTTTGTAAAATTTGTGGTGCAGAAAGAAAGGGAAGATGTAGAGGTAAGGTTGTTTATGCTTCTTTATTTGGAGTTGGAGCTCCTGAAGCTCTGGTTATTGGGGTGGTGGCTTTGTTGGTTTTTGGCCCCAAAGGTCTTGCTGAGGTGAGCTGTTCATTTGTGTTGCTAAAATCATGATTTTGACGATGATTTATTTAGAGAGCTGCTATTGCCAGACCAACTTTTACTAATGCCACACAAATTCCTATGTAAATCATCAAAGAATTGAACACATTTGGTGCGGCGTTAGTAAAAGTTGGTCTGGCAATAGTAACTCTCTTTATTTATTTACTTGTGAAGAAATAGCTTTTAGAACAAGTGTACTCTCAATTCAGATAAAAACTTGCTCCACCATGATCTCCATTTCCACAGACAAGACTTGAGTAGGAAATGCTCATTTTTACTAGTTAGCTTGTATATTTAATTTAGTTTTTTTAATTTTTAGTTTTTATAAATATTATTATTAATGAGAGAAATGTGGCTTAAAAAAAAAAAACAAGAGAAAAAGAATGCTAGTTACAACATATTACCATAATATTCAAAACAGACATCATCTCAAAACCAATAGAAATTTGGTCCATGGGGTTTGTAGGTTGTAGATGGTGCAACATGAATGGGTCTATGCCACGTGGGCTGATCATGAATGAGGTGGTAAAAGCATATTCAACATGGGGGATAAAAGAGGATGTAAGTTTGGAGGCCAAGGGATTATCACAACCCATGTGTTGGCATGTTCTTCACCTTCTATTTAAAGAAAATCATTAAAATCGGTCATTAGATGAGCGAAGAGAATTTCAGTCATCTCAACCTTAATTGCTTATAAAAGAAGATTTTATGACACAAAAGAGGGGGGCTCAATTTTTAGTCCTAACCTCATCTTCTCTCTCTCTCATCCTCTCATGGAACCTCTCCTCCTTCGTTTTCTTTCTTTTTGACTCATGCAACAACCTCCAAATGTCCATCTTCTCGGTTTTTTTTTGGTGGGGTAGGGGTGTTCAGAACCACCTCATTTTATTTTCTTCATGTACATTCATTCAAGGTCTTATCCACAAAACCCCCAAAATCATAGGTCGTAGATAAATGATTTTTGAAATAGATATAGAGTTGTGATTTTCTAATACCCCTGACGTGGCATGTGCTAGAACCATAGATTTTTCCTCGGGGATACACAACTGTACATCACCATAAATATGTGCAGTTGTGCATCCCGAGGAAAATCGATGGTTCTAGCACATGCCATGTCAGGGAGCGTAGGGAGTCAGAAAATCATTATTCATAGATATACTCCCCAAATTGATAAAATACTTGAAAATGCTAACTATCCAAAATAAAATAAATTTCTTGTAAATCCGTTTGATCCCATGTGCAAAATGGAATAATGGATAACCTATAAAATACAATAGTTAATACCAACTACTGGTTTTGTACCGTTTTGCAGAGGATTTTCTTAAAAGTAGAAGATGGATAATGAAGGAATTAAGGGGTGTTTAGGTGAAGGGATAGCTCTATCCTGGATGAGTAAATTTAGATGACAGTTTATTTGGTGTTTAACTTGGAGGAATAATAGCGATACACACGATCCTTAAAACCTGTACCAAAAGAGGTAATTTTTTTGTGGAAGTCTCTTATGCTGAATATTGATTTTCTTCAAAGTGAAAAAGGGGGGATAGGCAAAATATACAAATATTTCCATTAACTTTCAAAGCCACTGACCTTAGATATCGATTTTGAGAGGTATTGCTGTTTTCTTTCTCTCTTTTTTCAAAATGTGAGAAAAGTCTTTATTTGTCTTTTGTTTTCTGACTTCTCAATTGAGTTGTCTAAACATAGGTAGCTCGGAATCTGGGAAAAACTTTGCGTGCTTTTCAACCGACAATCAAAGAGCTTCAGGTGACTTCATGAAGTTCATTTTAGGTTATATTTTTCGTGCTCCTTTGATGTCGTATTAATGAGCTTCACGATTCATCATTTTTCTCTAGGAAGTTTCAAGGGATTTCAAGAGCACCCTTGAACGGGAGATTGGTCTCGATGAGATTTCACCTTCAACGCAGAACACTTATAGTTCCACCACCTCCAGAGCTACCACCACGTTGTCCTCTTCTTCCAACAGCGAGGATTCTGAGGCTATGGTTAATCCTAGTGAGTAATTCAGATCTCAAACATCTAATTCTTGGAATGGGTTTTATATATATAGGGTCAGCATCGGGGGACAACTATTTACAACTTTTTTTACAATGCCGCCTAGGTGTCGTCCATGTTTTCATTGTTTTTTACATAACCGCTGGATCTTGTAAAATGGACGGCATCTGGGAAATGCAATTTTTTTTATAACAAATAGTTGTCCCCCAATCCCAGCCCATATAGGTCGAGTTCAGTAGACAAAATTGTAGGCAAAGTACTAGACAAAGTGTTTTGTCCTATATGAGATAAAAGTTTCAGAATGGCCTGATTTTTTGCGAGGATGATCTCTATGGTGAGGAGATCATCCTCACCAAAAACCAGTCCATTCTGAAATTTATAACCCTTGTTTACTAGTTGAAGAATCGTGGACTGTCAATTTTTTACCGTTAGTTTGTAACCACTTTTTATGGGGTTAGAAGTTTCGGAACGGGCTGTTTTTTTGTGAGGATGATCTTCTCACCATAGAGATCATCCTCACAAAAAATCAGCACATTCCGAAACACTGATGATGTCTCATTTTTTCATCTTTTTTCTCTCATTGTTGTTCATCACTTTGTTTCCACAATAGTACCATTGCTAATGTTCTGTTTGCCTCTTCCCCTCTATACCGTATTTCTATTTTTCTACATTTAAAGGGTCAAAGAAAAGAAAACAAACTAAGAATATTATTCTTATATGTGCAGATGTTAATCCTTCCAGTGAAGAGTACTTAAAGACCACAGAAGAGCAGCTTAAATCTTATGCTACCCAACAGCAGACACCCTCTCAAGAAGACCAAGCTGAAAGTCAACCCCAGCCTCAAGGTTTGTGTTCTTCCATAACTTCTAAGGAAACTCACTTCTTGTCCAAGACACATTTAAACTTCAACCTTCATTTTCTATTTTTTTTTTTTTTTCCAAATGAGATAATTAAAGATGAACCTTATGTGAAATATATGTACAAACATCGCTTTGAAAACTCCACAACAAGGCCTTTGTATCTTTATGTTAATGTCCAACCCAAGGTTTTCCTACTGCCAATAGAATGAAGGGAAAGTTAAAAAAAAAAAAAAAAAATTTCTTACTCTCATCATGCTTAACTCTCTCTCTGTTGTAGTTCTCTGCTAATTCTTGATGTATTTATTATGTAGTCAACTGTCCAATTGAGCACGTCCAGAACATTTTTTCACAGTAGCGGGATCGCTATAACTAACGCCGTTGAGTTCGCCACCATAGAACTCAACAGTTACCCCTACTTGTTCGACACTATACTTCGATTATGCCCTTCGAAAAGGAACATCAGCTCTCACAATCCCATCGCTGTTTACCTAAACTACTGCAAATGTTCCCAAAAAAAGTAGACATACAATGTACAAAAAAAGCTCACACCCTTTTTTTTTTTAAATTTTAAATTTCATCTCAAAATCATAAAACCTAAATATACGAAAGACTTGTGATTGAGTACGGTGTCCCGTTCCTATAGAATAGGAACAATATCTACATTGCACGTTTTGGTAGGAGTTTAAAACACATTGGGCCCAGAGAAGAGTTTTAGAGAGTACACACTAATGTTGTGTCATTGTCATCTATGACTTATCCCAAATATTAGTTTTCTGCAAGAATGCAAGCTAATGTAGTTTTCTTAGACATGCAGATGATGACCCATCCCTAAACAAATCGTTTAATCTTGGAGAGTTCTTAGTGGAAGCTAAGGTAAAAACGTCTACCTCACAACAGCAAGAACAGACACCACCCCCTCAACAAGACCTGTCTGAACCTCAATCTCAGCAGCCTCAAGGTTTGTGATTCTTTCATGACTTCCAACATTTATTATTCACTTAGTTGTCATCAAATTTATCAAGTATGATTTGTAACAGCTGTTGCTTCAGAGATTGTTACTTCAACGTCGCCGTCCACTAAGCCTGAAAGCGAGATGAAACCTCTGCAATAAAATCAAAAGTGAACAAGTTGTGTAGGGTTTAGTACCAAATCAACTTGGGGAATTTTCAAGGTTCCTTGGGTTCAGAGATAGGGATCATGTAAGCTTAATAAAGTTTACCAAGTCCTTGAAGATCATGAATTTTTAGTTAACATCTTAAGCATCCCCAAACTCTTGGGTTACAGAGTTTGTTTCTTTATTATTTATTTTTAATGTGCAAGATGTGTATAAAGGACTTCAAGCTCATGTTCAACCTCTAGCCAACGAAAAGCCATTATCCATTGTCTTCAAGATGTCGATAAATTATTTTAATTTTTCTGCACAAAATTCCATTAGTTTCTACATATGGGTTACCCATTCTATTTCTTTGATCGATTAACCTCTGCTTTGGAATTTAGGGTTGAAGATAAACACTTTCAAAAATGGGTTTTTTCTCATCTTCAACCCATGAAAAAATGTGTTTTTCAAAGGTATGTCTATTTCCCAAATATGGGTTGCCAAATCCAAAAATGGGTTTAACTCCAACCCTCGGGGATTTTGACATTTTTAGATAATTAGTTGCCGAACCCTAATTTTTTGGGCTTGAGATCAAGACCCTAACTTCCTTTTTTTTTTTTTTTTCAGGTCTCGCCAAACCAGGTTTGTGGTCCAATGGTCTCGTCCAAACTCAGACTCCCAACTCATAATTTTTTGAGTGGCAAAAGTACCTTTCACTGTTATTTTTTTTCTATACCATTCGGGCATGAAGCCATGAATTATTAGCAAATCGTAAAATATTCACCCCTTGGGCAATAGTAGACGGCAGTACCATGATATAAAAAGCAAGTGATGAGAGGTAACAGAAATGGATAACAAAGGCATTTTCTTTCCATTTATATATTAAGAAAAATAATTACAGGCCTCAACAGCACCACATTGGGGTGCTTGGAAACTTAAATTACAACAAATTGAGAGATCCTTGAGACTCAAATTCTAGATGTTCTCCACTAGATTGTCCGCACGCTGGATTGTATCCATAACCATCAAACAACTTATCATCCGAACCCACATTCCTGACATCTGGTCCTCTAATGGGCGCCCAATGGGCAGGGGTTAAAGGGTTGGAGCTGTTAGCTTCTTGGGTCAGACCAAGAACAGCCGGCTTCTGTGGGGAATTCCCAACAGGTCTTCTGTTGGTGGAATTGACTGTTGTCTGTGAGAGGAATGTCAACTGCTGCTGTTGCTGATTCTTTGGAGGTGGGGACTTCGGCCTAAGGCACTCTATCTCAGGTGTCGTCATCACAAGATGGGGTGATTCTGGTGGTGGATTCTGTCCTCCCCCTCCTTGCCAAACTTTTCCATCCTTGTCAGCAAAGTTCCTCACATACGCCTGCAAGTCTCCATGTTTTACAAAATTATTGTCCGAATCATAACATATTGATCCATTATAGGTAGAACCATGCATGAAAACCTCGAGGTGCAACTTGGATCAGTTTGGGGTCAAATTGGAACCAAACTGACATAGATCGGTTCTACAAAATAAAACCCAATCGGAACCGTATATCTCATAGAACCGAACCTAACCAAACCGAACTACTGAAAATATCCTATAAAACTCCTTGGAACAACATATTTTTAATGAAAATAAATAAATAATGAACATGAAATTTCATATAGGAAGTCATTAATCTACCCATAAAAAATATCATTAATCTATAAAAAAAAAAGGTCATTAATCTATGTCATAACTCCTAAAAAGTAGTAAGTCATTAAGGGTTTGGTTCTAAACAAGCAATGAACCGAGAGCTGAGAACTGAACCAAACTGACCGGTTCTCCATTTTCTCAACCCAGAACCAAACCATAACTTGTTCCAAACCGAATCAAACCAGCCCAAAGCTATCAGTTTGGTTCAGTTCTCATTTGAACCGGGCCAAGTTGCATCCCTATGCAACCCATTAGTCGGTAACCAGGTGGATTTGTATCCTACGAAAAAAATTGTGTCAAGGAGCATTGGAAGGCGTTCACTTGATAATGTACCTCTGCATTAAAATTTGAGGAAGATAAACCTTTCCCGACAGTCAGCCAACCCGACCGAATGTTATGGTCTTCACCAAACAGCTCGAGCCTCCTGCGGCCGAGGGAGAAATGCTCAATAATCCTGTACATATCATCAGGCTTCTTGGTGGAACCTGGAATTCAATTGGCAGAAAAGTTCGCCACTAAGTTTAGCATAGAAAATAAAAACCAAAATTTCAAAACAATTTGACAGAACTGCAAGCGGAAATAATCATGCAAACATCTAACCATAAGGAGGTTCTTCCGCAATTATAATGTCTGTGTCAATGTTGGCATGGATAATATGACCATCAGTGCTACGGCGAATCATTCCTTTTATTCCCATCAAACAATGTTCCTTCATTGCAGAAGAAAGACAACAGATGTTTTAAGAAATAAAAAATTCCCATACATCAGTAATATTAACATAGAAGAATTATCAGAATATCATACCAATAACCAACCTTTGAGTGCTGAAACAAAGTATGAGAATCGTGCCGCAAGCTCGGAGCTGCATTTGTTTTGTTTGTCTTCACCCAACATATATCCTCACACCTTCGAAAACCCCACTACATAACAGAAACCATTTAAAAACCCAAACAGATCCACCTTGGACAGATAAAATGATAACTAATGCATTTGAGGATGCAATTACAAAACAAGTTCACAGGAATGTTTGGGCAAGAAAAATAAATAGGAGATTCTGTAATTTATCACAAGGTTAAATAATAATTTTTTTTAATCTTTTGCAAGAAAAATATCATCGGTCTTTTACACCTTAACCCAATCACTGGGGTTAGGAACACGAATCGTATTTCTCCATTTAACTCTATAATGAACCATACCTTCAGCCAAGGTATGTTATTTCATATCTCTTACAACCATAATGCAGGTAATTTTTGGTCTTCCTTTTGCAAGGAAAATATATATAAAAATAAAAAAATAGGAAAAGTTAAAAGTTTCCATTACAAAACTTGTAAAAATCAAAATTCCATGAAACATGATGCTGTCTTGGGGAGTTTAAAGAAAAACAAGTTAGTTATCTATATGATAACAATATTTTCATAATAAAATTTAATATTTATATGTTTTTTAAATCTAGAAACATAGCATGAGAAAGATGTTGGAGACTCACCTCCAGTCTAATAATTATTGAAAAAACAACCAGCACAATCCAATTCAAGAGGTGCAATTCAAGTGTTCTCTTTATTACCTTTTTTCATTTGTTCTAAGGCTCCTCCAAGGAATAGGTCAAACTAGGTCAATACCGGTTAATGAAAGACTGTTTTGGTTAAATACTGACTTTTTGTTTTTGTTTTGTTGGACTCAATGGATATATACCTTCTTTAGACATTGTCGGCCCTGCTCAAGACCCACACCATCACCAACCCAGAGGAAGATAACAGAAGGTATGTCTGCAATTGCCTGAAAACACAAGGGACAAAGGTTTAGGTTAGAAATATTTGGGGTCAGTACAACAAATTTTGTTCCATCATTCAATTCTCTCTAAAGACAAATATGAATTGCAGGTTATTAGGGGAAGAAACAATACATTTAAACATATATATAGCAAGGAAGAAAGAGGAGCACAACGTGTACCTCAATCTTAAGGCCTAATATTTCTTCAAATGTCCAATACTCCATATGATCTGCAACTCCGGGTGCTCGATGAACATATTCCTCCCAAGGGGGATCGATGAGAATAACATCAAACTTGGTTCCAAAAAATTCAGACGTTAAAACAAACTCACGCAGGTCACACTTGTAATACATGGGAGGCGAAGCAGATTTAGCCACGATCTCATCTTTCTTCTGAATAAGTTCCCGCAACTTTGGGTAGTCTTCCACAACATTGGTGAGCTCCAACTCCCTAATAAAATTCTGGGGCCGCATACCAGTGTCAACAAAATTTTGGGAGTAATCATTTTGTTCCCCTCTTGAAGGGGCTTTACCAGTTCTAGGACCCCAGCCTCCTAGAGTTTTATCACGAGGCATTCCTCGTCCCATTGTTCCCATAGAATTAAAACTTGAGCCAGGAGAACTCAGGGGGAATCCTCTTGTGGGGCCCGATTGATTAAAATACGTCGCGGGGTTCGAATTAGTTCCCATGTTGGGAGAAAATCTAGGCATCGATAATCCAGGAGGAATGGAAGAAAGGCCAGGTGATACGGATAACATATTCATATCAACACCTCTAGCTCCAGGCCAAACGTTAGGCCCCAGAAATGGTGGAATAAATACACCAAGTCCAATTGGTGGACCATGAGCTGGAGATATATTCGGGCCAAGTGGCTGCATGGGTCCCGATGGCAACCCAAGAGGGCCAAAAGGAGTCCCCATCATAGGGAGTGGGATGCCAACCCCTTGACCACCATCCCTCCCAGTAATCCTTCCTCTTCCGCCTCTCCCAAATCTCATCGTTTTTGCTCCTTGAGGAGGCATTCTATTGAAAGAACCTCCGCCCTGGTTATTTCCAAATGGTGGTATTGAGCCACTATTACGATTAGAACTTGAAACAATGTTTTGTCCTTTTCCTTTTCCTCCTTCCATGTCAATGTTCTTCCTCCCCGAATTTTGATCTAGCATAGGAAAACCATCATCGGGAAACCTTTCCTGTAAATCATCACCCGGACTGTAAACATCAGTTATTCTTGTTCTGTCTTCAGGAAGATATCCCCATTCATCTTCAGACGTAAAATCAGACTGTCGACCACCCATTTCAACTTTGCTCCCAACATAGGTTGATCCAGACTCATCTCTTCCACACTCTACCATATCATTAGAATTCCCATAGTTCGATGAGGTTTTTACACCTTCGGTTCTACTCCTTGTTTTCTTATATCCAGACTGAGACTGAAGCTTTTCATTGTCAGTCTTCTCACGCTCTAGCCTTCGCAATTCCCACTCCTTTTCATGACGAAAGTCAACATCCCCATCTTTTGTTTCTTTATCAGTGTTGCTGTGAGGCCTTTTCTTCCAATTGTCCTTAGAACCTTCCTGATCTCTATTCCTCTCACTCCAGCTACTAACTCGACCTTTTGATCTGTCATCCCTAATACTTCTTTCATTGTCCGACTCAGAATCATCTGATTCTGGGCAACGAATCCCACCCCTCTCAGGAGTCCATGATTGTTTTGAGTGCCTACCTTCTCTCACACTCCTATTTGTGTTAACAGACCTCGCTCGACTTTCAATAAAGTCATGCCCGCCATGACCCCTCATGCTTGACCTATGAGCAGCACTAGATTCAACATCCTTCATCAATTCACTTGGTTCCTCTCGATCCCTCCTCTGTTTATCATCTCTAAGACCCCCCGACCTCTCTTCGGGAGTTGCAAAACTCGACCTATGATACTCTTCCTGAGCCTCTGACCGTCCTTTGCTCTTACTCTTCTCTTCCACTCTTCTTTCGTCCGCCTTAACGGATTTGATGCCCTTATCACTAGCTGAATCCACAGCCCTGCTTTTGGTCTCACCATGCTTAACTTCAGAAGCTTTCCCACTCCTAGAATCAGCTACATCCACATAATTACTCTCTTCGGCCTTTCTGACTGAGTCAGATTCATCCCATCGCCTCTTTGGCTTCCTATCTTGATCACGAGATCCACTACCTTTGTCTCTACTGCTCTCCTTCCTCTCTGAATACTTTGAATCTCTATTCCCCGTCTTTTCTTGGTCACGGTCATGGGAACTATCCACTTTACTTCTACTTTTACTTTGAGAACTCTCGCGATCTGACGTCTTTGAGCTCATTTTTCTTAACAAGTTCCTCTCACTTTCATCAACTGGCCCTTCCCCTCTACTCCCTGAAACATCTCTGCCCTTTCGAGTGCTTTCCAATTCTCTATCCTGATACCCACTATCTGATCTCTTCTCAGTCCTCTCATCTTGATTTTTGTTTGCTTGCTTGGACCGTAATTCCTTTTTCGTGTCGTAATCATCCTCATCCACACTACCAACCCTACTCGATCCACCCGTTCTCTTCCTACCCTCAGTTCTGTTCCCTGAACTCTTCCTCTTCCCACTGTTGTCCCATCCTTCGGTTTCTTCTACAATGCTATGCTTGATAGACTTGCTCGATGGCCTCCTCTTATCACTGCCTTCCCAGTCTTCCTCGTCTCCAACCTTATCGCCTTTTGTGTCCAAGCTCTCCTCGACATCCCATTTAGAGTAATTTCGACGGTGTTCGGGTGCATCCATTCCTAGGAAAAAAATGTAAACTTTTTAAATACCTTACCAAATAAACCCTAAAACAAAGAATGGGTCACAATTTTCCTCCACGATTGGAAACAAGGCATACTAGTTCATGATGATCTAAGTTAAAACCCCAAAAATTCAATCCAACACTTGCAGCTAGGTTACTACGTTAAACCAACCCATAAAAATAATTAGATAAACACAACCCAATGAATGGACATAATTTACTAAACCCTAAACAACCAAATCGATCCTTCACAAATCAAATCTACATCAGATCATCACAAAATGAAGAAACCCTAAACATTTGATCAAAACCTAAAACTAATAATAACGATACCAAAAATCATGCATGAATTCGATCAAACAGAACAATTTATTCATCAAAGAAAATATGATGAAATTAAATGCAAAGAAGAGAGAGAGAGAGAGAGATTACTCAGGCACAGATAAGAAGAGAAGAGAGTCCGCTACTTTGATTTGAGATCAAGAGAAACCCTAGAATCCACCAAAATCGTTTTCTGAGGTCAGAAGTTAGAACTCTCAACGGAGACGAAAGAGGAGAAGACATACCAGAGATTTTCAGAGTATTTTACTGGGCAGACCCTAAACTCAAGCACTATTTATATTATCTTCCCCTAAGTTAGAAAAACTCTCTTAGAACCTTACTTTTTTTTAACTTCATTCCAAAATCCCCTTTATTTTATTTTTGGGTGATTTAGTCTTTGGACATCTCTCCACGTTTTGAATAAACATTAATATTTCCATTGCACCCGACGTTTTCAAACAAACGAGTGCTTCTTGAAGTCGAATTAACATTAATATCTGCCTCACTTTTCTTAATTTTGACTAAAATGACTTTTCTTAAAACAAACGACGTTTTAAAACTCGTTCGACTATCATCCGTGTTAACTCAGTATCGGAGTTAAATGAGACCAACTCACAAAGTCATTTTTTTTTTCGAGATTTAGGACTCACGTTCAATTTTTTTATTTGTCTCACAAGTCGTCTCAAATGTATTGAAAAACTCGTCCGAGATGACTCGGTATCGAGCTTGGATGAGATGAGACGCGAAACCAATTTTTAAAACCATGGTTGGACACCAACCAAAATTTTGGATTTAAAAAATGCCTCTATTTTAAAGCTTAAACTTAATATAATAAAAGTCATTTTAGTCAAAATAAAAAAAAAAGTGTGAACGTCCGTGAAATCACAGTAATTAATTTTTAAAATTAAGAAAATATCTCTTACTATATAATCTTCCAAATCACCCTTTAATTAAAATTTTAAATTATAAATAAATCCTTTAGATACACGTGTGTTCGCACATGCCACCTTTTAGTTAAAGGTTAAAGAGAAAATATAATAAAATTAAAATGGGTGTTATTGGTAAAGTAGGTAAAAGAAAAAAAAGAGAGTAAAATTGGAGGCATATTATTGAAAAATGGGAGAGGTAGAGAGGGGAGAGGAAAGACAGTAAAGTGGGGGTAATGTCGACTCTGCTCCACTATAACTGGATGGGACATTTAGATAGTGGATCCTCTATAGTTTGTAGTGCATTTTTCTTGTAATTCCTTGTATTTCAGTTTGATGGTTGAGAGAACGCCACGTGCAAGAGACATCAAAATCACATATTTGAAATTTGGGAGTGGGATTGACCATTTACTTTAAATGTCTCTGATCAAGCTTAAAAATAATTTTTAATTTTTTTTATATCTAAATTAGGATCATAACATGACTAATGTGTTAGTTTGTATTTTTCAACATGCCTTCTTCACTATTTCAAATGTATTGAAAAATGCATAATAAAGGATCTGCTCCTAAAAATTTATTCTCTACAATTGTAGTTGGAGTGAGACCCATGATTGTGTGTTATTATAGAGGGCTTACCAGGCAGAATTATTTGTTGTTATTTAATAAAAAAACTCCTATAATATTATAAGTTTGCTATTCAAAAAATCTCAAAATGGGTCACATCATTATAAATTATTAAATACTTATAATACCCTCAGTTCTTTTTAATTAAATACTCATTTTATCGAAAAGAATTGAGTGTATTAGTGGTATTATATGAAAGATCCACCCCGTGATTTGTTAAGAAATAAAAACACTTTCTTACCAAGTCAGTAAGAAAGGTTTTCTCAACGCATCTATTTATTGCATAAAAAAAAGAGAGGATATGATGTCATGAGGTCGTAGAAGACATGATTCTAAAAGCTTTGAAAAATAATCTTTAAAAAAAAGTTAATTTTGATGGTTGAATTTTAATTCTAAATTTGGGATTTCGTTCATTTTCAACACCATGGATCAAACTCAAAAATGTTTTTTTTTTTTTTTCCTTTTTGAATTTAAGTTTTTTCCATGAAATCTAGAAGTCTATGGTGTTGGATTGCCAATGTGATAATTCATGTGGGCCCAACAACCCTTTGTAAAATTTGATATCTTACTAAATTAGTCAGGCAAGTTTGACTCAAGAAGAAAGATTTGTTGAGTAAAAAACTTGTAAAAATAGGAGAGTTTTTGTAATAAAATTATAAAAGATATGTTTCCCCAATAAAATCTCTCTTTATTATGTAGAATATAATATATATACATATACATGAGCATCCACTTTGGAATTAAAATGGTAAAAAAGAAAATATGATAAAGTTAGAGGGGTATTATTAAAAATGGTGAGGAATAGGAAAGGAAAGACGATAAAATTAAAGGATTAAAAAGGTAAAGTATGTAGTATTGATCCCACTTCATTGTAACTAGTTTGAGATGTTTATCTCTATAAAAATTACAACAAGATTGAGATCCACCGTTGTGTTTCATTATATATATATTAAAATTTATCCATACCTATATGATAGAAATCTTCTTTAAGGTTAAAGGATAAAAGTTTAAAAAAATAAATAATTAGAAGAATATTATTTGAAGTCGGGGGGGTTTAAAAGATTATAAACCATAAGAGAGTTAAGAATGTAAAAGAGAAAACATAGAAAGTAAGAGAGGGTGAAGAAAAACAAGGTAATAATAGGCTACATGTTAAAAGGAAACAAATAAACAGAGAGAGAGAGAGGTCCATTCTCAAATAATTACAAAATTTTATGATATTTCCAAAATTTTGCTAATGTTAACACAAGTACTACATAATGTTGGTAAAATATAATTAAATTGTCAATATTTCAAAAATATCAATTTTTTTTGTAATTATTTGAAAATTTACCCTTAAATTTACAAATATTAATTGAATCCCGAATAAGTGGAATGGGAAATGAGTTTTGTTAACATTTGCAGCTATCTCTCTCGAGAAACCACTCTGTTGTCCACTACAACCAATTGGCTTTCTTTATTTCTTTAATAGAGATAACAAATGTTGGGTTTTAAGAAATTAGCAGAAATCGAATGGAATAAGAGATTTTTTATTATTGGTTTCTGGCATGAAAGTTCGAAATCTTGGAAACCCATTTCCCAAGGAACCATAATTTTCATGCAACATTTCATCATAGATTGTACAAAACTCAGCTTAAACAAAGAACCTTTGTGCATGAATCACATAACTCCATTTGAAATCAAACCTGGGAAGAATCAAATTCTTAATTGAACTTCGCCAACTCATCAAGATTTAGAAAAGATCAAAAGAACAACAGGGAGGGGGGGAAGAACGTGGATTGAAGCAATGAAAGCAGATATTATCACAACAGAAATAACACAAGGCAAAGCTTTAGACAAAATTTAATGGAGTGATAAGATTCTTTCAAGCGACCCCCAAAGTCTTAGGATGCGATTAGGCCTTGATGATGATGAAGACTTATAACAAAAATACAAATAAAAAATTAAATCCCAAGTTCCCCAACCAATATACTCTTGTCATTGTGTTTAAAAACAACGGTGATGGGGAACGTGATCAAGGTAAAACCCAATAAATCAAGTAAGGTTTCTATTAATTCCTATATATGTATATAGTAAGTGGGGCTGCCACAGTAAAAACTTAAGTGACAAATAAACAATCCAAGTATCTACACATTGTGTCATAAGAAGAGAAGTGAAACTACACAAACAACTCCCCTGTTACTTACTTCTTTCATCATCATCTTAACGATCGGTGGGGGTATTGCCCTTGATAATAGAACCCCGTCGATGGCCACCCACAATTACATCTTTAAGTCGAGAAATGGAACCCATCATCCAGTTCATCTTCTGCCAAAAAGTAAACAAAGAATTTCAGTACTACCATTCAAAAAAAAAAAAAAAAAATTCACCAGTACCAGGGGGCAGTAAGGGAAGAGAATTTCTTATATGGCACTGATAAAGTGATAACTCAACAGTGATTACTTAGATAATAATTAATAGCACCAACAATGCTAACATCTTTACTATCATAATGAGAGAAAGATGGCGTAGAAGTGGTTTGACACTAAAATTTGGATTCTAAAAATGCTCATGTCTCTAAAATCACGTTGGTTAGTTTTCAAAATTACCAAAATATCATTCTTTTTTTTACTATATAATCTTCAAAACCACCCTTTAATTGATATTTTAAGTTACAAATAAGCTCTTCAGATAGATGTGTGTTTGCGCACATGCCACCTTCTAGAAAATATTAATGGGAGAACTCCTATACCAATTGGAAAAAAAATGAAGAAGAGAGTTAGGGTTCCTCAGTGTTCTTCAGCTCCTACACATTCCTCCTCATCATATTTTTAGTTGGGGTCCCCCACTAGCTCTATTTCTTTCCATCATCTCTGTATTGCGAAAATGGGATTTCTACGGTCCCTGCCTTCATGGTTTTTACCATTTGGGGAGTCAAATCAATCATGTTCTAATCATTTGTATTGTGCACATATTGTTTGGTCACATTTCATGTCCTTAATCATGGAACAAGGCTTCAATGATGAAGCAAGACAAAATAATGTACTTAAATATGTTGATATAGGTTACAATCATAAACAAAAGCATGCAAATAATAGGGAAAAACAAAAAAAAAAAAATCAATAAATTAAGATTTTTCCAGAAGAAGAAGAATATATATTCCACCACTAACGGGTGTAGCAGCTTAAGCTATTCCCAACTCGAAGACGGAAAATAGGTAAATGCTTTTCAATGACTTAAAACAATTTAAATTAACATCTAGAATCTACAATTTATCCTTAAAGAGCATAATTATAAGCTACATAACAAAACAAACTTATTCCGATTAGCAAAGCATACCTCATCGTTAATGCTGAATTGCCACTTGATGTGTTGAGTCTGCCACTGTTGCCCAAGAATTACAAGACCCATCAAAGCCGCAGCAACAAAAACAGACCAAAATGTATTTGCATCCTTTGCTTGAGCATACAAGGAAGCTGCCTGTCTCTTCCACCATGCTTCGCAAGGAAGCCCAGATCCATTATATTTATTTTCTTTTCTAGGACTCGGAGACACTGAAGAATCTGAAGGAGAATCCATGTTTAACTGGGAAGAATCACTAGGTTCGGGAATAACTATGTTTTCATCGTAAATGGTCGATCCACCAATATCGGCTTCATCGTGAAAAGAACTAAGCTTAGGAGCGTCATATATACCCTTCTCTTCTTCAACCAAATCTATTCCTTGCAACCCCTTACCCTTTTCATCAAAGAACGGAATTGCATGCAACTCGTCCGGTAATGTCATTCCTTTGAGATTCCAAATTTCTTCATTATTTTTGCCAGATCGATCCCCTTCCACCAGATCTGATCCAAGCTCTTCGTTGGGATCCCCACCATCAACCCCGGGTTCATCATAGATCTTACTGTCATCAGGATCCAATGGTAGATTCTCATGTTGGTTAGGTGGAAACTCAAAATGGCCGGACATGAACATTGCATGTGAGGTTTCCTCTTTATTTCTACTGGACTCGTCACTGTGATTATCGTCACTTGGCTCAAACCCTTTTGGACCAGGGGCCGCGGCATATGTTGATGCCGTCAAAGACACAACTTCCCATTCATTTCCACGGTTGGAAGTTTCCTCAGGCTCCTTCTCATTGTCCATTTTTTTACACCTAGTGTTACCTAAACATTAACACTTCAATATGATACCAAATAAATCAGAAAAGAAAAGTCAGAATACATTATTTGATACACAACAAACTAGAGAAAGCACTAAACCATAAACTAATTTTATAAAATTGATAAATAAATAAGAGAATTGGTATTGGCCCCCCAACTTCTTATATTATTTATCACACCTTAGTTAACGATTAAAAGACACCATTCAAACGTTACAAAGGTTTGGTTCAACTTATTATTTCAAGTTCCAATATTACAAAGCATTATAACACATTGAAACAACATCAACAGTTGTTAACAATTAGGATTAGGCCCTGCAGATGGCATCCCTTTGTATGAAAAGCTTTCAAGGCCAAAAACTGGAAAACGAGACCTTATTATCATTCACCATGGGGCAAATTGAAAGTTTGATTGGATTAGTAGGGACTCAATAGAAATAATGGATCATTGATTTTCAAATACAAAATCTGTCAATATGACAGAATTTCCTTTAGATAAGCTTACTAATACCAAAATAATTGGTGAAAAAGAAAAGATTGCTACGATACAAATGTGGAAGAATGGAAATGAAGTAAAAAATTTATATAACCCATTTTACTCTAAAACTCAAAGGATCACAACCAATGCCTTCTGGCACAAAATAAATCAAGAAAAATCATTTCTAGCATTGAAAAGTGATCAAACAAGTATGCAACACTAAATCAAGAACACATGGTTTTAAATCTTGTCTGAGACCGAGATGACTTGTCCGAGTTGTCTCGGTATCGTCCACCAATGAGATGAATTGACAAATCATCTCAAAGATAAGGTTTGTTCTAATTTAAGGCATTTTTTAAAATCTCGTCCGAGACGACTCGGTCTCTTTCATAGTCGAGACGAGACGAGATGTCAAAACGAGTTTTAAAACCATGATTCCACATGAACTACAAAAATAAAAATATTACGACATTTCATTCAAAATATGAAAACATTTTCTGACACATAACTATGACAAATTTCATAACTTTAGCTCCACAAACAACTTTAGGATGATCTACTACATCGATCCAAGTGTACCAAACATAAACGGAATCGAAACCAAGAAATTCCCTCCATGAACCAATCAAGATCGTCTGAAACATATCAAATCTTAGGGGAAATCAATGTAATCAATCAAAAGCAAGTGATCAACACAGCTCTTTTGATGAATAAATTCTTGACAAGTAAAGAGATTTTTCCAAATATAATTGAAAAATACATGATATAATCTCCATAAAAAATGATATTAAGTTCAGATTTAAAATAAGAAAATTTGCTTTCTATCCGCTCTATGAGAATTCTTATTGTATCTACAATCAATTAATCAGAAAACAAATCAAACCCTAATTAACCGTTCTCAAAGAGCCTTTCCATCGAAAACAAAGACATACAGATCCAACTATAATCGAAAAACATAAAATTAACCAATTCAAACCGAACTAAAATATAAAAGAAAAACGTAAAACATCAACCAGGAAATCAAACAATATGCATCAGATAAGATCAATAATTTTTTATAGATCTGTTCTACAAAAGAAATAAAATAAGAAATTATTCAAAATATACCGAAAAAGTAACTGTCGTTGGTGCTCTTCGGCAATAAAAGGGGATAATTTTAGGGTTTTTTCCAGATAAAATCAGACGAGAGTTGAACTGTTAGAAAAAATTCACAGAGAGGATAGAGAGAAGTTTTTATACCGAGCAAGAGATAAAAGGAAACCGGCTTGACCAGTAATAGCGTGTTCAACACTTCAACCGTTACGGTTTTACCGGCTGTAGGCAGTTGTACGTTTCTTGACTTGAGGAGTGAGCACTTGTGGAATAATATTTAGTCTTTTACTGTGCAGCCCTCAAACTTAGGCACCATTTACATAATACCCCCTCACCAAATGCTTGCTCATGGGAAAAATAGTCCTGGGAAAATAAATTCCACAACAAAATGATTTCTGGAAAAAATACCCATGTCGAAATGCCTTCAATACACTTGGACCAATAGCAAATTAGATAAATATTAAATAAGGTGATTTTAATTTTATAAGAGTCTATGATTTTCTAACTCCCCGACAAACTCCCTTGACTTGGCTGTGCATAGAATCATAGATTTTTTCTCATGATACACAATTGCATATCCCCATAAATATGTTCAATTATATATCTTGAGAAAAAATCTATGGTTTTATGCACAATTATGTTAGGAGAGTTTCGGGGGGGAGTTTGTCAAAGGGAGGAGTCATTTTATAAAGATAGAAAGTAACTAACGTGTTTGGGAGGTCGTGAGATTGAAATTATAGACTTTTGACCTAAAAATGACCTTCATATGTTAAAGGTAAGTTGCTTCATTATAGTGTAATGATTTTCTAACTCAACTCAGACAGAATAACTCAATGACGTGGCATGTGTAAGAATCATTGATTTTTCTCTTGGGATACACAATTGCACATCCCCATAAACATGTGCAGTTGTGCTTTGTGCATCCCAAGGGGAAAAAAATCTATGATTCTTGTGTTATTCTATTAAATTGAGTTAGAAAATCAGTACTCTTCATTATAAGAGTATAGATGCCTTGATTGACTATACATATTGCTAAGGATGCTTTCAATACTTGACTACCACTCCTTTTAATGATCTGAATTCAAATCCTAATACCCATTACATAAAGGGCAGGGTCCACCTTTGAAGAGGGTGGCCCGCTTCAAAATTTTGATGAAATCATTTTTGTTATAAGACACGTGGCATTTTAAATTTACTTCACGCCCTTACATTTTTATTAAAATTTGAAATACCTCCTTAAAAATGTCACGTGTAATACAATGAAGAGGATTACTTTAAACTTTTGATGCAGTCTGCCCGTTTCAAAATTTTTTTTTTTTTTTTTTTTCTAAAAACAGTTAAAATGCTTCTTTTGATTGGTTCAAAACTTAATCCGCAAGTCATTATAAAATGTTCCCCAAGTAAGTGCAAATCCTTTTTTTACAAGACTAATCATTCTCTTTCTCCTTTGATGGGAATGGAAGAACTTGAGACAAAGTCTATATATTAATTTAATAATAATTAAATAAAGGATTGACTTTTGTAAATTTTCTAGGTGATCCCCAACGTAGTTTTCGAATCCCATTCTTGACACCGCAGCAAGACCAAGTTGACGTGGAGGACTTATCTCGTACACACATGACTAGGCAAACGAAAACTAATATCTTAGACAATAATTGAGATGTCCAAATCATAGTTAAAATCTTACTCAATGCCTCAAAAACTTAAATCCATGAAAGGTCCCAAAATGAAAGGTCCTTGCTTACCTAAGGTGATTAATACGGGAGACACCCAGAACCTGGTCCAAAGCATATGGGTCCCTCCCTTGGGCACATGTAACACCCGTACATTGCACTCACCAAGTGAAGGTATACCCTCGTGAGTGGCTTTAAGAGGTCGTTGCTCATATTGGGTATCGAACACACAATCTACAGACTCTTGTCACTTATTGGATTTGAAATTGCCATTAAGCCAACCCTTCGGGGTTGGTTTCTTCCGTATTTCATTCTTGTGTTCTCAAGTTGTTTCCTTTAGGCCATGGTGTTGTCAAATTATTTTGATTTGGAGAATTATCTTATTTCGAAGAGTTTGGATTTTGCAATCTACAATTTTAATAGGACTTTCTTGATACAACAAATCACCATGCATCTCTATTTGCTTATGTTGAATTGCGTGGGTTGGGTCCAACATGTACCTTCTCAACAAAGATATGTGAAATACGTCATGCACCTTACCTAGTGTAGGTAGTAATGCAAGTTTGATAAATTTGGGGTCCAACTCAAAACCAATTGGTAATGAGCGAAGAGGCCCAGGAGCTTATAAGGAAAGAGACAAGGCAATTTGTGTTTGATGTGAGACTAAACTCAATAGTCCGTATGCCACTATCCCTACTTTAGCCAATACTTAAAATAGTCTTACGAAGCAGGGACTCAACTTACTTTGCTTTCCAAATCTTTTGACCCTTCTCAATGGACATACGTTTCAGAATATGTTTGGATTTCAAGATTTCTCATTTTGCCATCAACGCAGTTCTTTCGCTTACTCTTGGAGGCTTACAATTTAGTATGAATCAGTCAGATCTTACTTGTGATTTCCTTGATTAACTCCAAACATGTTGCATGGATTTCAAAGGTAATTGGCATAACTACATACCCTTTATAGAATTTACGTATAATTATAGCTATAAAGCTAGAATTTAGATCCCGTCGAACAAGGCACTATACGGGAGAAAGAGTAGAACGCCCTTACATTAGGACAAGATAGGAGAACGAAAAATGCTTGGCCCATAACCTGTTGTATAATAAAGGTATTTTTATTATGAGAAAATCTGTCAAAATCCTAATTTGGGGGTTTGTTCTTGTATTTAAGATTTGAAATTTATACAGTCCATCTTTTGAACTATGGAACAAATTTTTTATCTTTACGTTTGGTTCTTTATCTAATTAGTGCTAATTGTTGTTAATCTATTTCTTTAAGATAGATACACTATAACAAAGGTGCCAGGTAGCTTAGTAAAGTATATGGGCAATGTTATCATAGATCTGAGAGCAAATCATCAATAACACTTTATACCTATAACTCCTTAGGTAAGGTTTGCCACTCAATGAAGAAAGTAACGAATGAATGTTTTTTTTCTTATATGGGTTAAAAGTTTTCAAATGGACTAATTGTTTTTTGTGAAGATGATCTCTTTGTCATTGAAATTCAGTCCATTCCTAAATCTCTAACCCCATCAAAAGTGATTTACAAATTAATAATAAAAGTTAATTGTTCATAATTCTTCAACTTATAAATCATTTTTGTTAGGGTTAGAAGTTTTAGAATGGGCTGATTTTTTTTTTTTTTAAATGATCTTTACGGTGAAGAGATTATTCTAAAAAAAAAAAAAAAAAAGATTTCGAAACTTCTAACCCATATAGGACAAAATGTTGGCTCCCAACATTGGTTGGTATATATATATATATATATATATCTTGGTCTGATAAGAAAACTTTAAAAATGGATGGTCATTAAATTTCAAAATTTAAACGATAAAATCTTTAATATCTTGATGACGTGGCACTCTCTCAATTGTTAAAATGTGCTACAAGGAACAATAGTAAAAGTGTGTTACAAAGGAGGATCTGCTTCCCATAGACTTGGGTGATTCTTGCCTTCATCAGAATAACATAAAATAATATGCAGGTGTCAATTGCCTTAGTTGGTAAAACCTATGAGTGATGATATCAAAGATCAACGTTGAAATCCCTCCAACGTCGAGTTATTGAACTCATTAAAAATATATTTTCCAATAATAAAAAATAAAAAAATGCACCACAATAATGATAGAATGCATCTCATAAACATTATTGCAAATGCACCCATAATCCCCAATTTAACTCTGTCAAATAGGTATTATAATTTATATAGGCATAAAAAAAAACAGCTCCAATAATAAATCTAAGCAGAGAAAATAATTAAAAAAATAAAAACGTTTCACCAATTATTGTAGAAGATGGTCAGGAAACATAGTCAAACAGAAAGAAGTCCCACATAAACACATCACACAAGTCACGCAACAACAACCACAACGACAACAACAACAAAAGATCTCCTTAAAAAAAAGCTATATACTACTAAACTAAATCATAAGAAACCCCTCATCTTTCTCTAAATTCTCCATAGCCCCAGCCTCCAAAGTCACTTCCACATCCACACCCCTCCCTCCTTCCTTCCCCTGATATAAATACACCATCCCATCAAACTTGTTATTCGATCCACTCCTCACCGTCTCGGGCTTCCCCCACCCGAAATCCACTTCGTAAACCTTAAACCTCGGCGAACTTCCGATCGCCACACAGTTGATTCCGGCGTCCTTGAACTGAAACAGCTTCGGAGATTTCTCCCACTCTTTGCTCCGATCATCGATCGCCTTCCAATCATGAGATTCTATGACCTTCTGCAACATCGACGCACCGAACTCCGGCGGATTATGCAACAATAGTCCGGCCGCCGTCACCGTAAATATCGCCTGAATTAAGTTTCCGAAGTAGTTTTCCGGCATCGGTGGATCAACTCGTTTACGGCAGTCAACGAAGACTGTGAAGACGGTGTAATCCTCCGGCTTTAGATGGCGTGAACGTGTGACGGCGCGCCACAGATGGACCCCTAAAGATTGAAAGGTGGAGAATGGTTTTGAGCCGTTGGATTGGTTTGAGTTGATTGCTGATTTGATTTTGTCGACTGTGGGCCCAGAGAATCTGAAGATCTTTTCTACTAGATGTGGGACTGGCTTGATTTCACCGTTGGATGATGGAGTAGACATCTCGAAGGCCGCAGCGGATTCTGGTAGGTCCAGCTTCACACGAGTGTTTCTGGCTTTGGTACGGTCGAGGAAAGGTGGGACCGAGATGGTTTGGGATCCACGACAGATTTCAGCCCAGGAGCCCATGAAGTGCCACGTGGAGTTTCCATCTAGGATGGCGTGGTTGAAAGCGCACCCTATCGCGATTCCGTCTTTCAGTTTGGTGAACTGCGCACAGTACCAAATGATTAATGATATTCTAACCAGTAAGTCTTTCACTCGTTTAATAATCGACTGACGTGGCACGAACACGGAATCATAAATCTATTTCCTCGAGATACACAGCACATATTAATCGTAGATCTGTACGTCTTGGGATATAATTTTTTTTTATACGAAAAAGTGTAACATATATCCCGAGGCACACAGATCTACGGTTCTCAACTTATCACGTCAGAGAGAGTCCATTGAATATGCCACCTGACGAGTCATATTACATAATTACTCATCTATTAGATGGTGACCCAATATAACCTGATTTAACCAACCAAGGAGATTGGATCAGTACAGTAATGGCGGTCAATGGATCGGGTTTTGACCTGACCCGTCATGTATTACCATGTTTCGATCCTTGTACTAATCCATTAAATAATTGGGCTTACATTTAGAGAGAACTTTTGAATATGGATGATTTGGACGTTCAAAGCCATTTTTGAGCAGTTAAGGGGATGGGTCTACACTTATCCCGAGGAACCTTCTTCTCAACTTGACATGTGACTTTTCATGTTTATTTCACTCTCTTATTTTTTATTAATATTTGAAATACCTCCCTCAATTCAACACGTGTAATCTAAAGAGGGTGGTTCTTCCAAAATTTTGATGTGGATTAACCCCTTCAAAGTTTTTTTTATCTCAAGGGCTCATGTTAAAGTGCATTAAACACTTAGGGAATAATGCACTTTTAAGGTGTGCTCTTAAGACACATATAAACAATGAATAAAAGTCACATTCACTGTCCAATTCCTATAGAGTATAAATTGTGTTTGGTCTTTGTGGCATATGTTTTGATTGGAGTTTTAAACGCATCGCGATCCCAACCAAGTCATTTTTCTAGTCACACGCAATTTGATGTGTTTAATCCCCAATAACTAATAAACACGTGCCACATAAACATCATAGGTTGCTATAGGAATGGGACACCATCATGGACCGCCACTATTAACAACTCCAAAAATGGATACAAATGTTTGTTATGTGTATAGATTTCACCAAGAAATCTTGACTTTCATTTAAAATGTTGATAGGGTTATTAAATACAGACCTCAGAAATTTATGAGGGGTCTTAAAAGAATGACAACCAAATCATAAATGACCACCAATATTATTTAAGAGAGTTTCTATTAACACACCAACTTTTACTTTTAACATGCCAATATAGATATGAATAAGCATTTAGTCTGAAAAGAACTGGTGTGTTATAGTTAAAGTTGGTGCGCCAGTAGAAGCTCACTTAGATCCAATTTAATATACACACACCAATACCAAATCATAGGCTTAACTAAACAAAACTCACCATCCTTTCTTCAATTGTTCCTGGTGCAATTTAAACCTACTTGGAGTGTCTTTAAATCATTGATACATCGTCAAAACAAAAAAAAAAAAAAAATTATATTTTGAAAATATTCCAAGATTATCTAAAGATTAATTTTGTCCATATAATTAAAAAAAACAAATTTCAGCCACCTACCTAATAATAGTATAAACATATATGGATTGTAAAATTACCATAATAATGTAAGTGTGGAAAAATTATTGTTTTGTTGACTCAAGAAATAATACATGATCCCGAGATAAGTATCATCAAGATATGTATTATCTTACACAAAATCTCAACCTTTGGACGTCATTCTTACATGGTTGGGATCATGTGTTATGTTTTGAGTCAACTGAATCCGACCTTTAGTAGTATTTTGGATTTTTGAGTCATTTAAGTAAGTTCTATCAGATTCCCACGTATGTTTAAAGTGACTATGAACGCAAATGCAACCTTGAAATAGGTAAGAAATTAAGTAGTAAAAAATAAGAGAAACTAACCTGCACAGCCAATAGTGGTCGATGTAGACCCTCTAAGTTCATGACACCTGTATACGGCACGATTTCTTGAAGAACAGGAGAGGCTTTCTCCACTGCCAGTGTAGATACCTCTATCTCCTCAGCCACTGCTTCAATCACCTCTACCCCAATATTTTCCTCATCAGCATCATCATATTCCACCCTCAACACTCCTTCCTCGTCTTTCCCCAACCTACCTGCAAGAAAATAAAAATCTACCAAAACTACCCCTAACCCTTCTTTCAATTTCCCCACCAATTCCTCAAAATCACCACCTTTGTAAACTAAAACCTTTTGGTTGTAATAGAAGGTCACATAGGGAAGATCAAATGTAACCAAAGGGCATTCTTGTCTTCCTAGTTTCTTACTTGGTGTAACACTAGTTTTGTTAATGATCTTCACCTTCATAACCTCCTCCTTCTTGCCTTGGTCAGTGGCCATGATTTGATGATTCAAACTCAATTGAGAAGATTAAGATGAGAATTGAAAGTAAGGAGTTAGAGGGTTGTGGGCATCTTAAATATTACAGTTCATGTGATGTAGTTGAGATTCATTAATTGGTTTCATGAGGCACTGTTGTGGCCTAATAAATGTCCCTTCTTTTAGTTTCCTGTTGTTGGGTCTCGATTGCGGAGGGAAATATCTTCAATCTTCAATCTTCAATCTTGAAATAATCGAAAGTAGTTTTCTCAAAAGATTAATGTTAACCTAACTCAGCAAAATCCGACGCTCTCGACGTGTAGAAATCCTTGTTAGCAATCTCCCGTCTAATTTGCAAAAAATTCATGAATTTTTGTCATTTGTTTTTTTGTTTTTCAAATTATTCTCCGGAATATTGAATTATTCAGAATAATTCACGTATTTAAAGACAGAAAAGAATAAAATGAGTTTTTTTTTTTACGAAATTTTATAAAACTCGATCGAAAAAAATGGTATTATAACTTCTTGTATATTGTAAAGTGTAAACTTGCAAGTTGGAACATGTAACATAAATTGGATGCATTGCTTCAAAAATCTGGAGTTATCCACATTTTTAGGTGATAAATGTCATTTTCCTCTTTAAAAATTTATGACCTACATATTTACATTTATGTAAAATATAATCTTAATTTTTCAAACTAATAATTTATCCCTTCACTTAAGTATTCTTTAATATACCAATGGAACAATGACCTTAATGTCCTCATTATGGTGCTCACCACCATCATTATTACAATCACCACTATATTATCACCTACATCATCACTATCATGTTATCCGGTTTTTGATTATTGAATTCTTGAAATGAAACAGATAATACACGTATAAAGCATGTTGCATATTATTCATTTATCGAATTTTTGCAATAAAAAATTGAATAAAACTCAAAATTTTCCATATTCCAGATTACTAACAAGGGGAGAAATATAAAAAAAGATAGGGTATTTTAGAAACATCGCCTTGTAAAATTGGTGATATGAGGTTTACCCCCTTGTAAAATGCAAGATCATGTTTACCCCCCTAGACCATAAATCAACCTTGCTTTTTCTTAATGATTTAACATAGAAATTTTTATCTTTTCCAAATTCTAATCTAGTAATTTAAGTATTTAAACAACATTTTCAAAAACATCAAAATTTTATCATTAAATTATCAAGAAAATGCAATGTTGACTTACGATCAAGAGGCAAGCCTAATCATGCATTTTACAAGGAGGTGGACCTGATATCACAAATTTTATAATGAGTGTTTCAAAAATACCCAAAGAAATGTGGGAATAACATTTCCAAGGACACGTTTGGGAATTCAAAATCGGGGTTAGTCAAGATCGATTCCAATTTAAACTTTATAAACCTTGTTTGGCCACTATGTGGAGCCTACTTTGGCTGTGTAGTGTTTCCTTTGCCCTATATTATTGGTCCCAAATAAGAAAGGATAGTGTCAAGTTCACAATCGGTATTAAAAACTTGACACATACTGCAATGAATCCCGATCATATATTTCATTCGGTACTTGCCAAGGTGTAACATGTGGTTTTCACTATAATTCAATTGATTAACGTGTTTTGTTTTATTCAACCAACCCCAAATCTTTAAGATATGACTTAAATGATGGCAATGAATTGTATGATTTTTAGCCAAAAAGCACATGGGTCTGTTAGGCACACCAATTCACCCGCTCATCAAATTCAATTGAGTGGTAAAATCGATGACCCATACAAGTTTTTCTGGATTTTGGAGACGAAGAAAAGGGTAATAAAATTTGAAAGGTTTTTGTTAACATGTGAGCAGTGGGTATCTCAAAATTTGTATACTAAAAATACCCGCAAATGCTTATTTTCAAAGTGTATTTGATACACCTTAATGTGGGCACATGTTATAGTGGTGTATGGTTATGGCATATTTGGACTGGTAATCTACTGGCTATTATATATGTTTGACTAATGGTCTTTTGTCAAATGCCCCCCAAATGCTTCCTGACCTGATAGTTACATAACCATAAATGTTTTTCTTGTGTATCCCGAAACAAAGGATTTACAATTTTGTGATGGGGGCATCTGAAAAAAGAGAGTCAGATTATCACGGCTCTATATGTTAATATGTCAATTTATTAAGAGTTGTGATAATCTGACTCTTTTTTTTCATATGTTTCTATCATATAAATGTAGATTATTTGCTGCAGGATACCCAAAAAAAAAGATTTATGGTTCTGCAATTGCCAGGTTAAGGAGCGTATGAAAAAAGATAGTTAGAAAAGCATGATTCATAAATTAAGGCTTAACTATCAAGAAACAGGTTATTTAATTGCGAACCGATCATCTTTACAGATCACACTAACTAATAATACAACCTTCACATCGAAGAAACAATGAGCCAGGAGTTTCATTAATTTTTTTTTATTTTTGTTGGTTTAAGTGTGAAGGTGAGGTTTTAATCTTCGTTTGTGGTATTACCACACAGACTTTACAATCAATCCAAATTTATAATCTCGTTCATATAGCACCTTCAACGTTGAAACTTCGCTCAAGATCCAATTTCTTCAATTAAGGCTAATGATTTTCTGACTCTAGTATTTTCACTCGGTTTAACATGGCAAGTGCACATAATCGTTGATCAGTTTCTTGTGCATCCCGAAAAAATGATCAACGTTCCATACCCTTGTCATGTTAAATTGAGTGAAAATACTTAAGTAAGAAAATTATGACTTAATTTAAATCAAGAACTTTTATTGCCACACCAACTTTCATTGTATCACATCAATGATTTCAGTAATTTGATTTCTAATTTAGATTAATGGGGACACCAATCTTTTCTTATTTTTCATTCTTGTGCATTCTTTCTCTACCATGATTTCTCCGCAACTAAAATTAAGATCGGAAGAGGGATCAAGGAGATGTGAGAAGGAAAAAAAAAAGGTGGAGTTAAGGTGTCTTTGTAACATATTTTTGGTGTGTTATACAAAAATTCATGAATTGATGTGTTATTATAAATACAAGTTGGTCTACATATAAAATCTCTTTAAAATTCTTGATTAAAAATGTTTAATTTTTTCACCATCACCTCTAAGATACATCAAACCTCATGAACTATAAGAGAGTAAGATTAATAGGTCACTAATTTATTTATTTTGATAAACATGTTTCTTAATAATAGAAGATTTGGATTTTGAAAGAATAAAATCAAAGAATAAGATTCGTTTAACTAATCCCAAATCTATAGGATAAGATTTTATTATTATTATTGTTGTTGTTGATAAATAATCGAATAAGTGGGTAGCCAGCAATTGATGAAGAAAAGCTTGAAATCTTTTAATGGCGTCGGCACTGACTAACGTCATTGATTTGGACTAGACCCATTTAGTCAAACGCAGTGAAAGTTATATTAGTTGATCCATAACAAGGGCATTAATTGTCAGCTCGGTTTTGGCCAATAAAACAAGACGTGTGTGATATGTACACACCACTCATTGTCTCTCATAGTATTCCTGCCTCCCCTTAAAATTGTCAGCTCAGATTCATTGAGTGCATAAAGTCAGCTAATAACTCCCATCTACCCTTTTTAATGGGTTTGCTAATATAAGTCGATCTCAAGCTTAACAACTAACAATTAACAATTAACAATGTTCTACCTAATGAGGTGGAGAGATTACTTCCTTTAACTCTTTTTTTCCCTTTTAAATTTTTTTTTTTTTTTTTTTTAATTTTTTGAAAATATCTATTTGAGATGACAATTTTTTTTGCTTATGTTACCCTTAACTAAGGTTGGCAATGATCTGAAATATATCTAATGTCCAAATCAGTTCGATCTGAAAAAACATGAAAATTTGGATTTTCGAATTAGATGAAATCTTAGATCTGAAACAATTTCGGATCAGATTCAGATGTACCCCAATCTAATCCGAAAATTTTTTGATCCAAACATATTTTTATAATTTTTTTGTTATTCTTAATTTCATATAAATATATATATAGATAAAACATTTTAGTCTTTTTTGTTTTCTCTCTATATTTGTAGTTGGAAAGTAGATTTTTTTTTTATAAATTTTATATGATTTTATATTTTTTGAACCTTAATAATTTGAAAATAAGGTATGTGTTTGGGTTAGATCGATTTTGGGTTAAGGATGAATTAAAACTGATCGAATTAGGTTCACATATTCATTAATCCAATTGGATCGGATTGGGTACATGGTTAACAAATTTTGGATCAGTATTGGAGTGGTTCTGATCCGATTCCCAACTGATCCATTGTCAGTCCTACCCTTAGCATGCAAACAATCTTAGAGAAACCATCATCGCAACTCAGCCCGATGATCTCGTCACATCGAAACGAGAGAGATCAGTTGTTTGTTCATTAGATGCTCCCAAGATCGTCATCACTGCTTATTAATAATAAGGTGAGGATCCATCATTTGATAAATTTCAAATAAAATTTCCTTTCGATTAAAAGATTAGCAAGGCAATGTACAAGTAAGAAGTCTGAATTGAGATATATGGTATCGTGCTCGGGAATTAGTTTTGTTCTAAAAGTGATTTTTAGTTTGAGTGAGAATACTGGCACTCACTTTTTGAGACATCTACACCCACTTTAAAAAAAAAGACAACGATGAATGGGTCCCGTTGGTATTAGTACTTGGACCCACCATTATAACTAACCATTTGAAATCTAAAACCCTAAACTTTTGCTCATCCATTGGGTAAGACGAAAAGAACTCCTCTTAGTTCTTTCATTTTCTGTTGATTTTAGAGTTTAAAAGGTTCTAAAAATCAATATTTCGACTAACTATGATAATGAAAGTTGGTTACTATTGAAATCTCATTCTATTACTAGAATTTCTTATTGATTTATTTCATTTGTTTGAACTCAAATGAATGATTCCCGAGAACTACCAAAAAACAAAAAAAACAAAAAATTGTCGAAATGACACATCTTATATGGTTTAATCCATGTAAGATATATCTTATCGGCATGACTTAATACATGTTGACCTTGAAGAGTTGACATAAGCAAACAAAAAAATGATTTTGTGTGTGTGTGTGTGTAGATTTAACGTATTATCAACAAGTTCTTGCTATCAATACTTTCTAAAAATATTTATCAACGTTTTTCAATATTTAAATGTTGTATATTAGATTTTTCATCTTTTTAAAAATTATGACATGCACATCTACATTTATGCAAAATATAACCTTAATTTTCTGAATAGATGATTTATCCCTTGACTTTGGTCATCTTTTATAAACCAATGGAAGAATAACATCACTGCACTTATTATGGGGCTCACAACCATCATTATTACAATCACCAGTGTATCGTCACCTTCATCATCACTATTAACATCACTGTCATATAATCGGGTTTTTGGTTTTCGAATTCTTGAAATAAGACAGATAATACACATATAAAGCATATGTCGTATATTTTTCGTTTATCAAAATTTTGACCTGATTTTTGCAAATCCAAAATCAAATAGAATTTGAATTTTTCATGTATCAAAATTTTTCCATATTCCGAATTGCAAACAAGGGGAGAAATATAAAAAGAAATAGGGTATTTTAGAAACATCACCCTGTAAAATTGGTGATATTAGGTATACCACCTTGCAAAATGCAAGATCATGTTTACCCCCCTAAACCATAAATCAACCTTGCTTTTTCTTAATGATTTAACGTAGAAATTTTGATCTTTTCCAAATTTTAATCTAGTAATTTAAGTATTTAAACAACATTTTCAAAAACTTCAAAATTTCAGCATTAAATCATCAAGAAAATGCAATGTTGACTTATGGTCAAGAGGTAAGCCTAATCATGCAATTTACAAGGAAGTGAGTCTAATATCACAAATTTTATAGGGAGTGTTTCTAAAATACCCAAAGAAATGTGGGAATAACATTTCTAAGGACACGTTTGGGAATTCAAAATCGGGATTTGTTAAGATCTATTCCGATCTGAACTTTATAAACTTTGTTTGGTCACTATGTGGAGCCTACTTTGGCTGTGTAGTGTTTCCTTTGCACTATATTGTTGGTCCCAAATAAGAAAAGACAGTGTCAAGTTCACGATCGATATTAAAAACTTGACACATACTGTAATGAATCCCAATCATTCATTTCATTCGGTACTTGCCAAGGCATAAGATGTGGTTTTCACCAAATCTTTACAATAAGGCTTAAATGATGACAATGAATTGTATGATTTTTAGCGAAAAGGCTTATGTTTGCTTATTTATGTATTTTTTTAATTTTAAAAAGCAGAAATAAAACAAATATAAAGGAAAAAAAAAAAACACTAATCCAATTAGAAGACTTTCAATTAATAACTAATAAGAAAGAAAAAAAGTCAGATTATCACGGTTCTATATGTTAATATATCCATTTATTAAGAGTCGTGATAATCTGACTCTCTTTTTTCATACACTTCCATCATAAAACCGTAGATCTTTTGCTTCGGGATACTCAAGAAAAAAGATTTATGGTGTTGGCAAATTATCTTGTTCTCAAGTTGCTTCCTTTAGGCCATGGTGTTGTCAAATTATCTTGACTAGGAGAATTATCTCATTTCAGAGTGCTTGGATTTTGCGATCTGCAATTTTAATAGGACGTTCTTGGTACGACAAATCCCCATGCATCTCTATTTGCTTATGTTGGATTACGTGGGTTGGGTGCAACTAGTATCTTCTCAATAAGGATATGTGAAATACGTCATACACCTTACTAGTATAAGTGGTAGTGCAAGTCTGATAATTTTGGGGGTCCAACTCAAAATCAATTGGCTATGAGTGGAGAGTCCCAAGAGCTTATAAGGAGAGAGACAAGATAATTTGTGTCCGATGTGGGACTAAACTCACCCCCCCCCTCCCCCTCCCCCTCCACCTCCACATGTGTGGACTGGACTGCACCAAAGCACGTGGATATATGAACTGGGTGATATAGAGGAGAGAAATGACCACTCTAATATCATGATAAATTTTGGGGTTCAACTCAAACCCAATTGGCAATGAGTGAAGAGACCCAGGAGCTTATAAGGAGAGAGACAAGATAATTTGTGTTTGATGTGAAACTAAACTCAATGGTCCGTACGTCACTATCCTTACTCTAGCTAATACCTAAAAAGGTCTTATGAAGTGGGGACTCAATTTACTTTGCTTTCCAAATCTATTAACCCTTCTCAATGGACATACGTTTAAGAATACGTGCTCTTCGATTTGGATTTCGAGGTCTCTCATTTTGCTATCAACGCAGTTTTTTTACTTACTCTGAGAGGCTTACAATCTAGTACAAATCAGTTGGATCTTATTTGCGATTTCCTTCATTAACTCCAAACATGTTGCATGAATTTCAAAGGTAATTAGCATAACTACATACCCTTTAGAGAATTTGCATATAATTATAACTATAAAGCCAGAATTTAGATGGCGTCGAACAAGGCACTATATGGGAGAAAGTGTAGAACGCCCTTACGTTAGGACAAGATAGGAGAACGAAAAATGCTAGGCCCATTAGCTGTTGTGTAATAAAGGTATTTTTATTATGAAAAAATCTGTCAAAATCCTAATTTGGGGGTTTGTTCTTGTATTTAAGATTTGAAATTTATATAGTCCATCTTTTGAACTATGAAACAAATTTTTGATCTTTACGTTTGCTTCTTAGTTCTTGATTTTCATTTGTAGAAGATGTAGCCCTTAGTGGTTAGGGCCTTATTGCGAGATCGAGCTTTTGAAGTGAGAGTGGTTCCCTTGAGAAAAGGGTCCAGCAATTAAGATTTGTACCTCATGTTTGGATTACATTACGCATGTCAAATTTATATAAGATTGAACAAAATCCATTAATGTGGAAGGAAAATCTAATCTAATTAGTGCTAATTGTTGTTAATCTATTTCTTCAAGATATCATAATGAGATACACTACCAAGGTGCCAAGTAGCTTAGTAAAGCATATGGGCGATGTTATCATAGATTTGAGAGCAAATCTTCTATAGCACTTTTTTCCTATAACTCCCTGAGTCAAGTTCGCCAGTCAATGAAGAAAAGTAATGTTGGGAACCGACGTTTTTTTTCTTATATGTGTTAGAAGTTTTCAAATGGGCTAATTTTTTTTGTGAGGATGATTTCTTTATCATGGAAATCAATCCATTTCTAAACCTCTAACCCCATCAAAAGTGGTTTACAAATTAACAGTAAAAGTTAATTGGTTACAATTCTTCAACTTATAAATCACTTTTGTTAGGGTTAGAAGTTTTAGAATGGGCTGATTTTTTTATATTTTTAGAATTATCTCTATGGCGAAGAGATTATCCTCAAAAAAATAAGAAGATCTCGAAACTTATAACGCGTATAGGACAAAATGTTGGCTCCCAACATTAGTTGGTGTATATATATATATATATATATGTATAGAGGATCAGGATCCGTGTACTCACATATCTACTCATATATTTACAACGTGTTTTGTCCTATGTGGACTAAAAGTTTCGGATTGAGCTGATTTTTTGTGAGAATGATCTCTGTGATGAGGAGATCATCCCCACAAAAAATCAGCTAATTCTAAAACTTCTAACACCATATTTATGAGTTGAAGAATCGTGGACCATCCAATTTTTGCAAATCACTTTTGATGAGGTTAAAATTTTTGGATTGAGCTGATTTTTGGTGAGGATGATCTCCTCATCATAAGAGATCATTCTCAACAAAAATAAGCTCAATCCAAAACTTTTAAGCACATAGGACAAAACACATTGTAGATATACATGTACACGGAACCTGACCCACCAATATACATATTGGTTTGATATATATATATAGGGAAATGTTCAGCACCCTAAGTTTTACCACACACTTTAACAAACGTTTTTTGTCCTACATGGGTTAGAAGTTTTGGAATGGGCTGATTTTTGGTGAGGATGATCTCTATGATTAGAAGATCATCCTCCCCAAAAATCAGCCCATTCCGAAATGTTTAGCCCAGGTTTACACGTTGAAAAATCGTGGACCGTCCATTTTTTGTAAATCATTTTTGATGGGGTTAGAAGTTTTGGAATGAGCTGATTTTTGGTGAGAATGATCTCCTCACCATAGAGATCATCCTCACCAAAAATCAGCCCATTCAAAAATTGCTAACCCATGTAAGACAAAACACGTTTGTTAAAGTGTGTGGTAAAACTTAGGGTGCTGAACGGGACCCATATATATATATATATATATATATATATATATATATATATATGGGAAATGTTCAGCACCCTAAGTTTTACCACACACTTTAACAAACGTTTTTTGTCCTACATGGGTTAGAAGTTTTGGAATGAGTTGATTTTTGGTGAGGATGATCTCTATGATTAGAAGATCATCCTCCCCAAAAATCAGCCTATTCCGAAATGTTTAGCCCCATGTTTACACGTTGAAAAATCGTGGACCGTCCATTTTTTGTAAATCAATTTTGATGGGGTTAGAAATTTTGGAATGAGCTGATTTTTAGTGAGGATGATCTCCTCACCATAGAGATCATCCTCACCAAAAATCAGCTCATTCCGAAACTTCTAACCCATGTAAGACAAAACGCGTTTGTTAAAGTGTGTGGTAAAACTAAGGGTGGCGAACGGGACCCTATATATATATATAGGGAAATGTTCAGCAACAAACATTTTGGCAAAACATTTTTCAAAACATGGGTTAGAGGTCTTGGAATGGCTGATTTTTGGTGAGGATGATCTCTACGATGAGGAGATCATCATCACTAAAAATCAGCCCATTCCAAAACTTCTAACCTCATCAAAAATGGTTAACAAAAAATGGACGGTCCACGATTTTTCAACTTGTAAACTGGGGTTAGAAGTTTTGGAATGGGTTGATTTTTGGTGAGGATGAAGGAGATCATCCTCACCAAAAATCAGCCCATTCCAAAACCTCTAACCCATGTTTTGAAAAATGTTTTGCCAAAATGTTTGTTGCTGAACGGACCCTATATATATATATATATATATATATATATATATATATATGGGTCCCGTTCAGCAACAAACATTTTGACAAACATTTTGGCAAAACATTTTTCAAAACATGGGTAAGAGGTCTTGGAATGGGCTGATTTTTGGTGAGGATGATCTCTACGGTGAGGAGATCATCCTCACAAAAAATCAGCACATTCCAAAACTTCTAGCCCTAGTTTATAAGTTGAAAAATCGTGGACCGTCCTTTTTTTGTAAACCATTTTTGATGGGGTTAGAAGTTTTGGAATGAGCTGATTTTTGGTAATGATGATCTCCTCACCATAGAGATCATCCTCACCAAAAATCAACCTATTTCAAAACCTCTAACCCATGTTTTGAAAAATGTTTTGCCAAAATGTTTGCTAAAATGTTTGTTGCTGAACATTTCCCACATACATATATATATATATATATATATGGGAAATGTTCAGCACCCTAAGTTTTACCACACACTTTAACAAACATTTTTTGTCCTACATGGGTTAAAAGTTTTGGAATGGGCTGATTTTTGGTGAGGATGATCTCTATGATTAGAAGATCATCCTCCCCAAAAATCAGCCCATTCTAAAATGTTTAGCCCCATGTTTACACGTTGAAAAATCGTGGACCGTCCATTTTTTGTAAACCATTTTTGATGGGGTTAGAAGTTTTGGAATGAGCTGATTTTTGGTGAAGATGATCTCCTCACCATAGAGATCATCCTCACCAAAAATCAGCCCATTCCAAAACTTCTAACCCATGTAAGACAAAACACGTTTGTTAAAATGTGTGGTAAAGCTTAGGGTGCTGAACGGGACCTTATATATATATAGGGTAGCGTTCAATGGCCAACTTTTTAGCAAATTTTTTGGCAAAACATTTTTCAAAACATGAATTAGAAGTTTTGGAATGGGCTGATTTTTGGTGAGGATGATCTTTATGGTGAGGAGATCATCCTCACCAAAAATCAGCCCATTCAAAAACTTCTAACCCATGTTTACACGCTGAAAAATCGTGAACCGTCTATTTTTTGTAAACTGCTTTTGATGGGGTTAGAAGTTTTGGAATGGGATGATTTTTGGTGATGATGATCTCCTCACCATAGAGATCATCCTCAACAAAAATCAGCCCATTCCAAGACCTCTAACCCATGTTTTGAAAAATGTTTTGCCAAAAAGTTTGCCATAGAACGCCCCCATATATATATATATATATAGGGTCAGGTTCAAAGGACAACCATTTCAACACACATATAGACAACGTGTTTTGTCTTATATGGGCAAAAATGTTTGGAATTGACTGATTGTTTGTGAGGATGATCTCTGTGATGAGGAGATCATCATTGCCAAAAATCAGCTCATTATGAAACTTCTAGACCGTCCAATTTTTGTAAATCAATTTTGATGGGGTTACAAGTTTTGGAATGGGATGATTTTTTGCCAGGATGATCCCCTCATCACAGAGATCATCCTCACAAAAAATCAGTCCATTCCAAACATTTTTGCCCATATAAGACAAAACACGTTGTCTATATGTTGAAATGATTGTCCTTTGAACCTGACCCATATATATATATATGTGGGTCCCTATCCGTGGCCAACAGCTTGGCAAACATTTTGGCAAACACTTTTTCAAAACATGGGTTAGAGGTCTTGGAATGGGCTGATTTTTGGTGAGGATGATCTCTACGGTGAGGAGATCATCCTCACCAAAAATCAGCTCATTCCAAAACTTCTAGCCCCATTTTACAAGTTGAAAAATCGTGAACCATCCATTTTTTGTAAACCATTTTTGATGGGGTTAGAAGTTTTGGAATGGGCTGATTTTTGGTGATGATGATCTCCTCACCATAGAGACCATCCTCACCAAAAATCAGCCCATTCCAAGACCTCTAACCCATGTTTTGAAAAATGTGTTTGCCAAAATGTTTGCAAAACTATTGGCCATTGAACGCTACTATATATATATATATATATATATATATATATGTGGGTAACGTTCAAGGGCAAAACTTTTTAGCAAACTTTTTGGCAAAACATTTTTCAAAACATAGGTATATATATGGGGGGCGTTCAATGGCAAACTTTTTAGCAAACTTTTTGGCAAAACATTTTTCAAAACATGGGTTAGAAGTTTTGGAATAGGCTGATTTTTGGTGAGGATGATCTCTACGGTGAGGAGATCATCCTCACAAAAAAATCAGCCCATTCCAAAACTTTTAACCCCATCAAAAGCAGTTTACAAAAAATGGACGGTTCACGATTTTTCAACTTGTAAACATGGGTTAGAAGTTTTGGAATGGGCTGATTTTTGGTGAGGATGATCTCCTCACCGTAGAGATCATCCTCACCAAAAATCAGCCCATTCCAAAACCTCTAACTCATGTTTTGCCAAAAAGTTGGTCATTGAACGCCCCCTATATATATATGGGTCAGATTCAAGGGCCATATGAGGAAACATATGTAAAAACTTTCGTTTTTACTAAAATTTTAAAATATGGGTTAGAAATTTTGGATTGAGCTGATTTTTTGTGAGGATGATCTCTATGATGGGAAGATCATCCAAAAAAACAATCAGCCCAATCTGAAACTTCTAACCCCATTAAAAGTGATTTAGAATATGGACCGTCGATTTTTTATCAATTTTTATCACTAATTTGTAAATCACTTTTGATGGATTTAGAAGTTTCTGATTGAGCTGAGTTTTTGTGAGGATGATCTTTTCATCATAGTGACCATCCTTGCAAAAAATCAGCTCAATCCAAAATCTCTAACTCTTATTTTGAAAAACGAAAGTTTTTTCATATGTTTTCTCATATGGCCCTTGAACCGCCCCCTATATATATATATGAGGGGCGTTCAATGGTCAACTTTTTGGCAAAACATTTTTCAAAACATGAGTTAGAGGTTTGGAATGAGCTGATTTTTGGTGAGGATGATCTCTACGGTGAGGAGATCATCCTCACCAAAAATCAGCTCATTCCAAAACTTCTAACCCATGTTTACAAGCTGAAAAATTGTGGACCGTCCATTTTTTGTAAACTGTTTTTGATGGGGTTAGAAGTTTTGGAATGGGCTGATTTTTGGTGATGATGATCTCCTCACCATAGAGATCATCCTTACCAAAAATTAGCCCATTCCAAAACCTCTAACTCATGTTTTGAAAAATGTTTTGCCAAAAAGTTTGCTAAAAAGTTTGCCATTCAACGCTACCCTATATATATATATTGGTCTGATAAGAAGACTTTAAAAATGGATGGTCATTAAATTTCAAAATTTAAACGATGAGATCTTTAATGTCTCGATGACATGGAACTCTCTCAATCGTTAAAATGTGCTACAAGGAACAATAGTAAAAATGTGCTACAAAGATCCCTACCCCATAGACTTATGTGATTCTTACCTTCATCAAGTTAGTGGATCTCATTAAAAAAGCTTAGCCCATGACAACATAAAATGATATGGGTTTAGTTGGTCAAGTCTATAGGGATTGATAACAGAGACTTGCGTTCAAATCTTGACAGCATCGTGTTACTGGACTCATTAAAAATAGAGTTTCCAATAATATAAAATAAAAAAAATGCACCTCAATAATGATAGAATGCATCTCATAAACATTATTACAAATGCACCTATAATCCCCAATTTAGCTCTATCAAATAAGTATTATAATTTAGAGTCATCCAGGGTGACACAAAGTATCTTCTGTGATTCTAACAATTCTGACATGGACATGCATACATAACTATAGATGATTTTTACTCATATCTCGAAATTATGTGCACATCCCACATCAGACTTGTGAGAATCACAGTAAATAATTTGTGTTATTTCAACATTTTCCTATAATTTATATTATATAGTCATAAAAAAAAAAAAAAACAACTCCAACAATAAATTTAAGCATAAGCATAGAAAATAATTAAAAAACAAAAGTTTCACCGATTATTCTAGAAGAGGGTCAGGAAACAGAGGCAAACAGAAAGAAGTCCCGCACAAACACATCATCACACAAGTCACACAACAACAAAAGATCTCCTTAAAAACAGTTATAAACTAGTAAACTAAATCATAAGAAACCCCTCATCTTTCTCCAAATTCTCCATAGCCCCAGCCTCCAAAGTCACTTCCACATCCACACTCCTCCCTCCTTCCTTCCCCTGATACAAATACACCATCCCATCGAATTTGTTATTCGATCCACTCCTCACCGTCTCCGGCTTCCCCCACCCGAAATCCACTTCGTAAACCTTAAACCTCGGCGAACTTCCGATCGCCACACAGTTGATTCCGGCGTCCTTGAAATGAAACAGCTTTGGAGATTTCTCCCACTCTTTGCTCCGATCATCGATCGCCTTCCAATCACGAGATTCTATAACCTTCTGCAACATCGACGCACCGAACTCCGGCGGATTATGCAACAATAGTCCGGCCGCCGTCACAGTAAATATCGCCTGAATTAAGTTTCCGAAGTAGTTTTCCGGCATCGGTGGATCAACTCTTTTACGGCAGTCAGCGGCGAATACGAAGACGGTGTAATCCTCCGAATTTAGATGGCGTGCACGTGTGATGGCACGCCACAGATGGACCCCTAGGGATTGAAAGGTGGAGAATGGTTTTGAGCCGTTGGATTGGTTTGAGTTGATTTCTAATTTGATTTTGTCGATTGTGGGCCCAGAGAATCTGAAGATCTTTTCTATTAGATTTGGGACTGGCTCGATTTCACCGTTGGATGATGGAGTGGACATCTCGAAGGCAGCAGCGGATTCTGGTAGGTCCAGCTTCACACGAGTGTTTCTGGCTTTGGTACGGTCGAGGAAAGGTGGGACCGAGATGGTTTGGGATCCACGACAGATTTCAGCCCAGGAGCCCATGAAGTGCCACGTGGAGTTTCCATCTAGGATGGCGTGGTTGAATGCGCAACCTATCGCGATTCCGTCTTTCAGTTTGGTGAACTGCGCAGTACAGTAACAAATGAATAATGATATTTTAACCAGAAAGTCTTCCCTCGGTCAATATTCGGATGACATGGCATGAACATGAAATCATAGATCTTTTTTCCTCGGGATAAACAGCATTTAGAGAGCTCTTTTTGAGTGTGGATGCTTTGGACGTTCATCAAAGCCACTTTTGAGCATTTATTAAGGGGGATGGGTCTACACTTATCCCGAGGAATCCTCTTCTCAACGTGACATGTGGCTTTCTCACGCTCTTTATTTATTTTATTAATATTTGAGATACCTCCCTGAATACAACACATGTAATCCAAAAAAAAAAAAGGAGTGTTCTTTCCAAAATTGAAAGCGGGCTAGCCCCTTCAAAGTTTTTTCTGTCTTAAGGGTTCATGTTAAAACATGATGATCCTGAGATAAGTATCATCAAGATATGTATTATCTAGATACACAAAATCTCAACCCTTGGATGTTATTCTTACATGGTTGGGATCGTGTGTTATTTCTTACATGGTTGGTGATATTTTGGATTTTTGAATTATTTATTTAAGTTTTATCAAATTCCCACAAATTAATAGGTAATAAAAAATGAGAGTAGCTAACCTGCACAACCAATAGTGGTCGATGTAGACCCTCTAAGTTCATGACACCTGTATACGCCACGATTTCTTGAAGAACAGGAGAGGCTTTCTCTACTGCCAGTGTAGATACCTCTATCTCCTCAGCCACTGCTTCAATCACCTCTACCCCAATATTTTCCTCATCAACATCATCATATTCCACCCTCAACACTCCTTCCTCATCTTTCCCCAACCTTCCTGCAAGAAAATAAAAATCGGCCAAAACTACCCCTAACCCTTCTTTCAATTTCCCCACCAATTCCTCAAAATCACCACCTTTGTAAACTAAAACCTTTTGGTTATAATAGAAGGTCACATAGATAAGATCAAATGTAATCAAAGGGCATTCTTGTCTTCCTAGTTTCTTACTTGGTGTAACACTAGTCTTGTTAATGATCTTCACCTTCATAACCTCCTCCTCCTTCTTCTTGCCTTGTTCAGTTGCCATGATTTGATGATTCAAACTCAATTGAAAAGATTAAGATGAGAATTAAAAGTAAGGAGTTAGACCTAATAAATGTCCCTTCTTATAGTTTCCTGTTCTTGGGTCTAATTATGAATCTTCAAATAATCAAAAGTAGTTTTTTCAGAAGATTAATGATTACCCAACTCAGCAAAATCTGACGCTCTCAAGGTGATGAAATCCTTGTTTGCAATCTCCTGTTTAATTCGCGAAAAATTCATGAATTTTTTGTCAATTTTTTTTTTTTTCAAATTATTCTCCGGATTATTGAATTATTCTGATTAATTCACATATTTAAGTCAGAAAAGAATAAAATGAGTTTTTTTTTACAAATTTTTATAAAACTCGATCGGAAAAAATGGTATTATAGTTGTTGTATTTTGTAAAGTGTAAACTTGCAAATTGGAACAAGTAACGTAAATTTGATGCCATGCTTCAAAACTTTGGGATTATCCACATTTTTAGGTTATAAATGTCATTTTTATTTTTATTTTTATTTTTTTAAATTATGACATGCCCATCTACATTTATGTAAAACTGATGATTTATCCCTTGACTTTGGTCTTTTTTTATAAATTAATGGTACAATAACCTCAATGCCCTTATTATGGTGGTCACCACCATCATTATTACAATCACCACTGTATTGTCATCTTCATCATCACTATGAACATCATTATCATATTATCGGGTTTTTTATTTTCAAATTCTTGAAATGAGACAGATAATACACGTATAAAGCATATGTCGCATATTTTTCATTTATCAAAATTTTAACCAGATTTTTGCAATCCAAAATCGAAAATAACTTAAAATTTTCACGTGTCAAAAATTTTCCATATTCCGAGTTGCTAACAAGGGGAGAAATATAAAAAGAAATAGGATATTTTAGAAACATCACCTTGTAAAATTGGTGATATTAGGTTTACCCCCTTGCAAAATGCAAGATCATGTTTACCCCCCCTTCACTATAAATCACCCTTGCTTTTTCTTAATGATTCAACATTGAAATATTGATCTTTATTAAATAACATTTTTTAAAACATTAAAATTTCATCGTTAAATCATCAAGAAAATGCAATGTTGACTTATGGTCAAGAAGTAAGCCTAATTATGCATTTTACAAGGAGGTAAACATAATATCACAAATTTTATAGGGAGTATTTCTAAAGTACCCAAAGAAATATGGGAATAACATTTCTAAGGACACGTTTGGAAATTCAAAATCGACTAGTCAAGATTGATTCCAATCTGAACTTTATAAACCTTGTTTGGCCACTATGTGAAGCCTACTTTGGCCGTGTAGTGTGTTCCTTTGCCCTATATTGTTGGTCCCCAATAAGAAAGGACAATGTCAAGTTCGGTATTAAAAACTTGACACATATTGTAATGAATCCCAATCATACATTTCATTCGGTACTTGCCAAGGCATAAGATGTGATTTTCACCAAATCTTTAGGATAAGGCTTAAATGATGACAATGAATTGTATGAATTTTAGCGAAAAGGCTCGTGTTTGTTTATTTATTTATTAATTTTAAAATGCAGGAATATAACAAATAAAAAAAAAACTATCATTTTGTCTAACAAAAATAAAAAAACTAATCCAATTATAAGACTTTCGATTAATAACTAATCTCAAGTTAGATTAGGTCAGGAGTCAAGACTTGGTTTGAAAGTTTTCAAATGGGTCTGCTAGGCACATTGATTCGCCCGCTTATCAATTAATTGCGTGCTTAAATCGATTACCCATACAAATTTTTCTGGAATTTTGGGACGAATAAAAAGGGTAATAACATTTGAAAGGGGTTTTGTTAACATGTGGGCAGTGGGCACCTCAATTTTTTTTATACCAAAAATACCCTCAAATGTTTATTTTCAAAGTGTATTTAATGCACCTTAACGTGAGCACATGCTAACAAAAGCCAATTAAATTACTAGTGGTCCTATAGTTGTTATAGTGATTTTTTTCTTCTTCCTTAATTAAAAAAAAAAAAAAAAACTGTAGAAAGAAGAGCTTTTCTCCTTTCTTTTCTCTGCTTTTAGAGTGGTGTATGGTTAAGGCATGATGGACTGGTAATCTATTGGCCATTATATGTGTTAGGGTAATGACGGTCTTTTGTCAGATGCCCCCCAACGCTCCTTGACTTGGTAGTTAAAGAATCATAAATCTTTTTCTTGTGTATCCCAAAGTAAAGGATTTACAATTCTGCGATGGGGGCATCTGAAAAAAGAGAGTCAGATTATCATAGTCCTATATGTTAATGTGTCCATTTATTAAGAGTTGTGATAATCTGACTCTCTTTTTTCATATGCTTCCATCATAGAAATGTAGATCCTTGGCTTCGAGATACTCAAGAAAAAAGATTTATGATTTTATAATTGCCAGGTCAAGGAGCGTATAAAAAAAGAGAGTCAGAAAAGCATGATTCATTTATTAAGCCTTGACTATCAAGAAACATGCTATTTAATTGCGAACCGATCATCTTACAGATCACACTAACTAATAATACAACCTTCACATCGAAGAATCAATGAGCCAGGATTTTCATTAATTTTTATTATGATTTATTATTGATTTAAGTGTGAAGGTGAGGTTTTAATCTTCATTTGTAGTATTACCACACCGACTAATAATACAACCTTCACATCGAAGAATCAATGAGCCAGGATTTTCTTTTATTATGATTTATTATTGATTTAAGTGTGAAGGTGAGGTTTTAATCTTCATTTGTAGTATTACCACACAGACTCCGCCTCCCCCCCAAATTATAATCTCATTCATATAGCACCTTCAACTTTGAAACTTAGCTCAAGATCCAATTTCTTAAATTAAGGCTAATGATTTTCTATCTCTAATATTTTCACTCGGCCCAACATGGCAAGGGCACAAAACCGTTGATCGATTTTCCAAAAAAACCAATCAACGGTTATGTACCCTTGCCATGTCAAACCAAGTGAAAATACTTAAGTAAGAAAATCACGACTCTTAATTTAAATAAAGAACTTTTATTGCCACACCAACTTTTATTATATGGCATTAATTATTGAATTAATCTGATTTCTAATTTGGATTAATGGGGACACCAATTTTTTCTTATTTTTCATTATTGTGCATTCTTTCTCCACCATGAATTCTCTCCAACTAAAATTAAGATCGGGAGAGGGATCAAGGAGATGTGGAAGGAAAAGAGATGGAGTTAAGGTGTCTTTGTAACATATTTTTGGTGTGTTATACAAAAATTCATGAATTGATGTGTTATTATAAAAAAAAGTTGGTCTACATAAAAATCTCTTTAAAATTCTTTATTAAAAATGTTTAATTTTTTCACCATCACGTCTAAGATGCATCAAACCTCATGAACTATAAGAGAGTAAGATTAGTAGGCCACTTATTTATTTATTTATTTTGATAAACATGTTTCTTCATGATAGAAGATTTGGCTTTTGAAAGAGTAAAATCAAAGAATAAGATTTGTTTAACCAACCCCAAATCTATAGGATAAGGTTTTATTATTGTTGTTCTTATTGATAAATAGGCGAATAAGTGAGTAGCCAGCAATTGGTGAAGACAAGTTTGAAATCTTTTAATGGCGTCCACACTGACTAATTTCATCGATAAAAAAAAGAATAAATAAATAAATATTACATAATGTATTAGGTAAGATTTGTCTCACCTCTAACTTATGAACATCCATACAGGGAATTTATTACATATGTATTACAACACATTATATCTACATGATTGAAAATTATATAAAAGAATGATCAATTTTTTTCAATTAAAATCACGCTATAACAAAATAATGATCGTTGAGGCAATACAAAATAGTTTTATAGAATATAAAGTACATAAAAAAAATATTTACTACAACCTTAAATAATGCATCAAATAATCTTACTGCAGTAATTTGTTTTAAACAAAATTTATTTAATAATAATAATAAATTTGTATGCACTACACATACATTAAACCTTATTGTTTAAGAAGGTATAAAATATGCTGGTAACATTATTGAGGGATTTAGATAATTTATTAGAATGTTAAAATTATCATTGACCAAACAACAAAGATTTGATGAAAGTTGTTTATATTGTATTTTAAAAATCATTAGATTATCATTGGATGCACCCCATTATTGGAATGCACCTTATTACATGTTATCACAAATATTGAAATGTAAAATACTAATAAATAATTATATAAATAAAGCAAATCTCACATAATTTAATGAGGAAGATTGGCTAAATGCACAAAATATTTGTAATATTTTTTAATTTTTTGTTGAAGTTACCAAGGGTCTGTTTGGATTGACTTCTTCAAGTGCTTTTGGCTCCTGCGGGAAGCCAAAAGCACTATATCAAACGTTTGGATACATAAGCTTTTGAAGAAGTAATTCCGCAAAAAAGTAAAAATAGTACTTCTGAGAAAAGTATTGAGACCAGTACTTCTCAAAACTATTTTTGCATGGAGCAATTTTGTCTGTCAAATATAAGTTGCAGTTCCAATTATACCCTCGTGAGATTTTACATTTTTTACTCAATATATCCCTCGTTAACTCATCAAAACATAAAACTCTGTCAAAAATACTTCTGAAAGTACTTCTCAAAACATACATCTAAACACAAAATTCTATCAGAACTATTCCGAACAGTACTTCAAAGAGTACTTCTGGGAATACTTATGTTCTAAGTACTTCTGATTCTTTTATCCACATAGGCCCCATAGTTTTTCAAGGGTTAATTATGTTACATCTAATGAATTTTGTTTACATATAGCTAGTATAAATGGACTTATAGAAGATAATTCAAGTAATACTATTGTTAATTATATGAAAATAAAATATGAAAATTATTGAAAAAAAAAGCTTATATTTCTTTAATATTTGCATCATTCATGAATCATCGATATAAAATAAGGGTTTTAGAAGTAATTTTGACATTAACTTGTAGTCAAAACTATAAAAGCTATCTAAAAGAAATTAAATTTAAATATAAAGAACTTTTTAATTATTATGAACGTAGCTTAGGTGTAGTTAGTGATTCTATTAATAGTGTTGAAGTTTATTCTTCTTCTATTTTTAAAATCATCAATTTTATGTCGATTATTATCTAGAATTAGGACTTCTAATTCTATCCAAAGTAGTTCGATGTCTGAGTTACAACATTACTTAGAATCTAACCCATTGGAGGTTGCAATGAGGAGACCTACAATGTGTTAGATTGATAGAAGAGTTACTTTGTTCAATATCGTGTGTTATCTGTGATGGCATGTGATCTACTAATCATTCCAGTGTCTACAGTTGCTTTTGAATCAGTATTTAGTACAAGTGCAAAAATTCTTTCAACATATAGAAGTCGCCTAGTTCCAAAGACAATGGAAGTGTTGATATGCTTTAAGGATTTGTTCCTTGCCGAGAAAGGATATCAAACAAAAGAAGTGGAAAAACCTAATAATGAATTAAGAAAAATATAAACAAGATTAGATTAGAAATATTTTTATTTTTGGGTTGGGTTGTGTAAAGGATAGATAGGTGAGTGGGTGCCAACCTTGTTGGATGTACTCATACTATAGTGATGTAATTCCTCACCCTAAGACTTAAGGCCAATGTACTCTCAATTAGTCAAATATCAATTCTTATATTAAACTATTTATCGAATTTCAGAATTTGTAATGTCATTATTCATTAATGTGCATTGAATGAATAAGATTAATACAAATGCATTTTGAGATTTTTTTTAATATATTTTTAATTTTTTGTCTATCATTATTTATATTAATACACTATATTTTTTTAATTAATTTTTCTAATTTAAGTTTTGCATATTTATAAATTTGAACTTTAATTTAGAAACTAAACTAACGAGAAGAATTTGCACATATTGCCACACTAACTTTTAGCTATTACAAAAATTAATGAATTACATTGAGCATATTGCCACTAATGAATCACATCGAACATATTGCCACACTAACATATTGCAATCACATCGAATATATTGGCACACTAACATATTGCCACTAATGAATCACATGAATCACGTCGAACATATTGCCCCACTAGCTAATATTGTCACAATAACTTTTAGCCATAACATAAATTAATGAATCACATCCAACATATTGCCACACCAACTTTTTGCTATAATTTATAGGTTTGAATGATTGCATAGTAGGAAAATGTGTTCTCAACCTACCCCAAGAAAATGATTTCACACCTCCGAATATTATTCTCTCACAATTACCCTCACTTGAAAAACTAAATCTAACTCTACTTTTTTACATTTTCAAGGAATTCACATAATTTTTTTTCTTATGACTTTTTTTTTTTTTTTTCTAGGAATCCACATTCTCTTTAAAAAAATACTTTAAATCATACAAAATCCTTTTTAGAGGTTAAAGACAATGGGTTTTAGGAATCCATTTTTTTTCCTCTCCTTACATTTTCCTTAAGCAAACGAACAACTATTTTCCTCAGTTTCTATTTCCCTTCGATCAAACGAACTCTCTCAATTTCGACATCAATGTGTACTCTATATCTCCATTTTTTATCCGAAGAGATCGAGCTAAATCTTGAGGCGATCGAGCTGATTAGGGACAAAGATTTGATCTAAAAAGAGAGTTGATTAGGGATGAAGAGAGCTAATTAGGGGCGAAGATTTGATCCAAAGAGAGAGTTGATTAGGGATGAAGATTTGATCCGAAGAGATCGATTCGTTCAACAAAATTTGTAGTCAGTTCGTTCAACAATTTCAGAATTTTGACTAGAGGTTTAAGGTTTCTTATCGATCAAATCAAGGTAAATCTATCTTTGTGTTTTACTTTATTTTCCTAGTTGATTCAAGAGATATAAGGTATTTGATTCCACAAAACCTAATCGAAATTTGCTTCTTCAACAGGTGTTGTTGCTGCGAGGGTTTTCTATTTCGATCATCAAGTATAGATCGATTATCTCCAAATGTTCACTTTTTTCTATCTTTTCATATTTGAGCATTATTATATGGCTTATACAATTGCTAGATTATTGTTAGTAATCGTGATCTAGTGTTCATTGCACAATATGACATGAGAAAGTATTGAGGTTATCCAAACATACAAAGACAATTATCTAACACTGTACCTACTGATCTAGCACAAAGAAGCAGGAAGGATTGTAGGCTCACATGTAATATTAAACGAGATGAAAAACTTTTGACAAAAACATCTTTCTCAAATTTTGAAGAGTATTTAGGCTTTTTATCATTATGTAGCCCATGTACCTCATAATGTATGACCCACAACAACTTGATGGGCAAGTAACTAAATGTTGGTACCCATTTAAACAGAATCGAAATTGGAAAAACCCAATTCTAAATCTTTTTATTAGAAAGGATTTGGATTGTAACTTAAAAATCAAAGCTCAAACTCGAAAAATTTAAAGAGAAGTTACAGGTCTGGTTGGGTTGAATAGAATAGTATGAAGTTCAACCTCCACCATGCACTATAACATCAGAGGTTTTGAATTTTGATTAGATGAAGTTATTTTTTTCACTTTATAAAATTGACTATATATTAACTATACAAATCAAGCTCTGGCCTAATTTGGGTCAGGGTTTTGGGCTTCGATTTGAGTAATGTTTGGAAAGTCAGGACTAGGCTGAATAAATTGAGCTCTAAGCCTGGCTCAGGGCCATGGGTTCTATTTGTTATACCCCTACCCCTCTAAGTTTTGTTTAATATTTGAGACACCCCTTTGGCTTAAATATATCCTTTGACCTTAACCATTTCCGAGATATGAAAATGACCAATATATATATATATATAATATACTCATTTCTTCATCCTAGCTCAAGTAAAAAAAATCTTGATTTTCAAGTCTAACTTGATTTTCAACATCTATCTTATTTCATATACTACTAACGATTTTCTTTTTCATTTCAAATTAGCATTCTTGTGATATGTTCTTTTGTGTGTGTGACTATGTGTTATTGGTTTATAGATGACGTCGTCGTAAAGTGAACTTGGCAATAGATAAAAGTTGGATTCAGTTGCCTAGAAGTTCCCTTGAGTATGATGAAGGAGTTATTAAGTTCTTCAATTTTGCATTCTCTCGTTCAAGATTTAGTAACATGATTAAGTGCCCATGCGTCAGATGTCTTAATGCAATTTTAAAGGATCGAGATAACGTGCATGGTAACTTATTATGATTTGGGATGAATAAATATTATACTTGTTGGACGTACCATGGAGAAAAACTTGAATATGAAAATAATAGTAATGAGTTTGAAGAGGGTGATGATATGCAAGAGATGTTACAAAATGCATTCAGAATCCTTAATTTTGATTATAGAGAGGTTAATGAGTCAAATGATGATGGTTCAGATGAGCCAAACGATGATGCAAACAAGTTTTATGAAATGTTGAAGGATGCTAAGACTGAGCTATACCTAGGTGCACTAAAATTTTAAAATTATCTTTCATTATAAAATTGTTACACCTAAAGATTTTGCCTCATTTTCCATTAATTCATAGGTTTAAGAGATTGCTTATGTCTTCAAAAATAGTTGAAAATATCAAATGGCACGTTGAATGTCGTATACAAGATGGGGTAATGAGGAATCTAGCAGACTTTATGGCGTGGGAAGCTTTAGACAATAAATACCAATCATTTGATTCTGAACCTCGGAACATTAGATTTGGATTAGTCACTGATGGTTTCACTCCTTTAAGTTACATGAGTACTTCTCACAGTACATAGCCTATTGTTTTGATTCCATAAAACATCCCATCATGATGTGTATGAAGCAAACCTCTTTTATAATGTTATTAGTTATTCCTAGTCCTAAGTCTCCCGTGAATGACATCGATGTGTACCTACAACCATTAGTAGATGAATTGTGGATAGAAGTAGTTAAAACATATGATGCATCAACAAAATAAAATTTTCGGATGTATGCAGCAGTTCTATGGACTATCAAGAACTTTCCTACAAATGCTAACTAGTCAGGATAAACCACTTAAAGAAAACTTGCTTGTCCATCTTGTCACAAGGATATTTGTTCAATACAATTGTATAAAGGAAACAAAGAATATTACTTAGGACATCATCGATTCTTACCACTTAATCATAAATTTTGACAAAATAAAATGTCTTTTAATGATAAAAATGAGTTCGGAGTTACGCCAAAACCATTGATAGGCGAGGATGTGTTTAATTAATTACGTGACTACGTGCAAATCATATTTGATGAGACGGATAAATATAAAGATGGGAGGAAAAGAAAAATGGATGATTACAAATTACAAAAGAATTGGAAGAAGAAGAGCATTTTTTCAATTTATCATATTGGAAATATCTTTTGATGCATCATAATTTGGATGTTATGTACATTGAAAGGAATGTATGTGATTATGTGATCGGAACATTATTGAACATTGAGGGTTTAACAAAAGACAATTTGAAGGCCCGTCTTGATATGCAATTAATGGGTATAAGAAAAGAATTTTACCTGATATCGAATGGGTGAAAGTTGTTACTACTACCTACATATTACACAATTTTTTCAGTTGAGAAAAAGAAGTTTTATGAATGCTTGAAGGATGTAAAAGTACCAGATAATTATTCGTCTAATTTCTCAAGGTGTGTTCAAGTCAAACAATGCAATATATCAGGGCTCAAGAGTCACGATTGTTATGTTCTGATGCAACAATTTATTCCACTTGCGTTAAGAAGAATCTTGCCTAGGAATGTGTGTTTGATTTTGATTGAGTTGTCCACATTTTTCAGACAATTATGCTGACTTTCTTTGATATTATGCTATACTTGCCTATTCATTTAACCGATGAGGCCAAGTTGGTCGGACCAGTGCAATATAGGTGGATGTATCTAATAGAAAAGTATTTGTATAGGCTAAAGTCATATGTGCGTAATAAAAATCATTCAGATGGTTCTATTATTAAAGGGTATCTTTGTGAAGAATCATTGACCTTTTACTCGAGGTATTTGTATGAGATTGAAACGAGGTTCAATCAACCAGCGAGTAATAACGATGTTGATGATAGATCAAGTGAAAAATTATCGATTTTTAAAGAAAATGGCCGTGTTATAGGAAAGGTAATCTCACAAATGTTGGGACGGAGTAAGTGGGAACAAGCTCGTCTGTAGGTGCTTAACAACTGTGATGAAATTGTTCCATTGTTCGATAAAATAAATCATTTCAAATCATTTTTATTTATATTCATAATTGATAGTAATCCCTAATTAATGAAATAATTTATTATACAAACAACGCAAACAAATGATTAAAAACACTCATAATCACATGAGTGTTAGGGATGTGGAACGAAAACATGTGAAGGAGTTCATCAAGTGATTTAAACATCATGTATGTGATAAATATCACTAAAATTTATTAAACTCACTTAAATATAGTTTTAAATGTATTAATTTCTTTATTTGATCTTAACAGATTTCACAAATGTGATTAAATGGTTGAGACGTACATAAAAAAATCCATTAATTAGATCTCGGCTCTTCTCATAATGTGATTTTTTTTAAGGGTTTCATTGTAAATGACTTTAGATTTCACACCAAAAAACGAAATAGCCAAAGAAAACATAAAATAGTGGAGTATTTGTCTTTATAGAAACACATAGTTTTGCAAGCGTTAAGGATATTAATTCGGTAATAAGTAATATAGGATACTATGGCATCTTAAATGATATTTTAAAACTGAAGTATTCAAATGGGAATTGGGTCATACTATTCAAATGTCATTGGTGAGATGTCATAAACCATGGGGGATTCAAGCAAGTTGAATATGATTTCAAGTGTGTAAATGTTACACAAACCTTAACCACCAACGAACCATACATTTTTACAAATCAAGCACAACAAGTTTTTTTATATAAAAGACAACACCTATTGTGATTGGCGTGTTATAATAAATACGCAACCACGAGACTTATACAATATAGAGTCGGAAGATGATGTAGTAGAAGAACTTTTCTAAGATAATGAGTCAGAATTGCATCTAAATGCAATTGATACAAATGATGATATTATCACTTGGAATAAAAACGATATCCAAATAGTACTTGTCGAAGGATATGTTGGTGATGATCAATGCTTCATTAATGATGATGATGACGATTACGTCTAGTATATGATTGATTGTGTAAATTTTTATTTTTTTATAATAATAGTTTATTTTAATAAAAATGAAATTACTTTGTCATTTGATGAATATATTGATTTTAATTATTTGAGAAATTGTTGGTTAGATATGTTGCGTAGAAAATCATCCAAACAGGTGGTCCAACAGACAGAGGGAAGAAATAACCCCTCAAATTCAGTCTCAAATGCATCATCTAGTATAGTTAGATCATCTACAAGAATAGGAAATGATAGTAGTAATACAGGTATAATATGTTTTATTAAGTGTATTTGAATGGATTTTTTTTTGTCCAATTTAGTACGATTCTTAATAATTAGTACTTATTTTCTTTTTCGATATGTCTACACTTTCATTTCATTATGTAAAAGTCAAAAAAGATTTAGAGAACTTCTATTGCCATGCATGCTTTTGCTAATGCCACCCCATGAGGTGTGCTAATTCTTTGGTAATTTACATATGAATTGGAGTGGCATAAGCAAAAGTTGGTGTGGCAATAGAATCTATCAAGATGTATTCATATAATTATATTATGCTATATTTTTGGATAACATATATTTATCATACGTGGTCCATGGAAACTTAAAAAATGATTGGAACCCGTTTGGTTTTAATTTTAATCTTCCAATAAAACTTGTAATAGCAACTCCAATTGGTCTCGATATCTTGAGATAGAGATGTCCAAACTTAGCTCCAACCGGTCTCTATATCTCTGACAATTTCATATCTCTGAATTTAGAAACGAAGCAAATTTTTAGAGACAATCTCTATTTCACCATTCATCACATGTAAATACCAATTTTATCCCCACTTTTTCATAAATGTCATTTTTGACTTCCATCTTTTAATAACATTTGTTTTAAATATAATTTTTGACTATAAAATATAATTTAAATACAATAGAAATCTAAATAAATAAAAAATTAATTTCTATTAAAATTAAATTTTAATTATTCTCTTGACTATTGTTTTTTATATTTAAATTTTGATGTAACAAATAAAGTTGGGTTGCTAATAGCAATTTTATTATTTTTTATTTTATTTTTAAATTATGTGGACATTAAATTAAAGAATGAATAGTAATTTAGAAGGGGAACTTGTTGGAGATCACTTTGGTTAAGAGGAGAGCATCTTCTCTAAAATCAGAGATGATACCAATGTAGAATCAAAAAGTAGAAAGAAGTGTTGGAGTTCTTATAAGTGCACCAACCTAAAACGCAACCTGGGACCAGATCCATGATTTCAGTTCTCGCAAAAAGTTGGATTCAGGTCAAATTGATGTCAAATTACAAACCTCTTAGAGCATTTTCTTTTTAGGCAAACAAGGGATTAGTGGTTAAAGGTAGTGAAGGTGAGTTCAACGAGATTTGAATCTAAGTCATGGGATCAACTCTCTTCAAGCCTTTCCCACTTAGCTAAGTTTCCTCTTAGAGTAACTTCAAAATTGGCATCTACTTCAAATAAAGGCTCCAAGCCTTTTTTTCTACTCCAACGAACTCCACCTTTAAATCACTACTCATAACTTTAAAACACATTTAAAAATTAAAAAAAATATAACTCCAAGTTTTTACTTATTATAATCCAATTAAGAGAAAAAATAACATTACTATTGGAACCCCAACTTTAACTTATTACACCCCAATTTCTTAAATTATTTATCACTCACCGATAAAAAAAAATGCACTCTTCAAACGTTACAAAGGTTTGTCTCAAATTATAATCTCACCATTACAAAATACTATAACACTTGTTCAAACAAATTTTATAATTGTTTACAATTATGATTAGGCTCATTTAAAATCATAAACTCCCAAAATATAATAATAATAATAATAATAATAATAATCTAGCAATTATTTAATGTTTCAAAAAATGTCTCTCTTGTTACAAATTAGCAAATGTTCATAAATGAATGAAAGTATTGCTTTATTAATTACATCAATGTTTGGATAAAAAATTTATCACATTATTTTGACTGTGATCGGACCATTATTTAATTTGGTTGGATCATCTTATGTTTAATATATATATATATATACTGGGTGGCCTTTGGAGGCCCTAAAGATAGCCAAACATTTTTCAATGTATAGGTTAGAGCCAAAAATTCATTTTCATAAGCAAGAAAATCTTACAAAATTAGCAGTTCACAATCAAACATAATTTGTGAAAAATTTCCATCGGACTTGATCAATTAATTGATTTGATTTGATCTTTAAAATATTAGATGAAAAACTTTAAAACTTGTAAGGGACGAAAGTGATATTTAAATCATGTTACATGAAAAGAGGAGGCTAAAATTGACGTTCACAAAAAATAAAAATGAGACTTGAAAAAGATGAATAGTGATAAAGGTTGGGACTTCAAATCTTCTCTTCACTTCAAATATAAAGTAATGAATAGTGATCTTTAAACTAAAGGACGGTTGGAGTTTGGTTCAATTATCCTCACTAATCCTCGAGACATGTGCAATCCCCTCTTCCCGCATGCACCAAGTAATTTTTGGGAATAAATCCCTAAAAGAGCATTCAAACCCAAGACCTACACTTCGAGAGGGACGGGCTTGGCCATCCCACTTGCATTCATTAGAGAATGCTTTGCTGGCGCCTCTTGCACCTAAAGGGAGATGCACAATAAACCCTTTTGGTGGTGACTTGATACGTTGTGGTCAGCTCCGGAACCCACCCTAGCAAAAGTATGTAATACTGTGACAGGCATAATTTGATAGGAGACTCACTTGATATTCAAACCTTGGGTAGGAGGCTATCCCCCGGAAATGATTTGACATCTATTATGGGATACATCAACAACAACCAACTATTTTATTTAGGGTCGACCCTATTGTAAGGTCAAGTGTAACATCAAGCTTCCTCTATTTTCTTCTAGCTCTTGAAGACTATAATACACAAAGTGTAATTGTCCACTGCCAAGCAATGTTGCAAATCACCCGTATATAGAGGGAATGACGATCTTGCGTGGCTGGAGTGTCATACGAGGTTACCAACAGTTAGGAGTTTAATTTTGTGGCGCCTATTTACATTGGGGGCCGAGCACTTGCCCCCACATAATTTTGAAAATTGCATTGTCCTATTATTGAAGTTTGATTTATTTTGAATTTGCCCTTAAATAAAGAAATTTATGGCATTTGCCCCCACCCCCTCTATTTTTTTAGTTTATTATGTCCCCCTCTACTTAGATAATTTTTGAGATATCACCTGTGTTTTCGAACAAAGACCCACCATTTTGACCTTGATAACCCCCTTTAATTTTTCAATGAATATTTGAGACACCCCTATACTTTCAAATTGATAACACATGCCCCCTCAATTTTTAATAGATATGTGAGATACCCCTATGTTTTCAAAGTGATGATATATCGCTCGATTCAGTCATCTGGACTTCAGGTCTTCTCCTTCCGTTGCTGTCTCTTCTAAACTCAGTGGCATAAAGATTGGATGATTGCTCGAAGTCGACCCCAAAGCCAGGAGATCCAGTGGGGGTTTTTCCGGATGGCATTGTCAGTCACTTGTCGGATCTCTGACATCCGCTGTTTTTAGAGCTTACCCATTAGGTTGTTTGGGCTCCTCCAATATTTTTGTTGATTTGGACATCTCCATAAACTTCGGTCTTCATAGACTAATGAAAAATGATCTAAATGTCCTTTTCTTTTTTTTTTTCAATCTCTAACAAAAAAAAATCCCTTGAATTTTCTCCTCAAAACTACTCATCTTCAAGCTCTTCAACCTTAGCGGGCAATTATAGTTTGCTCCCTACCCCTAATTGTTGAATAATCAGTTATAAAATCCCAAGCAAACTAATCAACTAATTCTAGAATCCAAACCAAAATGTGTTAGGTGACGGAGCGTTTGTGTGTGTATACTGTATGGTGCGTTTAGACACTCATGAGGCAAATTTTGCAATTTGCATCATAGAGATGATGCATTTCCTATTTATCAAAACAAAAAAAAAAACCGTTCTACATTGACTACATACAACATTGCGCTGACGTCGTGTGATTCACAGAACCACAGATGCTTTTCATTCATGTTTCGAGGAAAAACATCTATGGTTCTGTACACAATGCCACATCAGCGCAGTGTTGTATAAAGTCAGTTTACCGAAAATGCTACATGTAACTCAAGGAAGAGGGCTCCTTCAAAATTTTGAAGTGGGCTGCCCTCTTCAAAGTCGAACTCGGTTGGTGTCCACCCAAAAAGTGTGATTCTCTCACTTGGACCATTAGATTGAATTTGATGGCCGATCTTAGCTGTTCAAATCATGATTGTTGAATCAATATTGTTGTGATAATTATTTGGGCAATCACCTAGACCTCCATAAAAATAGACTCCAAACCCCATCGGTCGACACTGAAAATCAGATTTATTATACCAGAAGGCGGCAAATGACATTCAAAGACACCCTCAACCTCAACGTCCTCAGAGATCAGTCCTCTTCTTCCTCCCATATCTCTAATTTCAACTTGCTTCCATAATTTCTTTCTAACACTATTTTAACACTTGAAATGCAGCTATAACAAAATGGATAAATACAGGAGATGGGCTTGGTTTATATGAAATATTAGCCATTTATGATCCACATAGAATAAACAAAAATTGAGAAATTCAATTTCCTTGAATTGGGGCAATCTTAAGCTTTACTTGGAATTTGGCAGAAACCCATGAACTTACATTGCTTCAGGAGCTTTAAAGAGTTTCTTAGAAAATCTGAATGTAATTAAAAGAAGATTACTAAGAACTAGATAAAGCACATTATTTTGGTGGCTAGCATGAGAGAACGAATTGGCTGAATTTCCATGCAATCACAAGGAACCAAATCTGTGTGTTTTAAAGAGATGATAAGAACCATAAGTGCTCCAATAAGGGTTGATATATTATATTGATTGCGACCTATAAGTGCTGTGCTACATTAGACCTTAAGTTGAAGATGAGCAATCAAATTACCCAAACAGTGACTTGTACTTTAGACGAGGAGACTCCAAAAACTAACAAGAAATTACCCACACATTATAACTCGTCTGTCGGATGCTCCAGCTCTTCCATGGGGCTTTGATCATCAGATTTACGTTTATTGCGTTGCATTTCCATAACTTCCTCTAGTGAAGGATCTCCTGGTCTTCGATGAATTTGATTCCCAATCTTTAACTCATATGCATCGGGTTGGCTCAACACAAACTCTTTCAACTAGCAAAATAAAGAAGATATGGGGGTCTCAATCCATTTGCCTCCCAAACCAACTAAAAGCCAAATAATGATGATCGCAAATACTCGATGGACCCCTAAAATCCCCATTGATCTTGATTTGGCCATGGTAAAAATAAAAATAAAAATAAAATTCTGACTCGGTATCTTAGACTTACGCTTTAGAGCTAAATATTTGAATCATACCTCTGCTATGTCTTGCCCTTTTTCCATGGTGAACATGATTGTGTTCAAATCAACCCCCATGAACTTGGCATCTAAGGCTCCGGTTTTGAGAATCTTTGTCCATTTCATAGCGATCTCAGCTACTGTATCCTGAAAATTTTCAAGATTCAGCCAAGAATTTTATCATTAGAATTCAAATGGTTTCTTGCATAGCTGGCATATGCTATACATAAACTGATCCTCCATGAATTTGTAATGCTAACTTTATGAATATTTTCCATCATGCATAAATTGAACCTTATTAAGATAAATCATCATTATCATAGATCTTGGATCAAAACTTAAACTAGCCGTAAATCAAACTTCATATGTGCTAATAATTTGATAAAAACAAATGTAATTGATGATTGGATGACCCTAACTGTAGATCCTCATCCAATGCACCAGCAACACAAAGGTGGCTGTATGTGTTTTGTGCAAGGTGGGACTTCTCTCTATTAATAGACTTCACTAGTAACTCCAAATTAGTATCTATTACCCATTTTAAGAGTTCTAGAAAGATTTCACCCCTTCATACTCTAGCTAAAATCATCAGATGCCAATTTCTCTTATTGGCATCAATTCTGTTAAGGGATTGCAATTACTTTTCTTCGTGTAAAACACAACTCAAATCCCCTAACACACTAAACTGATACTAAAGTACACTAGTTTTTTTTCTTATCCATTCAATTATGTCTAGAGACATGTCTTCTGCTAAACATGTTCATGTCAATTGTCAACTAACTCAATCCACACTCTTTTAGAGCCTTCGACTTGCATGTTTCCGTTGCACATTACCAAACCATCCCAACTGGCTTTTCTTTATCACTTACTATGGCTACAATATTTTGGTAAATTTTTTCCTTTGAAATTTTATTTTTCTTAGTCTTCTCATTTATCCATCTCAATATCCCCATCTTTGCCACAGCCAAATCTACGGAGATAGTGTTCATGATTACCCAACATTTCAACTCCATAAAGAACAGCCAATTTTACCGTCATCTTATAGAATTTTCCTCTTAATTTGATTAGTTTGGATCATATGACACTCCAGAAGAACTCCTACACTTTAAACTTGACAACACCCTCCTCAATCTCTCCATCCTTATTGATAATGGAACTAAGGTAACATATATTATGTATCCCAGGTATTTCATGACCATTAACTTTTATTGGCCCTTCCTTGATTTGTTCTCATTCTTAAAGTTTCACTCCATACTTTCTGTTAATTTAACCAAAATTGTCGTGAAATGTGAACTACCTAGTTCAAACCAGAAATGCATAAAACTGATGAGATAATTTAAAAATGACAAGAAGTTTATATAATTTATGATACATGAAAATTTGTTAACTAAGGCCGTCGATGGAATTTTTTGAAAATTTTTATTTAAATAGAAATTTCTACTGTTTTGGTATTAGCAAAATAGTAAAAATTTCCATTTAACAAAATCTTTTTGAGAAAAATATTCCTAAGAATTTTTTTCTAAGTTTCCATAGAGGACCTAAAACAAACATCTGCAATTCACACAAGAATCCAGAAATAATTTCAACAAAAACTACAAACCCAATTCTCCAAAACCCTTAGCAACCACAAATGCAATTCACGCCAAAACCCAGAAATAATTCCAACAAAAACTACAAACCCAATTCTCCAAAACCCTTAGCAACCACAAATCCAATAACAAAAAACCAAAGTAAAAAAAAAAAAGGAGGGGGGGGGGATGAAACAACCACAAATGTAATTCACACCGAAACCCAGAAATAATATCAACAAAAAACTATAAACCCAATTCTCCAAAACCCTTAGCAACCACAAATCCACTAAAACAACAATATAAAAAGGGGGGGAATGTATTTTTGTACCGCAGTGCGACGAACGCCAAATCGAAGCTTAACAAACCCAAACGATGGGCCGAAATGCCGCTTCATCATCTCAGCCTGAATCTCTGAAGGATCCATTCCAGGAAAATCTAAAGGTGGGGGATCGAATTCTTCCGAGGGCTTCGATTTCTTCTTGCCCCATTGTTTCCATTCCTCGTCCTCTTCATCGTCAACCACGTCGTCGAGATCGTCTGGGATGTGAACCCTTCTCTTCCCTCCCTCTGCAACTCTAAAAAATCCAACATTTTGGGTGACAAAGTAGATGAGAAGAAATAAGATAAAAACCAGTGAAGAAGAAGAACTAATCTTCTTTCTCATAATCTTTTTGTTTCTTGAGAACAAAAACGATCTGTAGTTTTGTTAATTTTGATCCTTATAAATAGGTTTGGGGCAGTAAGAGAGAAAGAGTGCATAGTCTTAACATACGCACCCGGAACACTTTAGAAGGAAAGCCAGAACCACATGGCTACAACGGCAATCGGACCGATTATGAATATATAAAGGAAGGTATTTTTAATAAGAGAGCTGCTATTGTCACATCAACTTTTGCTAACGCCACACCAAATGTGTTCATTTCTTTGATGATTGAGTGCATTTTGTGCGATGAATATGATAAAATTTGGAGTTTGGTACATTGCTCATTTTAATTCCCTAAACATACATGTTGTACACTGTTCATTTTTTATATGTCTATGAGCTTTTAAGTTCGTCACTTTTAAATTTATGAGTTCATTGATGCGTAAAAGTGAATAGTGTACTGCGTGCATGTTTTTCTAAATAAAAATGAATAGAACAAAAGTTGTGTCGTGTTTTTGTAAATATCTCTTACAAGTGTATAAAGAAGGGTATTTTTAATAAGAGAGTTGTTATTTGCCACATCAAATTTTACTAACTTCACACATCCCCTGATGATTGGTGTGGTATTAGCAAAAGTTGGTGTGGCAATAGCAGCTTTAGTTTAATAAGACAGCTATTATTAACACACCAATCCATAGGTTAAACGCTGCCTAATTTTAAAAAGGATTGGTGTTTTGTAAGTACAAGTTGGTGTCGCAATAGAATTTATCTTGAATAAATATATATTGATCCAATTGAATTGAACCAAAGTGAGTCCCATCATGGTCCGACCAATTTGACAAATAATTCAATTTTTAAAATATTATTGGATGGAGTTATATGACGCTTATTACAAGAATAACTGTTAATTATTTTTGTGGTTTATGCCAATGATTTGTTTATTTTCGATAAATTTTATCTCGAAATGATTTTATTTTTTATATTATTTTTTGATTTTAGGCAAATTCCACCCATGGTCCCTATTAAGGCATGCTAGTTCCAATATTTTTCGATTTGGGTCTAGATGATCGTCTTGCATGGGATATAATTAATAGTAGAGAAAAAAAGTGAATTATAGAAGAAAATAATGTTAGTAAAGTATGCATTTTATATTGTAGGGTTGAAGAAAAATGGAAGGAAGTTGTCGATAGCCTTTCAAGTGCCGATGTGTGGAAATTGGAGGCTTAAGATGGTAATTGGGGGGATTGGATATCAAAGGAAGTGGTTCTCTTGGAAACAAGGTTATGACGACGAAATGTAGTGGAAAGAGTAAATAAATAGTGGAAAAAGAGGAGTTTCCTTTTACTCAAAATGAAAGATTTCATTGGGCTTCTATTGGAATTTGCATACAAATTCTCTCAAAGATACAATATGGTCTTGTCGATAGGAGATGAAACCATTTATATTCGGCAAAACTATTTGAACCTATTGTGATTCTTGGAAGTTGATATAAGGATTGAGAATCAATTCCCCTGAGAAAGAAAAAAAATGAAAAACTTTGAAAAATAGGAATAAGCAACCATAGAGTCATAAACAAGATGTCTCTGAGGAAGAGATCAAAGAGTATCCATACTACAACAAAAAATACCTTTAATGACATTCAAAAAAGTCTATTAATGACTTTTTATAGTGTTCTATTTTTAAGAACACTATTAATTTACTAATTTTATAATGTTTTAAAAATGTTATTCTTTATAATATTATCGCGTTTAAGGAGCACCGTTGTTTGTTTTACTTATTTGAATTAGTTAATAGCTTTTAGTATGAGAATGCTATGATTGACAAAAACATATCACAAAATGTTTGTCTAATATTCGTTTCCAAGACTTTATAAAGTATGAAATCGATACTACTTTTCATTATACACTTAATCTACACAGCAACAAACAGAAATGAAACCCTTTGAAACAATAATTGTAGGTAGCAACACACCTTGAGACCCAAAATATGAAAGAAAAATAAATAAATATTACAAGCATTGTCTCTAGAGATGCAGATATAATACAGCCTGATAGATGGTGAAAAGATGATGAAAGCTCTATTGACTTCATTAATTTTTGTGAGGATGGGATTGAATTGAAAGTCCTTTTACATGAGAACCAATATTTCAAATCAATCATACTTTCCTTGGGCACATGCTTGGTCCCTCAAAGGCAACAAATGTACACGGTACAAGTAAATATCCTTCGAACATTTGGAAAGTAGTTGGTGAGTTGAGTTACATCGAGCTCCAATATAGTGCAAGTCAATTTCCTTCGAACGTTTGGAAAGTAGTTGGTGAGTCAAGTTAGATTGAGCTACAATATATCTATAGTTAAGTAGTTGGTGAGTTGAGTTACATCAAGCTCCAATATAGTGCAAGTCAATTTCCTTTGAACATTTGGAAAGTAGTTGGTGAGTCGAGTTAGATTGAGCTACAATATAGCTATAGTTAAGTAGTTGGTAAGTTGAGTTACATCGAGCTCCAATATAGCGCAAGTCAATTTCCTTCGAACATTTGGAAAGTAGTTGGTGAGTCGAGTTAGATTGAGCTACAATATAGCTATAGTTAATCGAAGGGATTAGTTAGATTTTCAAAAAAAAAAATTTATTAGTTATTGTGTCTACTTCAATTATAATATTTTGTACCTTTCCATTCTTTAGGAATCATTACATCTTGCGTAGGTGAAGTCAGTTATGCATGGCATCTCTGACTTGAACGAGTGCTGCAAGTCTCATCACTTTGCACACTACATTCTATGTGACACACATGCATGTGAATGTGGATGGAAGCCAACCTTCGACAGGACTGACATCTCCAAAATTCAATATGAAATAGACCTACATCTAATCTTACATACAAACCAATATAATGTTCATCACCTACCTAAGATCAGTGACACTAAAACGAGTACCATTCTCCTAATTCAAAGAGGATTCTAGTAAGAAACAGAAAATCTGTAATTTTCTCCACAAAGAATCTCAGTCACAAAGTCGGAGTACAGGTTTAAAATGGCAAAGGAAAATTTCAGAAAAACATAGAAAACAGATAAAATGATGAAAATAAAAGATCAAAAAATGGGAAAAAAACGATGTATTTTGTTATATATGAAAAAAGTCACGTTTTTTTATTGTTTTAATTGTATATGAAAATATCGTTTTTAGTTAATATGCTTATAGTTCAAGAAAATCACTAAATATCAATAAGAAACTCATTAAAATATATAGCACAAATAGTAGAGAAAATTGAATCTCAAGATGCTTACAAATTCAAATAAGAGATTACATGTGTTTCTTGTCAAATCGGGATAGAATACGAACCTGCAAATAACAGGGTTGTAGCGCACAAAGACCACATAAGCATGTTCGATACCACAAGTCCCACAACTGATCAAAGTTCATAAGTTCTTCTCAACACACATAAAGGCGACATCTTTGAATATCTGAGAGTGAGATCCAAAGTAGAAGAATTACTACAAAAGCTCTATAGATTTTCCTCATTAAAGCAGATATATTACAAGAATAGGGGGGAAAATGAGTTTTCTGCACACAAAAATCTCACAAACTTGAAAATCTAAAGCACCAAAACACAAAAAAGAGAAATATTTACCGATTTTACATCTTCAAAGAAACACCCCCACAGACAAGAAAAAAATATTTCCATTCAACTAATCAAGAATCCTTAAAAAACTAGGTGAAATCCAAGATCAAGTTAGCATTGTTAGACAAAAGGTACAAAAATTGCAGAAATTAAACTCAAATATCCGGAAATCTCCTCCCAAAAACAACATTTCGAGACTCCTTACTACTCAACTAAAAAACTCAAGAAAAACCTTAAAAAACACAAATCCTAGATTTATACATAAGAAACAACAAAACCTTCAAAAAATATCACTAAACCAAATCCATCATCAACTGATCGATGTTATCAGAATACAAAATATAAAACCCCAAAATTTAATCTTAGATCATAGAATCTCAACTGAAATCCCCTCCCAAAGACCTTGAATATCCCAGGAAATGAAATCGAAATCCAAGTTTCCTCTAATGAAATTGAAACTCTAAAACTCACAAATTTGAGAGATTTGAGCCATTTTAAGAGGGTATTTATTCTCAGAGATGTTTTGAGAGAATGGAGGGTGTTTGTATTTTAGTTTTCTCCAAGATCTCATTACTTAAAACGTTGCTTTTACTAAATTCAGTGAGTATGAACCCTTACTAAATAAATGTATTATATAATGCTTAAAAAATATAAAACACATAATTATAAACAAAATTTTCATAAAAATAGATGAGAAATGAATTATTTATGTGTTTCTCATAAATAATGCGCTGAAAATAAAATAGATATGATTTTAAAAAAAAAAATGAACTTGTGATGAAATTGTCGAGAGAAACACTAGTAAAAACAACTTTTAGATGTTGATGAGATTTAACAATGCAAAACACATGAAAAAACAAAACATATATATCATACAATGGTAGTGGTGTAGACACCCCAAATTGCTCAAACAATTCAACGATTAGGAGTCAAGATGAAATCCAAGATTAGCGAGTTATTTAGAAACCAAACCAGGCCAAAGCCCAATTATTACATATGACCTAGTCCTAGTAGATAAATCGGACGTGGTCCAATTTAGTAAATAGGACTTTATAGTTGTTAGAGCTTTTGTCCCCCATACCACATGGCGTTCTAAATCCGAGTTTGTTCGGATAATGGACAGCTAAGTAGTAAGCACCATTATACACCCCTTGTTTGTCTATAAGGATAAAAATGCTAATTTTGGGGATGCTGTTGTATGTTTTCAAGTCTTTTAGCATGGAGCCATGGACAAAGGGTATTCTCTTCGGATGAAAAAAAAACTGTAATCTGCGAAGGCTGAAATTTATTGCTGAAATGGGTCTACTGGTAAGAGAAGTTTGGTAGATTTAAGTAAGGTTTGCAGAGATCTTAGAAGCTTAATATTTTTAGTTTATTGGTTTTCTAGGTTTTCTTCATCTGTTTTGGAAATTGGGTTCTTGGTTAAAATGTTATTTACATATTAGATATGTTTCCCATATAGAATGCATAAAAAGCTTGGTTTTTCAAATGTTGCAGATTTTTTTTTTCCATTTTAGAGTGATCAAAGCTATTTCTTTGGTGAATCACTGAATCTAACTTTTAGATTGCCATTTTAGTGTCCCAACAAAAAATTAAGAGTTTTTTGTATGCAAATAATATCCTTTTTGGGCATAAAATAGAATCCAACAATCCCTCTTAAGTGACAACTTCAAGGACTGTCATCTTCATCCTCAACTTAGTCTCCCCATGCCAGTCACCTTCTTCACTCCAAACTCTTCCACCTATGTCGGGTATTCAGCTAATGTTTCACCTGTCCTAGTTGTTTCTACTTCGATCGATTTCAAGAAACCAGCACCCCATGATCATGTTTCTCCTCGATTGCTATTTGCAATAGCAATTCATCTTGTTACATCCATGGCAATGGCTGCGGAGTTGTGATGTCTACATAGGTTTGCACAGCCGAATGGACCAATTTGTTCGGGATCAATCCAACTGGCATGGTCCAATGCCTACCTTTGGAAAAAAAAAAAAAACTAGGAATGTTAAAAGCCATCGAATGCTATCCTGGGTAAGATCGGTTTAGAATCATTGGATCCTTTTCCGTCATATAAGAAGAGTTGTTGCACAAAATGTACTTCTAAGTAATTACCACATAGATCACATATCTATCTATATGACGAAGAAATCAACACATTTTTTAATGAGTTGCACTCATTTCTCTTTAGTTTTATTAAATATCACAAACCATTTTTTATTTAACATAAAAATGTTTATAACATGAATCCAGAGTAAATTTATGTACAAAGTGAACTAATTAAAACAGAAGGAACTTCTCCTCCCACAATAAATAGTATACAGATTTGAGTTTGATTTTACATGTGCAGCCGCACTGTTAAAAGGGTATGCATGCACCTAAGGATCTGCATGACCCACAACTGCGTCGTCTTCACTGGAGGCGTAGTCATCTTCACTCAGCTCCTCATCGCTGGATTTCTCAGCAGTAGCACCGATATCTTCGGGTTTGGCATATTTCTCACAATATTCTGGCACATGAGTTAAGTATTATTGAAAATGGTATAAAACAGTAAAATTCAGAATTTATAGACAATGGTTAAGATGCACACAAGAGAATTATTAGAGCAAAGCAATTGATTTTGGTTTTAACCGAAAGGTGTCCAAAACATTAATTGTAGATGACACATTAATTTGAACATTATTTCTTTTTATGTATGATGAGACCCTCCATAGTAAAGAAAGATGCCTTGGGATCAGATTCGCAAACAAACCATTTCTGAAGCACTGAATTAGGTGCTCTTTATAAAATGATGGTATTGAAGAAATCAAATTCGATGAACACCAAAAAGTTGTGGAATCACAGCTAGAAGGCGTGATTACTGATTTCAACAATCAAATTGCTGAAAAGTGGTGAATGTTGTTTACTAACCCATTTGTATTTTAATTTAAATTTATTGAGATATTTCCATGAAATATACACCCGAGATATTTATATTTCTTTAGGGACTGTAACGAAACATGCATGGTTTGATTCCCATGAATATATTTTCTATTTTCATATTTAAATATTATATATAATTTATAGAAAATGATAATTTTATAGAATAAGAAGTGAAACAGAGAGCCTATCACATCCATGATCTAATTTTATAATTAAATATTATAAATAAATAAAAATTACTTATAAAACATAGGATACTAACTTAGTTCATAGGTTTAGTGCCTTCTTAAGTCATATGTCAACTGCTTTTGATTTTATTTTTCCTAATGACACGGTTATGAACATAAAGCTGAAGTTTGACAACAAGAGTTTAAGCCTCAAAAAATAGATTTAGCATGTAAATGTTATTGATTTTGTCTTTCTTTTACTAGAAATGGTTGTTGATTGTAGTATTATGAGTTATGATGTGTTGTTTTATCATCTCCATCTTATGCCTTGTCCCAATTTTGAGTTTTCACATGAATCCTATTCCACCATTCCACTCTTCTGCCATATCTTTGGTCTAGCCATGTATCTTCATATCTTTTCTTTTGACCTTCATCCATGCCATTTTTGGTGTCTTTTCCCTTTTAGATTCCTCAACCTGCAGTGCTCAATCTCACTGATCCTCATCTCCAATACGCTCATTAAATAACCATGTTGTTTCTTTTTGACTACCCAACATTCAGCTCCATAAAACATGTATACTCTTGTGTTTGTCTATCAGATCGTACTACCTTAGATCATATTTTCTATGATTTCTAAGAATTTTATAACATTTCCAGTGTGATGAAAAGTTTCCCGATAAATATTCAAAGTCGACATGGTATTTCTCAGCAAACCCCAACATTTGAAAGGAATAGATTGTGAAAATACGGGACTGACTCTTACAACCTCGAAGTTAAATCTAAGTGAACGCTAACCTGGTAATACAGATTGTAAATACACCCTCGAACAGCTCTAAGGTATGGACGAGAATTTTGAAGGCTCATATTACATCATCAAGGTTTATCATTTACTAGTGAAACATGAAACTTAAATAATATCTAAAGCTAGACGAGGACAGAACAGTACATGGTTCATAAATTAACAAAAGCAAACTCAGTTGTCAAAGATCAATCTATACAAATTGGCAATCACTAGCTTCAAAATCAAGATTTAAAGCTCGTATAGGTTAAATAAGGATAATGCTGAAGTAACATTGTGGGGGGACACTTCCACGTCAGAAATGTCCCCCACAATGTTACTCCAGCACGACTTGTTAAGTACTCTTACTTTAATAATTAATAACAGGATAAAGTAAACGATAAACAGGCCAAAACCAAGTGCAAGTTAGCTTAAATCCGGTAGCACAATTCGCACAAACTTTGGATCACAGATTTCTATAACATGATGAAGGAACAAATGAAAAGTGAGTAGGAATTGAATCAACCCATAATTGTGCACCTTTACTTACCTAATCAACTTGAATTAATGGCACAGAATATAAACTAAATAGAATAAATAAAATGGTGCAAAGTTGGAAGACATGTTTAGAGACCAAGACCAAGCTAGTCTCGACATTGCAGATAAACCAGAGAAAGTTTTGTAACGTTTAAACAAGGTCATATTAAAATGCAAGTCATGTGTAATCAGAGTAGATAGTAATTCATGAATGATCACAACCTTTCACTCTTTGCTCATAAGCAACTTTATCACGCATCATAAGAGCAGCAGCTTCTCCATTTAACGGGTCTGATGGGTTGGGATACAAAAGAAGTTGTGGAAGAAACACTTCGAACACATTTACCAGATCTGAAACATATGGATATGTAAAAATAAAAATAAAAACAATTCCAAGTAAACATATATTGCACCTTTATCTATAAAATTCTTAAAAATAAAAAATAAATCTCTAGGAAAGCATAACAATATTATTTAAGCTATTTTACCAAACATGGGGCTCCATGTCTGATTTATAACATCCAAACAAACTGAACCAGACCTGAAATTCAAAATGCACCAAGATATCAAAGTTATGAATTTGTCCATAAAACCTTTCAAATTAAAGCTATTGACATTTTAACAAGCGATAACTCACACGTCGTCGACATTTGGGTGATATATTTTATTAACAAAGCCGATCGATGGAGATTTGTAGGGATAAGCATCTGGTAACTCTACCCTAATTCTCCATACTCCTCCATTATAAGGACCTGAGATAATAATCCATTAAAAAATAATCCCCCATTTGATTGAAATTATGAATACCCACATATAATCAACAATTAAAATTTCACATTCATTGAGGAAAATGAGTGAACAATAAGTCCCCAGCTGAGACTACCACACATAAAACTGATAATTAGGGACTAAATTGCATCAAAATCATCAGACTGTAAAAAGGGTACACAATTTAAGAATCAATTAATGATAAATAGGAATCTAACTTCCTCACTTGAATCTCCATATAAAAACTAAAACTTGTTTGTAAGACTATAGTAAAGAAGAAAAACTAAAAGGAATTAATCTAATATATCAAATACCCACAAAGCATAGAGCATCTACTGATGGTAAACATGTTTGAATCAGACATAATTCTTCTTTGCATAATCATAAACATCTAAAAAGATCAAAAAAATTAGCTAGAAATATCCAAAAATTAATTAATTAATTAAAATTATTAAAAATAAAAATAAAAAAAGGAAAAAAGGGATATGGGTGCTGATGAATTACTGTCACTTGGTCCATGAAAATCCACATAAAACTCTTGCACCCCATCGTTGATCATCTCTACCTTGTAGTCGCTCATCATCCTAGTTGAACCCAAAAAAATAAATAAATAAATCACTTTAGAATTACCAAACTATAGAGAGAGAGAAAATAATAGAATTAAAAGGGGGTTTTGAAGATTTTTACAGTTTCATCAAATCCATCTCTCTGCGTTTGCTTGGAGAAGACATGGTTTTCTTTTTCCTTTCTCTTTGGTGATGGTGTGGTTGCCGAAACAGATAAAGAGAAAGGGTTTTATTAGTACAGATTTCAGACAAAAATGAGTGAAATCAGGAGATATTTAAATAAGAGTCGTGTTATCGGCGCCCACCATATAAGATCTCGGCGCCCACTTTTTTTTTTTTGGTTTTTTTTATAAAGAGAAATTACATTTTTACCCTACTCCCGTTCACTCACCATCTTCTCCATCAATCGATCGAAAAACTTGAACCATCTTCCTTATCCATTCTCCCCTTATTGTTTATATTCATCTCCTTTCAAGTTTTGTGAGAATTTAAATTAATGAAAATTAGGTCTTAGGTTTTTTTTTTTAAATTAGTCATAAAAGAATAGGATGCATCATATTATGATGTATGAGATACATTGTATCATTATCAATGTATCTCATCATAAGAATAAAGTAGTGATGGAGAATAAAATATTTTTCAATATCTATTAAGTTATTTTATATTAATAATTATTATAGATAATTAGTATCTTTATGTTATAGGTTACTTTTTATATCTTGGTTGATGTAATTTTTATAAATATCCTAGTACGACTCATGTAATGATCATTCAAGAATTCTCAATAATAATAAAAATCAGATTTCTACATTATTTTTATTTCTTTGAAATTTCTTTTATTTTCTTGTATTTAATCATCAAAGAAGATAGAAAAAATCATTATTAAAATTTCAAAATGATAATTTTGAATTGAAAAACTCGACAATTTTTTGACAGTTATGTTCAGTAGATTCAGATTGAACTTGTTTTAGTAAATTCGGTAGGTATCTACTGAACATAACTTCCTACTAAATATTATAAAATCAATGCAATGGGTGTCTATCGAATAAAATTTTAAAATATTCGATAAAAATTAACCTTCAGTAGGATATTTATCGATTTGATTTTGTACTGTTCGGTAGGTACCTATCGAATAGAACTGTCAAAAAATCTTCGAGTTCTTTGATTCGAAATTGTCATTTGAATATTTTAATAGTGATTTTTCTATTTTCTCTGATTATTAAATATAAAAAAATACATAAATAAAAGATTTTGAAAGAAAAAAAATTATAAAATCTAATCTCTATTAATTCAATCTCTCACAAAATTTAAAAGGAGATGAATATGAAAAAAAAGATTGAGAGAGAGAGAGAGAAGAGCAAATGGTGGAGAAGAATAAGAGAATGGATAGAGAAGATGGTGAAATAATTGGAATTTTCATTCGGTAGATAAATAAATGAAGAAGAGGATGGATATATATAATATAATTTTGATGAGGGTATTAATGTAATTTTATTTTCTTATAAATTTAAGTGGCTGCGGAGAGATTATGATGGACGCCAGTAGCACGGCTCTTTAAATAAAGGAAAAAAAGTAAAAGAAAAATGCAAAAAAAATTCAAGATTCCATGAAAAGGTAGGTTGGCCGTTGGTGTCATCCTCTAAGATATCTTTCTTATACGTTCAACGTCAAAATATAATAGCCAATCCCAAGGAACATCAATATTCCATTTGATTAAGAGAAAATCTATTGGCATCTCAATTTTTACTTTTTACACCCAACTAATGTAAAGATTGGAGCACAAGAGTGTCATTGATGTAAATTTATTCTTTTTCATGGATTATTGTCAATAGTGGCTTGTACAATTATTATGAAAAAAGAGTGATGTGGAAAAGTTGATTTCTATTTTAAATGGTTAGTGTTGATTTTTAGTTGGGAAGCGATTAATAAATGAAGTGTTTGGGGTGTGATAAGTAAAAATTAGGATGCCAATAGAATTTCACCTAAGGGTTAAAAAAAAAAAAATCAAAAGAATATAAATGGTTAAGTAAAAAATTATGCTAAGTGCCTATGAGGAAAGTGGCACTCATCAAGAAAGTAGAGTCTTGAGTTATAAATAGCACATTCGGTGATGTTAAAGGCTCCCCCACGTATCAATAACGGCATTTCGAACAATTGAAAATTTATGATTTTTTATTATAAAGTTTTTTACTCTTATTAGGGCACCCCACGATTTTTTTTAACTTGATTCCAACTCTTCTTTATTTCTTTCTCGTCAGATTTGAATCAAAGAGATGGAGGTCTCTCTTGTTCAAAAAAATTTTGACCAACTTCGACAACATATTCTGATGACCACCTCATTCTCTTATCTTCATCCATCCCTCCCTCATCACTCTACACCCATCCATTTTATATGATCTACCATTTATTAGTTGAAAATCATAATCCAAGACAAAAAATGGAACAAAGTGTAAATGGAGTTGGAACTTCAAACCCTTCATCACAAAAGATGATGAATCCCATCTAACCACACTCTTGATGTATAGTGAGTCGAAAATGATGAAGAACGTCACGTTTTTGGAGGAACTCCGATAGTAATGATTGTTCTAACGACGGTGGTGGAGGGAAGTCAATCTATTCAAACTGAAAAAGAAGACATAATGCTTTCATCTACTGGGGTGCCCTAATCATAAAAATTGATTTGTTGGAGTGTTTTTTGTACATGGATTGCCCCAGTGAATAATTGGGGTGCCTTTAACATCACCCTAGCACATTTCCATCTTTATTTTATGTATCTCATAATGCAAGGAAAGATGTATGATATGATCATCTAATCATTGTATATTATATGCACGAACCACCACGCATGTGACAGTCTTTGGGATCCACTTCCTTGTCAATGTTTGGCCCAAACACTTTCTCATCATCATCGAAAAATTATATTTTGTTACTTTAATTTTATATGATGAATGTATACCAATCAAATTATAAAAATAAATTAATTAATGTAGTGGAGATGATGACATTGTGGATGATGGTTAGAAAAGATAAAATTAAAACAGAACATATTTGAGAAAATATAGGAATAATTTCATTACACAATAAAGAATAAAAGACAATATATTAAGATAATTTGGACATATTTAATCAAGATGTTTACCACTCCATTCAAAAGAAATATTAAAATTAAAAATCCTAAAAGGAGAGAAAGATCTAAGAGAATAACACACACACACACACACAGACACACTCTCTCTCTCTCGCTCGCTCTCTCTCTCTTTCTCAATAAACGATGATTTGATTTTAAATAAAGTGGAATGATAGAACAAAATTAGTTTGACCAATTCCAAATCTTTGGAATAAGGATTAGTTGTTCATGTGGCACGAACTTTCCCACGACTAGCTTTGTATCAAAAATCAGTTACGTTGATGATATCTAATCGTTCGATTTATGCATTTTTTATTAGGGTTTGCAATCTACGTATCATGCAATCAGTCAATAGAGTCCTTGATAATAATAAAAAATTAAAATGAATCAATAGTTACAAATCATCAATTAAGTTGATTTTTGGTATGTGAGAAGATATGTCGGTGCTTTCGATATAATGTGCCACATGGAATGCAAATAAAACTAAAAGTTGGATTGCAACAAAACTCCTAGAGCACAGGATCCTAACTCTTTATATATACATATATAAGAGAGATCATACCATATTTTATAAGTGGATCAGATGTAATATTCAAAGGGAAAGTTGTGTTTGGTAACCTCAAATAGTAAGTCCACCTAACAACTATTTTGGTAGAGAAAAATGTGAGGACTCAATTATTGTTTAAATGGAAATTCTAGTCCATTGATCTCATGATTGGCCCATGCCTTAGTGGACCAACTTACCAACAAATTAGCTTGAGTGATATTTTCTAGCCGTTGGATCGAATTGTTTTCATTTTGATTGGGTACATGGGTGAAAAAATTGGGTCCAAGAAACATACAAAACAAATTAAAGTTCAAATCAAGAGAAGATTACACCTCTAATGAAAGTGGAAATGGTGAGAAAACCTCAACACAAAAGTCCAACACTCTCTTTTGAGGTGGAAGAGACCGACTCTGTCACAATCTCTTCTTTATTTTTCAAACCATCAAGGCATATTATATTGAATTATGATAATTGGACTCCCCCTTTGACATACTCCCCCTATACTCTCTTGACGTGACATGTGCATAGAATCATAGATTTTTTTTTTTTTTTTTCTATGAGATACACAATTGCACATCCCCATAAATATGTACTATTATATATCCCGATGAAAATCTATGATTATATGCACATGCCATATCAGGAGAGTATGTCAGGGGGAGTTAGAAGATCACAACTCTATTATATTTGAATAATGATAACTTGATTCTCCCTCTTAAATACTCCCCCTCTACTCTCTTGATATGTGCAGTTGTGTATCCCGAGGAAAAATTATAGTTCTAGGCACATGCCATATTAGGTGAGTCGAGGCGTAGTAAAAAAATCACAACTCATTACATTATATTATGGTGATTGAGATATGCAATATAAGTATTAGTGTATCTTTTTTTTATTGATAATATTAGTGTATCTTATACAATAAGAAAGTTGTGATGAATAATATCTAAAATATTTTACATAAGATTAAATATTAATTAGTATTTTTTTTGATAAAAATATCAATTAATTATGTCTTTAGGATCTTTCTTTGTTGAATAATGATTTGCAATCGCTCCCCTCACAAAATCGTAAATCATTTGCCTCAGGATATGAAGAACTGTAAATATTTTTCTTGTGTATCTAGAGGCAAATGATCTACGATTTTGTGATGGGGGTGTATGTTAGAGGAACGGGGGGGTTTAGAGTATCACGACTCTTCTTCGTTTTGCATCATTAGCCAAGGGTGGAGCCAGGATTTTGCTCATGTGGGGGCAACCAAGAGTAGAAGAAATTTTGTCGGGACAACTAAGAGTGAAAAAAAAAATAGTTGTGAAGACAACTAAGAGTGAATTTTTTGTGTGGCGGCAACAGTGACAGATTTTTTTATCCATTGCTAAAATTTATTGCAATAGCTCACTAATTCATAGACTTTGAAAATTCTTGTGTGGGCAAGTGCCCCCACTGTAAATCCGCCCATCTTTAACAATCTGATACGGTGTCTCGTTCCTACTTCCTATAGATAGGAACAGTGTGTACATGGCACATTTTGATTGGATAACAAATACATTGGGCTAAGTGCATGGCTTCATTATCATTTTTTTATTACATACTTTTTTTCATATAAACTCACCTCGGTCCTGATCGTAAATTTAGGGTATTAATGGGGAGGGAGGCTTTTGCCCGATCTTCTAAGACTAATCCCAACACTAATTCTAATGGAAAAGAGTTAGCCTAACTAACTTTGAAATCTTACTAAGGGTATTTTGGGCCACCTGTATTTCCACATTGGCAATCCAACACCACAACCCTCTTAGATTTCTTGGAAAAACTTAGATTATAAAAAATCCAAAAAAAAGGTTCTTTTTTTTTTGGAATTGATCCAAGGTGTAAATGGCCAGCTACTGAACTCTCAAATTTAAAATTAAAATTCAACAATGAATTTTTTTTTTTTTTTTTTTTTGAAAGTACTAGAATTTTGTCCACTATAACCCGATGGCATCAGATCATGTTTTTAGATACCACAAGGTGATGTGATCAAGAAACTGTCCTACCTTAGTAAGGAAATTATTTTTTCAATTGGGCGTGACTTAAGGACCTTCACCTTCAATCTCTGTTCAACAATTTGTGTGTGTGTGTGTGTGTGTGTGTGTATGGGGAGGGGGGGAGGATTTAGCCTACCCCCTATTGACCTTTAAAAAGAAAAAATTGGTGATTTAACCAATGACGTTTTGATCGATATTAAAAATAATCCCTGTGTTTTTCAACTCACAACATACATCCAGTAGCCTCGATCTTCCCAAATTAATGAAAAATGAGTTAAGGGTCATCACCTTCAATTTTTATTCATTTTCAAGAAGCATAGTAACAAAGTTTGGATTCTGTAATTATTGGAAGAAGATTCAAGTTGGGAAGTATAAAAATGATGTTTTTGAGTCTCTTGCCAAAATCAATCATCTACAATTCCCTAAAAATTATTTCTTATTCTTGAGATTTTAATATCAAAGAAAATAAAATTTTGAAATATTAAACCTAATCCTAATTTTTTATTTACAAGTCTAAAATCTATGGTTTTACTAGGTATTTTCTTCAACTCTCATGGAGATTATTGACCAACCATGTTTGTTGCAACAAGCCTAACACTTTCATAAAAGGAAATCAAGATTATCAATCGATTATCATTAGTACTTAGCCCCCATTGACCAAAAACCCTGGTTCCACCATTGTCATTGGGTTAACCGTAATCTGATTACCAAATGTATTTGAAATCAGTTATTCAATTTTGGGTTTACCATCATGGGCCCCATTATTTTTTGGTACAAATTTGAATAGCCATCATAAGGATTACACATGTTTTTGGTTCAATTTTAGGTGTATGATTGCACATTTTTCATGGAATTTAATTATTTTTGAGCCCTATCTTTTAATAATACCCCTTCCATCAAACTAGTTTTTTGGAATCCACTTTATTATTTTTCATCTTTTACCTCTTCAATCTCAATTTTTTATAATAATACCCTTCCAACTTTATTTTTTCGTTTTTACCCTATTAACCCAAGAGATGATGCCCATGTCTTTAATTATTTGTAAACTATATATATATGATCAAGTAAAGATGATCTCTTTGGTTGGGGCATCATCCTCACCAAAAATCATCTCATTCCAAAACCTCTAAACCTAGTTTACATGTTCAACAATTGTGGATCGTCAATTATTTGTAAACCACTTCAGAATGAGGTTAGAAGTTTCAAAATGGGCGGTTTAGAAGTTAACAAAATATGTTGGATAAAACGTTGGATCTTGATCCCACCCATATATATATAAAAATAAAATCCAACCACCAAGATTTATATGTATCTTCATAACACACATCTCAAAATTGCTTATCTCAACCATTGGATTTTGTATCTAAACGATTGAGATTATGTATTTTTTTTTCCATGAGTTATGGGATCCTAACCCTATATTTTATATAATAAAACACAATTGTAGGGGTCATTTTGCTATAATTTTGGGGGATTCATTCTATTAATTTTATTATCATTCCTCTTCACCCCTTTCAATTTTATTGTCTTTCATCTTCTCCTCTATCTTTTTTCAATAATATCCCTCTAATTTTATTATTTTTCCTCTTTTACCCCTATTTAATAATACCCCTCTAACAATTTTCTCTTTTACCCCTTTAACCCACTTTATTGTCTTTCCTCATCTTTTCATTTCTTAATAATACCTTCAACTTTATGATTTTTGTTTTTTTACCCTCTTAACCTCAAGACTTTTATAATACCCTTTTCTTTATTATTTTATTTCATTTTTACCCCCCCCCCCCACACAAAAAAAAAAAAACCCTTAAAGAGGATGCATGTGCAAACTCTAGTATATAATAAAAGACAACGATAAGTCCCACCATGGATACAGTTATGATGGATAATCGTCCCATCAAAATGAGATTCACATTAATTACTTTATTGTCTTTTCTCTTCATCCCTTCAATTTTATTGTCTTCCCTTCCCTCTCTCCCCTCCCTGTCATTTCAGTAATAGTCCTCCAATTTTACTATCTTTCCTCTTTTACCCCATTTTTCAATTATACCCCTCCAACTTTATTATTCTTGCTTTTACACCCTTAACCCCAAAAAGGATTCATATGTCGTATGGGTAAAAAAGAAAAAATAGTAAAGTTGAAGGGGGTGAAGAGAAAAGGTAATTTCTAAACTAGAGTTTGCCCGGTAGACACAGTCATCTTCTTTTGGATTAAGGGGTATTATTGAAAAATGAGAGAAGAGAAACAAGAATAAAGTTGGATGGATTGAATACTATTAGAAAGAGGGAGGAGTAAAGGCAATAAAATTTGAAAGGGATGTTCTAGAAAGGGGAAAAAGGAAAATAATAAAACTTGAAATTGTTACTTGAGATTAATGACAAGATTAAATTTCAATCCCTATTTATGAGGAGTTTAAACATTGGGATAAGATTTGTAACCCTTGAGATATGTTGTTTATGGGTATAAATCAATAAACCATGAGAAAAGAGAGTGGGACTCACTATTGTGTTTTATTTATAGATATCCCGATTTGTGTTATCAAATTCTTTCTACTTCACACAATTTGCAATATGGTACATATCAAGCTTTTGGAATGCAATGAACCACATGCTAACCAATTTGCAAACCCAATCATTTAGATTCGCTCGGTTTTATCATTACACTCGATGAACCAAATAATGAAGAGGCAACATATCTTATTATGCATCTTCATATATATATATATATATATATAGGATTATATGAACCAATAGACCACTAAAACTCATTTTTTTCCTCATTGGATTTAAATTTTAAATTTCGGAGTGAAGTGGTGGCCCAAAAATGATTTTGTGGGGAATTTTTTTTTCGAACACAGTCTAGACTACAAAATCTAGAGGATTCGGGTGTTGGTTTTGACTTTTGACCTACATGACAATCCACATAGTGCAAATGAGAACCTTGATCGAGGTTCTACATGGTCCGATCCAGGAAATCTTTATTTGGCAATCTATTGTCTCGTATGGTTAGAAGTTTTGAAATTGACTGATATTTTACTAAGATGATCTCTATGGTAAGGAGATCATCCTCATAAAAAATCAGTCCATTCGGAAACTTTTACTCCTAACACATTGAAGAATCATTGACCGTTAATTTGTAAACAACTTTTGACGGAATTAGAAGTTTTGAAATGAGCTGAATTTTTGTGAGGATGATCTCCTTGCCATAGAAATTATCCTCACAAAATATCAGTCCATTCCAAAACTTATAACTGATATAAGACAAAGGGTTGTCAACTAGATTGTCAGATAAATGTCATTGGATCTTGAAAATTGAATGACATCCGAGCTATGTAAGAAAAGTTGTAGCAAGTAGTTGTCCCCCAATATGTTATTGGCTATGTTATTGTCCCCCAATATATAGCAAGTAGTGTATGTGTGTGTGTGGATTGGGTTATGTCAATTCAAGAAATGTGACTCAAGAAATAACATAAGATCTTGACTATGTAAACCCAAAATCCAATAGTTGACGACTATCCTCGAAATAAGCATCTTTGGGATATGATCTAGTAAAATCTCAATTGTTGGATGTTATTTTTCAATAATGGGGATCTTGTGTTATTTTTTTAATCATGTTTCTTGAGTTAATGAACCCAATCCTAACTTGCTCGACATCTTCTTTGGGATTAAAGGGGTGAAGGAGAAAAAATAATAAAGTTCGAAAGGTATTATTGAAAAAATGGGATAAAAGACGAAATACAATAAATAAGAGAGATATTATTGAAAAATGAGAGAGAGAAAAGACAATAAAGTTGAAGAGGAAATGCAATAAAGTGGGGGTAGTGTTGACCCCACTCCTTTGTCTCTACATTTATACCACAACTTTATTGTCTTTTTTCTTCTGTCCTATTTCCAAAAAACACCCTTATAATTTTCTATATTACTTTTCTTCTTTGCCCCTATCCCAATAATACCCTTCCAAATTTATTATTTTTTCTCTTTCACCCCTTAAACAACAAAAAAGATGCCGGACAGCAAGTACGGGCACAGTCGGGCAAACTCTAGTGTATATATATTATAATATATTATTTTCAAAGCCATCTTCAAACATTTGTACTTGTAACTTGCATGATTTATGCATATGCACAAGCAAACCTAGCAAGAAAATCTAAGTGAATCAAGAAATGAATTATCTTTGTCTAATCTTACAAATTGGGTACATTCTAGAGTGGTGGGCCACGAATTGCAAATTATGTTCCCATTTAAAACTGAGTTTCTTGAGGTACCCCACTCGATTTTGGTAAAAATTAGAGATAACCCGCATTTTGAACTTGACAAAATACCCCCATTGAGTTCGTACTTTAAAATTTCGATCTCATCAAGATATCCATTATAAATCACTCATCACATTGACTCGTTCAAGATCTAATCATCCCGGAGGATTATTTGAAAATTAGGCCATGTGGAGCAAAATAAAGGTTTTGATGCACCTCTTCAAACTAGGGTTTTAATGATCCTCAATTTCCTCTAAGAATTAGGGGGTCTCCCATCAAATCTTAAATTCCACAATCCCATTTCTTGTAGGAATTGGGGCTTTCAATTTTTTTCTTTTTACAAGTATAATTTTATTTCATATACAAGATGATTAGGTAACCCCTTGTATTCGCAACTAGAAACAACAAAAGCATGAGCAAAACAAAGGAAAGTAAAAAAAAAAAAAAAAAAAAAAACAAGCTAACTAAAACTATCCTAGGGTATCGAATAACATCAGAAAACAAAATCCTCAAAATACACCTCTTCGAGTAAGAGAATTCTCGACTAGTTAAGAGAACTTGGGTGTACACTCCACAATTTTAGAACTTAGTCGAGTTGACTCAAACTTCAACCAAGTCCACTTGATTGGATTTCAAAGTTACTCGGTCACAAAACTCGTTGAAACTAACTTGCCAAATCAACTCGAAAAAATATACGAGACAGGGCGAAAATAAATGCATTGAGTCGATCAGAAACTCTACTTTCTGAACCTTTGATTTTTCTCTCAAAAATCCATCATCTTCAAACTCTTTAACCTATTCAACCTTATCTTTAATCTATCAACTTGAACGTCTTGAAGAAAACCCTTGATTTTTCTACTCGAAAACTCATTATCTTCACACTCTTACACCTATTTAACTACCCAAAAACCCATCTTCAACCTCTTAAATCTTTTTAACCTCATCTTTTCCATAAGCTTCAACCACTTGAAACCCTTTGTTACCCAAAAACCTATCATCTTCTTTCCCCGATGCCCCATCTTGTTCATGAGATGCAAAGGTTGAATGAGATAGATCTTAAGCTTGACGGTGGCTAGTTGACAACTCACAAGTTTTCGACTTGACTTGACTCAATGGACTTTTGATCCAAGTCAAGTATTTGAGTTTTAAAACTATAGTACACCCATATACCCTAGTGATTCCCCTTAATCCCCACTACTTTCCTCCATTTTCTGTGTGTTCTATTTTTGATCTTTCTATTTGTATCCCGACAAATCCTTTTGCAATTGTAATTGATAGGACTACAACCTGGCGGGTTAGAGGTAAATCCAAGCTCAACCCAAGTGGTAGAACCCTCTAGGGGTGCAACTTGGTTTGGTTCAAACCGAGAACCGAACCAAACCGATAGCTTTGGGGTGGTTTGGTTTGGTTTGGAACAAGTTGCGGTTCGATTCTGGGTTATGAAAATGGAAAACCAATCAAGTTTGTATAAAACCGAACCAAACCGAGAACCTAATCCCTATGCAATAAATAAATATATATGTATATAATAATTATTATGAATTATTTTAAGAGTTAATACATAGATTAGTGATCTTTTATGGATAAACTAATGATTTTTTATGCATAGATTTGTGATTTATTATATGAAATTTTATGTTTATTTTTTTATTAAAAAATATTACTTAAATTTATAAAATATTTGCAATCCGTGAAATCGAACCGAACCAAACCAACTTTAATTTGGTTTGGGTTAGTTTGGTTCCAATGGAATTTGGTTTGGTTCTGATTATTATTTAGTGGAACCGACCAATGTCAGTTCGGTTCCAATTTGACCTCAAACCAAACCGAACCGAACCAAGTTGCACCCCTAGAACCCTCAACCCGAGCTCAACTCAAACAGACCATCAGACCTAAGCTCACTAACCCAAGCTCAACCCAAGCTTGATCTTCTAAAATTGGGTTGAGCTCAGGTTAGCCCGAACTAGGTACTTTTGGGCAGGTTGGCTAGTTGAATATCAATAATAAATTGTATACTTTAAAAATAAAAATAAAAACCACTAGTAAATAGAATCACATACAACCACCAAATCCATCATTGCGAGAATATTTAGACAAATCATATTTAATCAAAGCCCACATTAATAATATTCAATTGTTCACAAGCCATAATAAGATGAAATCACAAAGTTAAACAAAATAATTATATAATTACTATAAATTATAAGTATATTAGTATATAGGCATCGATTCGGGTTGAGTAGGGTTGCTTGATCCCTCAACCCGAATTGAGGTCAGGTCGAGATATTCCAACTCAGGCTCAACTCATTTTCTACATAACTCAGCCTAAGCTCCCCATCAATCAGGTTGAGCCCGGGTTGAACCCACCTAGGTTGCAGCCCTAGTAATTGAACCTTGGAGATGATAGGATCAAAAAATGAGCAAACATTCTACTTATGTTTTTAAGCAAGCAAAGCTATTGGCCTAGTTTATGATTTATAATAATAAAAAAATATTATTTAAATCGATTTGGAAGAAGAAAAAAAAATCATGCGTAAAACCCATGATTGAGTCTGATCTTCCATGAGAGACTAGGAAAAATGACAGAAATACCCTCATCTACTGTGCTTAACCCCTCACAGAGAGAGTGATGATTCTAACTTTGGGAGTCAATGCAAAAAATAGAACATGGAAAAGAGATGATTGCAAAACAAAAATTATAGAGATGTGTTGAAATCCAAAGATTTTAAGATAAATAGAACCAAGACTAAGTATGTGAAGTGCAAATTTAATATTGACACCCAAGAAAAGGAATTTTTAGTAAAATTGATGGTCTAAAAATACCCTGAAACAACCATTTTCATTATCTTAGGTCTATTATACACGAGCATGGAGAAATTATAAAAGAGGATGCCTATAGAATCAGAGCTGGATAGTTAAAGTGGAGTTAAGTTTTTGGAGCGCTATGTGTCCAATGTCATAACAATCACATTAATTACCAAGTATGCTTTATGGCAACTAAATGTTGGACGGTTAGGAAGCATCGCATTAATCACCGAGCATAGCATAGTTGAAGGACGGATGAGTGTAAAGAGTGATAATGCATTCGAGATAATGTAAGAGTAGCACACATAGGCGATAAAAAAATAATAATAATAATAATAATGCTGAAGAGACCTCAAGATTGAATCTCACATCACACACCCTGACATTAAAGTGTATGGGAACCATAGATGCTTTTCCTCAAGATACGAGTGAAAAAAAATCTATGGTTCCTATTCACTTTCACGTCAAGATATGAGGTCCAATCTTGAGGTCACTTCAGCACAACTCTAAAAAAAATAAAGGGGGTAGGGGGTCGAATGATGTGATTTGAGCATGTTCAAAGAAAGCCAGTTATAGCCCTATAGATAGAAGGAATATGCAACGTGAAGGTGCTAACGAGAGAAAAACCCAAAAAAACATGGATTGAGATAGTGAAATTAGATATGAACAAACTTTCAATAATAAATGTGGCTTTGGAGAAAAAATGAATAGAGGAATATGATTCATTTAATCACCCCCAAAATGATAAGCCTAAGGCTTTGATGATAATGAAGTCTCTCATGGAAGACCAACATCAAGGGATATTTCACCAAAACCCATCTGGATACCACAATAATTTTTTAAAAGATCTCATCTATATAATGAAACAAACAAAAATCTAGAGGAGAAATAGGTTATCTAACCAATAATTGCTGAAATGGTGACCCAGAGATCTCAGACATGCTAGGAAGCTAATATTTATCTGAGAATCTCTCCAAATGTTCGACTCCCAAAATGAAGAACCTCAATCAAACCAATTTCGTTGATAAACTTTTTGAAATACTAACCTGTAAGAATGGTCAAGTATATATATATATATATAGGGCGGTGTTTGGAGGCCCTAAAGAGAGCCAAACATTTTTTAATATATGGGTTAGAAGTTTCAGAATGAGTTACAAATAAATGACGGTCCACGACAGTAGGGAAGTTTTTCTAAGCTTCCAAACAGATTTACGAGGGTCCATTATCACACAGCATGGTAGACTGGTGTCATTGTTATAACTGATACATCGTTCATGTTACTGACAAGGTCAAAAAATATGATACTTGAATTTAAAAACATTATAACAGCCATTATTCTCAAACACCATTAAAAAACCACAATCTTTAGATTTTACTGTAATTTTCTAACCATTATGCTAAAATAACATTTTCAAACACACATCGAAGGCTGTTAGAGTGTTGCCATCATAATGGCATTTTACACATGTTTTTTTAAAAGCATAAATAAAATACAAATAAAACACATTACACAAAGTAAGATAAAATAACATTTTATAACTAATGTTCATTTCCTCTCATCTTTAAGTTTTAGAAAGAAAAAAAAAAAAAAGAATTATAGTACCAAAATTATACAAGAGAAAACTAATTGCCTAAAATTAACAACCAATATAAAATTGCATCACTTAATAATAGCCTAAAAAAAAAAACCATATATGTATTCCAATCTTTTGTTTAAACCACCCCCCCCCCCCCCCCCCGCCAAAAAGAAAAAAAAAAAAGAAGTAATAATGGCTGAGACAACAACACTTTCTTAGACTATGTTCAAAGAAATTCACAAGTGCCCTGTGCGAATGTGAGATTTCATGGATAATAGGGCCTCTGGTTAGGGTTAGCCAACCACTTCCTTTCCTCGAAAAGAAAATACGAAAAAGAAATGCAAGCTAAGAGTACCTGTATCTGTTGTGGTTGATAAGTATACCTTCGAAACCGATATCACAAGAACCAAAAAATATCTAACCCGCACCTAAGCTCAAAATTTTCAGCATATTTCGCCAGTGTTGTTAAGCACACCACCCACTTGGATTAGCTGCCTCAACCACCATGGCTGCTATGAATTGTCTCTGCAAAATTATACCTTCATTGTGATGATTTTAACCCATAAAAGGTTCATTATAGTACTCTACAAAGGAGAAAAAACACACATTATCTCCATCAAAAATTTCGGTATGATAGTCATGTAAAACCTCTGAGAAGTATCTCGGAACTCAATCTGCATGTGTGCTAATCCAAATCGATGCACTGATTATTCTGAGCACAGAATACGGGCCCAGAGCCCGAAACCATAACCGCTTCCTGCCCAAAACCATTACTAACCGACCCAAACTCCGATTCATCATCATCACTATCAATGTTGTTTGGGATTACTCGATTCTGGTAACTTCGGCGTTGTAGAACAAACACATTGAAGTAATAGCAAACTAAGCTTTTTCGGTCTTTGGTAGGAAAGCATCTGAATGCTTGGTCCCAGAAACTCTTGCCTAGAGATGGAGGGTTTAACCTCACTATAGACTTGAACCTCTTTTCTTCGGCGTCTGTCCATGAAAGTGAAACTTCCTCACCCATACGATGGAATCTCCAATTATAGAAAGCTAATCCCAACTCAAGCTTAAGCTTCAACCTTGATTCGGCGATATGAAATCTAATGCACTCGACAGAACCTACGAGTCGGCAGCCACATGAATCTGGTCTACCTTTTCCAATAGAATCACTTTCAATAAGCGAGTTGCAGTCTCCCGTTATCGGAGGCCAGTGCTGAGTCCCCAACCATTTGGAGTCACTCTCAAAAGCCATGCCAGTCCACTCCGGTACCTCAGCTTGAAAGAGTGAGCCTATTGGGACCCGCTTTCGGAACTGGTCATCATCAAATGGATCAACTTCCGTATTTTCAACTAAGGAGTCAGCAATCACGAGAGACTGATTGTTTTCCGTTTCCGCTATCAGAGGTGGAGGAGTCAAACTCACATCCATGTCAGATGACACGGAATAAGAATGCAAGTGAGAACCTGTTTGGGAGAAAAGTCTTGAACTGCATCTTAATATCTCCATAGATTGGTTATCAACACCAGTTTCATCCTCGTATATGGAAGGATGGATCTTCTGTTTTTTCTGCAAAATCAAGCGTTCATCTGCATTAGAAAAGTGTACCCATCTGAAAGATTTTTTATATTTCTTGATGAAGATTAAGAGAAGGGCTGTTGTATCTCATGTAAGATCAGAACTTCAATATGAAAGAATGAGATTACAACATGATTTGACATTGTCAAGGTTATAACATCATAACCTTTGTCAGACAACATTAGTGAGATAATGCCAAAATCCAAACTTAGGATCCCCAATCAGGCTGAGTTTTATGGACAAAACATGCATAAGGCTAGTGGACCCAGATGTGCGCCACGTTGCAGCGAACCACATCATGAATCACGAAGCTTTCTGTGTGTCACACAAACGGAAACACATATGGCCTAGGATATCCTGATATGGATTATAGGACACACCTATGTTGGGTCCACATGTCTTTAAGGTTAAGATAAACTTCATTAGCAAAGATAATTATAGTGAAAAAAATGAAATAAGTAGAGTTCAGAAAAACAGGAAGGTTAACAATGAAATGGTAAAATGACCATTAATAAGTTTTATGTTAGAGAGATTCTAATGCCACACCGACTTTTGCTAATAGCACCCCAATTCATATGAAATTACCGAAGAATTATCACATCTACTGGTGCTCGTAGCAAAAGTTGGTGTGACAATAGAAGCACTCTTATTTTAACTTCAAACGTGAGCCTTCAGCTATGATGTTTGACTCTTGTTGAAGCAGGGAAATGGCACTTTATGAAGATCAAAAGAGAGAAATGAGACATTTTGTGGAAAAGGAAGATTTAGTCAGCATGAACTAAGTGAGAGAATCGGAAAATTCACCATCATAAGAGAATCAATAATTGTACATATCAGGGCTCACGCTCATAATAGCTCAATTGGTTGATGTAGTGCATGGCATGAGGTTGGGGGATTGATCCCACTTACCCACCAAAAACTAAAAAGTAAATAAATAATACAACGATAATAGAACATTTCCCTATATTATTTGGATTTCTTGAGTGTAGAGAAACCTTGATGCCTTTGCATAAGTCTAGCATATAGTTACCCCATTCCCTAAAACCCTAACGAATTGCAAACTGAACTAATAAAGAAAAAAGGATAATTTGGCAATTTCCCCTGGTGTTCATAAAAAGATGTGGTGAATTATGAACTACACGTATCAAACAAAACTGCCAACCAGGGAAGTACGGTCTGGCTACCTTATATATTGAATTAAAATTATAGTGCCCACTTCACCTCTATTTCTTTTCCTTATCTGGCTCACTGAATTTTTTCGTTGGGTTTTGGCAAACCAAATAGATACAACACTAGAAAGACTAATTAAACAGTGTAAAAGTAGAAAACAAGACCCAAAAAATTATTTCTTCATCAATTAACAAGGGAAATTAAGCAATAAGAAGGACGGGATAGTGAAATCTCACTACTTTAACCCAATGTTTTCAAACTGGGAGCCACACCTTGAGGCTTGTTTTGGGTCCCAATACAAAAAACACTCTACTTAAAATAGCATAACACCACTCTTAACATTAGAAGAAGAAGCATAGAGAGAGAGAGAGAGAGAGTCAAGAAACGGAAAAATAGTGCAAAGAAGAATAAGGAGCCAAAGATTGCTAGAGTTGCAAATCAACTAGAGCTTTTAGAGATAATGGCCAAAAGGAACATATATAATTAAGAACCTTATAAGCAAATTAGATGTTATAAAAGTAACAACTACGTAATTATAAGGACTAATATGTAATGATATTACAGAAACTAAGAGAAAAAAATATAAAATATCTCCATAAGGTGCACATCTTAGTCAAAAGAGATAAAGAAGACATGCACCTCCCCTAAGGTGCAAGCCCTTTCAATGCCTCTTAGAGTAAAGTGTGAAAAATTTCTGAGAAAAGGGAGTCTATGTGTTTTGTGAGAGCCTATACCTGAGGAGAGCCCCAGGGCATAAGCCTCCAATGCCTTAGGAAACATTCTATATGATATTCAACTCATGTGCATATGAAGAAAATTTTAATATATTTCCCTCGTTCTTTTTTCTCATACTTACTTTAAAAAAAATGACTTGTAAATAACTAGAAGGTGGCATGTGCAAACGCACATGAATTAAAAGGGGTTATTTGTAATTTAAAATATTGATTAAAGGGTTTTTGTAGACTAAGCAAAGTGATTCGAGGGGTCATGGATTGCAATTTTCTGGGTTTTTGACTAAAATGACCCTGGTTATATTAAATTTAAATATAAAAATGGGGGCCATTATGACCACTCAAATTTTGGTGTCGAACCACTTCTACTCCGCCTTCTCTAATTATAATAGTTAAGAAATGACAACGAAAATTCCTTTCCCCTATATGAAATAGCTAACCGCTCCATAATTACTTCAAAATTTCTCTTTCTTATTGAATTTATCCTTTTTCTTGTTTTTATCTTTCAATGTTGATTTAAGAAAGGCATGACCATGAATCACACTGTAGGCCATTAAAATGCATCTCCGTTGGCTTCAATGCCTAAAAACATTGGTTAGTTAGTAGGTTTAATGTTCATTTCATACGTCTAGTTAGGAAAAACACCACCCCTAGAAGTGTGAATAAGCTCCAAATCAACCATCAAGCAATCTCTACATCATGGATACTTGACATCTACAATTGAAGTTGGCTATCCTAATAATCATCCCGTCCCAAGGGTTGTCGTTATAGAAGTTACCATAGATATAAAAAACATAAACCATGGACCTCCCCTTGAATGAGCAATTAATCCAAACAACCACCAGCTGTTCTAACACAAGTTACTTCCTATTTTTAAATAGATGATAAATTTTTTTATTTCTTCGAAGCAAACTTTGCATACGGGAAGGGATGAGGAAGAAAAAAAAAAAAAGGAAACCCAAACATTACCTGCAAGAGAGAACTTTCAACACTCAAATAACCATCACGCCTTTGAAGCAGCGCATTTCTAGCTAATAAAGCCAAATCCCGAAACTCCTGGCCGTCATTCGCCTTGTGTTTAGATGTTTCCACAAAATTCCGAATGGTAGAATCACCGGGATTCTTAGCAATCTCGGTCACCCAATACAGCATTCCTGATAAAGTCTCGCGTTTTCTCTTAAGAGAATACATTTCTTGATTAACTACACTTGGGTCCAATATAATAACATCATTGTCATCATCGATACGTTTCTTGCCACCAATAACACTTTCATCATCATCGACACATTTCTTCCCACCACCACCAGAATCTGTCAAACTTCTAACCTCATTTGAATCCGAATCCAACTGATTTGGCATCTCACATACACAACCCTTAAACTCAGTCTCTAACTCAACTGGTAACAAAGCCAAATCCCCACCACAATTAGATAAATCTAAATTACTCCCTAAGCTCTTTTCCCCTAAAATTCTTCGTACCCATCGATCCAATGTATCCAAATACTTGATGTAAAACAATTTTACAGATGATACACTTCCAGTACCCAATCCAGATTCTTCCGCCACCGAATCCCACAACCCATACTTCGACACCGAATCGTACCCACCCTTACCCCTCACAACCCAGAACAGTTTGAACAAATCGACCGATCGCCCATCGCCAAGCATTGCGGGTAGAGGTCGAATATCTTCTCCAATGGAGATCTCTTTAAGAAAAACTGAGAGAATCTGATCAAACAAGCTTCTTAGCTTGTTGTCTTTAGTACCATCGCCAACTTTCAGAGAAGAGGCGTCAAGATCTAAGCAAAACCCATTGTTCTGTAGATTTCGAAGAATCTCAAAGTAATCTAAAGCAGACCCATCTGTTAAAATCGACCATCCTGCCATGGGTTCAATTTCAAACCCTTCGATTTTTTATTTTTTATTTTTGGCTTTTTTTTAAATCTTTCGATTTCAGATGATGAAAAGAGATTAAAAGGAGAAATGGGTACGAGACTACCAGTTTGATCTTGTGTGCTAGATCAGATTTTGGCGGGAACCCATTGATCTTTCATTCTTAGATTCTCTCTATATTCGTCCCGCGCTTTCTTCTCCCTCTCTATCTCTCTTTCTTTCTCTCTCTCTCTCCAACCTTTCGAAATTGCAAAAACGGCAAAAGAAATAGAGATTAGAAAGAGGGTTTTGGTTTATAATTTCGAACAGATACAGACCCTCTCTTCAAAATCTAAAATTGTTTTTTTTTGTTACGAGAAGAGATGCAAAGGGAGACGTACCAGTACCTAAGAGGGTGGCCTACCTTGAAGGATGATATAAGAACAGCTTTGGATGAGTGGATTTAGGTTTTTTTTCCTGAAAGGAAATGTTACATCCTAATTTATACCAGGAATCATATTTAACCCATCAAATCTAACCCTAGTTCAATTATATATGGATTTTGGTGGCCAGTTAATTATAAGCTGTCCAAACCTATTTTTGGCTTCTGGCTTTTTTCGAGAATCCGAACAAAGTAAAAATATGCAAGTTTCTCCGACAAAAATTTCTCGAATTTATAAAATTAATTATTATAATAAATCCGATTTGTTTTCATGTTAACTCTTGTTGTTCAAGGGGTATTTTGGTCAATCAAACACAAAATTAATGATTATAATAAATCCAAATTTTTTCATGTTAACTCTTGTTGTTCGAGAGGTATTTTGGTCAGTAGAACATAATTTAGAAACACATAAGCTACTTTTCATGTTTCACAACTTTTGAAAGTACTTTTACATTTTAAAAAGTGTTTCTTGAAAAAAAAAAATTTGCTCATAGAAAAGTCAATTTAGAATTTTACAAAATCCCGGATCAACCAATCACATGACCCTACGTGCATTAAGGGCATCTCCAATTTACCAAACTATCCTTGTTTGGTTTCATATGATTAGTCATCTGAGATTCTGTGAAATCCTAGATTAATTTTGTTGTGAGCAAAATATCTCTCTTTCATTGCCATAAAACAATCAATGTATTAATCAAAATATTTATAGATGTGATTCATAGAGAAGTTATACCATAAAAGCATTTTTCTTGAAAACAACATTGCTCCAAACGAGCTGACAAAGTGGAATTTGGATGGGAATAACCTAAGCTCAATGACTAAACCCAACTTTTAAATAGGATTCTACAAGAATTCGCATCCCTTGGGTTGGACTTGTTCTGAGATCTTAGAACTCAATCAAAAGATGAATCGTGTTCAAGTTGGAATACAACAATTGGATCTCGTCATAAGCCTATCTCTTGTATGTATTATGAATTAAATTGTTTGTATTCTCTAATGGGTGTTTTTACTTATAAGGTCTATGTAGTTGTAATGTTTGAATGCTCTACCATACAATGGTTATCATCTTTATAAAAATTCACTCGGATTATTAGTAACTTTTGAGAAATTCACTCGGAATTGAAAAATCAGGATTGCTCTAAATATTGTAAAATTCGAATGAACTTTTTGTATAAATGGTAGTATTAGAATTGATTGATTTTCAGTAACAACGATTATTATGATGAGGATATCTCACCAAAAGATTGGTTTGTCCATCTACGATTGAGAGTGACATTATATAACTTAGTCAATATTTTCTCCCTATTTGTACTTCAACTTATTGAGACATGTGGGTATCATGTTTGACTACCCAAACCACATGGGAGTTTGTTCATGTTGAGAAGAATGCTGAAACATAAAATTAGACCATTATGTTATTTTTAATCAAAGTGGGCGATTTGGAGTACAACAATTCATGGAGTATATAGTTGGATCCATTTCAAATATGACATTTAAAATTTCGATAAAAGGTTGAAAAAATGGTTAATGGAAAAAATCTGTACTAGAATAGTTTGTACAATTCAGATTCACATTTGTTAATCATTTTTTTAAAAATTAGATTGATACATAAAACGGATTATAAAGGCATTTTTTTAAAGTAAAAGTGTTCGTAAAACTATTCAAAAACTCGTAATCATGTACTAAACAAGTCAAAAAACAAAATAAAAAGAAACAAATTGAAACATCAACTTCATATTGAATACAAGAACATTATAAACTACACCTGTCGAACATAGAACATGATTGCAATTGTTTAAAAATTGATCTCAAATTAACAATTCCTAAAGTTTCCCTCCAAAAAGGGAGAGATTTTGAGTTCAACCCCACCCCACCGGGATATATCCCAACTTACCTAGCATGTGTGGTTTGTGAGGTATATTATGTACCCAAGGGATTGGGGCAAGATACGATGCTCTAAGATGTTAGTTGCCTCCCCCTGCTAGTAGGGCCTATGGGTCTGGAATTCTCATCATAAAAAAACAACAACAATAATTCCTCAACCACCATTTATTTCAACACTATCAATTCATAAGTAGATCAACCGAATGAATGGATCATGGGACTTGACCATATGAGTTGGAATACTTTATTGACTGGTTGAGATGCATAAAACATTAAAACTATTGTCCAATGATGACGGAAGGTGGATGGCTATAAGTAATACTATATTTGAGGTAAAAAAGAAAAAAGTTACAAACATGTTGATGATAGATGGACAACATGAGACGTGGATGTCAATTAGACTGTTAGAGATTAAGGATTTATGAAAGTCATAACAACATGGATAATTTTACGAATTATTCGTTTCATTGGGTACATGAGTTATTTGTTTGCATTTTGTTGAATTATTCATTTTCATATTTATTCATATGATACACAAATTATTCCTAAATAAAGAACCATAGATCAATTCCCTCGAGATACATAAGAAAAAGATTTATGATTTTGTGTATCCTAAAGTAGTTGATCTACGATTCTGAGATGGGGTGTAGGGGGCATGTGTCAGAAGGGGAGGAGGGACATTAGAAAATATCAAACAAGCCAACTTGGACTCTAAACAAGTCAATATGATGGATGATTCACGTTGAACAGCTCATCCAATTGTCTTTGAGATTAAGTTGAATCGTATGAGTCATCAAGTTAGAAAACTCCATTCATTTAATGTGACAAAAAAAATGAATATGGTCTTGTTAACGTGTGCCCTTGAGGCACATGTTAAAGTGCAATAAATATGAGTTGGAAATTGGATTTTGTACCAAAAATGACCTTAAAAAAATAGTTTTCAATTAAATACCCTCATATTCCAATTTTCAAAGTGTATTTATTGCACTTTAACGTTTACCCTTAGGGCACACATTAACAAAATCCAATTTGTATTTGAATTGTATGGATCTCTTTCAAGTGGGTGTACAAATAAAACTTAGGATGGAGTAATAAGTACATAATCACTCGTATAAGTGCACAAGGGGTTTTGAATAAAAATTTGATGTGAAATTTGTAGTCATCGTAGCTCTACCAAGTGGTGATATTTCTAAAATACATTTCACTCATTCAGTAAAAACTAGAAGTACACAAAGGATTTAACAAGAAAAATTCTTAGAATGAAGCCCGAATCTCTATGATCCTTTGAAGAAAATAACTAATGTCCAAAAGAAGAATATATCACAGAAAATGTATTTCTCTTGTGTTGTCTTTATATGTCTTATCGTCATCATATGTTTCAACTCTTTTCAGATCCTTCATTTATAGATCTTGATACATTCTTTGAAGAAATCATTCATGTTTATTCCTACAACGAACAATTTAGATGAATAGTTTCATCACAACAATCATGTAAGATCAATAAGTCAATGAATGATGAGATTACAATAAAAAGAAAAAATGTTCATCGACTCCTCACAATGATGTGGATATACAAGTGTACTTTAAAAGTATCCAAGTGCACTACCGACACATCTACAAGCAAGAATATGACTGCAACAACTTCACACCTTAGCACATGTTTAGTCCCTTTATTGAATAATTAAGAATAAGAAGAGACTATCTATTAGCTAGAGAAACTCTTTTCACTTTCAATATGAAGCAAAGGGAAAAGAAATTAGCAACTTAAACTTGAATCTTTAGTAAGTTTTATTAGAAAAATATTGAATTGGAAAAGTGAAAGATTGTGGGTTCAAGTCTCAATCAAAATAATTATAAAAACCTACAAGATCAACACAATTCCTTAGAAAGTCAATGTTATGCAAATAATCTAGCATATAGTTAATTACCCTTACAACAATGTATCATCTCAACCAAAAACTTGTTCATTTTAATATTATACTAACTACAGAAAAAATTTAATGATCTTTTTCAGGTCAACTTTTCACAAGGTTAATAATATAGTGAATATGGATATCATATCCGATAATCCAATCATACATTTAGTTCTCCCCATCGTAATGAATACTTTATTAGCCATATGAAAAGCTCGCTCATTGAAATAACTCAAAATTTCACCTCTAAATTAATTTTCAATCATTGAAATATCATTCTCACTATACTAACTTTCATCACCATGACGATTGTCTTTGTACTTCGTTTATAAAACATTTATAAATGAAATATAATTTATAGTTCTAATTTCATCTAAAATGATGTATTTTCTCCCCCTCCATCATTCTATGAAAAGATCATCCTTCTTACATTATAGAAGTACATTGAATGATTTAAAATGAGATAGAGGATAGACCAGACTCAACTCAAGTGGCAAATCCCTCAACCCTAGCTCAACTAAATCGGAGCATTGAGGCTGAGCTCATTAACCTAGGCTCAATTAGAGCTTCAGCTTCTAAACTCAAGTTGAGTTCGGGTTAGCCCGAACTAGGTAGGTTTGGGCGGGTTGGATCGTTCAACAAGCTTAGTTTTATTTTGATCAGTAAAGAAATTTTATATATTAAACAAGAAATACAACATCACCAACACACAAAACAACAAATAGAAAGAAAAACTGTTTTAAATGGAGATTTTTTTTTTCCTTACAATAATTATATATAGCAAAAAATACTTTAAAATAAATAAAAATATATAACTAATATAAAATATTTACATATAATTCTATTGCCTCGACTTGAACTAGGTTGTTTGAGCCTTCAACCCGAATTAAGGTTCGGTTGAGTTATTCTACCTAAGCTCAACTCGTGTTATACATAACTCAACCCAAACTCGCCCATCAATCAGGTTGGGCTTGGGCCAACCTGCCCAAGTTGCAATCTTAACCTAAAATACACCAAATGAATGTTGGTATATGTCATATTATAGGAAAGTTGTATCTCATGATCCATGAAAAGATTTATGATTCTCAATTAGGAATAATTTTTATTATTAATAATTACATTAGCCCTAATAGGAATTTTATTGAAAATTACAACAACCAAAAATATAGAAAACCTACGAAATTAGAAAGATCTTAATTGGTATTTCCTAATTAGTAACTCATAAACATTTTTATAGATCTTGAGATACAACTTTACTACAATATGACATACACCAATATTGATTCGGTGTATTTCAATACAGCTCTATAATCTAATACGCCCTCAAATTTATAGGCGTTAAGGATCTTTATGAGGTTGAAAATCTATGACCTTGAATGTTGTGTTAACTCTACTTCGAAAAATTGATATTGTTGTTGAATTAACAAAGAATGTCATTCTTGTTTGTGGTCATCATCTGTATGTGAAATCCGTTGTTTCATCTCACTCATTTTTTAGTATGTAGGAGTTGATGGACCACTAGATTAGGTCAATCATAATCTCTTATAGGATCATACATAGTAGGATCATGCGGCTTGATTAAATAAAACTCATTTTAGAGAGATCTTGGATAAAAGAAATGAAATAATAGTGAGTCATGAGAGCAAGGATTATAGGGATTTATAGAGATACAGTAATGCATGATTTTAATGAAAAAGGTAAATTAAGAAAATGTATAAACAAATAAAACATTTAGATTTGGCAATAGCAATGCCATCAAAGAATGGTGTATTAAAATTGTACTTAGTAGTAGGGGTATCAATGGGTACCTATTTAACTGAAATCCAAAATCCCGATTCTGGTTCCCTTTTTATCAGAACCAATTAGAATTAGGTCTAAAATGGAATCGAACCGATAGGAAAAGGAACCGTTAGGTTCTATCTGATGGGTACCTACATATACCTGGAGCCGATTTATTTTGTCATTTTTTTTTAAATATTATAGATGATTGAAGGTTTTCTTGTGTTTTAAAATAAATACATATTATATAAAACTCTTCATTTTTTTATATAAATTATGCATTGGAATCTAATATTGGTCATTTCTTCTAAAAAATTATCACTCGTAAAAAAGATAACTTTTAATTTTTGCAAAAGAAAAAAATCATTAATTTATCTTTAGTAGAACAAGTTATAATTAAGTTGATAATTTGATAGATAAGATGTTAATTTTTTGAAAGAAAAAAAAAAGGTTTTAATGATTTGAAATAAAAAAGTTTCATTCTATTCTTTGGAACCGAAACCGATGGTACCCATATTTCTTGGCGATTCTAGTTCTGGTTCATTGGTCTTCGAACCAGAACCAGCAAAAATAAATTGATTGTGGTTCTAAGTACTTTAGGAACCAAACCATTGACACCCCTACTTAGTAAAGCTTGTGCTCAATACCATGTTGAAGAATTGAATTGGATTAATTTCCTTAATTAAATGGCAATGAATCCTAATTGGATTTACAAAAAATATAGAGAGCAATCCTAAATATAAACAAATTTTACTATAAGGAAATCTAATCTTATTTATTCAAATTTAATCATATTCTATTCTAATCTTTAGAGAAGATGATTTGGTACATCACAATACATCTTATTTTAATACATCCTTTAATGATTTATTAATTCTTTATCGGATGTTAATGATGTGGTGATTGTGGCAATGGATGTGTGGTAAAAATGGTGCTGACAATGAGTGGTGGTAATAATAATGGTTGTAGCGTAAAGCATTATCACAATGTTGGATGTGGGGATTTTGGCAAAGTCAACTTATAGTTTGTATAATGATGGTAGCAATGGTAGAAATAGACAAGGAAAGAAGATTAGAAGAATAAAAAAATCTTTAAAGACTATTCGATTCACGATGTGTAGATTTTTAGAAGATACTTTTGCATGAAATAATATTTCGCGCACAATTCGCCAAAGAATAATGATGAATGACTCCCTATGACATTGCATTCAATACTGTGCTGGCATGAAGATGTGCACAGAACCATGAATGTTTTTCTTTGAGATTCGAATGAAAAGTGTAGAAGTATTTTTTGTGATAACCTCGAGATCTCACTTTCTGTGGTATGATGCATTGCAGCTTCTGGAAATCATCTTTGTTCCCTATTCCACAGAGTCTATGATGCTTAAGTTAGATTCTATGAAATTATTAGAAAAGATTTAGTATTCAGAATTTACGTACCTTAGATGTAGGGATTCACCACTATTTATAGAATAAGGATTCTTATTTTACACGTTACCAACCTTATCTCCTTTTTGGGGATAAGAATCGTGCATGATCCTCTCTCCAAGAGTCCCATTTAGTTCTTCACCCAAATCCTGAAATCCTAGGGATTAGAATCCTTTTTATTCACGAAATCATGTTCTCCTGAGTCATATATTCTCGATGAATAATCAAGTGACTGCTCGATTACGATCGGAAGAAAGAGAATAGTGAATTTCACTATTCCTAAATGACACATGGCGTTATTTCATGGATCGGAGAATTTGTCCCTCCACAAAAAAACATCTATGGTTCCTTGCATACAACGATGCCAGTTCAGTGCTGAGCACAGTGACTTGCGCAGTCACTCTAGCATTATTCTTCACAAAAATATCTCTTAGGAAAGTACATGTATGGACCGAACATAAGTTAAAAATAATAATGGGTGGAGTTATTTTGTGATTCTAATCCGACTCCAAATATTCAATACTTTGATGATAACAATGATGATATTTGGGGGTCATCTAATTTTAGGATATGATTTGCCTTTGTCATATTTTTCTTGCATATTTCAATTATTATTATTATTATTATATATATATATATATATATATAGTTAATCTTTTTCAAAGATATATATGGAAGTTAAAAAACACTCCCAAAACATATTCTCAAAATAGAAATTTCTATTATTTTTAGCTTTACCTATATTACATACAACTTGGGCGACTTGTAGGGTAAACTCAGGCTCAACCCAAGTAGTAGGACCCTCAACCTGACCATGGGGACTAAGTTGACTAACCCAAGCTCAACCCGTACTTCATATTAAAAATTTGGGTTGAGTTCAAGTTAGCCCAAGTTTAGATTATTTTGGATAATTTGGGCAGTTTGGACGGATTGGGCTCGTTGAATAACCATAATTTCATTTTGATTAACAAATAAATTTAATAATTTAAAAATAGATATACGAAATCAAGAACAAAATTATTAGTAAATAAAATCGAATACAACCTTCAAATCCATTATTGCGAGAATATTTAGACAAACCATACTCAACCAAAATTCACCTTAATATTAACTAATTGTCAACAAGTCATAATAATAAGATGGAATAAAAAATCGAGTAAAAAATCTTTAATTAATATAAAAATATTTATATATTATTCGGGTTGCTCCTACCATCAACCTAAATTAAAATCGGGTTGAGATATTTTAACCCAGGCTCTAGTCATTTTCTACATAACTCGACCCAGGCTCACTCATCTATCGGGTTGGACCCGGTTTGAGTTCGGGCCAGCCCAGGTTGCAACCCAACTATGTAGATTTTATTTTAATTTGAATAAGATTAAAGGGAGATGATAAAATATTAATTTTCACTATGACCTCCCTCACTAATATTATATATTATAAATTACCTACGTCATTCGCTCCTAACTTTGACGAAACCTACTGTTTTCCTATACTAACTTCAACTGTTCTCATGTAGAGAATTTATTTATTCAGGTCAAAGATGTGGAGAGGCAACTATAAATATTTTGAATCTTAGGGGCCTATCTAAAAATATTACATTAAATAGTATTCAAAATGGAAAACAATACCTTATGGGACCACCTCCTATTTAAAGAAAAAGATAATTTAGATACACCCCATTATCTTTTGAAAATATTTGAAATATCCCCCATCTTTTCAAACTGATCACATGCCTCTAAAGTCCTAATTGAGGTTTTCTATGAAAACTAAACATATGACCAAAATACCCTGATCTAGTCAGTCATACGGTCAATGACCAGTCCAATCTTCAAAATATTGTTTTTAATTGTGATTTTTTTTAAATAATAAGAAAATGACTAAAATACCTTCATTTTCAAAAAACAAACACACACACACACACACACACAACCCCAAAAAAAAAAAAAAAGGAAAAAGGGAAAACCTCATTGATTCTTTCCCAAAAACCCATACCCCGCAACACTCGATTAATTTGGTACAAATAATTTAAAGTTTTTTTTTTTTAAAAAAAACCTTTAATTTAATCTCTAAGATTGGTTGGGGGGGTGTTTCACCAGTTTTGAAAATTTAGGGGCATCTGAAATATTCATCAAAACTCGAGGGGTTATATCAAAATTAGACAAAAGAGAATTATTCCATTTTACTTTAAATAGCCTGAGACGAACAGGGATTGTCTGACTGTAAGTGAAAAAATCATTGCTCAGCTTTGACTTTGTCTTATTCCTTTTGACTTTGTATTATTCAAATCTGATTCTCTATTTATTTAATTTGACTCGCTAATTGACCAATTCCCCCCGCGTCAGGTGTTTCTGACTCCAAATCATGTCAACCTAAAGAAAAATAAAAGCATGATCTGATCGATAGATACTATATGTAATTTAATTAGGTGGGTTCCACTTAAATCTCCTTTGTACCATCAAATAAGTGACCATATCAAATCATCGTTAACAATGTTTTGGCTCTTGTTGTTTTTTCACAAAGCAGATTGGATTTTACTAAGAAGAATGTGTTGGTTTTACTAAGCCATAAAAAGGGTGATTATCATCGGAATAATGATAAAATGACAAGTGGTTGACACGCTTTAAGTACACGGAACATTAGATCTTTTCCTTGTGCATCCCTAAGAAAAAGATCTATGATTATGTGCACTTGCCACGTCAACTGCATGCATGATGATGGCACATCATTATATCACAACTCCTATTATTATTATTATTATTATTATTTACGAGGGAAAGGAGACCTACCGACAAATAAGAAAAAGCAAAAAAAAAACTTATGGTAGAACCCACCATTTATGCTCAGCGCACCCACTCTTGTCTATACAACTCACCCTAAAATATGTTTTTTAAGTGAGGTGCAGTGAGTACAAACGGTGGGTGCAAATAATCTGACCCATCATTTATTTATGCTTTAGAGATTTGATTTTCCAATTATGAAAGAGAAACAAAATAGAATTTGCAAGACCTCATGTTACAAGGAAACGAGCCAAAATCCCCTCAGCAATGAAATAATGGATAAAAAGATGATTTGTTGGCTCCATATTCTCTTTGCAAAGCAAGCAGTTAAATGAAATAATTTCCCTTAACCATAATGTGATCAATAGTTAAGAATTTTGATTAAAGATGCGGTTGAGATGAAAAAAGAGATCTTCGTCGAACTTGCAAACTTCAAACCAACTTTTCAGGATTGGAAATAGAGAAGATTGAGAAGGATGGCAACGAGATCAAAATTCAATTCACAGTCCAAACCAATTGATCTTCCTCCCTAGGGAACACAAGAACAAGAGAGATTAAATATGAGAGATGTGCAGTTGCTTTCAAATCTTTAAAAAGTCTAAATTCCAAAAAATTTCCTTCCATTGCATTAATCTTAACAATTGAGATGGGACTCCTCTTCTTTAGAGGAGATAGAGAAAAGTTTAAAAACTATTCTTTTATGATCGACAATCTACATCACCTATCCTCCCAAAAATGAATATTTTGTTACCTTTGCCAACCCTAAATGCTACATGTCACTGAAAGGGGATATGTTTAATGATCCCTTTTCACACATCAGAAACTCTCTTTCAGGCAAACTCTTGTAAATCGCAATCTTCTTGATCTAGGTTTCTACCAACATTCATCTAATAAAAAGCCTACTTGAGGTATCAGAAAGTGAGAAGAGATTTCAATCAAAGAGTAACGAGGAAGACAAATGAGCGAAGAAACAAGGCATTGGTGAGTTGTGGGTAAGTATGATCAAGATTGCACCAATTTTTTATTATTATTTTTTTTTTGGAGGGGGGGGGGGGGGTCATTTGCAGAACTGTTACGGGTAAAACTTTTGTTCTACTACAAATAACTCATCAAACATAAAAATACCTTTTTTCTATTTATCATTCTATAATTCCATACAGCTCCCTCCCCCCAAAGAAGACAATGGCTCACCAAAAGAGGAAGAAAATATTACAGATTTAAAAAAAAAAAAAAAACAATTTTATCGTAGCATCCTTGTTTGCAGGTAAAATGGGGCTGTACAGAATAGGAAAAAAAGAGAAAATCTAGCAAATCCAGAAAAAAAAAAAAAAAAAAAAAACCATAAAAGCAGAAATTACCATTTTCTGACGACAAGGGACTCGAGCTCGCATCAAGGTCTCTGCAACTGTCATGCCACTCACCATCAGCTTTCCACTTCTAATGGACCAACCATCCGAGCACAGACAAACAAGGTAGCACACAACATGGAGAAGAGATGTGGGGAGACTAAGCAAATTGTTTTTCATGTTGTGTGTATGTATTCTTTTCCATTACCTTGGTGAACCTACAAAGACACTTGACATTTGGGATTTACACATAAGTCTCCCATGAAACAACATGACCAAACTATAGGTGAAATTGTGGCTGCAACTGACCACTAATAAAAAAGAACCCCAATAATCCCTTTACATTGAAAAACATGCATTTAAAAGGCTCGAGAACTTTTCCTCTTCATTTTGCATGGCTTTCTGGTGCTTATCCATCAATGGTATGGCTCAATATCATTTCCTGCATAATTAAAGAATAAACACGTGCAAGCAATCCATAAGTGGTAGAACCTAACAGCAGAATCTAGTCATCCTAATAGAATCTAATAACATAAGAGAGCTGCTATTGGCACCCCAACTTTTATTTGTTACACCCCAATTTTTAAAAAAATAAACCAATGTTTGAGAATAAGTAAAAAAGTTGGGGTTGTCAATCGAAACTCTACTTTTTTTCTGTTTTTTTTTTTTTTAAGATTTCTATTTGCTAGATTAGGATTTTATATGAGCCTGACCCTAATGATTGTAAACAACTGCTGAAGTATTTTGAATGTGTTATAATGCTTTGTAATGTTTAGGTAATAACTTGAACCGAACTTTTGCAACGTTCAAATGGTGTGCTTTAATCTTTAATTTGGTGGTAAATAATTTGGGCTTAGACCCATAGCTCAGTTGGTTTGACACATTGCAAAACAACTTTGAGGTTTGTGGGTTCAAGTCCAGCATACCTATCTTAAAAAATTAAGAAATTGGGTTGTAATAAGTAAAAGTTGGGGTGCCAATGGCAGCTCTCAACATATATGAATAGAAGGAATAACCTGATCGCACACGGGGCACATGTCACTTCTTTCCATCCATTCAAGAATGCATGAAAGGTGAAAATGATGTTCGCATTTGGTTACGATTCTAGGATTCTCCACATCATACTCTGCAGGGAGGAACACATATTTATCAGCTTAAGGTTACGATCAACAGAAAATGTTTGCATTTGGTTACGATTCCAGTAATCATTTTGAAATAAAAGAGTCTGCAAACTGTACCTTCAAGGCAGATGGGACAATCCTCTTCTTCGTTTGTTGAAACAATTGGTTCACTCAACTTTGAAGGTTCAACTTCAGATACCTCTGAGGATGGAAGCACAGAATCTGCTTCAATCTTGCAGGCTGACTCCTTAAGACCTTCACAACTAGCCAATGTTTCAAATGAACTACCACTTAGTGTTTCTCCTACAGACTCGGATGCTGCATCAATCTTGTTGCCACTACTTTCCTGAGTGCTTGGTGGTGTCTGCGGACGTCCCAAATCCACATCATATGGCATCGGTGCAGGAGGTGCTCGGTAGGTGTCAGGTGTTGATGTGTCAAGGTTGGTATCAACAAGTAGTCCAGCAGAGAGTGCTGAGACTTCATGGGAGGATGATAAAGGCTCCCGCTCTTCCAGACCTTGTGGGCACTGCAAAACGTGAGTTGAAGATAAAATAATACAAAGAATACCCAAAGAAAGAACAAAATCTCACCCACAAAAGAGAGAGAGAGAGAGAAGAAGAAGAAGAAGAAGAAGCTTTTATTGGTACCTTAAACCCAGAACAATACTTCCAGTAAAACAAAAGAGAAGTTAATTCAATTTGAAGAAAAAAAGTCCATAAACTCTCATGTTACCCCAATTTGAGATATAACCGCTATCATGTAATTTATGCTAGACAACTGCCTTCGAAGAATATCAGAGTGGTACTGTTCACCTTTGATTCAGTCATAGCTATTAAAGCTGTTGCTTACGAACCTAGGTAGCCGATTCATGACAGAGATTTTACCACCTCACTGAGGTGACACCTTCACAATGTAACACGAAGCTATAAATGGATCCCCAAACATCAAAATTGGACCCATCAACTAGGAATGTGCCTTTTAAGTCTCGAACTCGAGTTTTCGCAGATAAAACCCATGGTCCAAACTCCAAACATGTCCAAGTGATCCATACTAGGCACCAGGCCCACACACCTAATAAAAGGGGTCGGCCATGATCGGACTAATAAACCCCACCAAAACAGGTTGATCCAAGAAATAAATATAGTGATTGCTCCATTGAATGAGAGTAACAGAAATTTGTATCACAATTATTTTCATCAAATCAATCAAAATCATTTGTTATCTTGTTTAGCACATCCTAAGGTAAAGACATGGAATTTGCAGCCAACAAAAACATGAACAATTTGATGGAATTGTTGATTATTGTCCTGTCTGGTGGTAGCATCATTAAACCAAGTTGAGAAATAAAATAAGTTGGCTGATTCCTGTAGTCTAGAGACTAGGAATCTGATCAGAAGTTGTAACTGAAGTTCAAGGTTCCACCATACTCATGAAAAGCGAAAGAGAAAGTAAGCAGAAAATAAGAATTACCTAAATTAAAATCAGTAAAAGTCATAATAATCAAAGTTTAGGATCTTGCCTTTAGGCAGTGTTTCGATCAAGATAGAAAAATTGAAATGGTCTCGACCATAACATTCTATTGTTTGTTCAGGATTTGGCTGAAACCAGAATATTAGGCCAAACGTTTTCTAAAATGACACAAAGTTTTGAACCATGCCCATAACCAATAATGTATAAATGAAAGCTGAAAGAACACTCAAACTCATTCAAAGATGGATGAGATGCTCCAGTTCATTCAATTCACAGAAAAAATTAGTACCGGGTAGAAAAAGCAACAAACCATGTTTGAGGCATATTGATAAAGTTAATGCTAATTTTCTAAAGCCAAAATAATTAAAATTTAGTGACAAAGTCAGCATAATTTGCAGCAAATGGTACAAGAGGTGCAACATATTATGTGTGGGGACAGAAAGCACTGACATAATAGTATACTGGTGTCCCATCCACTTCTCTTCGGGAAGAACAACAACAACAACCTCCCATTCTCTTCACTTATCTTTGCTACCTGCTTGAAAGTGCTAGCACTTGGTACATAGTTTCCTGTTCCACAGTAAGAGAGAGAAATAGCAAGCAAACAAACGATAAGAAACGTATTCCTCAAAGTGCAGATTATAACGATTCCCGAATAATATTTGAAGCTACACTTCAGGAAGCACCAAAATTCTAACTAGCTAAGAAAATCATTCATAAATAGAGAAATAAACGGTTTCAAAAGACAAATGTACACGGACAACAAATGCATGCCAAAACAAGTAGGAAGTGCCAACTAAGATGTCAATATTCCGGAATAACAACCTTAAGGCAGCTACCATCAGCAAGCATATCACCAAGCATATCACCAAGCAATAACTTATCACTTGCAGATCAAAAAAACAGATGAATCTGGTTATTTTTCAGATTATAGGTATAATTGAATCTTCTCTGCAGTGTTACAACAACACGAACTTGACATAGATCTGCATCATTTTAGTTAGCCCTTTTTGTTCACCACCAGTGACGCACATAGACATGAAATTGAGGTGTTGAACATGGGTAAAGACATTTTTTGAAATGAGTAGGTAACACAGACTGATAATGGCTCTAACAGTTTTATGGGAACTTCTACTATCACTGATGAAAGCACTTATCTGAAAAACATAATATGGTCAGAATACCACATATAATGATTACCTTGCCTGACTTGTATTTTTTGTTTTGTTTATTTTTTTGAAACATAGTAATACTAGACCAGTTGAACCTTTTTCCTAGGTTCAAATTAACAATTATAGACCGAACAAAATAAGGAATTCTAGCCATTCACAGAATACAGGCATTTAACTTGTTCCCAGGTGAGATCAAAGATCTTTCAACGCATTGATTTCCTACTAAAGAAACTGGGCTTCTATCAGGAGTTTTGTTTGTTGATTGATGTGAAAGGGTCAATGAAATATGAGCTCGCGTTATGCGCCCAGCAGAAATTACTTGTTTTTCGAGACCCCGTTATAAGTTCTATCCATATACGTTCTGATCGCCAGTTCATACTAAATCCAGTTGCATTTTATGGGAATTGAGAGAATAACCCAAATCAAAATGAATTTGACTTTCCTGTTTTTTTTTTCTTAGCAGAAGATCATTTTCTCATGGAATTAAATTTAAACCGCTCCCAACTGCCCAGGTACCCTACACTAAATTTTGAATTTAGTTCTCCAAACAAGACTCACAGCCTGTATTCACAGAAAACACCCGAAACTACCACATAAAAATGATGTTGAGAAAACTTCTACTAGTTTCAGATATCCATGAACACATGCAAAGGATGCTCGAGCATATTGTTGGTCGGAGAGGGGAAACTTAAATTTCCATGATGGACCCAAGTCACATGCCAAAACAATGAAGTGAACTATAGCAAGTAAATATCTATATTCAGAATAATTTATTATTCATAAACTATCTATTATTCAGTTCTGATAAAAAATTTGAAAGAAAGCTACTATTCTACATCGTGTTAAATAATTTGAAGCTAATCTATACAACATAAAGGTTACAAATGGGAGAAACTCAGACTAAATTTCTATCAGTTCAACATTCTAACTAAACAATCCCAACCCATAATATTGTTCAAGAATTTCCACACAGTGACTTTCAACCAATCCAAAAGAAAATATATTCACTTTCTGTAAGGTCTTTAATTTATTCCCTGAATACCTAGCGATGTTGGTCTGTAAAATGACTCGAGGTCACCCCAAAAAGAATTTATGCAAAAGAAAGAAATAAATAATAATAATAATAATAACCTTTAACACAATAATTTATTATTTTCTCCTCTTAATTTTTTTCTCATAAATCTTTTCACAATTCCATTTAAGCACTTTCATTTCACAATTCCATCTTGCAACTCCAGTCTCATATATGTCCTCTCTAAGTTTACTCTATCAACGATATTTAAAATTACTCGACCATACAAACACTTATTGGTTCTCTAAGACAGTTATCTAACATGTCCAACTTCTTATAAGAAAATAAAACCTAAATTTTCCATACAACCAATAATCAAACAAACTAGTTCTCTAAGACAGTTATCTAACATGTCCAACTAGGTATAAAAATATAAGCCTAAATTTTCTATTTAGTCAATGAGCTTACACCAAACCCAGACCTACCAAACATATTTCCTTAGCAGCAATTTTATTTCAAGTAAAACATTTGGCCAACCACTAGCATCAACAGTTTCCTCCTTTTTAGGGGAAATTGCATGAAAGCCCAATCGCTTCAAAGCCAGGAAGTTAAACCTTTCTTGACTAAATCCCTAGAGTTAACCGACAAATCACAAAATAAAGCACAAAATTAAAAAAAATATATATATGCAAACTTCAGCCAAAGAGTATCAAAAGTTGATAAACCCTAAAAAATAAAGCAGCTGAAATCTACAAGCTTATAGGAAAATTTTCCAATTCACAAATTAGAGAACGACCCAAAAATCTCTGGTTCGCTATATATACTCCAAAAAATAAGAAGAAATCGATCTAGAAATTAAATCGAATCAGTAAACAAGACTACAAGACAAACATCGAATTTACTTACCTTATTAAATCAGAAACATTTAAATTCGCACCGAAAAAAAAAACTAATTGATCTGAAATTCATAAATTTAATATTAATCCAACCAGATTCAAACTGCTTAACAAGAACAGCTTTCAGATTCTAAAAATATGCAATTTTTCAACTGTTTCAGCAAGAAAAAAATAAATCCACAAATAAAGCATGAACCCTAACTACATAATCTAATTAATTAATTAATTAATTAATTAAAAAAAATTAAAGAAACAAAGATTTGTCAATCAAAAAACAGAAATTAATCAATCAAAGTTCAGAGATTAATCAGTAAGAAAAGAGATAGAAGTGGAGATTGAAATCATTACCTCTCGACCTAACAAGAAATCAAATTTGCGAATTTTGATTCGATCTTGAGAACTTCAACAGAGAGTATCTTTCATCCCCTCGTTTCATGCGAGGGGGAAACGCGTCATAGAAGATGGAGGGGACTTTCCATATAAATATGAAGGAAGTTGAGGGTATAAAAGTTTAAATGGAATCTTTTAAGTGTGAATGGGGTGATGATATGGTGCTACAAAAGATATGGAGATGAGTAGTTGTGAGAGTATCACTCACCATTGTTTTATGTCTTATAGGTTGTGGTCTTGCACATCTTATCATGATTGGTAGATTTGAATTTTTCACGACTCGGGTGAGTCATCTTGGTATCATTCAGTGCGATAAATAAGATGTCTCAGACGATACTTTAAAAATCACGGCCGAGTCAAACAAGATTTTGTAGGTTTTAATTAAAATAATTAAAAAAATATATAGAATTTAAATACTCATTTTGTAAATATAATATAATTTTATAACTAAACATCTTCTAATTTACCTTATTTTATTAAATTATTTTAATTTAAATATATGTAAAATCAATCATTTTAAATCGAGCTAAATGGGTTGTCTCAGTCAATACAAGTTGACTTGTCTTAAACAATTTGATCTTGTCTATGGACAAGACCAGACATCAAACCGAGTTTTGAAACCATGATTGCAACTAGTAATTCATAAGATTCATAGACACAAAATGAGGGTATTGTGGTTGGTGGCACTAAACCATGTGATAATGTTTCTTCAAAAAATTAGATATTTTCAATGGAGTCCTTCGTTGGAGAGGATTTTGTTTCAGGGTTAAGTGTATCCATGTTCAAAAATATCTTAGATAGAGAACGTCTTCAAAATATAATATATTAATTTAAGGGATTGAGATTTACACTCGTTAAAATAAAGATTCCAAGAATTGAGATTTATCCTAGAGATATGTGATGTATTATTGAGATACATGTTTTATTCTAACTATAAGATTTCGTATGTTAATGGTCCGGAGTACAAGTTTATGTATGAGTGTAGTTTCACAAGTTCGTAGGTCTCGACCCTAATTTTATACGTCTATCATATATTTATTTTTATGAGTCTTTCAATTGTATACAAACATCATTTATTTATAATTCAATTATATTATCTTAATTTGCTTATATTCGATAAAGTCATCAAAAGTTTATACCTCAAAGTCTAAAATCCATCTTCACCTAATTAGCAACTAAACATGTGCTTGTTTATCTCAAAGAGTCGTGATAATCTGATGCCCCCACCCCCCACTCTGACATATGCCCCCATCATAGAACTGTAGATCATTTGTCTTGGGATACACATGAAAATTATGATTCTATGTATCCTAAGATAAATAATCTACAATTATGTGATGGGAGCGTATGTTAGAGGGGGTATAAAAAAATCATTAATTTTTCTTAAATAAAAAAATAATATGATAGAGTGCTACATTGACTAAAAGAAGTCATGCATGATGATTTCACATAGTCCAATAATGATAATAATAAACAAATAGGTTTATATAAGCACACCAACAATTGCTTTTGCCACCCATAGAAGAAATTCTAGATCTAAGTTTCTGAAGAAAAAAAAATGATTATTATTTTTAAATATATAATATAGAAGAAGGAAAATGAAAGAAAGAAAGAAGAAGAAGACAGCCAAACTAAATTTATTCCAAAGTCGGTCTCCCACTTTTACAGCTATTCCCATTAGAGTTAGGGAAGAAATTTCTTTACCTTAGTAGAAATCAAACTTGAAAAACTCCCAAAAACAAAAGAAACAAAGGGACATAATCACTAAAAAAATAGGGTAACTAAAACAAAGGTGAATAATTGCTAGTTGCCATCACAATCAATTAATGGAGTAGGGACCCATTCATTCCAAAAGGAGAATGACTATTGGTACAAATTGTATTAGACGTTATTGTTGGTTTAGGAGAATATTTTGAGATATCCCTATGTTTTCAAACTGATGACATGTCCTTCTTTTTTTAAATATTAAAACCAGTCATCGTCAACCTTAAGATTCTATTTACTTCAACCTTCAAACCTTGATGCAACGAATGATTTTAGAAAAGTAGAAAACAAATAAATTTTGGGTATTTGAAATCAAGGTTTTCGTTTAAAGGATAAATGTGATATTTAAAATGATGGAGTCAAAAATATTAAGATTCAATAGTTTAAAAGAAATTTATAGTAGAAGTTAAAGCATGGTTTCAATTCTCGTTTGGGATTGAGATGACTCATCTAATACGTCTCAGTATGGTCCACCAACGAGACAAATAAACAAGTCAAATGCATTGGATGAGATTTAAAACCACAGTTCATTTTTCTCATTGTTGAACGAGATGACTCAAACATATCGGAAAACTCATTCGAGACAAGACTTCAAAATGAGTTTAAAGTTTTGAGGGCCTTTAGGTCATTTATTATTAGACAGTAAGAAAAGACCGAGATCAAGGGGGTTAGTCATCAATTTAAAAAACACAGGGGTAGCTCAAATATTCACCCAAACGTAGAGAGCTATTTCTAAAATACCCACTATTTAATGGGTGTAATTTGGTGATCTTTTGACTATATTCTATGCTCCCTTCTAAATTCCTCTCAAGGTCCATCTTCACTATTCGTCCCAAACGTCATTTATCAGTCTCAGCTCTCACTTCCAGAAATGGCGAAGAACGCAAAAACCCGTCTCAAAAAACCCACAAATCTAATCCTTCTCAACAATTTGGAGCTTCAATGGAGAATTTTGAAACAATCCATGTCGATGAATCCCACTTAAGCGATTCTTTTTGCTCAAACGCCTTGAAAATCTCTGCAAAAATGGGTTTTCTTCCTGAGGGGAAACAACTGCATTCACATATTATAAAGTTGGGGTACGATCACAGACAATCCATCCAAAATCAGCTTTTGAATTTGTATGTAAAATGCAGGGTGTTTGATGATGCATGTCAGTTGTTTGATGAAATGCCTGAAAGAAATGTTGTTTCTTGGAATATAATGATATCTGGGTTAGTTGGATTTGGTTGTAATTTTCGGTCGAGCGAGAATTTGGGTTTTTTCTGGTTTAGGAAAATGTTGATAGACATGGTGGAGCCTAATTATATAACTTTTATTGGTTTGCTTGGCCCCTGTATTGAGCTAAATGAGATTAAAATTGGAACACAGCTGCATTGTTTTATAATTAAATTAAAATTCGGTTCAAATCATATAGTTGGTAGTGCTCTTGTTGATCTATATGGAAAATGTGGTTTAGTGGAAGATGCACGACGGTTGTTTGATAGGATATGGTCGAGAGATTTGGTGTTGTGGAATGTGATGGTGTCTTGCTATGCTATAAATGGTTTGGGGGAAGAGGCTTTTAGAGTTTTTGAGTTGATGCAGTCTGAACGTGTAAAGGGGGATGACTTTACTTTTAGTAGTCTTCTTAATTGTTGTGGAACTTTGGGTTCTTGTGAATTGGGGAAGCAAATTCATGGAGTTATTATTAGATTGTCCTTTGATTTAGATTTTCTTGTTTCTAGTGCACTTGTTGATATGTACTCAAAGAGTCGTAATATAGTCGATGCTCGCAAAGCTTTTGATGGGATGGTCATTCGGAATGTTGTCTCATGGACTACCATGATCGTGGGTTATGGACGGAATGGTGATGGTAAGGAAGCTATGGTACTTCTAAGAAAAATGCTTCAAGGAGGTCTCGATCCAGATGAGCTAACATTAGCTAGCATTCTAAGCTCTTGTGCCAATTTGGCTGCCGTTACCGAAAGTATTCAGGTTCATGCTCATGTCATAAAATATGGATTGGAAGCTTTTTTATCAATCGGAAATGCTCTTATAAATGCCTATTCTAAGTGTGGGAGTATTGCTAGTGCAGTTCTATCATTTAGTTTGATCAAGAATCCCAACCTTGTCACTTGGACGTCAATGATTGGTGCCTATGCTTTTCATGGTCTGTCCAAACAAGCTATCCAAAATTTTGAAAAGATGTTATCCGAAGGGGTGAGGCCAGATCGGATTGCATATGTTGGGGTCCTCTCTGCATGTAGTCATGGGGGCCTTGTCGACGATGGGTTTCACTACTTTGCTTCAATGACGAAGGATCATCAAATTTTGCCTGATTCGGATCATTATGCTTGCCTGATTGACCTTCTTGGAAAATCGGGTCAACTGCAAAAGGCTTACGACATTTTGACTAACATGCCCTTTGAAACTGGTGCGAATGTCTTGGTAGCATTCATTGGTGCATGTAAGGCGCATGGAAATATAAAATTGGCAAAATGGGCAGCAAAGAAGCTTTTCAAGTTGGAGCCTGACGATCCTGTGAATTATACACTCATGTCTAACGTCTATGCTTCTGTAGGATGTTGGGTTGACGTGGCAAGAATGCGTAAAATGATGAGGGATCATTGTGATTACAAGGTTCCAGGTTGTAGTTGGATGGAAATAGGTGGTAAGGTTCACACATTTGTATCTGGAGATAAATCTCATATACAAGCTACTGAGATGTATATTATGTCGGGATTGTTGGTTAAGCGGATGAAGGAGGAAGGCTACATGTATAACTTAGATTCTTAGTTCAATACAGCTGATAATGGATTTCTGCTTGACTTCGTCAGCTAGTTCTGGACCTCGTAGTCTGGTGGTGATCAATTTTAGTTATGGTTGTTTCCACATTTCCATACTCCACATTGTGGTATGGAGATCAATTGTGCTTCAAAGTCTGGGGGTAAGAACTAGCAAGGTCTTTGTAGATGCATGCATGAGTTATTTGTTTTACTATACTACTTTAAAGTGTTAATTTCTAGTTGTGTTCTACGTGTTCATCTTATCTTTACTATATTTTTTTATGGATAAGCTGGACTTGAACACACGACCTCAAAGTTATTTTACAAGTGGTTCGTCACCACAATTTAAGTGGCCATAAATGCCCCCACTTTTATATTTAAATTTAGTATAATCAAGGTTATTTTAGTAAAATACAAAGAAAATTGCAACCCATGACCTTATTCTCATGTTGCTTAGTTTTCAAAGTTACAAAAGTATCATTTTTTACTATGTAATCTTCAAAACCAACTGTAATTAATATTTTAAATCACAAATAAGCCCTTCAGAGACTTGTGTTTGAATGCCACCTTCTAATTTGCTATAACATGAAATAAATTTATAGATTACCTTATGGGTCTGGTTTCTTTTCTCAAAAAGAGAGACATGGATCTGAAACTTCCAAGTTGATTGTTGTGTTGTACTGTTGTTTGTGTCCTCAATAACAGTTGAGAAGTTTGTGATGTCATGTTATAACTTGCAGGTTATTTTACATGAAGACTTCCTCAGCTAACGTAAACATATAGAAGAGTTCTCTAATGGATCAGTTTAGTTCATGAATCTCGTTCCATTAGTGCATATATACTAGTTGAGGTAAGCATCATAATTCTTTATAATCAAGATGACAACATTCATTTTACCTTATAAGTCACTCGCATATTCCGTTTTTTTCCCATTTTAGACAGAATTGAATGGAGAAACGTGATTCTTTCATCCAACCCCATTTTTGGGGGGATAAGGCCTTGGTGATGATGATATTCAGAGATGGGAAAAGCGAAAGTTTATTCTTAGGTATGCAAGATGATAACATTTATCTTAATAACAAGTTACTTCAGAATTTTCCTTTTATTCTTTTTCAGATATTCAGAGATGGAGAAAAGTATTACTTTTTATTGGGCACTTCTCATGGATTTCTATCAATAACAACTTGTGGAAGGATTTCATCAATTCAGGTTTGATTTTAATGCTTCAATTCTTTCCCATTTTGTACAAGAAAACAAAATTTATCCCTTTTTTTTCCTGTTTCAGATATTTAGATGTATGGAGAAACATGCTTTATTAATTCCAACAACAAATTTGTTGGGTTTAGCTTTGATGATGATCATCATCAACAAATTACAAAAAATTTAAATATAAATTTTGGGTCAGGTTCCGGTGACTCATGAAAAATGACTTATGGAAAAAACACATGATCCCAATCATTAAAATGCAAAATCCAACGGTTGAGATTTATCTCCAAGATAAAAATCACCGAGAAGTGTGTTATAAAATCCTGACCTTTGGATTTTGTGTTTACATGGCCCAGATCATCTGTTCTCACATGAGTCGTTCTTCGTGAGTCATTGGAATTGACCCATAAATTTTATTGTTAGAAATATTTAATAATGGAGCTCATTAGGAAGATTTTGAAGAAACCCATCCAATCCATTTTAAGACTCAATTGAATCATCTACTAGATGGGTGAGTTTTCAAAAGATATTAATAGGGAAAAAAGAACTCTTTTTTTGGGTAAAAGAAGTTGAGTTAGCTTCTAAAAAGAGAGAAAGTTGGTGGACCATTGTACTCTTAAGAGGCCTTTTAGTTCTCTTTTTGGGATGGAAAGAGGGGTTATAATAACCAAAAGAGGACCCATCATCATAAATGATGAAGGGGAGGGTATTTTTAACAAAGGCATCATCATTATTGAAAAGAACTTATATTTTCACACCATCTCTTTCTAATAACATCCCAGAAATCCAAATCAAATAGGACGGATAGACTTCTCTAAATCAGATCTACTATTTTTTTTCATGGCTCCCTTAGTGTCCTTATCACTTTTGCTCAACCCATCATAGACATCTTGAAATATGTTAAAGAATGATTTCCTCAACTTTTTGTTTCAGGGGAGCCTTTTCATGGCAACTCTCAAATCTCTCTTACAAGCATCATCTTTATCTACCCTATTGTTGCTTGGGACATAGATATGCAAATTCTTTCAAGATGATCATTCTGGTGGAGCAAACAAATGCTCAAAAGCCTACAAGCTCTAAGAAGTAACAAGTAGATGCCCCCAATTAGGGAATTGAAGCACGTCAGGTTGTTATGCTATGCTGGGTCTACTTATTTATAGTTCTCTTCGGCCAAAGCCGAAGACTTTATAGGTAGAGTTCCGTCATGTTCTAGTCATATCTTACAGGGCTCTACTAGAGAGAAGTACCAAAACAATCACGAAAACTCGATCTAATTTATTATGAGATTATCCAAGCCTTCTGGAAGATGCAATTCGACACCGGTCCATGTGTTGGAAGAAAACTAGGGGTATCCATTGGACATGCTCGGCAATTTAATTGGCCCACACAAAAACAAGGGTTTGGGCCTTAATCTTTAGACCCAAAAAAGGTAGGGTTGGGTAAAATGTTTTCAACCCATTAATCTGGCCATGCTAGAGAGGCTAACAAATCCTGGGGCCCAGTCCAATTTTATATTTCATGTGCAGTTGGATGTATGATTTTATAATATAAAATAACAAAAACATACTATAATTAATAAGTTTATAGTTGCATGTATGATTTTTATAATCTTTAACTGTTTTTCAATTAGGATGGAGATTTAGACTAAATTTTGATAATTATCAAACTGCTCCAAATCATATAAAAAAAGTCTACGATATTTTATTTATTCATTTACAGAACCTGCAAATCAAAGGAATCGCATTGGGGCGTAGTTTAGGACTGGTTTAAGGTACAACTTGTCCATTGACGGTCTTTAGCCCAAACGAGAGAAATTGAGTTTCTCTTCCCTTCCCTTCTCTCAATCAATCAAAATTAAATGAAGAGCCCATACTCTAAATTCTTTTTTACCACAATCTTATCTTTTATAAATTTTGAGGTACCTTTTTGTAGAAAAAAAATCTGATTTTTCTATTAAAAAGTATATCATTTTGAGGTTTGAAGGTTAAGCATTACTAGAGATTGAAGTTGATGGCATTTAGGTGATTTTCACTTTATATAGAATTTAAAATTTCAGTTGGCCATCTAAAATACTTACAAAATGAGATGAATACCCAAACTCAAGATTTTGTGTTAAGTTATGACTCAATGATATAACGCCACGTGTACAAAGAAAATGACAGCTTAACCATACTACCCTTATTTTTCAACACTGGTTAGGGTTTCTTTATACATTAATGTTTTTTTGTTGTTGGCCTTTTATTCGGACCAGTTTTTTAAATTATTGTTGAAATTTCAAACATAGAGATGAAACGGACGTTAAAAATGAAATCTTTGCTGTCGACCTATCAACATCACCATATCTGTCTGTAGGGACTACCGTATCTCGTGACACCAAAAGAAAATCCCCTAAAATTTGCATAAATAATAATGTCAACCTCAGGAGCACATCCTCCAAACAATCAGGTCCGCTTTCAAACACAATGGAATGAATCCATAACCACATCTTCGTCATTCAAATATCGAAATTGCCATCGTACTGTTAAAAGAAAAAGACATAGATGAGTAATAAACCTGTCTTAACTATGAACAAATCACCAAAGAATTGCACAGTTAATGTGTCATTAGTAAAAAGTTGGTGTGACTCACATAATAACTCTCTTTAATAATTATTATATAAATAAAAATATAAAACTAATTTTGATAGTACATGGACCATCTCGAGATGAATTATCTTATACAGTATATGAAATATATGTAATGTGTTGGCCGATATTCATGAGCCCCTTAAGAGGACATGTGCTAACACCATTTCCTAACAAGAGGCACAAATCTCAGAAAAAGATGACTTAAATCTTTGTAGACCTAGAAGATCGTAACCAGAGGAAACTTAAATGGCTAAGTAAATTTTAGACCCGGGAGATTTCTTCCTGATAGAGGAAGAGAAGACGAAGGAGACCAACCTACGTCGGGCGAGCCTGAAAATCCCCAACATGGGATCATTAGTTGGCAAAATATACAAGAGGGGCTAGTTCTGAACACCATATCACCCCAACATTAGGTCGACAGCCATCAAAAGGATGGAACAACGAACTATGGCACAATAACTAATCAGTTATGTGTCACAAGATTGCCCAAGGGTCACAAATTGGACATGACAAATCCGTTTCTCAACCTATCGAGCACTGCAAATCCCCAACAAAAGAGACATCCACTTGCACAATACTGTTGGCAATAAGTGTGCCTCAAGTCTATGGTGCAAAAATGAGCTAAAAGGACACAATCTAAAACTTTACCTGTTCAATGAAGTTATTGTTTTAGTGTATGTGATAGTATAAGCTGCTAAAGCATGAAGAAATGATTGAGAACCCTGCAGGCAAAGGATCAATGGCGGTGGAAGAGGAAACCGATCACCCTCCCACAATTGCTCATTGGGCAATGATTAGTTCGGATGAACTTAGAATGTAAATTAATTATAAATTACATGGTTAGCAGTAAATCCTAAGAGACCCAGCAATCCCAAGAGCCGATTCAAATATATATAATTAGATTCATAGGTTAGACTGATATGATATATCATACATGCATGGGGAAATCTTAGGGTTTTTTTTTCTTCTTTTGTAAAGGTCATACAGTGAAGATTCCAGTACTACCCTCCTTCTCTGTGTTCATAGTCTTCAATCTCTTAGCTGCACCAATGAAGCCAACGATCACCTGGATCTCATCCAACTGCTGTTGAATACAAAAGACATTTTAAATAAAGAATCATTAGTGTTACAAAGAATTTTATACAAATACAGTGAAGATAGTGATAGAGAGAGAGGACCACCTGTGATAAGAAGTGTCGCTGCACAATGTCGACCATTTGTGCCTTTGGTGAACTGGGATTAGGACCCACCTAAGACATAATTCACCAAGCGTTTAAGCATATAAAATCATCAACAATGGGTACTTCTTGAATGACCCATAGCCCGAAAACCATCTTGATTAATCGTCGTGAGCCCCATAATGAGTCATCAAAGATTTATAAATATATGGTTGAAGAAATTAGTAGAACTTACAAGGTTATACCGTCTACAATATCTCCACAACGAAGAAGTTCCTAGTTTAGCCAGGTTCACCCTCTGAAATAATCCACAAAAAATCAGGGATATATAGTGCACATTGAGTTCTTTCCTTTTCCAGAGCCAAATTCTTACCAGGTGAGGTTTGTGAATGTTAGATTGAATTTCTCTGTAATTGATTCGGTTCGTTGCCTTTGCAGAAGAAATCCATGGCCTTGTGTAACGAATTCTTGGCCTGCTAGGCTTGTGAAACTCCGTACTACTGGCTGCCCAAGGACAACAGAGAGTTCATTAGCCCTAAAAATGGCTAATTTTGAAAATATTGATAGTGAAACAGGGCTTACAAAAATCGTTGTCCTTTTCGCATACATCAGAACTACTGCAGGAGTTATCAAACTCATGATCATCGTCATCTTCATTCCCTGTTGGATGTTCTAACACACTCAAGGCATTCCTTTGTAGTTTTACTTCCACACCATTCTTCAAAACCTTGAAACCCAAACATATAGCAATGGTATTTTTATTAATCCATCACCCAAAAAAATAAAGGAGATTTACAATCACCTCTTCCCTTCTCTCTTCGACCCTGATTCTCTCTCATTCTTGAAATAAGGATGATATATAAAATCCCTAATTATAAACAAAGTAGAAATAATCCAAGTTCTATTATATTTGGAAACCTTAAATATACTAAACATCCTAAAAAGGAAAATGCTGGAGTATCATTGAAATTGACATCATTTCAGACATTGCTGACATGGATGTGTCTATAGAACCTTAGATGTTTTTCATTGAGATATGAGTGAGAAGCATCTATGGTTCTGTGCACACCAATGTGTCCCAAACGATGTCAATTTCAATTTTTCTCCAGCACAACTCTCCTAAAAAATATCATCTTCATTGAGATCTTATTCCAAAAATTTAGGGTCTATTGCACGAAATCCAATTCTCCTGTTAATTCAAGTGTGTTCTTGTCCCTAAGAAATATCTTACTTTCATTTAAACCCTCATTAATACTTCCATTAATCCTGATTTAAACCCCTCTAATTTTCAACCTAAGCACTGAACTAAGCTGATTTCTCCAAAGATAGATGAATTGGCATTGAAAATTTAAATTTCAAAGTACTTGAAAAAACTATGAACAGGATGACAGGAATACCAGCCAATGCCAACCACCAAGACCAACAGCCTTCTTGACAACGCCTTGAAGCCCAACCAAAACAGATTTTGTTCGATTGTTTCCTGTAACGATAACTTTGGTGTGTCTTGGAAGCACAGATAGCTCTTCATCACCACTTTCCTCTCGGCAAGGAGACAGAATCCGAGATGAACAAAGCACTGGCTCCAGCATTTTCTTTATAATAAATGTCCCTCTGTAAATTTCCCAGTAGAACAAAGAAAATAAACAAATCCAAAACATCAGAAGAGAAGCAATGTAGCACACTTGACCCCCATAATCAGTTGGCACCGAGCCTCTAAATCAGGAAAATCTCAAATTTTTGTTGGATTACATAACATAAACACAAAAATTCAAATAATGACTAGTTAATTTCTTCTTCTCTTTACCTAGGGGTCTCACTCTCACTGGGTTTTCCAACAAATTGTGCAGCAAAACCATGGATTGAGAAAAAAATGAAGCCTTTTTTACATGCAATCTATAAAATTATTATCGCCTACCAAAGATTCTGAGACTGAAAGGGGATTTAAATCCTTTTTTCAAAGAAGGATCATGAGCTCCTTCGTGACGTCATCAAGGGAATTTTAAATGCATGCAGCAAAAGATAAACTTGATGACCAAAGTTCTTCGATTCACGCACTTGGTTTGGTGGTAATAAATGAATGGCAGCTTATTCAGATAAAAAAAATCAGATCTTTAAAACCCCCTTTCAAATTAAAACAAAACCCCAAAACTTTTTCTTTAATTTCTCAAGTTTGCAGTCATGAATCCGTTAAAGCTCCACTTAATGTTGAAAAAGCTAATGGAGTCCGCATAAATCGATCACATTTAGAAAGAAATTGAAAGGAAAAAAAAAATCTGCTACTAACTCTATTTTTTCAATATTCGATTCAGATAAAAACATAAACTTTGAACTTCACACATGCATTTCAGATCAAACCACACGGAATCCAATCGAATCAAATAAGCCCTCGCAATCATCTTCAAACTTAAATACTCTAAACTTTACAACAAATGCATCAAAATCAGACCAGAAACTTCAGTCTAACACTCAAATACCTGTTCGAACTCCTCGGATTTGTAAACGTGATCACCGATTCAGCCACAACGATAGAAATGTTGTCGATTTACAGACAAAAATCTCCACTAATAGGTTTCAAGATGCGAAAAATCGATATCCGAGTTCGGATTCAACTGAAAAATAACAGATCTAGCAGAAATCCAAGCGTTGAAGCTCTATTAAGTGTGACAAAGGTGGGGTTCGAATGCAGAATCGCACTCCTTTTCGAGAAATTTCTACAATTTTGAGATCGAAATGTGTGCATCTTGAGAGAGAGAAGAAGCACACTAAATGCTTACCAACTGCCAATGAAACAATCCACCTTCGCCGTACGATCATTCCTTCTATAGCAGTGTCGACCGGATGACTGGACCAACCTGTTAGAACCGGTCTTTGGATTCCCGCCCTAGGTAGAGAGTTGTTGAGTCATGTGTCTTTTGGCTCGGCTCAGCTTCATTCGACTCGTAGGTCAAAAGGTACTGTGTCCGTGCTGCACAAACATTACAATTAACATCATTTCACACATTCGTGCCTAAAGATCCATAGTGCTTCTCTCTTATATTTTTTATGAAAAGCATCTATGATTTGTGCACATTCACGTCAACAATGTTTGAAATAATGTCAATTATAATGTTACTTCAGCATTTTTCATTTTAGAATTGAATTTTGTTAAAGTGTAATAAAATACACTTTGAAAATTGAAATGTGAGGGTATTTTTAAAAAATTTCAATATTTCTCAGAGTTTCTATTACCACACTAACTTTTATTAATGATATCTTAAAATGTGTATTAATTTGTTAATATGATTTTAAAATTCGTTCGAGTTCGAAATGTATTGTCCAGATTAACTTGTTATAGTCCAACAACGAGATAGATAAGTCAATGTATCAGACAAGATTTAAAATCCACGTTTATTTTTCTTTTTATTGAACGAGACGTGTCAAACTATTGAAAAACTTGTCTGAGTCAACTTGATCTCATTCACATACGAGACAAGATATCAAAATGAATTTTAAAATCATGTTCTTTGATGATTTATATATGAATTATAATGTTATTAGTAAAATTTGATGTGATAATAGAATCTCTCATATTTATCTCCTTACAGAAAACGTAGGGATCAACTCCTTATTTCAAACAGATGGGGACATTTATATGGGCTAAAAACGTAACGTCTACCATGTAAAGTACATTGCCTAATGTGGGGGACATTTAGCTGTTTAGAACAGTATCGAGTTTCTCTCATTGAAGTCAGCCGTCACATAGAAGCTTAAGCCAAGCCGGTAAACCGGATAATTTTTTCAAAAAGAAAGAGTACGGACACGTGTCAGAGCATCAGTTATTTATCTATCCAGACAAAGCCAAGCAAGTACCGTAAAATCCGAACCGTTTATGTGTGAAATTTAAATAAGGGTTTGAAGTCCGCTACGGCAGCTGGAGCGCACTAAAAGCCCGCTTTCAAATTTCCGTTTCAAAAGAAAAGAAAAAAATAATAATAATTAAAAAAGTAGGACAAAGAAAGGGCCACATGCACGCATTTACTGTCTTTTGTTTTTCGCACCCCACTTTACCCTCCTAAATATAGTAAATTATGACTCTCTAGTTCCACACATTCAACACTATATTATGGACTAAAAATGTACATATTTATTCGAAAAGGGGGAAACTTTTCTAATAAATCAAATTTAAAAAAATAATTTGCCCATAATAATACCAAATTGGACTTAAAGAGTTTGTAACAAATAAGTTTAGCAAGGAAAAAAAAGAGGGAGTAGTGATAATCTAACGCCCCCCTTTGACCAACGCCTCCATCACAGAATTGTAAATCATTTGTCTCGAGATATATAAGAAAAATATTTATGATTCTATATATCCCGAAGCAAATGATCTACACTTCTATAATGGGGGAGTTAGAAAAATCATTATTAAAAAAAAAAAAAGTTCAAATGGTTATATGTGACTTGAACCACGTCTCAAGAAACAAAGGTATTAAGTTTGAATCACCTTTTAAAGACAAACGTTAGGTATTTTTCTAAAAAATTTACCTGATGTATGTGGATAGGGAATTGCAAGTGCCCAAAGATTAGTCAGGTGCTTTAAGAGGCCGAGATACCTAGGTTACAAACAAAATGTGAGGAATAACTCTAAAAATGATGTAAGCGATTGGTAACTCCGATTTTCTAAATTTGACTTCTCTTTTTTGTGTAGTTGAAAATTATAATCATCTTGATTTATACTTCATCTTCGTTGATAGTACTCTCTCTTCTGCTTCTTGATTGCCTATTGGATAAACACTTTAATTAATTATGTTTGAGTTTGTTGTAGGCTTTTATTTTTATATTATAGAAATACCTGTGTTGAAAACAAAAGCAATTGAAGCCCGATTGCGTAAATTAAAGCACTTAGTTTATTGGTCATTAGTCTTACAGCTATAACATTGGGAAAGGGATGATTCTAATTTATTAAAAAAAAAAAACACACACACACACACACACACACAAGGGGTGGTTTCAAAAAAAAATGATATAGCTTTATATTTTTGTCATATTTCTATAAATATTAGAAATGAGAAGCAAAATCCACAATATTCTCAATGTATAATTTTATAAAGAGAGGCTAAGAAGGCTTGTAAACTCTAAAATACTCTCTCTAAACATAAACCCAAATAGGAGAGAGAGAGAGAGCAAAACAAAAATTATTTAACTTTCAAGAAGGAAGGTTTGTTCATTTTATTTGTTGATCAAACAATTTTTTAATCAATATTTGATTTCACATAGAAAATTGAATTATTAAAAAAAATTGAACAATGAGATAATTGACCAATAATTTTGTTGTCGTACTAGAAAAATATTTGTCCTAAATATAAGAAAATGATTTTCTCGTGTAACAACAATAAAGCTTTACCTAAAATATTTGAGATCGATTAAACAAATCACATTCTTCCATTCTATCTTTCCTAAGTCAAATCTTTCGTAATTGAGAGTAAGTTCATATGTATTTTCACCGTCTCCAATCATATTCTTTCAGGTCTTCCTCTTATTCTTTTAGGGTTTTTAGGTTAAAGTTAAATATTTTTTCTAATTAGAATTATATTCGACTTTCGTTTTATTTATCTAAATTATATTGGCTTATTTTCTCTTGATTTAAAGAAGATGGTTTCCCATAGATGACTAGCAAATCAGATGTTTTCCAAGAATTAATTATTTCCCTAACATGTTTTGCATTGGTTGAATTACTTTTGATATCCTTGGCTTTAAATTGTCCTTATTCTCACATTTATTATAAAGATATGAGGGATGACTTCATCATATTTGGTATCTGGACTTGTACCACAAACTTGCTCCCCACATTGGATGCATTTGTTTCAGGTAAAAAGTGATCCTCATTTTTACATAAAATATTGGCACAATTAGGTGGAGCAAACTCTGGTTGATTGGCATCATGAAAACATATTGGCAATACTTGAAGATCTTAACTGTCATTGGGGCAGAAATGATGAGAGAGATGTTTTCATACTGCTTGTTCTATTATTTTATTTTATTTTTAAATTTAATTAATTAATAAATAATAAAAAGATATAAAAACCCTAATTAAGGAATCTAGAACGATCAATTAAATCAAGAGTCATGATGAATGCATGCGATAAATCATACATGGCTGACATGACATGACAAGGGCACAGAATAATAGATCTTTTTTTTCGGGATACAAAATAAAAAAGATATGTGGTTCAGTACCCTGTGTATGATATATCGCGTGCATTCATCATTATTCTTAATTCAATGAAGTGTAAAACTATAATATTTTTTTTTTTAACCTTCGAAGACTTTGCCAACAAAATCAAGTGTTGATGAAGATGCATTGTTGTGGTGGAAATAAATTAAATGTTTGTAAATAATTTGAAGTTTTGATTCTAAATATTACATATAATAGATTTTTATTTATTTTTAATTGAAAGTATTTGAATCATCTTATGTTATTCTCTTGCAAGAACTTGCGGTCAAAGATACTTTCAATTTTGAATGGTGATGTAGTCCTTTGCCCATGTTTTGACCATCATTGTGAGGAATTAGTTTTCAATGAGTTTCATAAGTAAATGGTCGTGAGAAAATGAACTCCAATGATTAATTGCACCATTGAACATGTTAAAAAGAGAAGAAAATTTTAGTTTTAGGGCACATTACAAAGGAATTGATTTTTGTTGTTTTACTCTTTTGAAAGTTATGTGGTAAGCTGATGAACCAACGACATGTTAAATGAGCTAAAGTGATTGGTCACTGAGAAAAAAAATCGTGTTCCCCTCCTCCCACACGCAATGGGTAATTTTTAGGATAAATACCTGAAGGTGGCCGATGATTCGAACTCTAGACTTCCGCTTCCTAAGGTGAAGTCTTGAACTCCTGGTTAAGTGTTGTTATTTTTAAAGACTAATTTTTTTATTTTGATTTTTGATAATCCGATGCCCCTTTTGACATATGCCCCTATCACAAAACCGTCTGTCATTTGACTCGAGATACATAAGAAAAAATATTTATGATTTTACATATCTCGAGAAAATGATCAACGATTCTGTCAGGCGGGGTGTTAGAAAATCATTAGTCTTTTATTTTTTATTTTATGGGTAAGCCGGACTTGAACCCATGACCTTAAAATTGTTTTGCAATGTGTCAAATCATCTGAGCTCTGTGTCTTAAGCCCAATGCGGATCTTAATGTTAGACTATGGTCACGATTTGCACAAGCAACGATCTTCATTTTAAATCACCAGATCTTAATTCCATCAAGAGTGTCATTTAGTCGACGGCCCATGATTCACTAACATGTGTAGATAGAAATTTGGGGTAATTTGATACAATTCCTCGAACTTGACACCCAACGAGTAAAAAGACATGAAGGTAAGGAAGTAAGATTCTTCTCAGCTCACAATTACTACTAGTAAGCAAAAGGAAAATGGTTCTTGTACCCAAAAAGAAAGAGAAGGAGAAGCAGCTTTTAATAAAGTTTGTTCCTTTTTGGTCATGTTTTGCATGCTTTTCGAAATTGGTGAAGCCTGACTTTTGTTACTCACAGTGCCCACACGATCCCACTGTTACACGCGTGGGAAGGCACCACGTGTTTTCAAACTAACAAGTAATAACCACCGTCCTTATGATGGGTTGGGATTGGCCTGGTCTGTCATGGCCCGGTTTTGCGTATTATGTTAGGCCCATTTAATTATCAGGACGTGATAGACGAAATTATGTTTTGGGCTATACTTGGGCTTAAAAGCTAGATTTGTCTGGTAATCCGGCCCAATAACTTATATTATAATTTTATTGATAATAAAAATAGAGAGTTACTATTGCCACACCAAATTTTACTAACTTCACACCATTTGCCCTTATGCGCTTTGTGAAAGAAAAAGTTTCATGGATCTTGCTACACAACCTACACAATTGGATGAACGGATGAGATGTTGACATATGGCAAGAGTCAACTTTGATGAGTCAATAAGTTATAAGAATATAAAATATTTAAAAATTAAAAATTAAAAATCATATTCATCTGTTCACATTTAAAAAAAATAAATAATTAAATTAAATATAACACACACCCAACCAAGTCACCTATAAAATTCTGTAAAGTTGACTGGGCCAAGTTTTAAACTCTAATTTAAATAAAAAGGCTTGTTGACCATGGTCTCTAAGTAAAAGTCAACATAAGTGGATGGAGATTTAAAACCTTAATGTTTCAAAATAATTCAATGGAACTTGTTTTTGTCTTTTTTTTGTTTGTTTGAATAATGCTTAAGTGACCTCAAGATCGCACACCCAGACATGAAAGTGCATCGGAATCATATATACTTTCCTTGAGATACAAGGTAAAAAGAATCAATGGTTCCTATCCACTTTTACATCAAAATGTGTGATATAAGGTCCAATCTTGAGGTCACTCCAGCACGACTCTTTTTTTTTTCTTTGCACCCATCTCAGTTGTACATTAGAAACTGAAACCCAAACCTCGTCACTGGTTTTTTGATGAATCACAGTTGGCTACTATAGGCTTTAAAACAAGAATGTACGATACTGGGCTCAGACATAACCCATATAGACATATTGTGCAGCCCAAGCCTACATAGGGCCCATCATAATGACCCAAACATCCTAACCACCTATTTGAAGTGACCTGAAAGTTCATTTTGACATTTGGGCAACCTTTGTTTATAAGATAAAAATTCGACCTACTACCAAGTGTGACTGTAAAACCACAAATATACATTAGAGAAACCCTTTCCTTACTATTGTAGTGAGGAAAAAGATGTTACTAAGCCTCATCCACCCTTTTAAAGAACTCGAGATGCGTAAACAAGATCTCGAGATTTTTCCTCACTATCATAGTAAGGCTAGTCGGACTCTATACATTACTCATAACTCAATAGATTATGTCATGAATATATATATATATATATATATATATATATATATATATATATATATATATATATAAAGTATTGGGATCCGTTGACTCAAAGAATGACTCGTGGAGAAAACTTGTGATCCTACTATATAAATATAAAATCCAATGGTTGAGATTTATCTTTGAAGTAGATATCCTTGAGATTTGTTTTATCTGGATACATATAAATCACAACCGTTGGATTTCATGTTTATATGATTGAGATTATGTGTTTTCTCATGACTCATTAGGACCTGACGAATATATAAATATGCAAAATCCCTGACATACATGTCACATTGAATCTTCCACATATGCAGGGCAGATTTAGAGTGAGGACTACGGGGGCACTTGCCCCCACAAGAATTTTCAGAGTATATGAATTAATGAGCTATTGTGACAGATTTCAAGGATAGATAAAAAAAACCTGCCACTATCACCCCCACATTTTTTTTTTCTAATCTTAGTTGCCCTCACAACTATTTTTTTTCACTGTTAGTTGTCCTACAAAAACATTTCTACTCTTGATAGCTCCCATATGGGCAAAATCTTGACTCGGCCTGCACATATGATTTAAAAAAAAAAAATAGAGTTTTTTCCTATTCGAAATAGGATCCTACATGAAATTGCCTCAAACTCGGAAGGGTGTGATCATCTATGTTATTACCTGATCATTAACAAACACCACTCCTTAAATGTAAACAAAGGGAGTTGCAAACCACTACCATATGACCCTCGACACAATCGCTAAGAGATGATTGTAACCTATTGTTGTTCACCCTCTCTCTCTCTCTCTATATATATATATATATAAAAAGAAAATGTGAGAGAAGAATTATACATTTCTTTTTTCTCTAATATAATTTATATTTTATTGAATTAAATATTGACTTGATCATCAAACTAGAATTATAAGTCTCATCAGATTTAATTAGAGAAGGTTCCCCCCATATTAAATGAGTCCGACTTTGAAGGAACCCCTTCGCAACTAGACACGTGGTTTTTCTTATTTATTTCACACCCTTACTTTTCCATTAATATTTGAGATACCTCGCTAAATACATAACTTGTAATCCAAAGAGGAGGTTTTTTTTTTTCTCACATATTACTTAACTTAATAACTACTATTCGTAAACTACTTATGTATTTGATTTGATTTAGACTTCGCTCCTATATAACAACAGCCTATTGGTTCCAGTTGAAGCTCACCACCTAATCTCTCTCATCTACCAAATAACTAATAAAATCTTATTGCAATCCAACTTCCGATAGTTGGCATACAATCGTACTCCCAGTGTTCGTTACTCGCCACGTGGCAAATTTAACATATCAAAAATGAGATCTCTTCTAAGTCAAGATGAAAATTCAAAGTGTGTGTGACACGTTGCGGATGAAGGAGTCTTGATGTAGGTTGTATCCAAACAACCGGGAGTACATAATCCACATTAAATCGAAGAATTTTACATTTTTTACTATGGAGTAGGCTTTCTTCCCCGCATTTGTCACAAACTCTCACCCAAATGACGACGCGTGGCTACCGGAAAACTAAATCCGACGTCTGGAGAACACCAGAACGGTCGGATGACTATCAGAGCTCCACTCATTCCACAGCCTGTAGCGGTCGGAATCCGGTGAATGTCGCGGCAAGATGTTTTGTCGGAGCAATCGGCGCGTGTTTCACTCCGCCGGAAATGGAATATTCTTCAAGAGATTCTGATGAATTTAAACCCCGTTATGGTAAAAAAATTTCTTGATTTAATTACTATTTTAGTTAAAATGCTTGAAATTTGATTACTATTTTATTTAATAGGGAGAGTTTAATGAGAAATCTCTAAAAAAAAAAAAAAAATTGAAATTAATTACCGTACTTTTTCAAAATTTTCTAAAATAGAAAGGAGGAGAGCAGGATATCTCTTATTTTTTAAAATATTTTATAGTTTACCAAAATGTTTGCTGATTTAGTTCCAGACACTATTCTTTTTAATTCCAAATTAGGAAATTAAGTTAAATACAAAAAATACCCATGTGATGTTTAATTAATTAAATTATTTACTTAAGTTTTTTTTTTTTTACTTATTTGGTAAAAAAATATTGACAAGAAGTAATTTATCATTTTCAGAATTAAAATGAGTAGATTTTTCTCAACTTTTTTGATAATTTCACTTAAGAAAGAACAGGGATCAGTATTTTTCTCTCTATTTTTTAATTTATTATAATGGCCATATCTGGGCTTTGTCCAGTCCATGGACCATGGTCTTGTCCAAGGACTAAACCCGGGGCATGTGCAAGCATTGCACATGCACTAGGTAAGTGAGGGTGCACCCTCACGGGTGGCCCCATGAGGAATTAAATGCCCAAACTGGGTATTGAACTAAGGACCTATCGAGAATTTTTCTCTACTTTTTTGTTCTTTTTCCATATCTTGGTGTATTTTTTTTTTTTTTTTGGGATGCTTTGCGTTATGGCATGTTAAAGGAGAAGAGAAATGTCAAAAGTAATGTGGATTAAGGTAGTATTTAAATATCTTATGATATGTGCCTTAATGCAGATATGATTATAGATATTAGATAGAGTTAAATTAATGGAGAAAGAGGATTCAATTTGCCCCGCCCAAGGTATTGATGATGATGATGTGTGTTTGTATTTATAGGTTCTCAAGTGGAAATTTAGTGAAAAAGGATTTATCTGAATTCTTTGTGTTCTCTCCTTTTAATTAAGTTATGTTTATGAATAATGATAATCTGACCCCTCCCTACTCACTTGATGTGGCATGTGCTTAGAACGAGAGATTTTTTTTTTCATTGGGATACACAACTGCACATCCCTATAAATATGTGCAATTGTGTATCTCGAGAAAAGAATCTATGGTTCTATGCACATGCCAAGTCAGGAGAGTAGAGGGGGAGGAGTATGTCAGAGGGGGAGTCAGAAAATCATTATGACTAATGATGAATGCACACAGTAAATCATACGCGGTCTGTACACAGCTGATGTAGCAAGGGCACAGAACTGCAGATCTTTTTCCTTGTGTATCTTGAAGAAAAAGATCTAAGCTTCTATGCCTTTGCCACGTCAATTGCGTATGATTTACTGCATGCATTCATCACGACTCCCAGTTTACTTCATATATACGAGATAAAATTAGGAAGACGACCCCCCCCCCCCCCCTTTTTTTTTCTTCTTCTAAACTATGTTACTCTTATGTTAGTTGTGTCCGAACCTACACGTGCGGGTATTGAAAGGAGTTCTTGTTCCAAACAAAGGATTTATTCCAATTCATACAATTCAACCCAGACGAAATCACCCGAGGGTATAAAATTTACGATGTCGGAGATCTACAAGGCTACAAGGAACTTCTCCCCCTCCTTAAAGATAGGACAAGGTGGATTTGGGACAGTCTACAAGGGGATACTCGAAGATGGTACCATTGTAGCAATTAAACGTGCAAAGAAGGTTCGGGTAGGATTAATTCTTTTGTATAACTTGTTTCTTAGTTTGTTATGAGTTTTGAAATTGACTTATTGAAAATTGAGTTTGTCTCGGTTTTGCATTCTTTGCAGAGCATATATGGTAAGTATTTGAGTGTGGAGTTCCATAGCGAGGTCGAAATATTTGCACGGGTTGAGCATTTGAATTTGGTCAGGTTCTTTGGGTATTTGGAGTTTAAAGATGAAAGAATTGTTGTTGTAGAATATGTTCCCAATGGAACACTCAGGGAACACTTGGATTGTGAGTTCTTTCTGGCCTTGTTTGCTCTTATTATTAGAAATTGAGAGTTTGAATTCGAGTGTGCGAAACCTAATTAAAGGACCAAATGCAGGTTTAAATGGAAATGTTCTCGACTTTGCTGCACGACTTGATATTGCCATCGATGTAGCTCATGCAATCACCTATCTCCACATGTATACAGGTATGGGTTTGAAAGCAATTCAACTTATTAAAGCACAAAAATGTGTAATGGTTGTTGAGTGTCTGTTTGCAATGCAGATCACCCTATCATCCACCGAGACATTAAGTCTTCAAACATCCTTGTCACTGAAAACCTTCGAGCCAAGGTGGCTGACTTTGGGTTAGCTCGATTGGCCGCCGATAGTGATACAGGAGCCACTCATGTATCGACTCAAGTTAAAGGTACCGCCGGCTATGTAGACCCTGAGTACTTAAGAACCTATCAACTTACTGAGAAGAGTGATGTTTACTCCTTCGGTGTCTTGCTCGTGGAACTCATATCAGGCAGGCGTCCTATCGAGTCCAGAAGGGCACTGAAAGAAAGACTAACTGTGATATGGGTATGGCTTCGTATTCTCTCTTATTGATTGTAAAGCAAACAAAAAAATTGGAGAAGACCACACAAACAAAATGAAAGAGAATAGAGAGGATTAGAGAGGAAACACCACATAACAAGATGGACAAAAAAATTATTTGCTTCTCTATAACCTACTCTTCTGTAGAGACCCAACTATGTAAGCGAAATTAGCGGTGCAACTTGGTTTGGTTTCGTTTGAGGCCAAATTGGAACCGAAACAACATAGATCGGTTCCACAAAGAAAGAACCAGAACAAAACCGAAATGCCAATAGACCCAAACCAAACTAAGGTCGATTTGTTTTGGTTCAGTTCTATCGGTTGCCTATATTCTATTAACGTTTTTTTGGATGTAACATATTTTTAATTGAAAAAATATATATAATAAACATGAAATTTCATATAATAAATGATTAACCTGTCCATAAAAAAAAAAGTCATAAGTTTATCCATAAAAAAGTTTTTAATTTATGTTCTAACTCCTAAAATAATATATATATATATATATATTACAAGTATGGTTCTTGGTTTGGTTCGATTTTATACAAGTTTTGAATTGAGAACCGAACCAAATTGATTGGTTCTCCATTTTCTTAATCCAGAACCGAATTGCAACTTGTTCCAAACCAAACCAAACCAGCCCAAACCAAGCTATTGGTTTGGTTCAGGTTTCGGTTTGAACCGAACCAAGTTGAACGCTTGAGCGAATTACTAATTTAGCTCTAAGCAGCCGACACGCAATATGGAAATTAAAATAAGCCCACAAATCGACTCATTGTCAACGCATGCATCATGTTGTTACCCCTATGTTACTATACTATCTGATCATGAATTGGTGAAAAAACAGGCAACGAAGAAATTCATCGAAGGAGATGCGATCCTGACATTGGACCCAATGTTACCACCGAGTTCGGCAACTAATCTTGCACTAGAAAAGATTCTAGATCTAGCCTTACAATGCTTGGCTCCAACCAGACAGAGCCGGCCGTGCATGAGGAGGTGTGCGGAGATCCTTTGGTGCATCCGTAAGGATTATAGAGAGCTCTCAGCTTCAGATTTCGGATCCATCTCCTCTTGTTCTTACAGGATTTCTTCCAATATAGAAGAATAAGTGAACCATTGCATGACATCCAGAGCTTTATTAAATTCTCATGTTAACTAACAATAAATCACTTCAAGTAAGATTGGTCTGCTCATGTGGTTTTGCTTAGCTTCAATGATTGAATATATGTATTATTGTGGCACATTTATGATTTTAATTCTTTTTTCCTTAAAGAAATTATATCGATTAGGTCAAGTGTGTCAATCTTCATCTTACTAGAACTACATCTATTTGTTGAAATTTGAACAATTATCTTCACAATGTAAGTCTTGTCCCAAAAATTTGGAGTCGATTGAGTAAATCCAAAGCAGTGAAAATTAATGAAACTTATTCTTAAAAAACAAGGAAACGAAATATATTTCAAAAGGAATGAAATTGCTTCTTTTGATCGATCGCAATTAAAATGAAACTTTTATTTATAAAATGATTTGATAATTGACCTCTTTGAAGATCTTATATCTTCAATCATGTTTGTCTCTGGCCATTCATCATTGACCATTTGTTGTTCTACGATGAAATGGTATTTTTGATTCTTGTAATCTCTTTTTTTATGTGCAAGCAAAGTTTGGGCATTTAGAAAGAAAATCTTGTATTAGGGTCCATTTGTAATTTTTCCTTTAAAAAAAAAAAATCTTATGTGATGTTGGGCTATCAGTGGGCTCGACCTATGCTGGCCTATACTGACATGGACCGTAATCGAATAGTGTAACTTGGTCTATATGTATTGGGGCCGTTATGGGCCCAATCCATGCTTAGGGTTAGAATTGGGCTTCCGTGAAAATAATGACATTTGTTGGCCGGATCAATGAATAGGCCCGAATATGTGCAGGCAAGGCTTTGGAAGGATTGGGTTTGGGCTAAGATTTTTAAGCCCATTTTGTTCCGGCCCACTAAAAGTCTACGGAAAGGCAAGTACAATGTAAATTTCGAAAAAAGTTCTTTTTATATCTTTCTGATAGATTTCAATCATTAATGGAACAGCTAAGTACTCCCAAGGCTCTCTTACCATTCAATTACTACCCATTAAAGTGGAGTGGAGATCCTATGCTCCAAGGAGTTGAGTAGATATACAACGTAAGGACTCCCTTAGAATTCCACATGGCACATCAATTTGAATTCTTCTAATCGATCGATCAATATATTGATTGGTGATTTTTTGGATTTGGACTTCTCAATTTATGGTTAAATCAAACCTTTCACTCCTCTTCTTCCATTAAAGATCTTGTGGACTTCTCTCATGCATCAAAGGTGTGTTTGATCAATTTTGATATTATTTTCACCCAAATTTTGGGAACTTGATTCTAATTATAATAGGACTTTGATACAATTGAGTAAACCATGGATCCATGATTTTAAATCTCATCTAAGATCGAGACGAGTTGACAAGCCATTTCAAAGGCATATTTTGTTCTGATTCGAAGGCATTGTTCTAAATCTTGTCCGAGACGGTTCAAATAAATTGGATGTCTCGTCTGAGACGACTTGGTCTCGGTCATGGACGAGACGAGACGAGACATTAAAACGAGTTTTAAAATCATGTAACTGTTGTGCTACGTGCATCAATTATGATGAATAGTATGAAAAGAGAAAAAAAAAAAAACAAGGAAGAAATATGAATACATAGATTTAACGTGGTTCGACGGTGTGCCTACATCCATAAGAGTAAGGAGTTGAATTTTCATTATATGTCAAATCCTATCTGGATAATAAGTATTAGAAAATTCCAATAATACCCTTGTACCGTACCGCATGAGCGTTGCCCTCACACCTCCAACCTATTAATCGTCCTTGATAATAAAACATTAAATCATCCCAAAAGGTAGATACCGTCGTTCCATTTGGTAAGTTATGTGTTTCTCGTTCTGTTTGGAATGCTACACTCCCCTCTTTCTACTCCAACATCCGTCTGCTTTCTCTATATATGTATTTCACTCAATATGAACCACAAACTACAGTAGTAATTAATTTGATCGTAAAAATATTTTCATTTGTACCACAAAAATGAAAAAAAAATAAAAATAAATAAATAGTCAAAATTTCATCAAATAGACAGAAATATTAAGAGGGTAGTAAACTCCATCTACATTTATAATGACTCCTCACCAACATTTACCAACTCAATTAACACTACAACTTTATGGGGACTTATGACATACAAAGTAAAGTTAAAGAAATAACATTAGTCCTCCAATCCACATAAGTTAACCATTAGGATACCACTTTGATATGATGGTGATGGATTTGAGCTTATTTTTAGGGCATTGAAACCTACATACGGAATCACCTATTAATCTAAAATTTAATTACTAGGCCCCCAAACTAAGGGACCTACATATGACATTTTGGAATGCTTAAAATTTATAATTTCAATATTAATACCAACCCATACCCGTGACCATATTTACGTGTCTGGCAATAATATCATTCATTTAGGACGATCAGACCCATCCAATCTAATTAGATTCTTGTCTTTATTTATTTTCATTGTAAAATCATGAAATTTCAAATATAATATTTATCTTTGGTATTTTTGTATAAAATTTGTTTTGTTCTTAGGGTGTGTGAATTAAGGGAAACTAAATAAATGAAAGTTCTGACCCTTAAGTGAAACTCCAATGCACTTGAGCTCATGCTGTTTTGGAGAGGCAGAGCCTCAAGAAGTATCTCTAACATACTTTGTATTTTGTTCTCTATTTTGAAATATTGGTGAGAGAGAGAGAGAGAGAAGCAAAAGAAAAGAATGAGACTCTCTCCTTGTACTTGTTGGCAGTAAAAAAAAAAAAGATGACAGTTGGGAAGATTTTATTGTAGTTGAATTTTAGGTAAAATTTAAAAAAAATATTAAAATAGTTATGGAGAGATATTTTGGCTAGCATGGTTGGAGTGCAAACCCCTTAAATGGTCAAAATGGCTTTCCATGATAAAATGTCTACCCATGAAGATGATAAAGCTTTTACAAGAGGTTAAAGAAAACTATGTGTGTGAATCAACGGATGCCATTTGCCAAATATATCAAGAGTGATGATCCAGAATGGTGTCTTATTCCTAAAACAACATTAGGTGTCTGCTTACCACATTTTTGTTGGAGTTCAAATACATCGGGCTGCGTACACGACTTGGTTAAGAGCCGTAGGTGTTTCAAACTCAAATAAAAATGTGGTATGTATACACCTTACTGTATCTGATCCTCATTCATATATGAATGGGGGTGTGAGAATCGAGGTAAACTATGTGCATGTGAATAAGAAAAACACATTTCTTACTAGGAAAATTCTATCATGGACTCACGAGGGTTGAGTCTCTCCATCTAACTGTTGCGATGTTAGGGATTCCCGTGGAAATTATGTCCATGGGAAAAGTTTTTTAAAACCCCTACGAGATTGTAATTGATTGGTAGGAAATCTGCAATTTCCTTCAAATCAAAATGGTTGAGATTGGAAAATTCTTACTTTACTAAGTTACTAAGAAAAGTTTTCTGATCACCTTGTATCCAAAAACATGATAGATGGTATAGGGATGTAGGGGACACAATTTTAAGAATTTTATTAAAAAAAGTTTGTTTTTATTGTTGAGTTCTAATTTAAATTTGAGAATTCGATGGTCATCTATTTCCTATACCATGGATCAAGTCTAAAACGAGTTTTAATTTTTTAATTTTTATGAGTTTGAGTTTTTTGAAGATATCTAGAGGCATGTGGTGTCGGATTGTGAATATGATAATTCATATGGGCCCAATGAACCTTAGTACGATTTGAAATTTTACTAAGTTGGTCATGTTAGCCTTATTTTTGTGAATAAATCGTTGTCAAATAACTTTAAGTACTTATTTTAAAAGATGGAGTTGATGGAGATCACATATTTTTGAAGAAAAAAACATAGGTTGAACAAGAGGTCAAAGATAACGGTATCTCGTCAAATACATGGTTAAGATGAAGAGGGGTAATTTATCATAATTTTAAAAATTCAGGGTTTTATCAAACATTAAGCCAAACTTGAGGAGTTGATGTGTTAGTTGACATAGGGAATCTTTGTATGGTCAAATCATATTACGACACGTGTTGATTTGAATCCACGGTGCAGGATAAGCAGCAAAGCTTGACACATACGGACTGTGTTGATGACGGCGCTCAGTGAAAAAGAGGAAAGCAGAATGAATTTCTCGTGACGTTGGCAGCTGCAATTAGATTCGAAGTGACAACTCAACGAAACCCCCTCAACCGGTTATAGCCAGTTACTTGTACGGACTATTAAAAGTGTAATTATTAGGCATTAAGAGGGTATTTTGTGGGAGTTTTAAAATTTGAATGTTAAAGGTAATGAAACCGAACAAATAAAAAGGAGGTGGTTATTTTATAGTCATATTGCCACACCAACTGTGTGCAATTTTTGGTGATTTACATAGGAATTGGTGTGGCATTAGTAAAAGTTGATCTGACAATAAAAGATCAAAAGTCCATTTGGGTCAAATAGAGGGGCAAGTCATTCCCAAGTGATCATCTAGGAAAGATCGAATCGTAAGAGTAATACATGTTTCTTCGAGATACGATGCTTGACGATTATGCAGGCCTTCGTGTATAATATCGAGCACATCCCCATTGACATTGAACCGGTGATCATTTCAATAAGAGAATCGTCCTTAATTTTAAATTTTTTACCACATAAATGATTTTTTCCATGCTTCTTCGTAGAACATTCTGATTGATGATCGAGTTAATTTCATTTTAAATAGAATTTTTATTAAAAAAATTAAAGATTCTATATCTTATTCATGCATGTAGACCATTTTTACAAGTTGTTGAAAATCTTTGGTTGAATCACTTATTTCTCTTGTTATGCCATGTTCCTTGATTGAATAGTTGATTTGACGTTATGTACTGTGATCCACCTCGATGAAAGATTCATCCCCCATTTCAGTAAAAAATATGAAATAAACAATGAGTCATGATAATCTAATGCTCTTTGTATGCGCCTATCATAGAACTGTAGATCCTTTACTTCGAAATACCTAAAAAAATATTTGTGATTTTGTAATTGTTAGGTCAAAGAGCGTACAGGGAGCATTTGAAAAAAAGAAATTCAAATTATCATTAGTCATAAATAATTGAGACCTGCCCAATCATAACCTATCGTGAGAGTAAACAAATTGGTAGGTCGAGAGAAATAATGGTAGACAACTAATTGACCTAACAATATCTTCTCATCTCAACCATAGGTTTGATGTTCTCCCATAATCGATGTTTGAGAGTTAAGACAAGTATAATCCTTTTAAAATACTACGGACCGAAGTCATTGCTTATTATAATTTATAATTCTTGCACAATAATATCAATTACCTAACAAAAACCCATAAATTGGTCCCACAAGGCCATTTCACAAAGAGAAACCATTTTCTTACTAAGATAGTGAGGAAGAAAGCCTTACTAAGCCTCATCCATTGTCAAAAAAACTTTGAGATGCGTAAAACAAGACCTTAAGATTTGTTTTGCAAAGCTCGAGGTCCTTTCTACGGTGGATGAAGCTTAGTACAGCCTTTTTTCCTCACTATCTTAGTAAGGTTACTTGGACTATTTCATAAGCCAAGAACAGAATAAGAATCAACTTGTTTGCTATTCTTTTAATTTGTTACAATTTAAATGGAAAACAGTTCCAAAAAGTATCCTCAAATTAGGTGGTAATGATCATTTGATCTGAACTATTTTCGGCTTGAGGCATCCTTACAAGTAAAGTAGGGATATGTTATACTGTTGGTGGACCCTCCCCTAACTGATTTTGAGTTATTGGTATTATAGACGTTACAATGATCTATCAAAACTTCACTTTTCACACTGGTTGTTTGCTTACAATTCCATGGTTTTAAAACTCATGTCGACATTTCGTCTCGTCCATGAACGAGACTGAGTTGTCTTGGACGAGATTTTAAAAAATACTTTAGAATTAAAATAAATCACGTCTTTGAGATGACCTGTCAACTCATCTCATTGGTGGATGATATCAAGACAACTCGGATGAATCATCTCGATCTTGGACAAGATTTAAAACTATGTACAATCTAAACTTTGTGCGTCCAAGTTTTAATCACTCACTGGGGAATAGTAAAATGCTTCTTTTACTTGGCTCTCCTTAAAAATTCAAAATTTTGTTAAGTCTAGTGTCAATGAAAAATTAGATCATCATCTCTTAACCAAAGGTCAATGATTGGTTGGTGAGCTTAATGTGAATAATTCCTATACTTCTTCTTCTCTATCGGTTTTTATTTTTTATCTATAAGCCTATTTTCATGAGTTTAGTAAAGGGGTGCCAGCGGGATTTGAACCTAAGTCTTTTTTTTTTTTTATCACCCAGGGTTGAGACAATTGGTCTCTTAGAATATCATATCTTGCCCAAATCACCCAGATACATGCAATACCCCACAAACTACACATATTACGTAAATCGGGATAAATCCTTATGAGTAGCCAACAAGGGGGTTTGAACTCAAGACCCCTCTCTTTTTAGAGGGGAGGCCTTGGCCACTATTCCCAATACTCGTCGGTTTCTATGTTTCTGTGATTTTTTTCCTAAGCATGAAAGGCTTAGTTGTCAAAAGAGATGAAGGCGGATTCTGATTTGAATCCAAGGTGTGAGAAGTCACATAAACAATTGATGTACGACATAGGGATAAGTGCTCATATTTTCTTAGTTTTAATTTTTATTTATTTGTTGTAATAACTTAATATAAGATTCCCACCATAAAAAAATAATAATATTAGAGTAATATGCATATGACATATCTGAAATATTTTGGCTAAAAATATATTTTTTTCTCTATTGGAAGAAGCTTATTTGTTGATCTTGTCGTAAAGGAGTACCCTTAACTTCAATTTAATATGAGGGAGTGAGCCTGATCCACATGGATAATGTTTAATTCTTTTTTGTATAGACATTGACAATTTAAAAATATTTTTTTAATCTTTGATTTTATAATTATTTATCTCTTTTCTAAAGACAATGTGTGAAGGATTCTCCAATGCAAACCATTGAATTTGCAAAAAGATCAAGACAAAATAAGTGTTAGTGTCTTCTCAGAGTGACACCAAATTTGATATCATTTCACATATTGCTGACGTGGGGGTGCACATAAAATCATAAATGCTTTTCACTCTTATCTCGATGAAAAACATAGATGATTCCGTACATACATCCACGAAAACAATGTATGAAATGATGTCAATTTTAATGTCACTCTAGCATTTTCTTTAGTGTTATCCCCATGTAGTAATTGTAGAAGCCCATGGTCCAAACTCATCCTCACAAAATTGGCTTGTAAGGTAAGGATTGTCCCAGGTTATGATACTCAGGCAATGTGAGACTATTTCTCACACTCCCCCTCACATGTAACATGTCTCCTACATCATTGTGAATATCCGCTCTGATACTATGTGTAGACATGAGATGTTTATTATTGAATCTCAATGTTGGATTATTTTGAGTCACTACCATTTTTTTTTTTAAAGAAATGGGTGTAAATGGACACTCGAAATGATTTTATCATTTTAGTGATTCTCATGCATGAATAAGAACACGGTCTACCTAATATCTAAGTGGGGAGGTCCGATTAGAGGATGGGGAAGGTGTTAGGTACCCTATCCTCTCCACCAATGGTCATTACATTTGAAACTTGATTAATCTTTTGAAAAACTTAAAAACATCAAAAATGCATGTTTAGAGGTGGTGTATGCAATATGTGAAAATGTTTCATTAGAAAAGGACTTTGATATCAAATGTGACACTAGGAACATCCTATAAAAAATGATGGTTCATCTAATTTACATTATTTTTCATGGATAAGAATATTAGTTTTGACTTTTTAGAGAGACGTCATGGTGGAGTTCCCTTAATGTCATAATCTTAATACACGTATGCAAGGTTAGAAACTTAGTGTTTCAATCCCAACAAGAGGATGTCACATTTCTTTATCATTGCCAAGTATAAATGAGTGGGTGCATGATGTACAATATGATACATGAGATATACTATAAGAGAAATAAGACTTCAAACCCCACCATTTCGATCCAATCAAAGTTTAAGCTCCCAGAAATGAAAGAGGGTGTGCATTACATCATAAAAACTTCTTAAAACATAAAATAAATAGAGGGTTAGGAATAGAATATGCAAGTGCTTGAAATAAAAATCATAGTCCATACCCACCTTATCTTTTGATGTTTTTGAATGATCTTAAATCTTGAAATAAGTAATTTGAAGGTTGAGTGCTTTAATTAAAGGTAGATGGTTAGAGAAGATGAGAGTGGTTCATTGAAAATTGAGAGATGTATAGAAGTTCTTGAGTTGAATATTGAGTTGAGAAAAAATTAGAGAGGTATACCTTTAAATTGAGAAATGGGGGCTTGAAAGCATGAATTACTAATAAGACATGGGGTCATTTATAAAGTTTTTGAAGAATTTTTGGGGATAAAGTGATCCAATTTTAAAAATAAAGAGAAATGACATGAGATTTTGGTTGTTTCTTTTTGAATTTTTCATTTTTATGAGGGTAAAGGTGAAATTTGTGAGAATAAATCATAAAAGTATTTTTGATATTTGATTTTTTGATAAATATAGGTGAGAGAATAAAAATATTTTTAAGAGGGTATGTATTACATCATAAAAACATCCTAAAACATAAAATAAATAGAGGGTTAGGAGTAAAATATGCAAGTGTTTGAAATAAAAATCATAGTCCATACCCACCTTGTCCCTTGATGTTCTTGAATGATCTTAAATTTTGAGATAAGTAATTTGAAGGTTGAGTGTTTTAGTTGAAGGTAGATGGTTAGAGAAGATGAGGATTGTTGGTTGAAAGTTGAGAGATGTATAAAAATTATTGAGTTGAGAGAAAATTAGAGAGGTATACCTTTAAGTTGAGAAATGAGGGCTTGAAAGCATGAATTACTAATAAGACATGAGGTCATTTATAAAGTTTTTGAAGAATTTTTGGAAATAAAATGATCCAATCTTAAAAATAAAGATAAATGACATGAGATTTTAGTTGTTTCTTTTTTAATTTTTCATTTTTATGAAGGTAAAGGTGGAATTTGCGAGAAGAAATCATAAAAGTATTTTTGATCTTTGATTTTTTGATAAATATAGATGAGAAAATAAAAATATTTTTAAGAGAGTGACATGTATAAATGTGAAGTGGTAGGTAAAAAGTAGACCTTAGTTCATTTGTAAATAACTCATAAAGTAAGAGTGAATGTATATTTTTTAAATGGACTAATTGGAGAACTCCATGTATGTATTTGAAGATTCTTACCTTTTGAGGTAGGATTGGAAGTTCTTTAAACTTTAAGGATTTTTATCAAAAATCAAAGTGTATTTTTGGTTTGATCATACTTTTTGATAAATGCATTCCTGGGATTTCTTAAGGGAGTTAACTCTCCAATTAGGATAGAGTATTGGGTGTTGGGGCTTATAAGAGACCAACATGTGTCCCTTCTTAAGGGAGGTGTAAGACCATGACTTAGAATAAGCTTGGTATAGATTTTGTTTTGGACTTGGGTTATTGGCTTAAGATGGTGTAAATCTGAGTATTTGAGTTATGGACCTTGAATGATTGATGGTCTGGTATTTGGATTAGACTTGGATGTGAGTTTAGTATTATGTTAGGATTGATTAATAGAAAATGGATTTGGATTGAATCGATTTATAAATTTGAAGCAATGGTTTAAAGAAGTGGGCATAAAATTAGATATAGATTAAGGACAAAGTTTGGGTATGCAAAATGATATGACGATATGACATGATACATGTGTGCATGAAAAAAAGTGTTGAGTATTAATTATTATGCAATGCGTGCCTATTGAAGGGCTTTAAACTATTAATTGAAGTCAATTTAATAAAATTTTGACTTTTCTAATAAGTTCGTGTAAATTGGGTATCTACACCAAGTAGAGGTCCATGTGCCTAACTCATCCTCCGAAAGCTAGCTTTGTAAGTTGAGGATTGCCCCAAATTTATCTATAACCTAAGGTTATGATACCCAGGCGATGTGGGACTATCGTTTATAGTAATTACCATAATCATTCTTAAATCCTAAGCAGAATGGAGAAATCCACCTATAGCATTCTTTAGTTAAAGAAATCGGGTATTTTCGTGGAAAATAATATAAATTTTCATAAATTGTTTTTTCTTTAAAAGATATTATTGATATTTTCATAATTTAACTCATTGAAAATTATTGTAGAAATATAAGAGGCCTAATATATAAGTTTAGAATTTGGAACATTTCATGGGGTTATACTTCTATCAATGTTTTCAATTCAGTTAGTTGCATAAAAATGTCATCCATACCCCACGTCATTTCCAAATATGACAATAGTATCCTTCCCACGAGTTAAGAATGATCCGTTTCCATTAGAATCTTACCCAACTCTTCATCAGTCAACTTTTCACATAAATTTATAAATTTCTGATACAAAGTCTCAACATCACATGCAAAGTTCACGTTGCACGCCATTTCTTTTCAAACTTAAAATGCCAAAATTACCCCTAATAGTTTCAGCCGTTTTCTTCAATTTGATTGGTTGTTTCTGGGAAAAAAATATTGATCGTGTTCCAAGTGTGGCAACGTATAAAAGTTAGGTGACTACTGGGTTTTTAAAAAAAATAATTAATATACAGTCCTTTGGGTTTTGGTGAATATTTGGAATACCCTTGCATTTGAAACTGATGACATACTCTAGTTTCACCATGGTCTTCAATAAGAGATTAATAAAGAAAGACCAAAATACCCCATATTCAAACGCTTTATCATTTTAATAAAATTTCAAGATTTCTTATCTATTCTTAACTCCAATCATCATACCCAAAAAAAAAAAAAAACCCCCATAAGCCCATAATCTTCAATAATTCATTTATTTGGTAAAATTATCTAAAGAGAAAATAAACCATTATTTACTTTGTTCTCCTTTATTTACAAGATGAAAACTATATAAAATTGAATAATTTTTTATTTTTTATTTGCTTTGGTGGACTGCACGCATCAATATTCTTTATTGTACAACATTTAAATATAACTACGTAATGTAATGACATAAAGAGATTCAAAATTAGGACTTGGGGAGAATAGCCAGTCCGTCCTTACCAATAAAATTGAATAACTAATCAAATCTACCGAGAACAAGTAACAACTAGAAGACGACGAAACAGCTCTAGAAATAAAAAATAAATTTTTTTATCTTTTATTTTTTACAAAAAACTTAAAGATGAGTATCTTTGAGTCATTTTCTTCTAGTTTCTTGCAAAAAATCAACAGTGAAAGGGTGTGCTACAAGTTTGTAAATCTTGGAGGTATCTCAAATTCCCTTTTTTGTGGGGGTGGAGGGTAAGGAAAAGGTAGATGGTGGATTTGACGTGAAAAATAGAACATCAGCTATCAAATTGACACGTGTAAGTTGGGCCACAAAGATAGTTTTAGGCGTCGGTGGTTGGATTGTTCGGTTGCTAACCAATTTCTCCTCCGCCCCCCCATATTATTCTTTCACGCAACCGAGTTTATATATATAATCCTCGTTTTTTATATTTTACACCACTTTTGAGTTATGTGTCACCTACACGTTTTGTTAGAATGACCATATTAACCTTACTCACTTTGTTAATTACAATTGACTCCGTTAACTTGCGTTACAAATTCTTCTCAAGGCACGTGGAGTACATGAGCTGTAGACCATAAATCTGAATAACAGTTATCATAACGGATGTAACGTTTCCTGTTAATAGACGTATAAAAATAATTTCGTATGGAATCTGTTTGTTTGTTGAAAAAGGGCATTTTTGTCAAAAAAAAAAAATCGGCAGATCTAACTTCCGTCCGACGGGACGCATGAGTTTTCTGTGATACAAGAATTTGGGGGGCCTAATATAATATACCTAATTTAAAATCAGAAACTCTGAGTTGATGGATAAACACTACCACGTGGCATTTTAAAGTCCTAATTTGATTTTTGATGGTCCGATGTTCTGTGGGCCTAAAGAAAGTGCCAACTGGCAATTTTTGGAGATGCTAACATCAAGGATTCATTTTGTGGGCAACAACAAAAACTTGCTCATTTTAAATTTTGATTAAAAAGTGTCGGAGGAGTCCTTTTACTCTCTATATATTTTAGTGGTGGGGACTTCTCCAACGTAGAAAGCTTTCTAGTTTTGAAATTCTGAAAGAAGACGCAATGGCAACCGACAGATGTAGGTTCTAATAGCGAATCGACCGGGAGCAGACGGTTAATAGAGAACAACGAAACTGTTAAATAAAGATCATGAGTGGCAATCCTGCACTTCATACAGTCGATTACCTATACAACTCTTCCACCACACTTAACTTTATGATAAAAAGAGAGGATCTATGATAAGGAATACTTGGCTACAATTAATTTTTATGTGCCAAGTGGCGCAAGTAGGAAATACGGAGTGGAATAGTTATCTAACATCTGGTGTACAGAGAGGTTAGGCTAGTTGGAAACGGATACCGATGCATCTCTCTACGCTTCTCTTTCCCTCCATATATCATTAATAATAAAGAGAATCGGTTCAGAGAGTTTAAAGAGTTCTCAAGTTGATGGGTTTTTCTTAGATTCAATCAATTTTTCTTTCCTTCTGGTTTTAGATTCGAGAGCGATTCTTGTTTCTTTCTGTCCTCTAATGGCGTCTGGTTTTAAAGGCGGTGGAGATTTCTTCAACCCCACTGGAATTGGTGGAGGAGGATCACAGGTTGGACAAGATCACATCTTTTCTTCAATCGTTCCTCCTCGAAGAACAGATTTGATGGCGAAAAGGTCATTTGCAGAGCTAGAAAACCAACAAAAAGCGGCTCTTTTTCGATCTGTGAAACAGAGGAATTACTACCAACATACGTCTCCAATCTCTCCTCTCACCCCTTTTGATTTCTCCTCCACAGAAGCCTCAACAAGGTACGCTCCTGTTCTTGGACACGGATACGGATACGGACACGGACACCCTCTTGTTCAACAGCTACGCTCACAATCGATGAACCCTAACAACCAAATCAACAACTTTTCTAACCCTAATTTGTCGAATATGTCTGTGTCTCAATTTGTTCAAAATCGAGCGATGGGTGTGCAATTCCAACCTGATTCGGAGAAGAAAATGAGGAATCAGCTTCAAGAGTTGGAGAAACAGCTTTTAGATGATAACGATGACGAAGAAGGTGATGTTGCTTCGGTTATAACTGGTAGCGAGTGGAGCGAAACTATGCAGAATCTGATTCAGAATCAGAATCAGATTCAGAAACCCTTTTCACCTTCCGCTTCTTCTTCAGCTTCACCGTCTTCGTCTTCTTCGACAACAACTTCATCTTTAATTTGTTCTTCCAAACAGTCCCTAATAGATGCAGCTACAGCCATCTCAGAAGGAAAGATAGATGTTGCAAAAGCAACTCTTGATCGATTAAACCAGAAATCTAACAAATTTGGAGATCCCGAGCAGAGATTTACGGCTCACATGGTCTCTGCTCTTCGATCTCGTATAAACCCATTAGAGAATCCTCCACCTGTGATGGAACTCTGCAACAAAGACCACATCGTCACAACTCAGAAGTTCTACGAGGTTTCTCCATGCTTCAAGCTTGGTTTCATGGCAGCCAATCTCGCAATCCTCGAAGCAACCAAAGATCAACCCAACAATGTTCATGTTGTCGATTTCAATATTGGGAAAGGGAGCCAATACGACACTCTGATTCAAGCTCTCTACGATAGAAATTCGGGCAAACCCACCTTCATTAATCTCAAAATCACGACTGTAACTTCTCCATCTGATGGAAACGAAGACGAGTTACGAGTTGTTGGTGATCGACTCAAGAAACGCGCTGAACAATTCGGTGTTGAGTTAAAATTCAACGTTGTTTCGAAAAACATCTGTGATCTCGATCGGGATTCTCTCTTTTGCGAACCAAACGAAGCTCTTGTGGTGAATTTCGCTTTCAAACTCTTCAAAATGCCAGACGAAAGCGTTTCCACAGAGAACCCAAGAGACGAGTTACTGAGGCGAGTCAAGGGTTTAGATCCGCTAGTCGTGACGTTGGTGGAGCAAGAGATGAACTGTAACACGGCGCCTTTCGTAACCAGACTCACTGAGTCTACATCGTATTACCTCGCTTTGTTCGACTCGTTAGATTTAACGATGCCTGGAGATGGAGCAGAGAGGATTCGAATCGAAGAATGTTTGGGTCGAAAGGCGACAAATTCGGTGGCCTGCGAAGGCAGGGACCGGTTGGAGCGGTGCGAAGTGTTCGGTAAGTGGCGGGCCCGGATGGGGATGGCTGGGTTCGTTCCAAGACCTTTGGGTCAAAACATTGCTGAGCCAATTCGAGTTAGACTCAGTTCGTCCTCCCGAATCAACTCGGGTTTGACGATTAAAGAAGAAGGTGGAGGGATATGCTTTGGGTGGATGGGTCGTGTGCTCACCGTCGCATCTGCTTGGCGTTGAAAAATTACCAAAAATAATAATAATAATAATTCTGTTTTTAATTTTTTTTGGGGTCCTTCTATCTTTATTTATTGTAGTTTTGTTGTTGTTTTTTTTTTTTTTTACTTTTTTATTTACAGAGAAGGGACAAGACAAGTCACAAACTAACGTGCGAAATAAACGCCGTGTTTACTTTTAACGGAAGGATGAATTTGATGATGTGATGTGGTTTGGTACTTGTTGCCTTTGTTTACATCACACACGTGGTTTGGGGTGATTGGTTAGGAAGATAATGTTGTTTCGCTTATAAGTTATATTATTTAAGAACTGATCTTGAAATTTAGTTACAAAAGTTAATGCGTGTCTGTTTGGTTTGCTTCTTCATTAGTAGGCATTCTATAAAAATTAGCTGTCATGCGGTACAGATTTTCTTCCAGCTTTGATACTTCTGTCTTCTACTTGTTGATTGATACTATTTGTTAAATTTTATTTGTATTGATCTTGCAACTACCCTTTAATCAAGATAGTAAAAAAAAATAAAAAAAAATACAGATAGATATAATATTTGAGAGATTTACTGGGCAGATCTATTTATTTCAATTTTATTACAAAAATTCTCTTACTTTATTAAGTTTAGTGGTCGTTGGGCCTACGTGGATTATAAAATTGGCAATCTAACACTCATCTTTCAGGATTCATGGAAAAGCTCATCCAAAATAGAAAAAGAATCATAATTTTTTAGCTTGATCCAAGATTTTAAAAGTGGATGGTGAACTTTTAAATTTAAATTTTTTTCCTTTTTGTTAAAGAGTTATTAGAATTTTGTCGTTTATAACCCTACAACATCAGATCATGTTTTTGGATGTCAAAAATTAATGTGGTTAAGATTCACTCCAAGGTATGTTAAATAACAAATTAACTACATCAATTTCAATAATATGATGTGGACCCTCATTAATTACAAGGTTTATGGGATAACAAACTTGGTAAAGTAAATTTTGATGGGTAATAAATTTCATAAAGTATAAAATGCAACAGTTAGGTTTGTCGGGTAAATCTCTCATTAAATTTAGTAAGATCTTTTTAAAAGAAATCGTAGTTATATTGTATTTTACGTATAAAGTTGCATTGTTGAATGGTGATGTTGTCTACAATGTGATTATGGGTGAACAATTAGTTTGTGACTTAATTAGGTAAAAACCATTTTTCCAATAGGTTCAAAAGTCTTACATGTATGACTGTAGAAGGTTAAAAAATGAATTAGATTTAGAAAACTTAACTTCTTCGTCTTCTCAATGTGTAGTTATTGTATTTTCTTTTATATAAGTTAATATAATTTTTTTCAGACAAAAAAAAGTATCAAATGGGGTCTATTAGAAATTTTACAAATTTTTTTTTCCTAAAAAGGCATATAATAATAAATACCCAAATGAAAAAAATGGGCAAAAAAGCACAAAGTATAATCTTGATACATTGTAATAATAACTTAATAACCCCCGTCATCAAACACTTGTGCCAAAATTTTGAGACAATTGAACAATGACTAATGTTGAAGTGACCTCAAGATTGTACCTCATATCATACATCCTAACGTGAAAGTGTCTAGGAACCATACATACTTTTCATCGAGATACCAGTCAAAAAGCATTTATGACTCCTGCACACTTTCACGTCAAGATGTGTTTCTTGACACATATACGATTTGTACACGGTTGACATGCAAGTGCACACAATTGTAGATCTTTTTTCCTTGAGTGTCCCGAAGTAAAAAATATGTAATTCTTTGCACTTTCCACATCAAGTACACATAGACAATGCGTCATTTTATCACGACTCAAAAGAAAATATATATTTATTCAATTATTTCTAAAGTTTTTTTTTTCTTCTACTGATCCGATCTCCTTATAGCTACTCTCACAACTCGATCATGATTTTTTACATGCTTATCAAGCTTGACATGAGAAACACATCCTTCAACTTTGACTTACGTAGGATACCCAATTTCAAGATTTAGTGTTTGAATTTCAAGTCTTCTCATGGTTCTCACATGTTTAATGCCCACATCTCGAAATATCACATATTAGGTCTACTTTGAAAAAAAAAATTATTTCGTCGACAATTGGAATTCCTCTTATGCAAGAATTAGGAGATGAATCCCATTTTAGTTTATAAAAATATTTTCCCAACAATAACATAAAAAGAACAAATTGAGAGTTTAAAATCTTTAAATTTAAGGTAAATATGGAGAATAAAAATCTTTCCCAACAATAACATCAAAAGAACATAGAGAAAGTTTTAAATCCTTAAATTGTAAATCGATCACAATTGTGCACATAAAGCTCATTTAGAATATTGCAAAGTGACCTGTGTCAGCAGAGTTGGATTCTAAAAATACAATAAAATACAAACTAAAGCAAAATCTAGATTCCCTATATGATTGCAAGTTTCCAACTCAAAAAAAAGGAAATCTTATTTAACAAAACTTTAAAAGAGAATTTTTTTTTTTTTTTTTGCTCACATTGCAGCTCACAGAAATCTGGGATCCACTAATCACATCTACCCACGTGTATTGAATGGCATTCTTAATTTACAAAAGTACCCTTCTTAGTCACACAACCACTTTTGTGAGAGAATAAAGGTATTGACCGAAATGCCCTCATATTCAACCTCTACCTAAAATTCTTCTTCAACCTTGGTTATTTGGGTGATTAGATGATGACTTGTTCTTTTCACGTCTCATCCCCCAAATCAATGTGAAGAAAATTAATTGAGTTTTTTTATCCTTAGTTACTTTCCCAAATAAATGAAGAGTCGTGCTAGAGTAACATTGAAATTGACATCGATTGGGACATTGGTATGCACATAAACATAGATGCTTCTCAATTGTATCTCGATGAAAAACATCTATGGTTCTATAGACACATCTACATCAGCAATGTCCCAAACGATATCAGTTTCAATCTTACTTCAGCATTTTCCATAAATGAAGGATAAAAGTAAATGGCTTTTAGAAAATCAAATTATTTATCCTAAAGTTTATTTTTAATTTTATTTTTCGGATGGGTAATCTAGACTTGAACCCACAACCTCAAAGTTGATTTGCAATGTGTCAAACCAACTGAGCTATGAGTCTAACCACTATTTATCCTAAAGTTGAAACAATTGAAGTCTGGTTTATTTAGAAAATTTAAGAATTTTTAGCAAGAAGTTGAACACAAAGGTCTTTATATCATTTTTATTGACCTCTCATAGAAGATCTGGGTCAAGAGACTTTCACTCTGATACCCTTCTCGGACTACCTAAGAGTTGAGAAGGGTACCAAAGTTCAAGACTCTATAGAATCCTAAGAAAACGTCTATTTGCCCCCCCCCCGAAAGAAGAGTACTAAAGTGAAAGTCGCCACAATTTGAATTGCTAATGACATGTGTTATATAGTGTGGTCGTGTTTAATTTACAAACCGACATAGCATTTATAGCCAAGGTGCTTTTTGTGTATTTATTAGGTTTATCTCAAGATATTAGGTCACGTTGGTTCATTTATTTTTTTTCATTATTTTCGTCCTTGTCATTATTTTGGATACAAATAAGAAAGAGATTAAAAAGGCAGCAAACTTCATCTGCTTATAAAGTTTAGTTAAACTATCATTGTCGTCGTCGTAGTCATCATCAAAGCCGATGAGTATCGTGTAGTTGAATTATTTTCCTTAATTCTGATACAAAGACTTAAGAATGATTTAGGAAACATACCGCTATTTTGGTCCCTATTGCACATGAGTTGTGGCCCAGCTCTAGCTGGGCATTTACACACAAAATCAGTTTGACTGGCAATTCGAAGATTTGAGTTTTTTCTTGCATGGGCCAAGCCCATTGATAAACATTTAATTTGGGAACTGCTATTGCCACACCAATTCCTTTGCTAATCACCAAAGAAATGCACACACTTGGGGTGGAGTTAGAAAGAGTTGGTGTGGCAATAGTAGCTCTCTTTAATTATCATAATTAAAGATTTAAAGGTAATAATGTAGAAGGCCCATAGGTAGTAGAATTTTATGGTAGTGCGCGAAGTAGCTGGCTCATTTTGCTCCACCCGTTTTGTTCAAAGCGTATGCCATTTCTGTAATTATTTCACAAAAGAGGAACATTTTTATAAACAAATTCTGACCGTTGGGGGCTTGGAGCCCTAGCCGTTATAAAAGATGCCTCAAAGGGCCAAAAGGCGAGTAACTCGAATCGATTAACTCTGAAACTCGAAGCAAAAATACGAAGAGAGAAATTGCAGAAAGATCGATTAAACTGATGTGAGTTCTTATTCTTCAAACCTAAACTATCTGTTCTTATAATTTTACTTCTATTTGATTTTTGTGGAATAGAAATTGTGTATTTTGGTAAATTTTGAAGAACAAAATGATTTAGAAGCAGAAATATTAGATTTTTAGGACCTAGAATGAAAATCCATCAAAGGATTTTCTTCACTTTAGAAGATTTTATTATTTTTGAATCAAAAAGATGGAAAATTCGTTAATTAAAGAAATGAAATAGGTTTTCAAGTGTAATGGATAATGGGTTGTGTTTGGTATGGATTGAATATTCAAATACATTGAGAAAAAGATTATCTTTGCATTTTTATCATCCAAGCAAGAAGACCCATGATTGATATGAGCCCAACTAATACACAAAAAGACACCTAGGTTTTAGTGTTTTGGAAAGTTATGTCTATTTCTTGTTGGTGTTATGGTTTTGTGGAGCCCTGGTAAGCAAGTAGTAATTTTTGCTCAATTTCAAGGGCATTTTCGTAATTTCAGTAATATCGTGTAAAACCCTAGGTTTCTCTAGGAGTTCATATTTCTCTTTTTGGTGAAAGGATGTAATTTGTAACTGAGTAGTGGAATCGGTGTGATCCGTGGATGTACCTCAATCTTGGGGGAAGCACGTAAAATCTTTGTGTTTTCTATGTGTCATTGCATCTTGATTATTTCTCTTTTTTTATTGTTCTTGGATAGATTTCTCTACACTTGGCCCTCCAAATAACCCCTTCCATGTACGCCCACTTGGACATTTTTCATTCTAGTACTCTTCTTTTAGAACCCAATACATGGTGTTGGTTTTAATAGCAAATGGAACTAATCTAACCAATATGCATAGAAGCACTTATTAGTGGTGTGGAAAGTTAAACTTTTGTAGCCCTTTAGAGTTGTAGAGACTCGTCGAGATTTTCTCATCTTTTTTTTTTTAATGGTTTTCGTGGTTATTTTTGAAACTATAGGAAAGGAAAAATATATCTAGTTGAAGTATTCGAAAATAGAATTTTTGGTTTTTAAGGGTTATTTTCTTGCCTTTCAAGGATGTTAGGGTTATTTAATGTGCTAAAATGCATTTTAGCATAATTTATCTAGAGATGTATGGGATAAAGGCATAGTTATATGACCTTACTTAAGACCAACTATACTTCTTATACTTAGTTTGATATCCTTGTGTTGATGATATCTTGCAACACAGAACACCATAAATCTCTCACTTAAGATCAACCATACTTCTTATACTTAGTTTGATATCCTTATTTTGATAAGATCACGCAGAACATAATACAGAAGTTCATCGACAAAAAGCATTAATGGCAACCCATGCTCGTCATCTAATTCAAGATGAGAATTTGATTGTTCACTATAGAGGTAATCTTCAAACTTCTCTTAAATAAAGAACAATCAGTAACTCTGTTCACTTCATAGTTTCGTTTCTATTTTTTGTCAGTGGGGGATGAAATATTTACATGTCTAACGTCTTAAATGATGTATCAATTAGGCGCTTCTTTTGGGGGAGACAGCAATGCCTCTAAAGCCAAGAAGGCTAAAGTGCTTGGTTCGAAACCCCTAACCAACATTACAAACTCTAGGAATCCTTCTCCTCCTAAGGCAGAATTAAAGAAGAATCACCTGAAAAAGTTGAATGCCCACAATGAAGGTAGTCTCACTTTATATTAATCTGAATTGGTAGGAAATGAAAGATTAAACGTGTCGATAACCCAACCCAACAATGTCTATAATAGGGGTTTCCAATGGGCAAAAGATCGACGTTTCTAAAATTCAGAAGAAAGCGGTAGGGTTGGGTGGTAGGAGAGCACTCACAAATATTACAAACTCGACGAAATCCCCTCATCGGGCATCAAAGAAGGATCATTCCACGAAGTTGCATGATTTCAAAGAAGAACAATTCCTACACAACCATCAAGAATGCATAGATTCACAAACAAGGGGATTGGACATGCAGCTACTTTTGAAGACACTAGGAATCGATGCTGGTAATGTATCATCTCTCATCTTTGTATTTCTTGTTGAAGACACTAGGAATCGATGCTGGTAATGTATCATCTCTCATCTTTGTATTTCTTGTAATCTGATGATTTTTATTGTTTCTATTGCCAAACCAACTCTTGCTAATGCCACCCAAGATTTATCTTAGTTCTTTGGTGTGGCAATAGAATCTCTTACATTCTTTTTGTCTTCGATGACTAATATTGTGTTTTTTCTGTTCAGATTTTTCGACGCAATTGGCGACTCCAGTTGTAATTCCAGTGTCAAAGCCGCCAGAGGTCTTGATCACTTTAGTTTTGTTTTCTTTCTAATGTTTCTAGAAACCACTTGAATCAATTGTAGCCTCTTTTTTTCTTTTCAGGATTATTTTGGTAGTCCACCAAGGTACTTGGAATACGAAGAGGTACCAGAGTTGTTGCTAAATGAAGATCGATCTCCACCTCAACATTGGACCTCTGAACACACAATTACTTCTCCATCCCCAAATCGTTATCCATCTCTAAATGTGGCATTACTTGGGACACCATAATTGTTGAAACCTCTCCAACGACACTGCATTCTGATATATTTTGATTACTGAAATGTACTCCATTTTCTTTATTGGCTTTGTTGTGGTGTAATTACGTATTTTAGGGGTGAAAAATAACGATTTTCTACCAATGTTTGTCCCAAGAATCGTCCTATTCCAGCATTAGTTGAACTAACCTTGTATGAAGTCGGTACTTCAGGCTAGCGGATTATGATTTTTAGCCATTATCGATTTTTGACGTCGGCTGTGAATTTGAATAAATTTAAAGTCTTAGATCCTGACCAAAAAGTTGATTTTTTAGGATAAAATATGTTGCTGGGCTTATTTAGTAAAAATGTGGTCTAATGGTAATAAGGAAAAAAGAAAAGCTGGAGTCCAACAAACATGAAATTAACAAATAAACTCATTTTTGTTCTTAGATTTTTTAGGCCCACCAAGACCTAGATTTAAAACTCTCATGGGTTTGGGCCCAAAATTGGTTCTACTTGGCATATTTTGAGGGTGTGAGGTCAATGAAAATATTTCATGATGATTCTGTGTCCTCTTAATACTCTGCCATCTAAGGGCTTAAGCCCACACTCCTTTTTTAAGTATCAAATTGTTTTTTTATCTGTAAATAAAGAGATTCTATTGGCATACCAACGTTTACTTATAACACACCAATCCTTATGAAATCGACCTATATTCTGTACGTATAGATTTGGTGTGTTATGAGTGTTACCAAATCTGCAACTTCTTTTTAGGTCTCATGACATTATTCTCACTCTTTGGTAGACCTACAGACCAGAACTTGTCTTGATTGATAAACTATCCTATCTATTGGATTGGAAAATTTTAATTTGTTAAAGATTTGGAGAACATTTTATAAACCCACTGTTCATAACATGTGCTTTTATCTAAGATTTATAGGTCACGTCATGTCTTTAGTGAAAATCATATCGTGAACTCGAAATGCTCCTTGTTGAGTTTATTCCAACATCGGACGCTCATTGCCTTGTCTCTCTCCTAAGCTCCTAGGCCTATTCACTCATTGCCAATTGGTTTTGAAATGGACCCCAAACTTACATTAGTATCAAAGTGGGCCTTTCTCTCATCCACATCACCCAGTTCATATCTCCACATGCTCTGGCCTAGTTTGTGTGGAGACATGTTGAGTTTAATCCCATGTTGGATACTCATTACCTTGTCTCTCTTCTTATAAGCTCCTAGGCTCCACTTATATTGCCAATTGGTTTTGATTTAGACCCCAACCTTGTCATGGTCTCAGAGTGGGCCTTTCTCTCCTCCATGTCACCAAGCTCATATCTCCACATGCTTTAACCCAGTCTGGCCCACATGTGCGGGGCGTGTTGAGTTTAGTCCCACATTGAAACTCATTGCATTATCTCTCTCCTTATAAGCTCCTGAGCGTCTCCACTCATTGCCAATTGGTTTTGAGTTGAACCCCCAAATTTATCATCGACACGTGAGATATATCTTTGGATCAGATAACTTCTTAATTGTAGATTGAGTTGCCTTTTCCTATCTTTTCAGTTTATAGGTGCCTAATATGTGAATGTCGAGGACGTTTAAATTGGTTTGATCCTTTTTTATATATATTATATTGTATCAAGTACAGTATCTTTGCTACCAATTCTAACTCATATATCAAGATAACATAGGTGCTTTAGATTAAGCGTAATTTATTGCACCTACCTCAAATATTTATTTATTATTATTATATTTTTTTTAGAATAATCAGTGGTTTAGACAAATCCCCTGACCAAAATATATAGAAAAGAGAAAAAATAATTATAATCTCACATAGGGGGTCCTAGAGGCATCCTCCCTTACAATGAAATTCATTTCATACAAAAGATCAAAAGCAAACATGATTCTAGTGTCTTGAGTAGTTAACAATGAAGCAAGTTTGTCAAGCGTATTTGCTTCTCTATAGGTGAATTTAAAGTGAATGTTACCATAGATAGAGCAGAGGGCCTAGATTTTGTTAGCTAAGAGTTTGACTCTCCATGGGCAATGAAATTCTTTATTAAGGATTTAACTAGTTAGTAGCGAGTCGGCTTCCATTATGAATAGCTGTGGGTCCAATAACTTAGCTAATCGAATACCCTCCAAGATTGCTTTGAATTCGTGTCAGAGGATTGATTTCCCTATAGAACATCTTGCAATAGCACTCACCACCTCCCCTTTAGCATTATGGATAACAGCCCATTGTCCACCAACATCCCCTCTAAAAAAGCTATCAGAATTCAACTTCCAGTGACTAGTCTCGAGAGCCATCCATTTGCAAACTATGACGGAAGGGGTATTAAGCTTCAGTGAGATACCCCAATTATCTAAGAAGTCTCTATTTGCTGCACTTGATAATCTGACTAGAAAAAATTTACTTGGTCTTTGTAGACACCTCAATTTGAACGGGCCACTTCTCGAAAGGGCCCAAAAATATCGATTTTCTAAATAAATGGGCCAACGGGCCTTAAAGGCCCAAGTCATTGAAAAGTGACATTTTTACCAACCCGAGGCCCCTAAGACCTCTCAATGGTTTAGGAGACCTACCAAAAGGACTCGGCCTACCTTACGTCTTCCCAATATTCACCGCTCCACTTCCAAAATAAAAAACGCCAAATTTTCGATAAATTTCACCAACGGGCCTAAAAAGCCCGATTCGCCAACACGTGGCATTTTTGATCAAACTAATGATTGCAAAAATCTAAAAAAATTAAAAAATTAAAAATGTGAGACTTGGGATGTCTACCCCTCCTCTACTACCACCGCTCCTCCTCCGAATCTGCAAAAAATCATAGGCCCACCTAAGGCCCATGAGCCCTCAACACTTTCCTAAATCGATTTTTCATCTTACCCTTAGCCTAAAATCAATCCCACATCACCTAAAATCTAAAACCAACCTATACCCTCAAAACCCATTCCAAAATAACCCTCAACCAAACCCTAAAACCCAAAATCATTTCTAAAACCCAAGCCCAACACTACAAAGCCCACAAATCATTAACCATATCCAATTCATTATCCAACCCACAACCCTAACCCATAAACCACAACCCACATCAACCAATCACTCTTTTATCATCAAAAGATGACACATGACATCATCTCCCTCACCCTCCCAAAATATCATCAACCACCTCTTTAAATCCTCCATTCTCTTAAACCAAATACCATTTAATCTCAACCACCATCTTAAACTCACCTCACCAAACACTCCACCCAAATGGGTTGGGTAGGATCCAAACCATTTGGGTCAAAACTCACCCATTTAACCCCCCTTCCCTAAATACCCTCCAATCTCCTCTAAATTACACTCACTTCTCTCTCAAACTCATAACCATTTTACCCTTTTTCTTCACTTCACCTCATTATATCCCTAAAATAACTCCTCAACATCTATAAATACCCTCCTCCTCTTCCCAAAAATGGCCCCCAACTTTCACTACAAAGTTTCTCCCCAACACTCTCTCTACTAACAATCATCACCAATTCTCACCAAGATTACCACTTCTCTCCCACTAATCATCCTCAAGTCTCACACAAAAAAAAAATCACCTACTACACTCATCTCTCTCATCATCTCTTCTCTATTCCTTCAACCATACAAAAGTTGTATTTGCTCAAAATACTAAGGACTCAAGAAGACTCAAAGAAGAAGAAGAAAGAAGATACAAGGTGGGTTCAAAGCAACCCCCCCCCTTTTCTCTTCTACACCCTCTCCTCCTCCCTCTTCTATCACCCCTCTCCCTTTCATGTTATTTTTTAGGATGAATGGACCCCAAGGCTAAAGGTCTATAAGGGTCATTTCCATCAATGGAATGACCCTATGATCAAGCCGAAAATGAACCCCTATCTAGGGCACAAATGCACCCACGTGGCACATTATCTTTCACACTTTTTTTTAAATAAAAAATGATCGAGTTAGTTGAGGTTACCACTCTTTAGTGGGGAGAAAAGGGTGCCTAACACCTTCCCTTTTCTCCAACCGAGCCGCTTACCTCGAATCTAAATGTTCGATTAGTTCCTATCCATCGAGAGTTGCTAAAACGTCAAAAATGTCACTTTTTTCAAAAAATGCACATCGGGTGACCATTTACACCCACTTATAATATGAATGGTGACGACTCCAAATCATAGTAGATGTGGCCGTCGTAATGACGAAATCCCGTGTCTACAATCTTCACATGGTTGATGTGTCAAGTGCATAGAATCATAGATCTTTTTCTTTGGGATACACAAGGAAAAAAATATTTACAGTTCTATGCTCTTGCCACATCAACCGCATACAGACTACGTATGTTTTAACGAGTCATTTTATCATTAGTCTTTAGTAAATGGTATAATTGGTCTTTATGTGATAATCTAACTCGAAAAACGTACTTGATCTTTATGTGGTTGATGTGGCAAGTACACAAAACCATGGATCCTTTTCTTCGGGATACACAAGGAAAAAGATCTATAGTTTTGTTCACTTACCATGTCAACCACATACAAATCGCATGTGTTTTAACAAGTCAATTTATCATTAGTCCTAAGTAAATGGTATAATTGAGAGAAATTAATACCTATGTCACCAAGAGGAATGCAATGCTTTTGTAGATTCTCCACACGGGTGTGGGAAGAAGAATTTCAAAGATTGACTACTTTGTTAATGCTCTCTCCATATTCTTTGGTTCATGAATGAGAGAGAGAGAGAAGCAATGATTTAGATAAAAATAAATATATTAAAATGGAACATTAGTTGGTGCTCAACATTAAGAAACACACAATAAAGAGAGACAAGAAAGTAAATTACTACACTTTTAGCTTTAGCTTGACATGAAGGGAGACACCTACCACACCCCAAGTAGTAAAGTGGGGATAAAACCCTTATTAATTATGTTAATTTATAAGGTTAATGATGACAAAGTGCACTAAACAGGAGAAAACCATAAGAGTTCAGTTATAACCTATTGGGGATTTGGAAATTTGGTGCCACTCAAGGTTAGTTCTCATCTGAATTTTTTTAATTTTTAGTGACAATTATAACATCCAACGCTCCCATCACAGAACTGTAGATCATCTACCTCAGGATACACAAGATTTATGGTTTTATGTATCCTGAGGCAAATGATCTACGATTCTGTGATGGGGGCGTATGTCAGAGGGAGCGATAGAAAATCATTATTCTTATAACATTCTCCATTTATTTATTTATTTTTGCCCAAATTTTAACTCGACTTGACCGAGTTTTAAAACAAAGACTTACTATTGAAAGTAAAATTATTCAAGATTTCCTTTTTTGATTTTCTTCATAAACTAAAGATTAACAACTATGAAACTTATAATTTTTTTTTTTTATAACCGGGTATCCTTGTAGACAACGGATTGGGTCTGTAGCTGAGATTTGCCTAGTCCATGGACCATGGTCTTGTCCAAGGATTAGTCTTGGGGCACGTGCAACTCGCACACATCACATGCACCAAGTAAGTTAGTCTACTCAATAATCATATAACATTCATGCACACTTAAATTACACTACTTTTTTTTTAATACAATAATTAAAATTGGTGGAAACAGAGAATTTTCGATGGAGCAACAAAAGCCCTTTTTTAGTTTTAATTTGGTCTAGAAAGATAGCTCCTCTGGACAACTTCTCTATCACACATTTTCAGATCAATTGACCAGAAATCAAAATTTTCATTATCATTTGACTAGGCTTATGGATTAATCATTTTACGGGAGAACATTTCTGACGTAATTATGTGTCATAATTATAGATGCTTTTCATCGAGATATGAGTTTCAGCATTACTTTTGCAGGCTCAATGTCAGGGCCCCAACTTTTTTTTGTTGGACCGGGTCACGTTAGTGGGCAATTGCCCCAATTGACACCGAGCGAGAGAGCTTGGAAGAGAGTAACAGAAACAAATGGGTAGAGAGAAAAAGATAGTGGAAAAGGGAAAGAGGTCTGAAATGGCTAAGAAAAAATGTCTCCACTCGTACATGTAAAACTAAAATATGGTTTGGATAAATTATTCATGAAAAATAAGTAAAGTTGGTGTGCCCATAGAAGTTTTCTTTTAGTAGTTCTTCTTTATAACTAAACTTTGCTATTATAATTAGAAAAAGGCAGAGTAGAAATGGTGCGAAATCAAAATTTTGATTCCAAAAATGCCCTCATCATCACATTTAAACTTAATATAATTAAAAGGTCATTTTAGTAAAAAATCTAGAAAATTTCAATCTCACGTAGTTAAAATCAAGTTGGTTAGTTTTCAAAATTATAAAAATATCTCTTTTACTATATAATCTTCAAAACCATCCTTTTTAATTGATGTTTTAAATTATAGATAAGCCTTTTTGAAACATGTGTGTTTGCGCATACCACCTTATCATAATTAATAGACTAATGATGAATGCGCACAATAAATCATACTCGATCTGTACCCCGGCTGATGTGACAAGGGCAAAGAACCGTAGATCTTTTCTTTTTGTATCACAAAGAAAAAAAGATCTATGGTTTTGTGCCCTTGCCATGTCAACTGCGTTTGATTTATCGTGTGCATTCATCACAGTTCTATTGTTAGCATGTGCCCCAAGGGCACGCGTTACACTGCATTAAATACACCTTCTAAATAACCATTATTTGATTCTTTTGAGGGCATTTTTGGTAGGAAATTCATTTTCCAAGGTGTAATTAATATAGCTTAAAGTATGCCCTTTGAGCACCTCCAATAATTCTCTTTAAAGTAAATAGCATCCTTTGTCAAAAAGTGACAAATGCTATTTTAGTTAGCCTAAAATTTGTTGATTGTTCCAAGAGACTCAACAAATCATATTTTACTTTTAGTATTTTATATTACTTTACATTTGTTAAACCTATTTAAATCATACTAACGGTCGAGAGTTGACATCTTAGCATCCAAAAAGCATAAGCTGATGTCACAGGCAGGCAAAGAATGAAATTATAAGAATTTTGAAGAAAAAAAATTCAAAAAAACATATTATTTGTCACCGTTAAATTTAAATTTTAAGTTTTGAGAATTCGTTAGCCATCCATTTTCAACACCTTGGATCAAAGCTCAAAAAATATTTTTAAAAAATAAAATAAAATAAAAACTTTTATATGAGTTTTTTCATGAAATTTAGAAAGATGTTGTGTTGGATTGCTAATGTGGTAATCCATGTGGGTCCAATGACCCTTAGCAGAGATTTGAAATCTTACTAAACTAATAAGAAAAGTGCTTTTCATTTTTTTTTAATATTAAGATAACTAATCTCGGAGGCTCTCTAGATGTAGGGCACACGTTAAATTGCAATAAATACACTTTGAAAATTGGAATTTGAGGATATTTTGGTTAAAAATAATAATTTTTTAAGGGCATTTTTGGTATAAAATCCAATTTTCAAAGTGTATTTATTGCAAGTTAACGTGTGTCCTAACAAGACTCATAATGTTTAGGGGTGTCAATTCGTACCCATTTACCCGGAATCAAAACCAAAAACCCTGGTTTTGGTTTCCTTTTTTTTGGAACTGATTAAAGTTGGGTCTAATATGGAACCTAACCGATAGGAACCGGAACAATTAGGTTCCATCCTATGGCTACCCACGGGTATCCATAACCGATTTATTTTGTCATTTATTTTTACATTATATGATTCAAGGTAATCCTATATTTTAAAATTAACATATATGATATAAAGTTCTTCAAATTTCATAAAATTAAATATTTGAGCTTAAGATGAGTCATTTCTTTTTAAATTTATTACTTGTAAAGATAATAAATTTTAATATTTGAAAATAAGTCATTAAATCATCATTTTAGTGGAACAAATTATTATTAAGTTGATACTTTACAAATAATATGTTATTTTTTAAAAGAATTTTATATATATAATAATTTTGAAATAATTTTTCTCATTCAATTCTTGAGAACCTGAACTAACGGATACCCATGATATTTTATGATTCCGGTTCCGGTTCCACTTATTTGAAAATCATAATCGAAACCGATAAGAACCGGAACCGATAAAATATAAAGTTATGGTTCCAATATTCATAGGAACCGAACCATAACCGACCCATTGACACTCCTAATAATGTTATGCTGGTCAAAAGAATGTGTTTGAAATATTTCAAGATTGGGTTGTTCTCTCAATCATTAAGGAAATTGGATCGAATCCTTTTCTCTTTCTTGTAATGAGAATAAGATGAAAAAACTTTGAAACGGGTATCCCACTCCAAAATTTTGAAGAAACCCTCTCCATTGAATTACACGTGGCATTTCTGGAGGTATTCCAAGTTTTCACACAAATGTAGGGGTGAGAAATAAATTAAAAACGCCACATGTCTAACGATGAGGGTTCCTTAAAAATTTTGAAGGTGCCTGCCCGCTTTAAAGTTGGACTTAGAATACAAAGAAGGCTTTTAATTGATGAGAGATTATTCGGTCTTCTTAGATGCTCAATCACCAAAGTATTTAATGTATATCTCTATCCATAAGGTTGTGTCACTCTTTCTTTTTGGGAAATTTAAGTCTTTTGGGGTTTTTTTCAATGATTAAGATACACACTTTGTTGAAGGGAATGTGGTCAAATTATGTTAATTTTGGGCCAAGATGCTTCATTTGAAGAGTTTATGAATTTTTCTTTTTTCTTTTGTTGGATTCCCTTTATCATAAAAGTAGCTTATTAAAGTATGATAATGATAATGCCGCAAGGGTAGACTCTTCAAAATCGTGGGGAGATTTTTTTTTATAATGGAAATTGAGGTATTCAGACATCTTAGAATGCTCAACTAATCCTTAGGGCACGTGCAATCTCCTCCCCTCAAACATACTAGGTAATTTCTGGGATAAATTCCTGAGAGTGGCTCTTAGGGAGTGATTTGACCTCAAGACCTCTACTTCTAAGGTGTACCAACCCTTTGGGGTTAGAATAGTGGGTTTTTGTCGTTCCACATTTTATTTTATGTCACGATGGAAAGATTACTTCGAATGTATTTATCTATCTAAGGATACTTTTTAAATTTAAAATTTTATTTTATATAAAATTTCGTTTAAGTAACAATATTCAATCTTCTCTCACCTTAGTTGTATAAGTATGTGTATAATAATGGAAAAATCAGATGATACTATGTTAGTAACCTTTAAAAATTCTCATAAAAATAATTGTATTTTAAAAATACTCATAAAAATAATTGATAAAAATTAGGGTTTTATTTTATTATTGTGCAATGAAATTTTTGTAAATGCCACAAAATCTTAAAAAGTTACTTACAAATTGATACATCTTCAACAATGACATTAAAATCCTTAATTTTGCATATGCTAGTTTAGTTGGTAAAGTCTTTGAGTGATGATTTTAGAGATCTAAAATCAAATCTCACTAGCTTTAAGTTACTGAACTCATAAAAATAGACTTACCGATCAAAAAATAAATAATCCTTACTTTTTACTACTAAAACTAGCGAAGCATAATAATTCATCATTCTCAATGGGTCCTACCCCAAGACCTTTAACATGGCCCACCAACTCACCAATCAACGCAATCAATTGATCAAACTAAGAATATCCACCAAAGGCAACTTTTCTAGCCCTAGTGCTTTTTTTCTTTTTTTAACCTTTGGGTTCTACCATCTAAAGAAGAGATAAAATGCAAAGACTTGCACCCCTAATAGGTTCCATGATTGATGTGAAGCTAATCGGTTCCATGACTGATGTGAAGAGTAAATGGGACACAAATGCACTTTTAAGGGTTGAAAAATAATATATATTCTTATAAACAAAAATATTATGATAAAGGGTCTTTTATAGTCAATATTGGACCGGTTGAAGAAAGCATATATTATTGATAAATATTAAACTAATTATCTTAATTAGTGTTATATATAAAATAAATCTTGTAGTCAAGGTTCATTATGTAATGATTACTTGATCACTGATTTAAGTATCGATCACTACGTGTCACAGTCTCCATTGTTTTACTTATTTTGGAATTGATTGGCAATATCTCATGGGACACACAAAGTTCTCATTTAAACGTGTCTTAACCACTTAGGATGCACTTGTGATGAAGTGTGTATTGATACTCTTCCTCATTGAGGCCTTATCTCAAAGATTCAGGGTTGGGCCATGGTTTTAAATCTCGTCTGAGATGGAGATGACGTGTCCAATACGTCTCGGTGGTGTCCACCAACAAGATGGATAGACAAGTCAAATGCATCAGATGAGATTAAAACAATGGCTCATTTGTCTCATTGTTGAGCTAGACGACTCAAACGTATTGAAAAACTCGTCCAAGATGACTCAGTCTCGTTTATGGTCGAGACGAGACGTCAAAACGAGTTTTAAAACGAAGGGGTTGGCTAGACAAAATACACACATTCATCACTTAATCTCTGTCACTTAGTCTCGACTCGGCTTATGAGTCCATCATCACTACTCTCACAACCACCATAGATGACATCTTTATATATGGATGAGTTTCAAGCCCACCTTCTTGCTTTTGAGATGCGTTTTGATGCCCAACACGTTCTTCTTCAACAACCACCAATGGAAAATATTGCTAATCGCAATGCTCCCTCGCAACCCACTAGCCAATCGACCCATAACAATAGAGGACGATATTTTAACTCTCGTGATAATCTTTTTATTCATCGCTCCTACTCTACTTCAATAGTTGGCAATTGCCAACGATCTGTGGCCGCAAAAACCATACTGCCAGCACTTGTTGGCATTGGTTTGATCCATCCTACTAACCCAAGGCTCCTGCTAGTACCCTTCCAGCTACGGCATACATGTATGCCTTCTTCTCGATCGGTATCTGATTTCTATTGGTACCCGGATAGTGGTGTTACTAGTCATGTTACACATGATTTAAGCATTCTTCATATTCGCTCTTGACTATAATAGCTATAACAAACTTCATGTTGGCCTTGGACTTCCTATCGCTCACACCAATATGAGTTCAAAAATATCTTACATGTATCCGATATCACTGCCAATTTGCTCATGATAATAATGTGTTTTTGAATTTTATCCACACTTTTTTCTTGTTAAGGACTGCCATATGGGTATCGACGTATCGTGGTTCTACAAGGGCCGAATAAAGGGGGTCTCTATTGTCTCTCTCACCAAGTGCACCTCACTTTTTATATCCCACTTTAAATCGAATTGAGGGTTCACGCAACCCCACTCAACCCGAACCCAAGGTTATATATTAATGTATGAATATTTTTATATCAATTATATACTTTTATTTATTTTTAAAATATTTTTTATTTAATATATAAAAATTTTAGTTATATTAATTGTATTTCTTGTTTAAGATATAAAATTGCTTTACCAATCAAAATAAAATTAGTCTTGTCCAACAAGCCTAACCCGTTTCCTGCCCAACCCATCCGAAACTACCTAAATCGGGCTAGCATGAACTCAACTCTAATTTAGAAATTCAAAATCAAGTTGAACTTGGGTTAATGAGCTCAGGCTCAATGATCGGGTTGAGTTGAGTTCAAGTTGAGGGTTATACCACTTGAGTTGAGCATTATGAGTCCAACCCCTTTGTATGCCAAATAAACCTTCTTTTCACCCATTAAATATGAGAGCTAATATTGCCGTACTAACTTTTTCTAACACCACGCTGACTATGTGCAATTCTTTCGTGATTTACATAGGGATTGGTGTGCCAATAATATCTCCTTTAAATATGGGTAAAGGGTGAATCTCCACATCGTGTACCGAATATGTCAAAATTCTGATTTTCGTATACTGTTCATTTTAATTCCCAAAACATGGACATAGTACACTACAATTTTTACGTGTCTACGAACTCGTAAGTTCGTCATTTTTAATATCTACGAATTCGTAAGTTCTCACTTTTAAACTTGTAAGTTCGTAGATGCGTAAAAGTGAACAATGTATCACATGCATGTTTTTATTAATAAAATAAACAGTATAACAAAAACATAATTAAAACAAAAGTCGTGCATGTTTTTGTAAATATCTCATGGGTAAATCAATATAAGACTCCTTCCCCCTATCCTTGCACCGAAACATGCCCTGCCAAAATTATTCTCTCCATCGGTAGGGAATGGTGGATTTGAAGCCTTGAGCCCAAGATCTAAATATCTTGCATTGTTACGTGTCAACTAATTAAGCTATGCGACAAAGTTATTTTGCCATTTTTTTCTTTTATTTCGTACATTTGTCGTGATTCAATGAATTTGATCTCATAGTACAGTGGTCCCACCAAAAATATCTTCTCAACAATTAGATCCAAATCCTATGACAAGATCCTAAATCCTACAGGTCAACTTAAGATTTTATTTTTCTTAAAATAATGCCGAAGTAACATTGTGAGGGACATCGTGTAAGATGTTACTGTGCACAGAACCATAGATGCTTTCATCAAAATCTCACTTGTATCTCGGTGAAAAGCAAGTATCTATGATTCTAACACACATTCACATCAGCCTATGTCCGCATGATGTTACTCCAGCACAACTCTTTTTCTTATTACTTTGAGTTCTTATACAAAAACCTTTTCAAGAAAATAATTTTTTTTGTATTTGTATTTTCTTAAAATACTGGTTTGTTTAGTAAATGTAAAATTACCGGAATGCTAAAATCAAATATCTTAAATTTATTACAACTCGTGCTAAAGGATTTCATATAGCATATCTTGACATGAAAGTAGATAGCAACCATGGATGCTTTTCACTCCTATCTCAAGGAAAGCATCTATGGTTCTCATACACTTTCACGTTTGGGTGTGCGATGTGAGGTCCAATCTTGAGGTCACTTCAGCATTATTCTTTTATCACGCCTACAATTCTAACTTTACATAAAGAGTTGTGTTGAAGTGACCTAAAGATTGTATCTCATATCTCATCTTACTAACGACATGGAAGTGTGTAAGAATTATAAATGCTTTTCATCGAAATGTTATGAGTAAGGTGAGATATGAGGTACAATCTTGAGGTCACTTCTATATTATTCTTACTTAAATACTATTTTTTAGCTCTTGTGGAAGTAAACACACTATTCATTAGTACATTGTGAAAATTCACAATTAAGATAACTTTATTTTGTTGGTTGGTCGACGTGGATTTCACTTCACAAGTAACTCAAAAAGCCAACCTTTCATAAATACCAAATTATTAGCGAAAGATCAAAATAACTTTTTAATCAGTAGACATATTTTTAATGAGATCAATAACATTTCAAAGATCGAACCCAAGTTTTTCATATCATCATCCATAGATTTTGCCAACTAAACTAATAAACATCTTTGATAATTATTTTCTTGATATTTTTATTTTAAAATTTTTAATTTAAAATTAAATTTATAAAAACACTTTTTATATAATTAAATCAAATGTATTAACCAGCCAAATCAAATATTTTTCCTACCTTCATTTTCAAGAAGGTTTCAAACTACAAAGTATAATTTTGAAACTAGATTGATATAAGATTAATGATTTTGTAACGCCCTTGACATGGAATGTGTTAAATTATAGATTCAGTTTCTTGGGATACACAACTACCCATATTTATGTGCATGTGCAATTGTGTATCCCAAGGAAAAAATCTATGATTCCAACCCATGCCACATCAGGGGCATGTGTCAAAGGGGGTCTTTGAAAATCACGACTCTTGATATACTCCAAATATGAGTCATGATAATATGACTTGCCAAGTGGCATACTAAATTGACTCCTTGACGTGACAAGTTCAAGAATTATAGATTTGTACGCCTCAAGATTCATGATTGCACTTCCCCATTAAAAAATGTATCCTAAGACGTATAGATCTACGATTCTCGAGCTTGTTCACGCTAAGGAGTCGATTGTGTATGCCACCTAACGAGTCATATTATGAGGACTCTTCAACCATTATTATTCAATTAAACCATATTCAAATCAAGCAAAAAATAATTTCAATTAAACTAACGACTCAACTCTTCTTCATGAGATTGAATCATAGAACATTTTTATTATTGGTGAGAAATAAAAAAATTACACTTAGTAACTTTTTTTCTCTTTCTTCTCTATAATTTTCTAAAAACTAAAAAAATAAAAATATTTTACCATACTAACAGGCGCACGTTAGTCGCATCCCCATCCTACTTGTCTTCACCTTAAGCGAATTATTAATTTAATTTTATTATTATATAAGGGTTGTGATTCCCTAGCTGAGATGTCACAATCACATTCGATCTATCGAGCAATAGAGATCTCATAGGTTTCTAAATTCGGCAACAATTTATCAGAGCTTGTAGTACTGATGTTGGGTTGCTCCTCCAATTAGAGCTTTGTCTTCATCCTCCAGTAACCCTTCAACCTAGAGCGCATGTTAGAATTCTTAGCTCAAAATTTACTATTTTTTCTTTTTTTGGTTTTGTAGAGCTGCTGTTGGCACCCAATTTTTACTTATGAGTCTTGATTTTTTTTCTCTCCACCGACAAACTCTACCCACATGACTGTGCATAGAATCATAGATTTTCATCGGGATACACAATGCACATCCCCATAAATATGTGCATTTGTATATTCCGGAAAAAAAAAAGATCTATGATTCTATGCACTATCACGTGAAAAGTGTTTAGGTGGAGTTTGTCAGAGGGAGAGTTAATTTATCATTACTCTTTACTATTTAAACCTTGGTTAAAAAATAAGAATAATGATTTTCTGACTTGTCTCTTTGACATATGCGGTCATACTCTTTTGACTTAACATGCATTAAAATCATATTTTTTTCTTGGGATACGCAATTGTACATATTTATGGGGAAAAAGAACATGCGACGTTAGGTGCGTATAGAGGAGTATGTCAGAGGGGGGGAGTCACAAAATCGCAATTCTAAAAATAAAAGAAAGAAGTGAACATTGAGAATAAGTAAAAGTAGGACATGAGATTATAATTTGAGCCGAAACTTGGAAATGGTATATAGATTGAAATTGGAGTGTAATAAGTAAAACTTGGGTACCAATAGCAGCTCTATATCTTTGAAGTTTAAAAAACGGAAAAGAAGAGAGAAATTACCCAAAATTCGTCGTCGTCTTCTTCTTCTTCTTGTCGATTGAAATCTGAAACTTTGGGAATTTCTTTTGTTGCATCGTTACGGGCGAATCTTCCACGTACTCTAGGTCTACTGTCGGCTAGTGTCTTTCGACATGCATACTGGTTAGAAACAGAGAACAAAAAAAAACATTTTTTTAATCAGATTAATCGAAACCATCTGTTTTAATTTTTAATTAATTTACTATATTTAATAAAATTAGGAGAGGGGTTGTCTTTTGTTTTTTTTTACCTTAATTGTTTTGTTGAAATTTCTGTGCGCACGCTTGTTCCTGTACCTATGAATCCTCTGTTTCCTCTCTTCCGGACTGCAACGTCTGACTTTGCCACCATTTTCCTCCATGAAAGAGTTTTCCGAAGTTAAAGGACTTGAGGATTCCTTAGTTTTGATTCTCTAAATAACAATGAAAAAAAAAAACCATAAAATTATTAGACTTGAAAGAAACCCATGAAGGGAAACAGAGAAAAATAAAAAAATAAAATTGAGAGTTACTAACTTGTAAATCGCCTGTGCTGCAGACCCTTCTCATGGGTCCGATACATTCTTTGTTTTCTTTCGAATCCAAAACTTGGTTTTGAAAAAAGGGGGTCTCCGTGAGAGAATCGAAGCAAGGTTTGAAGAAAAAACCCAGCTTTTGGTCCAGAGATTTGCTAATGAAGCTCTGCATCACTGTCTCAGTACCAAAGCTATTATTAGGTTGAATGAGAGAAGAATCATGCAAATAAGAGTCAAAACCAAGACAAGATTCCTCCGATTTCACCCCCAAAGAATCCAAAACAGAGAAATCTGTAATCCCATTAATGGGGAGTGACTGAAATTGGGTCCTTGAACCAAGAGACAAATTGTTTAATTCTTGACTTTGAGAATAAGAGAAGGGATTAGTGGTTAATGAAAGAGATGAATTAATTGGAAAATTCTTGTTTGAAAGGTTGGATGAGATGGGTTGAAGGATATCAGATGGAGAATCTTCAAAAGAGACGAAAGGATCAGACAAGAATTGCATTTCGAGATCAGAGGAAACCATATCAGGGCTTGAATTGTTAAAGAGATAGCCATCTTCAAAGAGGGAGAAATCAGAGGACATTGAGACGAAGAAGAGAGGTTTGAAAGTTTTTTTCTTTTTCTCTGTAAATGTGGGTTAGAGCTCAAGACCAAAAATGACAAGAGTTTGGTCTGGTTTAAATATATTTAGAGGGAGAGCTACTACTAGCACACATCTTTGTCTGCCCTTCCAAAAAGTTCCTAGTGTCCCAACCTATTAGTCTCGTCGTGGGACAGTTTAAATCCTGCCTTTCTACCCATGGTTTTAAAACTCATCTCATATCGTCCGAATTAATTCGATATCGGAACTAAACGAGACCAACTCACAAAATTGCTTTTTTGACCCAATTTTAGGACTCACGTTAAACTTTTTCATTTTTTGAACAAGATGTCTCAAATGTATCAGAAAACTCATTCGAGATGAATCGATATCAAAAACTCATTCAAGATGGCTTGATATCGAGCCCGGACGAGACGTGAAACCAAGCTGTAAAACCATGTTTGTAGCCTACACTATACGTGCGTTTCAACATATGGGTAAAGGACAATTCTGTCATCAATCATGACACCTCATAAAAAATGCCATTTGGCATTGTAACTTGGACCCACATTCAAGTATGTTTGTTTGGTTGTCCAACGGAGTTATACGCTAAAATCATCCCATTTATGAGTTTTCATCATGGCCCAGGCCCATGCTACTGGGTACTTGTTGGAGTGTGGGCCCTGCCCAACTATTGACCTAATAGGGTACTAGGGCTGTTAATTGGGTGGAATGGCCCATTAACCTAGTCTTCTCAATCTAGGAAGAAAAGGTTTGATTGAAATTCTTAAATTGGTTTTGTAAGGGTTGTGTAAAAAGAGAGAGTTGTCCAGTCCTCACTGACCAAAATAATTTTTCCTTTAAAAAATCAATTTTTACTAGAAAAATAACCAAAATGCCCTTTGCATTACATTTATGTCAAAAATATATTAGGATTGCTTAAACCATGCCATTCTATATTAGAAAATATGTTAGATTAGTTTCAATTATGTTAGAAACATGGAAGGGTGATGGTTGATTCAGTAATAATTCTTACTCTACAAATAGTTTTGAATGTGAATGTGTGCCCATTTCCCCAAGATTGAGTTGTTGTGATAGTTGTATTGTACGTCGAGGACAAGGTAGCTAGTAAACCCTCTTTTTCTCTGATTTGCTCCCAATAGTCACTATTGTTTTTTAATTTTTCGAGCATTCCCACGTCTATTATTTTGAGAAACCCTTTCCTTACTATGATAGTGAGGAAAAATGCATTACTAAGCCTTGTCCACCGTCAAAAAGACATCGAGATATTTGTTACGAATCTCAAGGACTTATTTTGTACATCGAGATATTTGTTTTGTACATCTCGAGATCTTTTATTTATTTATATATGGTGGATGAGACTTAGTAAGGTCTTTGTTCCTCACTGTCATAGTAAGGCTAGTCAGAGTCTATTATTTTTATTAAACACTCTAAATGATAGATTGCACTTGTTAAAATCAATTGGGTACACTAAAAATTGGTTATAGAAACTCACTTTTTAATTGAGTGGGTTTAGTGCCTAACACCTTCTGGATCCCATCACCTGACCCCTGTATTTAAATACGATCTCAATCGTGGTTGAGATGAGAAAGTTATTAGAGTGGTTTGAAATGAAATTTTAAGTCTAAACCACATTCATCAATGTTATGTAGAGAAAAGAGATAAGAGAGAAAGAAAAAAAAAAGTAGAGGATCTCATCTATGGTTTCAAAACTCATTCGAGACCTAGACGTATCGCCAGAGTCATCTGAGTATCAGGCATGGACGAGACGGACAGATAAGTCAATTTTTCAGACGAGATTTAAAACCCCATGTTCATTTTTTAAATATTTGAATGAGATATCTCAAACGTATCAAAAAACTCGTTTGAGACGACTAAGTATCTGGCATGGACGAGATAAGACGAGACTCAAAACCAAGTTTTAAAACCATGTTCCCATCACACTCTCCTCTCTCCTTTTCTTAAGAATTTTCTTCTAAGAGGAAGATACTTGTATTCTTTTGAAGAAGATAAATACATTATTGGTGTCATTTTTGACTAGGGCATTAGAACTAAAGATAATAGATGTTCTTTGTTCTATTTTATCTTCGAATAATTGTCGTTTTCAACAAAGTTTGACATAAAAGCATGCGTAGACGGATAAAATTGTGGCAATATGAGATAACCTACACAGTTGATTCCCAACCTTTATTTTTTAGAGACGTTAATGCCACATGACTTCCCATCTACATCACCAAAGAGTTGCACACAATTGGTGTGGCATTAGTAAAAGTTGGTGTGGCATTAGTAACTATCGTAATTTTTCTTTGCTCTTATTTTCTTATTGGAGAAATTTATTTTCTAAATAACTTGTTTTTCTCTTTATTTTCTCATTTTTATTTATTATTTTGAAAATCCTGATCAAAGGTTTTTAAAATGAACGGTCATTGATTCTTAAATTTAAACAGTGTAGATTTAATGTTTTGTTGATGTAGCGATATCTCAACCGCTCAAAACTACTGCAAAGAATTGCAAGAAAAAATTAGGGTGATTTAGACATACCCCCTCACTCTTTGATCAATATTAGAGATACCCTCTACATTTTAAAATTGATGGCATGCCCCTCTTGACCTAGGTTTTGTGTGAGAAATTAATATAAACTGACCTAAATAACCTTGTCTGCGATCACTATCTAAAACCTCCAAAAAAATCTATCATCTTCGACCTTAGGATAAGGTTTTCTACTCACCTTTTCAAACTTGAGATTCTATCTTCTTCAACCCTTAAAACTCAAGAACAACATAGAATTTTTCTGATTTGGGTAGAAAGATGAAGGGCTCTACTAGACATTGAAGAAAATGTGTTTAAGATGAGATAAATAGGTTTTAAAAAATAAAATAAAAAGTTATCATAGAGATTAACAACTTGAAAATGAAGGATTTTAGCATAAAATCTTCAACATTATGGTTTTTACAGTAAATTAATATCCTAAAATTATCATCTTGAAGATGGCAGTTTTTTAAAGAAAAATTATCAAACCTTAAAGATAGTTGCTGGAGACAAGGGCATTTAGCTCAGTTTAGATTAGTCTCTCACACAGAACCTAGGTCAAGGGGGAGCATTTCATCAATTAGAAAAGATAAAGGGGTATCTCTAGTATTGATCGAAATGTGGGGGGCATGTCTAAATCACCCAAAAATATTACAAAGAATATGCTCCCTTCAAAAGGAGAGGCATTTTTGTCTTTCGTAGATAAAAATCCAAGTCACTCAATTTATTTCTCCAATTTTCATTACTTGTGCTACTTTTGGATCCTCATCATGGTTTTAAATCTCATCCAACATCGAGACGACTCATCTAATACATCTCGGTAGCCTCCACCAACGATACGGATAGACAAGTAAAATGTGTATTGGACAAGATTTTAAATCACAGTTCATTGTTGAACAAGACAAACTCAAAAATATCAGAAAACTTATTCGAGATGACTCAATCTTGTTCATGAACCAGATGAGACATCAAAACGAGTTTTAAAACCATGATCCTAATCAATGTATGTTAATACTATCACGTTTAAATTTGATTAATACTGGAGTGACTTCAGTGGGAGACACACAGGGAAAATCTTGATGTGGTGGTGCGCGTATGTCCATAGATGCATTATACTCGTTTCTCAGAGAAAATGCATTTATGAGCATGTGCATGCCACCACGTTAAGATATCCCCCGTGTGTCTCCCGCTGAGGTCACTCTAGCACGACTCTTTAAGTGAAATACCCAATCTTAACTTCTGCGGCCACAACCATTCTAGGGGAAATGTACAAACAAGTCTAATTTGCATTAGTTGTCCTATAATTTTACTTTTGGATTGAACCCATCTCATGAAATAAATAAAAGCATCTTATAATATTGTGGGAAAGTGTTACTAGAGAAAACAGACACACAAATAATACAAGATTCTTCGGGCCGAGCCCACTTCGTTTAGGAAAAGTTCCCCTTTTGATACTATTTTAACTCTTGAAGTCCAAGCCCGATAAGATAACATAAAATAATCATATACTCTGTGGATCCATATGTCTAGACTGTTGAGTTGCACATACGTCTGAAGTTGCTATTGGCAACCCAGATTTTACTTATCACAACCCTATTAAAGATTAAAGCACACCATTCAAACATTACAAAGGTTGGCTTAGATTATTATCTCAACATTATAACGCTCCTTCAAACAATTTTATGATTAGGCTCATATAAAATCAAATCCAAAAAATAGAAATCTAGCAAAAAAATAATAATAATAGTTGAGAGAGCTTCTATTGGCAACCCAACCTTTAGTTTTCTAATCATTCACTTATTTTCTTTAATTTTAATTGGGGTGTAATGAATAAAAGTTGGGGTGCCAATAACAGCTCTCTAAATCAATGACAAAAAATAAAATATATTTGTACCCCAACTTTTCCAAATGAGTCAAGGATTGATTTACCCAAAAAGGTTGAAAATCATGTTATTTCGATTAATTTTTCCCTAAATAAAATATATGTCAAAATTTAAGAATTTGGAGGAGAAAATAAAAATACAAAAAACAAGAGTTGCCAAACAAATCAAAGGTTTTTCTTCCATCTTATATCATTGTTTTTAAAATGAGTTCTTTTATAATCAGGAAAAAACAAGAAGAAGAAGATTATTTCTAGACAAAATACAAGAATACCCCAATTTAAATTGAAATTTTAACGTACCCCGTTTACTTATATTTTGTGAGGGTGAGTTAGGCCCACGGGTTTCTATAAAAGAATGAACCACCCAATTGAAAACTGAAGCTAAGACAAGGTAAGTGTGTGTTTGGTAATACTTCTGAAGTCTGAACGGAATTGGTCCACCTTTAAAATTCAGACTTCAAAAACTCTATTGTTGTTTATTTCGATTCAAATTTCAGAATTAAGAATCAAAATTCAGAAGTTTTGATTCAGCGATAAAAGAAACTGGGTGAAGCTAAGACAAATTAAAACAATACATAATCATAAGTCATTATAACATATAATTATATGAAATTAAAACAACCCATAATCAGAAAAAAAATAATAACAATAATATTCGATTTAATGCATGGGTTTTTTATTCACCAACCCGATATGTGCCAAACTGCAAACTGGTTCGATTAATGCCCCTTCGCAGTTCAGTACAATATGAATGAATCCAATAATACTTACTAATCAATAGAGATGAAAGTGGGTTCAATGGGTTTTTTTAACTTCAAGTTTCAGCGAAATGAAAAGGGCTACCGAACCTTATAAGGTGGTGTGTATATAGCATTTAAAAATAATAATTTACTTAGGGCTTGATTTTATAAAGAATGATGCATAGTTTTTATATTATAGTAGGTGACATGTGCTAAAAAAAATTAGGATTTTGTAAGATTAAAATTTTTATAATTAATTTCATACAAATGAATACTATAAGTTCTTATGGCATGTGTGAACATGGTTTCTCCCTTTGATTATGCCCAAAAATTATATTCATATTCAAAAGACCAAATAATACGCCATTTGCAAATACAGTTTTAAATCTCTCATCTCCACTAAATCTCTTAAACCTATCAAGATTATAAGAACAAAAATAAAAAATTATAGACTGATTTTTATTTATTTATTTATTTTTTGTAATCCAAGGAATATCCCCACCTTTGGTGAGACTAATCTACCTGGGACCGCACGCACCATCCAACACCCTGTCATATGTTACGGCATTTTAGTAGTTATATTTTTATGGAGGGGCATGTAGAGACTCGAAGTCACAACATGAGAAGCAAACCCAATTGCTCCTTACCATCTCAGCTAACCTCCGATGGGTTGGACTGAAAGTTTGATCTTCCCATGCAAACCCCCCCCCCCCCTCCCCAACACACACACACACACACACACACACACAAAATTGGTAATTTTGTAATATTTGGAGGATACCTTTAACTATCCTCTAAGTTGTTAAATTTATTGTACCACTATGTTATTGAATCAATTATATCTATTTTGTTTCTATTTTTCAAGCTTTCATTAAAAGATTACTTTGATTTTGATTTGAGTTTTGAAATGTCATAATTTTCCAGTTTAATTGGTTTTTGAAGTGCTTCTTGAAAAAAATATGTTTTTATATATATGTTGATTACTTTTTAGTCATTGATTTGTATCTTAAAAATATTGAAGGGGTTTTTAGTCATTAATTAAAAGGTAATAACATTTACTTAAGGAAAAACATAACTTTATGTTTCAAATTCCAAGAAGTACAAGAAGCTGAAATAATTCTGAATTACTACTCAGCTATACTGATTTTTTTTTTTTTTTAATAATTGAATTCTTACGTTTTATCTATGAATAATGCTGAAGTGACCTCAGGCTCGAACCTCATACCTCTCATAGTGCACTTCTTGACATGAAAATGCATGGGAGCCATAAATGTTTTTCATTGAGATACAAGTGAAAAAGCATCTATGATCCTATCGACTTTCGTGTCAAGAAATACGATATGAGGTTCCAGCTTGAGAACACTCCAACATGACTTTTTATCTATTGTCAAAATTTACTTTGATTTAGGCCTGTCAATGGATTGGATTTGGATTGGATCAGGGTTAATTTAGTACTGATCTAATAAGAATCGAATTCGAGGATTGATCCGATAAGTATCGAATAGAACCCTTATCAAATAAGGTTTTTATCAGATCTCATAAGATCGAGATCCAATCCATTAACAATTGGATCGGATCCGGATAGGGTAAGTTCAAATCTGATTTCATATATAAAATATAAGTAAATTTTATATATTAATAAATATATAATATAATTTAAATATTTTCTAACATATTATTGGATTAGGACATGATTGATCCTAATCCGATCAAATAAGATATCAGATTGAAACCTTATCAAATCAAATCCTTATCAGAATCCAAAACATTGATCCAAACCTAAAGTTATCGGATCGGATCTATTGACAGCCCTACTTAGAAACAAAAAAAAAAAAAAAAAACAAATTTGACATCTAAAATAAACACATGTCATCAAAACCGTTAGATTGAAAATAGATAAAAGAGAAGAAACTCTTGCATCGAGTCACGTTTAACGGTCTCTAGTCTAAACAAACCATTGAGATGGGAAAACATTGCCAGAGATTCAACTATATCTATCTATCCCCAAAAATCAATACTAATCCCTATAATACGATTTATGTTTGATTGAGAGCCTCATTAAACATAAAAGTTCATAGGAGAGAGACCTCTCGAAGGACTTTATACTTTCTGACTTCTAGCAGACGCGCAGAAAGACCAAGCCAGCTCGGCTCGTGACCGAAGGCATAGCCAAGCCGAGCAAGCCACACAAGGAATCTTCCTTTTTTCATTTTTCTATTTTTATGCTGACTCTCGGTTCGTAGATTCCCACCGTAGAGTAGAAGAAATCCGGATTACGGTACTGGACGAATGAGTCGTTTTATGCTCACAAACTCCTCGGTGCCTGCCACGTCAAGGTAGTTATGTGACAACTAATAAGGGTACTTTTTGTAAATTAGAAAGGTCATTTAGTACACGTGGGTACATGTGATTGGTATATCCCAACTTTTTGTGAGCAAAAAATTTTCCTGGTATGAATGGGAAAAGCATCGATACCGAATTTGCCCTTTATTTTGCTGAAGAATCACGTCAGCAACTCACCAACCAGTGCCCTTTATCCTTGTCTGCCACGTGGCTGATTGTCTTCATTGACCACTGAACCACAAATGTTGGGTCCACCATTGGTGGATCTTCAACATGATTGATCTAGTTTACTATTGGATTAAAGAATTTTTAATGGGTTGGAGTTCATGGTGGGCCTCCCTCTATTGAGAGTCAAATGATGAAATATGCTAAAAATAGTGTGGTTCTCTCCTCCTATAGTCAATATCCATCATTTTAATAAGGTAAGATTGTGTTTGATCTAATATTTTTTTTAAATTAAAATTATGTTAATTTAGATAAATTATCATAGTCATTGAAAGCTACTCAATGTGATGAGTCATGGTCTTTAATTTAATTTTGTCTTTAAGTCATATTTATTGCTAACATGAATAAAATAAAATGTATGGTCAAGATTCATGTTTGGGAATGATAGAAGAGTCGTGTTGGAGTGACCTCTTGACTGGATCTCATATCCCACATCATGACGTGAAAATGTGTAGAAACCATAAATGTTTTTGACTCGTATCTTGAGGAAAGCATGTATGATTTTTTACATACTTTCACGTCAAGATATACGATACGAGGTACAATCTTGAGGCCACTTCAACATCATTCATGGTATAATTTAACACGACTACCAATTTAATGCAATCGTCCTCCTTTATCTAAGTTTGGTGTTGACATTGTAGCGTAAAGGAAACATTGGATCGGTGCAATTTTAGAAAAAAAAAAAAAAAGATTAAAACAAAATTTTAGACTTATTTTGATTATGAGAGATTCTATTACCACACCAAATTTTGCTAATGCCACCCTAATTTATATATAAATCACCTAAGAGTCAGAACACATCTTAGGTGTGGCTTTAGCAAAAGTTGGTGTGACAATAAAAACTATCTTTGATTAGATGGCAAATTTTCGCCATAATCTAAATTGGTAATTATGAGTGTGACCCATCATTTGAAAACTCATGCAAATTTTCATCTCTCCAATCTTTTAAGTCGGAATAAATGCGTTGAGAGATATTGGGGAGTTTCAAAATGGGTGAAAGATTTTGCCATCTTTTTTACAAATAATTAAGGTTGGTTGATAGAGTGTTGTACAATAAAATATCTATATTTGCTTTCAATCAATCCCTAAGAGTTATTCTCAAACAATACTCTCTTATTTGGGAATGGTGTTTACTTCTTTTAATTAATTAAGAGGACTTAATTGTAGCAAATCTAGGAATCTTAGTTTTCTTTGGATCCTCATCTTGTATTATGCGATGAGCTTTAATTTAATAATATATAAATTCCACAAGAGATTGGAAGATCCGTATTATGTGTGCCATACCATACGTGGTAATTCTCAACACAATCCTTGAGCTAAATTTGGTGGGATCCACTAACCCAAGGGACATTTCACCTAATATATATAAATAAATAAAAACATGACTCCATTCCCATCTATAACTATTATTTTATGGGTTGGGATCTGTGGACTCGTGAAGAATGACTTATGAGAAAACACATAATCCCAACTGTTTAGATACATAATCAAATAGTTGGGATTTATAAATATCTTAATAACTCAAATCTCGAAGATACTTATCTCGAGGATGAATCAAAATTATTGGATTTTGCATTTAAAGGGTTGGGATCATGTGTTTTTTTATGAGTCCTTCTTAAGAGTTAAGGGATTCTGACCCTTATTTTATTTGACTAAATTATTTTAAAAACGAGAAGCGTGACTCTACTTCGAAATATAACTCAATCTATGGTTCTAAATTTTGTCCGAGACTGAGACAACTTGTCCTAGTCATCATGATTTCGTCCAACAATGAGAAGAGTTGACAAGTCATCTCAAAGGCATATTTTATTTTGACTCGAAGGCATTGTTATAAATCTCGTTTGAGACGACTCAGACTCATTCATGGACAGGACAAGAAGTCAAAACGAGTTTTAAAACCATGGTTCAATCATCTTTCCACTCGTCCCATAACTAAAACATTTTTGCCTTCCCTCTACCTTGGTTATGGCTTGACTAGTATCAAAAGGTACTTATGCTAAAAATATTAGTTAATAATAAATATTTTAAGATAATTTTAACAACTGAAATTTTCCGAAGGTTTTGAATGAATTAGGTAATTTTTGTAATATTATAATTTTTTTCTACTATCACCTCATTATTGACTTACTTATAATGATCACCAACATTTTAGTAAAATTGTAGTTTTTTATTAGCATATAAAGGGTTACTATTTGATTAAGAAAAGAGGAAGAAAAAAAAAGTTAATAAGGTGACAATGCACCATCCTCAACGAAGAACAAGTTTCTACTATTTTAAGATGAAGGTTTGGAGAATAATTAACTCCCACAGCGTTGGAAAAATATTTGAGAGCAAGAGCAACACCTTTAATAGAATGGATCCGAACACTAATGCAATAAACCATGTTGGGGAAGTCATGAATCTAGACCTCTTATGTGGCCAATTGAGGTAGGCAAGCATGTAAAACCATGTCTAGGTGCGTCAATATGCTAGGTCAGGCTTGGCTTTTGACAATTTTTGTTATGCTGTGTTTGGATTGAGGGAAGGGAAGGGAAGAGAAACTCATTAACAGTGTGTTTGGATTGAGGGAAGGGAAGGGAAGGGAAGAGAAAATATGCTGTTTTCTCTTCTTTTCCCCTGTTTGGATTGTTAAGTGAGGAGGGAAAAGAAAAAAAATGGAGGGAAGAGAAGGGAAAAAATGTAAAATTTTGTTCCCCCCAAAAATGGAGAGACGAGGAGGGAAGGGAGGAGACGAAAATTTTCATTCCAAATTTGTCCTCGTCATTTTGAAAATTTCCAAAGAAACATGATATTGGCAGACCAATTATTACTAGTTACACCCCAAGTAATAAAATTCACAGAAACCCTAGAGATGTTTACGAAGGAGACGAAGAAGAAACCGTAGAGAGAAGGAACTTCAGCGACAAGTTTGAAAGAAAAAGTTGAAAGAAAAAATGGAAAACAAAATGTCCAAATCCAATAACGAAGAGACTCTCGATGATGAAAATTCAATTCGAAACGTGAAGCAAAGTTTCAGAGACCAATCCAAGGTAAAGCAGAATCAATGGCATTTGATTTCCAGCGTGATATTTTATTTTATTGTTTTTCTTTTTAAAGTCGCTCAAACTAAGGAGATTTTGTCGAAACAAGCGGTTAAAATCGCAAAATGAGCAGAAGAACACGAGCAATTTATCAACAAGGTATGTATTTGTTTTGAATTTTTTTTTCCAGAACCTAATGGGTGTTTGGGTAGTCTTCATCTTATATTTTAGTTTTTTTAATCATTTGGGTTGGTAGATTGTTGGGTTTTTATTGAAATTTTGTTTTGTTTTGTTTATTTTGGTTCTTTTGAATTGTCTGGGTGTTTGGATTATTGGGTTTTCTACATTTTGGTTGCCTTCATCTTATACTTCAGGTATTTTATCATTTGGTTTAGTAAATTTGTTGAGTTTTTATTGAAATTTCGAATTTTTTGTTTGGGTCTTTCGACTTTTCTGGATGTTTGGATTAATAGATTTTCTTCAATTGGGTAGCCTTCATCTTATATTTCAGTTATTTACCATTTGGGTTAGTAAATTTGTTGGATTTTTATTGAAAGTTTGATTTTTTTTGTTTTTGTTTTGTCTTTCGACCTTTCTGGGTGTTTGGATTAATGGGTTTTCTCCATTTGGGTTGCCTTCATCTTATATTTCAGGTATTTTGTCATTTGGGTTGGTAAATTTGTTGGGATTTTATTGAAATTTAAAATTTTTTGTTTGGGTTTTTCAACTTTTATGGGTGTTTGGATTAATGGGTTTTCTTCATTTGGATTGCCTTCATCTTATATTTCAGATATTTTGTCATTTGGGTTAGTAAATTTGTTGGGTTTTTATTGAAATTTCAGTTGTTTGTTTAGATTAATGGGTTTTCTTCATCTGGATTGCCCTTATCTTATATTTCAGGTATTTTGTTATTCGAGTTAATAGATTTGGTGTTTTTAATGAAATTTTGATTATTTTGTCACATGGTTTCGAATTCTGGTGTTGAGAATATGAGTTTAATTTCGAAAATCTATCTCCATTATGCAGGGAGATTGTTGCCATTCATGAGCAAGGGTTGGTCTCTAGTTGTTGGTAGGTTAATTGCTCATTGACATCTTGTTAAGCGATTGGATTAGAAGCGAAGTAGAAAAGAAAGGGAATGGTAATTTATAAAGGAATCACAATAAAGTTTGGCTATTCTACAATTTTTTTACCACTCCATGGTTATATTTCCGCATTGGTCATAGTAGATTGCAAATCTTGTGGAAGTTTCCTTGTCTAGACCACGAGGAACGATATGAAATGTTGATAGTTCACGTAACCCATTTCAACCTATCCACCGATCAAGAACAACTGAGAGCATTCAAAATATGCTTCACAGGATGGCAAAATATGTTTTGTTTTAGATTAAACATCAACTATAATACTAGCAATGGAATATGGTGGAGGTTTAATTGGAGATCTAAATGTAAAAGCTTGTTCCCCGCTCGTCAAGTCTGGCATTTTTCAAATGAAACTATGAGAGCCAAAGCTGGGGCTCTTCTTTAATGATTGAGGATGTTAGATTCAAACAATATTGTCTTTATAAAATTTAGATTAGAAGTGTGTATGGTAAAATAATAGGCCGGAACACTTGTGGATACTCATACGATTGCTATCAAACTTATAATAAGGCCTATATCAAAGCAAAGGGAAGAGTTTCTTTCAAGAATTAAATAATCATGAAAATAAACTCCCCTATATTGTAGGGTGTGATATAATTTTGATTTTGTTAAGTTTATGCAAGTCTCATACACCTTTGATCTATCAGGATTTCTGCTACTACACCAATACAATTTTCTTGGTCATGCTCCTCCTGTATCCTAGAAACGAAAAGCTTTTCATGGTTTGCTTCTCCTTTGCAGAGGTAAGTGCACTGTCCTGCTTTATTTTGGCACCGTTTAGATAAAATTCTAATTCATATGCCATGAAATATATACTGTTGTAGTAGCAACCACCAACTAGTAACTATTGGTTAGAAAAGGAATCTTAAATGAGAACAAGAGCTTCCGCATACTCATGACTAGTAACTCCTGTAAAGTTTATTAGAATGGAAGTATTGAGCACAGTTCTTCCAATTATTTCTATTTTTTGTTTCCTACATAGTAATTAAGTTTCAACCTAGATTTTTAAGCCATCTTTGAAAGTCTAGTCAAATTGACTCTTTCCTGAGATGTTGCATTTTTAATATTACATGTCATTGAATTAAGTTATTGCTTAACTTATTGTGTTGAATCAGCCACTAGAGCTTCTTTGTGAATTTGTGTTTTACCATACTTTGCTTCAATTATCTTTTTCTTACTGTCACTTTGGCTAGCACAAAGATTTCCCAACAAAGGTTCATGTTTCTGTTAAACCGTGTTTCTTCTTACATGGAGATCTAAGTCATCTTTCCATCTTTTCCTTTTATCCATTCTCTCTCGACTGTGGTGTCTCACTCATAATATTCATTGAATGTAATCACCTATCAGACGGGATTAATGTTGGCAATTGTGATCCCCACCTTCCCCTTCTCTAGTATTTAGTTATGGTATTGTTCTTGTTGAAGCTTTCATAGACCATGCTTTATACATCATCTTTTTATATTGTTATACAGGAGTAGCAGAATTTCATTTTTGTTGTCAATTTAGGACTTAGGTTTCCTAAATTGCTCTCCACTGGTTTAATTTGCACATCATTTTGTTCTTGTTTCAAAAGGAGGAGTTTTCATCTTTTATTTATTTGCTAGATCAGTGATTTGGAATCTAATTTGTAATTGATTTACAAATTAGACGTCTGAAACATAGTTCAGTGCAAAATGACGTGTGGCAAAAGATAAATAAAAGAATTTTTTTTCTAGAAATATAACAAAATATTAAGGATTCGAACAGCCTTTTTAATTTCTAGGGGATCAAACTTACAAAAGTATTGTTTGAACAATAATCAAGAAGTCTTTGATCACCCTCACGAGGCCATCTTTCAATGTGTCCTACAAAGTTTGAAAATTTCCATTGAAAGCATCCCAACTTCATACCTCCACAACATCTTCACCAAGGGAACTAAATCAAAGAACACTTTGCACCATCCATCTGATATTCCATAAAAAATGGACCCAATCAGCCTATGGGTACTCTTGCATGCGCGTGTGTTATTATTGGTTTTCTTTGCATATGGCCAAACGAGCTCAAAATTTTTTTCTCTTACTAGAGTTGTTTTAAAATTTCTTGATAAAATAGTAGTTTCTGATTTTGTGAATCCTAATAGTAGTTTCTGATAAAATAGTAGTTTCTGATTTTTCTCTCTTACTAGAGTTATTTTAAAATTTCTTGATGGTCATTTTCTCAAACTCCTTTTACTTGCATATGATTTGTGCCTCATCTAGATTGGAAAAGTACCCAAATGTGGAAGAAAAAGAAAAAGAAAATAAAATGAGACATGAAAGTTGCTTTGTTGCCTGGGAATGATTTGCTCCAATAGTAGTGTTCAATTCAGTCAAACAAATTTTATGATATAAATTTCTTACCATTTTGCATAATCTACTGCTGCTTGTATTAAATTAGTTTTACTAATAGGTCTTTCTTTTCTAGAACTATTAAGATTTTGTCAACCACACAATATTCTGTTTGATTATTCTTAAACTTGGAGCTTTCTCATCAATTAGTGCCTCTATTATGTGTTCAGACAACATATGAAAATTTCCAGTACAGAGCTGATAGTAGGCATAATGTCTACAACTGGGGGTGTGTGAATAATTTTTTTGAAGTATTCTGCACGAAGATAATGCCCTCGAGAAACAAATTTCATGCTTATGTACAAGAGGAGGTTCAAAGGCCTCACATGGCTCGTACCCGGGAACCAGTACTAGATGATTCAGGTGGAGACCCACGTGCCAAGGTAGAAGATGATCTAGAGATAGGTGGAGATCTACTGAAGATCTCCCAGCGTCGTAACTTTGTTGAAGCCAACGAAGATGTAGATGTACGCAGTAGAGGAAGCAACGGAACACATCATGGTTCTTCTGAGGCTGAATTTGGTTTGGGTTCAGGTCAGCAACCACCGGGACAAGAGGCACGCCACTTGAGTTGGGGCAGGAGAAGTGGGAGCTGGGAGATAGCACCGGATATTCTCTCCATGAATACTGCAACCACTCAAAACAGAGGCAATAACCATTAAGATGTTTATTCCAGTTAATTTCGTGCAACTTTCACGTGATGCCAACACACAAAATACTTGAATGTTCTTTTGTGGGTTTGGAAGGTTTAATTCTGGCCATGGTGGAGCATAATGGGCACTTGGAAAAATACAAATGTACCCATGGGAATCAATTTGATTTATGGTTGAACCTTGTACTATCCTTTTTTTTTTTTTGCCGGGGAGGGGGGTGATGTAAATTGTTGAATTTCTTTAGAAGGCATCGGGACTGTGTTGTAATTGTTGAAGGTAGGTGATAGAAGTTTCTTCTGCCTTAACTTTTCTTGTATTTTTTTGTGGGAGGGAGGGACTTAGTGTTGAGTTAACAGTTGATGTTTGAGAATATTTAGTGTTGGCTTTGATTCTTTTGTGTAAATCAATGATTTAAGATGTATAATGTTTATGTTTCCTGCATTGAAACTCTCTTCAGGTTAAGTACAGTTGGTTCAATATGGGGGGGAGTGGAAGTCCTCCCTATGTTTGCACTGGGTTTCACCATCGGATCGATCCTCACCAAATATTAATTTGGTTGGCTGTTCTCTCTGTTTCTTCTCAACTGTTTTGCTCCCAATATCTATAAACAAAAGTATCTCAAACAAACCCACCTTCCAAATCCTTCAAAGGGATATAAAAACCTTTCCAATCTCAGTAAAATAAAAATAAAAACAATAGCTAGCAATTGTCGATAACTTAAAACCCAAAGCCAAAAGTATTTGAAAAAAAGTAGTTATAAAAATATAACCAAGAGGAAGCCAAAACAACAAAGCAGGTTAAATAGGTGCTCTTTTACAGTGTTGGGTACTTTCAAAACATTGTCTTCATCATACACAATTATGCTTACTGATCCTTAATTTTCCAACTGTTCCTAGTTGAGGTGAGAAAGTCACCCAACGGAATTTAAATGAGACCTATTATAAATAACATGAACAATATGTACCAAGATATACTAAAATTATTTCTTCTAATTTTATATGAACATACTTTTAATTGTCTTACAAATCTTCGATCCATTCTTAACATCACTCGCAATAAGTAGACGATCATCATCATCATCAAAATCTCCGTCATTTTCAATTTCTACATCGATTTTTTTGCCAATTGGTAGTAATTTTACAGAAGATTTATGGATTTTGGATCCAAGATGATCATTTTCATCATCTAATTGGAATTCTAGGAATGAATTTTTTGGAAGAGCATAATAATTATTATCCATTTTTCAATTAAAAGAAAACAATCATATAAAGAGGACTATTTACATTTATAAAGATTAAAAGTAGAAAGATTTGAAGTTGTTTTTGCAGATATGAGAAAAGATGATAGAGAAAGAGACAGAGATCTATGTGATCTTGAACGTTTGATTGTTTATATTTTATATCATTGTACAAGTAGAATTTTATTTTTTAGACTATGAAGGGTATAATAGTCATTTGACAATAATAATTTCTCTTCTCTTCTCTTATGAATCCTAACCAAACAGGAGAAACTTGACTTTTTCTCTTCTCTTCTTTTTCAATCCAAACAGGGTAAAGGGAAACTCCCCTTCCCTTCCCTTCCCTTCCCTTCTCTTAATGAGTTTCTCTTCCCTCCCCTTCCCTCAATCCAAACACAGCCTAAGGGAAGGGAAGGGAAGGGAAGGGAAGGGAAGAGAAGACTAGTTTCTCTTCACCCTGTTTGGATTAAAAGAGAAGAGAAGAGAAAAAATCAAGTTTCTCATGTTTGGTTAGGATTCATAAGAGAAGAGAAGAGAAATTATTATTGTCAAATGGCTATTATACCCTTCATAATCTAAAAACAAAATTCTACTTATACAATGATACAAAATATTCTTACTTAAGGATTGATCAATTAACATCTCATTCATCTTCCTCACTATTTATTTATTTATTTATTATTATTATTTTATTTTATTTATTTTTTTATTATATTTTTTTTTTACTAACCAAGGATTGTTATATTTTTTTTTTATTATAACAACTACCTTGTTGTGCTACCCATTATCATGAAGGAGAAACTGCCATCATCACAAAATGACCACCTTTGTTATATGCACAAAAACTAACTAAAAGGTTTTTATTTTTCTTCCTAATTTGGGAATACCTGGCAAAGAGCATCCGTCAGCAAGATCCTTGCTTCTTGGGTCTGACTTGTTTTCCAAACCTTGAAATCAGGATGGAAGTAATTATTCTCATACCATATCTTAAGTGATGACATGGAGAAGGGACCCTGTGTATCACCAAATGGATCCACGTAATGCCATATATCACTTTCTGGGTTATCAGGTAGACGGTTTTCAATTGCATCATTAGGACCTTCATCGTCTTCATCCTCAAGAATTATTATATCTGCAAAAGAACGATATATCATTGTTTTTAGAGTGCAACATAGCCAATGCAAATACCAACTCTAAAGTAACCTTAGTCACTATCTACTGAAACCGAGTCAACTTCGACAAGTCGATACTTGGTAGGTACTTAAAACCTTCGCTCTAATTAGCCTCTGTCAAGATTTATTATATTAAGATTTTAAGCCAGTCCACACAAGTCCAAGATCTCATCTTGGATGAGGAAGGTAGAGAAGAATTGCTAAATGATCTTTTCCAGTATCCAAGAATGAGGGTGTAAGTAGTAATATATGGTCTGTCAATATAAATAAGTTTTGAAAATTTTAAAAAGAATGAGGGTAAATTTGGAATAGAAAAGTCTGTCTCTTCTCTTCCCTCCGCGTCTCTCCATTTTGGGAGGGAACAAATTTGTTACTTTTTCCCCTTCCCTTCCCTCCGTTTTTCTTCTCTTCCCTCCCCACTTAACAATCCAAACAGGAGAAAATGTGTTATTTTCCTTTCCCTTCCCTTCCTTTCTCTCAATCCAAACACAACGTTAGAGTTGTGCAACATTAACTTCCTACAACACTGCTTTCTACATTGTGCTAACGTGATGTGCATAGAATCATGGATGTTCTACGGTTCGGTGAACACCACTACATCAACGCAATGTTGTAGGAAGTCAATTTAACATTTTTCTTTTTAAAATGTTCAATTCTACTCAAGCATATAATTCAAATTCAAGTGTGCATTACTTGACATTCAAGTAACACTAATGACGACTTTTAAATTAAAAACTCCATCCAACATATGTGCATTTGCAAGTGAGATTCAATGGTGGTCCAATTGAAACATGAACCAAGGCTCAAGCAAGACCTATGAAGTTAGTTCGATAACAAGCTTGATCTTTATATTTGTTAATGAATCATAAGTCAATATTTAGTAATGGGTCAGGATCCCTGGACTCCTAAGATGACTCAAGAAAAAAATGCATGATTCCAACCTTTTAAATGCAAAATCCAATGTTAGAGATTTATCATCGGGATAAGTATATTTGAGATTTGTGTTATCCAGATACTCATAAATCTCAACCATTGGATTTTATGTTTAAAGGGTGGGGATTATGTGTTTTTTTCATGATCATTCTTAGGAGTCAATAGATCCCAACCCTTTAGTAATTCCTTGTTATACATACCCTAATTTTTTTAATCAATAAAAAGATAAAAGTAAGTGGATATGAAATGTGAGGATTAAACTTTTTTATGTTGCCACCAGGTAAACCTGTTTTCAATGAGATCAGTAACACGGTGATGATTATGAGAGCCAAATTTGGCTCGACAGAATTCTCCAACCTCTGGATGTTGCTTTAGAATGTTATCTCTATCTTACTTCTCTATGAACCTTTCTTCCTATCCCTTTTTCGTTCAATCCTCAATGGGCTTTTATGAACAAATAGAGAATCCTCTTTTTCCAAAGGCTTGAGATTTTCTTTTCATATTGAATTCTTGCCCTTTCTAATTTTATCTTCGTGATCTCGTAATTATTCCTAATGACCTGGGAGTTTCTTTATTCTTGATTTTACCTTATCTGACCTTCCACGTGGTGTTTTCTTATAGTTCTTTTGACATAATGTTTCCTTATTTGACCATCCATGTGGTGGGCCTTGTTATGGGTTCATATTTTATTGCTCACAAAAATGGTAATTGAATCCAATTCTTTGCTATCATGACCTATAGACTTTATCAACGAAGCTAACTAACACTTTCAAAAAGTTACTAAACCCCCAATCGTTACGTATTTTTAAGATAGTAAAAAAAAAAGGGGTAAATTCTATATGATTTTCATTTTTTTTTTCACGAAAATGATTATTTAATCTACAATCTTTGTACAAACCACTAATAATAATCTGATGGTGTAACTTATAATTTCTTTAATTCAAATGTAGGAGACCGAGACATATCACCTATAAGTCATCTCAATATTGCCCAACAATGAGAAAGGCGAACAAGTCAATGTACCATACGAGATTTAGAATCCACGTTCATTTTTCTCATTGTTGAAAGAGACATCTCAAACGTATCAGAAAATTCATCCAAAATGACTCGATTTCATTCACGGATAAGAAGAGACATTAAAACGAGTTTTATAACCATGATGTAAATTCATTAAAAAAAACGTAAATAGTAATGTTGATCATAATATACAGATGGTTTAATAAGAATAAATAATTACAAAATTAAATATGTAACATTTTTTTTGGTTATCAAGAACGAATGACTGATTCAGTAATTTTTCGAAAAATACTTTTACCTTTCTGAAAAACAACCAAAATTTTTGCCCAAAAGATGAAATTTACAAGACAGAAGTCTCAAAATAGAATTCTATAGGCAGTTCGGTGTTTGAGATCAACTTATGGTAAGTTAGTTATTCTCTGTCTCTTTCAAATTCTATGTAGTTGAGACCGTTCGATGATCATCTAGATTTGTGTTAATCAGAATCAGTGGTATTATCGTAGGGATGACGTATCTATTATTCTCTTAAGGAGGATGCTAACAGTCCCAAAAAAGATAGTAAAAAAAAAAAGGATAGCTGGGCACATTGTTTTCGACTGGAATTGGGAGTCCGAGTCATCATCGATGGTGTTGACTTAATAACAAAGCCGCCAATGAAATTAGCCGATTTAGGGCTAATAGGGTAGTTTCGGAATATAGAGGGAATACGAAGGGTAGTTTAGGAATGATGAGGCAATAAATACGTGGTGAGGGAAGGAGGATTGTATTTGAAAAAGGAGATTGGAAGAGAGGGAGAGGGAGAGACGAGATTGATTTTATTTGTGTGGAAGGAAACAGAAGAGAAGAAGAAGAAAACCTAATCTTCCATTATCGATTCCAAGAAGAAAAAGAAGAAACGAAGCCAAATCGACCAAAATCTCATATCTTCATCATCATCATCGACAACACAGTTCTTCTAAGATAGTAGTGTTGAAGAAGGATTCGACGAGTTTTCGTCTGCAAAGATCGATTTCAGGTATTCAAACCCTAGATCTTGATTTTCTATGTTTTTTTGGTTGTTTTTTCATCGATTGAGGTTAAAAGTGGAGTTGTTTCCTCATCGGTGCTTGTGGTTCAAGATATAAAAAGGTTATAATCGTCGCAGAAGTTCAGATGAAGGCTTCAGTTCGAATTTTGAAACAGATTGAAGGTCGCGTTAGGGTTTCTGAAGAACCACGCAACTGGTTAAGAGATGCTTTGCTTGTTAGATCTGTTTGGTTTATAGGATTATTAGATTATTATGTGATGAAGAAGGAATATTTGATCTGAAACGGAGTTTTGTTGTTCGGATTCACGCCAAGAGCAGCTAGTTTCCGCTCTCATTGAAGAGACTCCTTTCTTTTACAGGGATCTTGAGTGAACTTTTGTACTAATTTTGCTTGATTGCTTCAGTAGGAGTAAAAAATCCCTTTTATGCACCGTAAGGCAAGGCATTCTAATCTGCCCGGCGGAGGGGGTTGTTTGTCCAGCTTCTGTTGGAACCATGTGGAAAATTTTAGGGTTTGCGGCAGGATCCATTATGATTGTTAATGGCTCTGATTCATCTTCTTAAATAGTTTAGGTCAACTCGATCTCCTTGTCTACAGTAACCTATATCTCGAAAACATGTTTTTTGAGGATTTGGGTGTTTGAATGTAGATTGAAAAGCTTACAGGTTTATAGAATATTTATAATGCCTCAGATCAAACAATGAAGCAAACGAAGATTATTGCTGACTTTTTGGAAGTTTAGATTGGTTGATCTGCGACTTTTGACATGGAATGTAGAAGGTTTGCGATCAACTTCTTTAGATGAAGAGATAGTATTGTTCATACGTTGGGAATTTTGTTGTTTAAGATGCTTTGGATCTCTGTCCAGTAGCAGCAGATTGTTTGATTAGTTTCGAACTAACTACATAGGGCACAATTTCATTGAACAACTATCTCTCCTTTTCTAATATGGCATATATATGTTGAATGAGAGAAACTCTCACTATTGGGTGTTATAAGCCCTGATATTGATGTGCTTGTCATGTCCTGTTTTATGTTCCTTGAAGCTTTTCATCATCTCTGTTTATCTGGCTCTCTAACGCCCCAGGCTCACAACAGTTCGACATTGCCCGTTCTGGGCTGAAGCCCACACGGCTTTAAGACTTGTCCTACCATGTAGGGTTTGATTTGTCCTCATAGCCCAGGCTTTGAACGTTCTCCTACCCAATGTGAGACTAATCAAACTCCTCCCTACTATTCCATCCTGCAATGTAACGGCTCCACTTTGACCTCACACGGTCTCCACAGCCATTTCCACGTCCACTCAGTAGTGCACAGGCTGAGCCGTTACAGGCTCTGATCAAGCCCTCTTTCCACCATTTAGGTTTTGATCTACTCCGAAGCCACAATGTGAATTGGGGGGAGTTGTATGTAGGCCTTCAAGGCTGGTTAACATGGTCTGCCCAGCTATTGATTGAACTCTAAATAACTATAGCTAATATTGAGTTCATGTCTTCTTTATGGTGCCTAAGCTGATCTGAACTTTATATCTTGACAGGTAACATCCTGTAGTGGTGATTTAAGAAGGGATCTGGTGCAAGGGCAATGAGTTTTAGTTAATGGTTTGTTTTGATGATTCCTTCTCATTATGATTCTTAGATGCAGATGGGGATGCTTGAGACATATGTGTGTGTCTCTTTGTCTAAGTGGAAGATGTTTCTGTTGACTTGCAGATTCGTTTATGTACTTGTAGTGGGGAATCAACCCCTGCTCTCAAACTAAGTAAAAAGCGATTAGCAGTGGCATCCTGCAAGATTTGTGGTGGAAACCTGTTAGTTGATGGGACTGGGTCTCTATCTGGGAATATGCTGAGCACAGTAGGCTTGGAAGTTACAAGTGTTATAAATCCCGACTTGACTTGGAAGACAGTTTCGAAAGGTAACAGGAGTGCATCAAGACGAGCTAGGAAACCTATTGCAAGAGGTCTGGAAGAGAGTGGGGATCCGATCAACAAAGATCCGAAGAGGGTTGATATGTCAGTCTCAGAATCTGAGAAGGTTAATCCCTTAACATGTTATCAGGCTTCTATAGTTCTCATGTATCAGAATAATTATCCTCCTATTTTCCTATCTATATATATTATTTTTTTAATATCCTCTCTTTTTCTATTTCACAGCTTGGTGTCACTGTTCTTGGGAGGCGCTTCACAGACAAAATAGAACATGTACCCATTAAGAAAAGGAGATTTTTGTTCCGGTCTCCATCACCTCCACCTCGGATGCCTTCCCCACACCTGGAGGAGCCTGAATCGAGTATAAAGAGTCAACCTGCTTCAGATCATGATTCTTCCCCAAATTCCATTGTGAAACAGAACATTATGGCAACCGAAACTGATGTTGCTAATGAGTTGGCCCAAGTTGCCAGAGATGAAATAGTTGTTCACAAGAACTCAAAGGAGATTCATGAAAAGCTTGATGACAATGAAGATTTTTCAGGCATTTCTATACTGGCAGCCGTAGCTTGCAATAACAGTATAGAAGTTGGTGCTGGTATTGTTGAGGGGGGTTCAGCAGCCGAGGAATCATTTGAAGTTTTGGTGAATACTGAGTCATGTTCGATGGCGAAGGAATCATTCAAGGAGCAGAATTCACTCAATTGTGCTGAAATTTCGAATCATGGAACTGACTCATGTATGGAAGAAACTTCTGTCTCATTAGAGACAACAAATTCCTCCCCAAGAAAGCAAGCAATGGTCAGTGATGTCCTAGAGTGTCCCTGTTCAGATACTTTTGTGGCTTTATCAGACAATCTTCCAAGTGACAAGGATGGGGGAACACTAAAAAGGCTCGAGTCTTCTTTGAGGGATGATAGGTCACACTGGGATTTGAACATTGTCATGGACGCGTGGGATAATCCTTGTGAAGATCCCATTATAAATTCTCCAACAATCGCTGTTAATGGCATATCTGAAGATTGCTTGCACAGTGGGAAACCAGAGAACTTGGCAGATTCTGTGCAGCCCAGAGATGCTTTGGTTGATGTATGTGAGGATGTCTGCAGGGTGCAAGATATGGGAAGCTTGGTTCCTGAGACTGACAAATCAAACAGAGAGGAGCATAATTTGGATGCTAGTGAAACTATATCTTCTCACCAAGTTGTTGGTGAGGGTGCATGCATTGATAATTCTTGTTCTGGAGCAGAAGAGATTACTATCGAACCAATGCACGAAGAATGCATATATAAGATATCCCCAGTCCATACTACGGAGCAGACAGGAGATGGTTATGATGCTGATGCACAAAGTGAAGAAACTATTTGCTTGGAGGGTTCTCAGGTTGAGAACCCCGATGTAGTTGTCCCTGATGTGGCAATCTCGAAGAAGGCTTCTGATGATGATGAGCTATCTATGTTAGGTGCATCTGTTGGAGAAGATGGACGTGTTGTTGTGGAAACAAAGGTACACGATGGCAATGTATTCCTGCCCGATGATAAGCATTTGAATACTATTGAACTGGAGTCTTCAGGGCAAATCAAGACTGAGGTATTCACACCTAAGTCTCCTAGACAGACTCCAGGAGTGGTTGACACACCAACGACCATAGATGGTTTGAGCTCTCACGAGGTTTGTAAAAGTCATGTTGATGATCATGTAAATAGTTCTGGCAGGATTGCTTTAGAAGGTGATCCATCTAAGGATAACGATTATGATTCGGGTGATTCTCATAAGGTTTCTCAACATTTATTTGAGGCTGAAAAGAATAGTGAACTTGAGGCAGGCTATGATTCTCAGTATGAGGATGGGGAATTAAGAGAGGCAGTTGAGCATTACTGGGAAGAAGATGTGGGTGATGAAGGGGAAACTGAACAAGTGGATTATGGTTCAGACAACAGAGATGCTTATGATTTCGAAGCTGCCACAGAGAATCCTATGTCCATTGCAGTACAAGTTGAGGGAGTGTACGTCAGGAAAGAGAGATCTCCGGAAGACCAAGTCAAGGAGAGAAGTAAACAAGAAGATAATTGTCAACCCTGTGTAGGAAGCTCATTGAAGACAATCCAATCAACAAGTTCAAGGATGAAATTGTGTGGATTGGATAAGTTTCCTGAAGGTTGTAAAAGTTCCGCAAATATGACCAGGGAAGAGATCAATAAAAGGAATTCCATGCCTGTGGTCGCTAGAAGAGAGTTGCCATCATCATGTATTGTACGACCAACATCCTCTGATGTGTTACTTAGAAAGGATATATCATGTATACAGGGCACCAGGTAAACCTTCCAAACTTAATTATCAATTTCTCCTATATCATTCTCTTAATCAAGTAAAAGATAAGATGATTGATTGTTAACTATTCTTATTTTATCAGATCCTACAACTTTGATGATTCAAATCCCAGATTCAAAAGGGACACTGGTTCTGTGAAACCCATTGGAAGGGGTGGATCTTCTTCGCATTCAAATGGCCGAGGTCGGGGAGGTGCTTTATGGCTTGATTCCTCCGGGAGCCATTGGGGTCAGAATTGCCGTCATTCACCTAGTTATCGCAACTCTGTTGATTTTGTGCATCCTGGGCAAAAGACTGCTGCAAAGTTAGAGAGCAGTGGCTTTTTTATTGCTGCAGATGGTACAATTGTAAAAGGGGATAGTGTGGGACCCAGTGGCCGGATCCGCAGACTATCTGTGAATGGTTCTGAAGAGAGTACGCGCCGATCTCTTACTAGAAGAGGATCACCAGCTGACAGGGATGAGGCATTTGGTATGCGTGTAAGACTTGGACCAGTGCGAGAGAGGAGTTCTGATAGAAGTATCAATGTTGGCAGGGGTGGCAGGTCTGGTAGATACGGTCCACAAATGTTTGGTAGAGTTCCCAGGGAGAGGTACCATGGGTCTGTTACCGATGACTGCTATGGTTCTCCCATTAGAAGACGAGGAGCTCCCCATCTATCTCAATCCCACACGAGATCTCGGTCAAGATCTAGAACTCGCTCTCCCCATATATGTTCATCTCCAAGGAGAAGAAACAGTCCTCCAAATTCTAGGCCCGAGGATAGAATGGGCAGGTTGAGGTCACCTCATCGACGGCCTGGTTTTGGATCAGCAGATCATATGTTAAGTTTTGCTTCAACAAATCGATTGCATGGGTCCCCACCACATAGTTCCAGATGGATTGATGGTAGGAAGGATGCTGCAAAACATCTTAGGGAGCATGGCTACAAGCCACGATCGTCAGTTTCTGAGAGGAGCCCACCCCGAAGATTTTATGGACGGAACCATAGGCTTGATTTGGTGGATTCTCGACCAGATGAGTATTACAAGCCACCCATGCATCATCCCGGAAGGTTTCCTGAGATATTTGGAGCTGCTGCTGCTGCTGATAGAGGGCCTAGGTGTGATGGAAGTGATGACGATAAAAGGAAACGTAGTGATAAATATGGGATGGTCCACTCGGTAAGACATTATGGTATAGATGGCACTGTGAAGCGGTTTCGGTATGATGCAGAAGATGATTTTGCAGCACAAAACTCTCGTGGTAACAAGGATACTTGTTCAGGGTTCCATGGTAGTAGTAGAGGTGGTGGTCTGAAGGATTTTGTTGGGGATGCACCGAGGAGAGCTAGAGAAGATAAAGGTCACTTGAGATATGGCCGAGAGGGCAAGTATGATACTGCCAACAACAACAACTCCAAGTCATTCGGAATGCGAGAATGTGACGAGGATATGCCACAAAGGAGGAGAAGACCTTCATGATTTTTCTGCATAGTGGCCACCACCCTGTTTACTGGTTGATTTGATTTAGGCAAGGAGATGTTGAACCCCGATGAAAGAACCCTTTTTTTTTCTTCAAAATCAGCGGAAAGCATCTCAATCCTTTCTTGTTTCCAATGGCTTTGAAAACCACCCACATTTGCTACTAATTTTGTATGGGGGTGTTGGGTTGGGATTGCTTCTTCTCATCCCCACCTTTTTTTAAATATATATATTTATAAATTTTTTTTTTTTTTTTTTTTTTTTTTTTTTTTTTTAAATGTAGCCCAATGCCTGAGAGTATAATGTAACTTCTTTATGAAGTCATTACATATTTTCAATTAGTGAAAGAGTCCAATTTTGGTTTCCAAAGCCTCTTTTCATTTTTGTTCTTTCCTTTTCCTTGTGTGGCGTCAAGTAAGTAGCATTATGCCTCCATGAAATCAGCGCGACCACAGGTGACTGGAGACGCGATACATGGTGGTTGGGTTTTAATTAGTTTGGGCGCCCCCCCATCACAGAACCATATTAGATCATTTGCCTCGAGATACACAAGGAAATATTTATGGCTATGTGTATCCCAAGGCAAATGATTTATGATTCAATGATAGGGAGTGGTGTCAGAGGGAGGCGATAGAAAATCATTACACTTTTATTATTGTTTTCTTGAGTTTTGCATTTAAGCTTTTCATTTTAACAAGTTATATATGAGCCTAAATCATTGTCGTAAACAGCTATTGAACTCGATGGAACAAGTGTAATACTGTTTTGAAATTATAATTTGAGCCTAACCTTTGTAATGTTCTAAGAGTGTTTTAATCTTGGGAAAATTGAACTCTAATGGAGGGATTTTTTTCTAAATAGTCTCTAAGTTTTAGATGGTTTTAGTAACACCACTTTTTATTTATTGTTGAGCTTGACAACAAAATGTTGTGAACTCAACGTTCATAAGATCCACTCATCTTCATTTTTCAAGTTATTTGGACAAAAATTTATGGAAAACTCATGATAGCGACTTGTCTAGATCAATTTTCATCTAAAAAATGAAGAAATAAAAATTGGAAAAACCTTAATCTTTTACATATATCCTTAAAAAGTTTAGAAAATCCCCTTGAAAATGATTTCTTCTTCCTCCTTAAATCCTTTTCAACATAATAGAATCTCTGAAACTTGATTGAGATGTCAAAATTTTAATTTTTTTGGACAAAAACAGTGAGATTGAACTGTTAGGGCATTCAATCGTGAGAAATATGGTAAATGGGATTTAAGCACTGATTAGAAAAAAAAAATTCACTAGAACTATTAAGATAAACCCTAAAACTTAGCAACTAATTAGAAACAAATCCCTCCACCAAGGTCCTTTTAAGTAATTTTCCCTCTAATCTTTAACGGGGTGATAATAATTTAAGATTTGGGGTGTAATAAGTAGAAGACAGGGTGCCGACAGCAATTCTCTCAAATTTTCATTCCTAACCAAATTAGAAGACAGGGCTGCAACTGGGGCAGGTTGGAACTGAGCCCAAGTCCTACTTTTGACAAACACCCCCAACCTGACCACAGGCATGTGAGCCCAATCCAATTATTATTTATTATTTTATATATAAATAATACTTAAATTATTAAATAATCCACATCTCTGTTACCTCTATCAAGAAAGATCAAACCTATCAGTTTGAGCTACCACTAAGTAGCAATTCAAGAAATAATCTAAGTTACAGATGAACACCATAGATAAATGACAAAATCAAAGTGAAATGCTTTTCCATGATAAAAAACTATTGACGTTGATCAAGTGATGTTGTCACTTTGTCTAGGCTTCTTCCATGGCTTTCAGTTTGTTCTTTATTGCAGCTATTTTAGCATTCCGACTCATTTGTCCCGAAGAACCACCACCCACAAGACTCGATTTGTTAGCCTCACCAACAACCCGAGTAGAATTTCCTGTCTTTTCTAACGAGCATTTCTCACTAGCAAGACGGACAACCAACGGTCGTCCACACGCCAATCTTCCATTCATCTTCTCTTTCGCTAGTTGAGCTTCCTGCATGCTCACTTCAATGCTAAAAATGAGATATTATTATTATTGCCTCTGAGTCAAAAGATATTATTAGAGCTGAACAACTTACCTCTTTGGTACTAAACTGAATAAAAGCAAAACCACGAGGCCCTCCACGGTTTGGGCCACGAGTATGCAATAGAAAGTCTTCTGACACAATCTCCCCGAAAGGCGAAAACATCTTGATCAAAGCAGCCCTAACCAAATTTTTTATAAGTATGAAAATTTTATTAATAAAGAGGAAAAAAGAAGAATAATGATTTTCTGACACCCCCCTTTGACATACACCCCCATCACAGAACCACAGATCATTTGTCTCGGGATACACAAAATCATAAATCTTTTTCTTGTGCCTTCCGAGGCAAATAATCTATGGTTCTGTGATGGGATAGCCCCTATAGAAGTGAGAACAAACAAAAAACAAAACCAAGAGCCACAAAAAACAGAAGAGAAACCAAGTGTCACAAATAGAATCCAATCTGAAAACAAAGTCCTGGAAAAAAACTCCCACAAAATCCTTGCTCAACTTGAAACTTACTCCGTTATTCTCTGATCAAGATTGCCGATGTATAGCCTTCTTTCACTCTTCTCATTAACCAAACTGTCAGAGTCCTGCATTCAAACATAAGAGTCATGGGATTTGAGGAAAAGAGATAATATCGCATTAACCAAACATGGAGGTGTCCTATCAGAGATAATATCGCATACTTGGTTGGAACCATCCTCACAACTAACTATAAAAAATAGTACATAAAACTGAAAAAAAGAAAAGAAAAAAAAAGAGGTTGCCATTAATGCAACTCTTTCATGGAAGAAAAATGAAAGCTACCATGACACAACAAAGAGATTGAGCTGTAATGACGGAAGTTATGTCAACGAGTATATAAAGGAATTAAGGGCATCACCATCCACATGCACCTGCGGACCTGCATTCGAAAAAAGAATCTGAGAATATTAAATGCATTGCTTCAACTGCCTATATGCTTCATTTTCTTCACTTCTTGGGTGATAGATATAGACACATAGAGGGAACATGAGAGACACTAAATGGGAATTATTTAGTCAAACTAATCTCTTGAAAGAACATGGCTCTGATACCATTCTGCACAGGATCTTAGTTTGACAAGAATGAAAACAGAATCAAACCAAAACAAACTTATTATAAGAAAACTCCTAAGCAACGGAAGAAGAAACCTTTTGAACGTTTTAAACAAGCAAACCAAAAGAAAAAGATACCTACATGTTTCAAATGTGGAAAAGTAGGACATTACAAGAACCAATGTAAAGTAAAGCAGAAAATAAATGAACTAGAAATAGACAAAAATCTAAAGGAACAATTAGAAAACTTGATGATAAATTCTGATTACAATAACACTAGTAGTAGCCAAGAAGAAACAATTGAAGAAACAACACCAAGCTCTAGTGAACAAGAAGAACTAAAACATCCACTACAATTTTGTAATACAACTTGTAAGTGTAAGTCAATAAATACCTTAACCAGAGAACAAAGAATATTATTTGACTACATAGACAAGATAAAAGACCCAGAGTTACAAAAAGGATACTTACTACAATTAAGAGAAACAATAAAGAAAGAAGACACAAAACCCCCAGACTTTCAAGGATATAATCTTCAGGAAATATTCAAGAGGATTAAAACACCAGAAAAAGAAGTAACTATCCAAGACTTGCAAAGAGAAGTAAACCAAATCAAAGAAGAAATAAAAAGATTATACATCATAAATAAAGGACAACAAGAACAAATAGATCTCTTGAATTTTAACAAACTAAAACAAAAAGAAGTAATACAAGAAGGAGAGCAAACAGAAGAACAACATTTTATTCAGATAATCAACAAAATCCAATATCAAAAATGGTTTGTTAACATTGAGTTAGTGATAAATAGAGAATTTACCATAACAATTGTTGCCTTAATAGATTCAGGAGCAGACTTAAACTGTATACAAGAAGGAATAATACCGACAAAGTATTTTGAGAAAACTACAGAAGGAGTGTCAACAGCAGATGGTTCAAGTTTAAAAATAAAATATAAACTAACAAATGTCCATGTCTGTAATCAAGGAATCTGTATAAATACCCATTTTATTTTAGTAAAAAATCTAACAAAATTTGTGATATTAGGAACACCCTTTTTTACTTTAATTCAATCCTTTACAGTAGATTCAAAAGGAATAAAGTCCAGACTGTTAGATCAAGAAGTACATTTTGAATTCATAGAAGAACCCCAAGAAAAAGAACTACATATAATAAAAAACAAGGTTATTACAAAAACTATTAACCTAATAGACAGAAAAAAGAAACAAGTAAAGTTTTTGAAACAAGAAATAAATTCGTTAAAAATCAAAAAACAACTAGAAGACCCAGGATTAAAATTACGGATACAAAGTTACAAAGAAAACCTTGAAAAAGAAATATGTTCAAAGCTACCAAATGCATTTTGGCATAGAAAACAACATGAAGTTACCCTTCCATATGAGCCAGATTTTATTGAAAGAGAAATCAAAACCAAAGCCAGGCCCATTCAAATGAAAAAAAGAAGATCTAGAATATTGCAAGATAGAAATACAAGATCTATTAAAAAAGAACCTAATAAGACCAAGTAATTCTCCTTGGAGTTGCCCTGCATTCTATGTTAGAAAACATTCAGAAATAGAAAGAGGAGCTCCTAGACTAGTAATCAATTATAAACTATTAAACAATGCCCTTAGATGGATAAGATATCCAATACCTAATAAAAAAGACTTACTAAACAGGTTATATGAAGCCACCATCTTCTCAAAATTTGATATGAAATCAGGATTTTGGCAAATCAAGATAGCAGAACAAGATAGGTATAAAACAGCATTCACAGTACCGTTTGGACATTATGAATGGAATATAATGCCATTTGGATTAAAAAATGCCCCCAGTGAATTCCAGAAGATTATGAATGACATATTTAACCCTTTTTCAAAATTCATCATAGTTTATATAGATGATGTCCTTATATATTCAAAATCAATAGAACAACATTGGAAACATTTAGAAGCCTTTGTCAATACCATCAAGCTCAATGGATTAGTCATATCAGCCCCAAAAATAGTTTTATTTCAAACTCAAATCAAATTCTTAGGACATAATATCAAAGATGGGACAATAATACCAATAGAAAGATCACTACAATTTGCAAACAAATTTCCTGATGAGATAAAAGATAAAAAGCAGTTACAAAGATTCCTAGGAAGCTTAAATTATATAAGAGACTTTTACCCCAATCTTCATACCATAGCAAAACCCTTATTTCAAAGACTAAGAAAGAAGGCACCAGAATGGAGAAAAGAGCACACAGAAGCTGTTAAACAATTAAAAATAAGATTACAAGAATTACCTTGCTTAAATATCCCGAATCCACAACTATTAAAAATAGTAGAAACTGACGTTAGTGATATAGGTTATGGAGGAATATTAAAACAAGAGACAGACAAAAAACAAGAGCAATTAGTAAGGTATACCTCGGGAATATGAAATCCTACACAACAAAAATATTCTACAATCAAAAAGGAAATTTTGTCCATTGTTTTGTGCATCTCCAAATTTCAAGATGATTTACTCAATCAAGAATTTGTTTTAAAAATAGATTGCAAATCAGCAAAGTTTGTTTTAGAAAAATATGTCAAAAATATTGCTTCAAAACATATTTTTGCTAGATGGCAAGCTATATTATCTATTTTTTATTTTAAAATAGAATATATAAAAGGAGAAGCTAATTCTATACCAGATTTTCTTACCAGAGAATTTTTGCAAGGAAAACAAGATGAGTGAAAATCCTATAAAACCTAAAACCAAGAGTTCATATGCCATGGCAACTGCCACACCAGCATCTACCCCAACCAAGATAACTCCAGTAAATCCTCTTCAATTCGGATCTCCAAGCAACCTGTCCAATAGATTTCAAGTTTTAGGTACCACAAGTCCAAGCTCAGTAAAGACATTTGCAACTACCTCATCAAACCAAGAACAAGAACCCAGTTCTCCTTTCTCTCTAAGGCCTCAGTATATTTATAAGTCCAATTTAAGCCCCATAATAACAATAGAACCAGAGATGGAAAAGTTATGTCCAAAGACAATTGCCCAGTCAATTTTTGTCAAGCCAAATCATTTTATCTCCTCTGTTCACACCAAAACTCAAAAGTTTTATGAATTCATCCTAGTCGATTCAGACTCAGCACTCATTACTCATACCCCATATAAAAATGATCCAAGTAGAATATCTCACTCCAAATGCCAAATTCTAAAGATTCTTACCCTTACATCCTGGGGACAAAATCCTAACACCATGAAGAAACTGTCCCAACCATTCAATCCTCAATATTACAATTACTGGGATTACCAAAAGGCTTGGTTCAACACTTTTACCTTCCAGAATGACCAATATAACCATTCATGGTTTTTCCTCTTCAACAATCAAATCAAGATCCAATTTCCAAACTGGTTCGCAGATTGGTGGAACCAATATGGACCAATCCCAGCCATCCTCCCTGCACCAGTACAGGAAGGATTTCAATATTTCATTCAGAATTTCATGGCCCCAGAACATTTAAGCCAAACTCCCAATCTTTTAACCTTTTTTGCTCAATTCTCCCTACCATGGATTTGTTGCTAGGAATATTGCATAGGTTCAATATCCCAATTTCACCCATTACCAGCATTTTCCAAAAAATTCAAAGTTAAATGGTGGGTCAACCTGCAATTCGACAAAGCCACCAAAGCTGGTGTAACAGCATGGTTACACAGTCATCCCCAACAGTCAAGAATAACTGCACCAAGTTCTTCAGATTTTCCCCTATCCAAGTCACAATTACAATCCAAACTAGCAGGAGCTTCCTCAAAAGCAGAGATGCGCAAGCACTTACTAGAAGCACTGTCTCAAGTAGATGAAGATGAAGACCCTTATGAAGACTTCACACCTCTCAATGAAGATGATTGTGAAGGCATTCTCCCTCCATGCCATTTTCCAGAATTATGAAAATACAAGAAAGAAAGTCAAGTCAAGTCAAGTCATCAGCAATAATTGAAATCAGGATATCATCTCTTCAAGAACCTTCAAGAAAGTCAAAAGTCAAGTCAAAGTCATCAGCAATAATTGAGATCAGGATATCACCTCTTCAAGAATCTTCAAGAAAGTCAAAAGTCAAGTCAAGTCTGCCCAAATAATTATCTCTAGCGGGAAACCGCCCAAAGGCAGCCGCCCATGTGCTGTTAGAGATAAGAGGGAATCTTTGGTAAAAGAAAACATTAAAATATTGTCTTCTCTGAAGAAAAACAAGTTGGCCATCTTAATCCTAAAAACCTTTATCCTATTATAGTCAAAAGTTATGTCCTTACTTTCCAAAAGAAAGAGCCAAGTGTCCAAGTTGCAAAAGCTGTGTCCTCACTTTCCAAAAGAAAAAGCCCCCAAGTGTCCAAATTGCAAAAATCATAATCAATGTTTATCCGGACTCCAAATTTTCAATTTCAAGTCCGTATGCTATAAAAGAAAACAAAACTTCAAAAAGAATCATCCGAAAATTGTCTAAGAGCCTCCGAGATCAGAAATCCTTGAAAAAATTCCAGCCTTCATAACCAAACAACCCCTTTGAACCAATCGCCTTTCACCAACATACCTTTTGCCAACTATAATCCAGAGAAGAAACTATTTTAGGTAATCTTTTATCAAATATTTCCTGTCTTTTCCTTACTGTTTTTACTTTTTGTAGTTTTGTAAACAAGTCTGTAAACAAGTTTGTTTAAGCATAATTTGTCTTGTTTTATTACCATGCCTCGTTATAATTTTGGTGTAAAAGAAAGATTAGAAATCCTGAAAATGTATTATCAAAAATTATATAGTATACATGCTTCTTATATAAGAGAAAATAGACCAAGAGATGAAGAATATGAGGATAATTATCAAAAGTTATATGAAATTAGACAAGAATATTTGAAATTATTATTATTATAAAATTGTTTCAAAATTTGAAGTAGAACTCACTTCCAGCTAAGATCCTCTATGTGTCTTTTGGAAAGTGAGGACACAGCTTTTGCAACTTGGACACTTGGCTCTTTCTTTTGGAAAGTAAGGACATAAGTTTTTACCATAATAGGATAAAGGTTTTTAAGATTAAGATGGCCAACTTGTTTTTCTTCAGAGAAGACAATATTTTAATGTTTTCTTTTACCAAAGATTCCCTCTTATCTCTAACAGCACATGGGCGGCTGCCTTTGGGCGGTTTCCCGCTAGAGATAATTATTTGGGCAGACTTGACTTGACTTTTGACTTTCTTGAAGATTCTTGAAGAGGTGATATCCTGATCTCAATTATTGCTGATGACTTTGACTTGACTTTTGACTTTCTTGAAGGTTCTTGAAGAGATGATATCCTGATTTCAATTATTGCTGATGACTTGAGAGAAGATATTCTAGTTTTATTGCAAATAGGCATATAAAGTAATATTCAAGGGTCTTCACTACAACCATAATAGCCAAAATGACTCGAATTTTCACAAATGCCATCGTTTTTTATCGCCTACAGGTAGAGAGAGAGAGAGAGAGAAACTCACTCTCTTCTTTTGCCTCTCCAACTTTCTCTCTCTCCAAAATAAATCAAACTAGAGGGCCAGAGTTCGAGTGTGTTGGAGTTGCTCTGAGGTGTTGGTCATACCTGTCATCAGTACTGATATCAGGCCAATTTGTTATTTATTATTGTTAATTTGTCTATGTTATATTACATTGGATTTCGCCCATAAGTTTTGAATTTATGTTTCTCTAGTGCATGGTTAATCTCTCTTCTTTGAAGTTACTCGGGTTGAAAAATTAAGATGTGTGTAGTGACTCTGTTTAAAAAACACAAGGAAAGAAGAGAGATAGAAGTGAAGGATAAAGAAATGGATTCTTTGATTGTTTCGAAAACAAATCTCATGGGCATTTCTTCAAACACCTCACATGCATCCTCCGGAAGTGTTGGTCTTTAAAGAACAACTCTCATAGACAACCAAGGCCCGAGTTGTAACTACTCCCACAAACCAAACAGGATCTGAGACTGGAAATATTTTTCCAAAATTAATAAAAAATATAAATAAACTATACTTCACCTAAAAAAAAATCATTTTCATACAAGAGAGAAAATCCCCAAATTAGAAAACTGGATAAACCCTATTTTCTACATAACCACAAAATGAATCTTAATATAAGCTAATTGAATTTGAATGAGAAAATTGTTAGGTGGGGAAAGAAATTATTCAAACAAGAAACTCATAGTAATCCTCTATCTATAAATCCTCATCAACAAAAAATTCCTGAAATAAATTCATAAACTTGCTCATAGAAACATGTTACAGAGAGCAAAAACCTTAAAAGTTGAAGTTTTTGTTAAAGGAAACCCTAGAAATCAAATTAACATCGTGAAATCTGCTCGAGAGGATTAATTTTTGCTTAGATTTGACTACGGCATAAGAGAACTTACATGGATGATCGATGATGCAGTCTCCTTGATCGCTGAAAACTTACACAAAACCCCAAATCGGAGAAATTTTGGAGTTTCTTTCGTCTCTTATTCAAAAGGAAAATACGCAGCTACTATTTGCACCCCAATTTTTACTTATTCTCATCCTTATTTACTAATTTAGAGAGCTACTATTGCCACACCAAATGTTATTAATGCCACACCAATTCCAACGTAAATCACCCCATAATCTTACGGTTGGTGTGGTGTTAGTAAAATTTGGTGTGGCAATAGTAACTCTCATTATTTATCAGCAACCAGTTTAGGCTCCCTAAACACAATAAAATTGTTTTTGGGGGGGGGGGGGGGGGAGTTTCTATTGGCACCCCAACGTTTACTTATTCTCGATGATTCACCTATTTTCTTTATTTTAAATTGGGGTGTAATAAGTAAAAGTTGGGGTGCCAATAGCAGTTCTCATAGAATTAGGAGAAGATAGAAGGGCATGTTGGTAATATAAAAAAAAAAATTGCTTTTGCGGGCCACTCGTATCATCCACACGTGACAATAGTTAAATATACCACTTTATGTAGAGGGGCATATAGAGACTCGAGAGTGTGACCTGGGGAGCATGAATTGAGGTGCATGTACTTCTGTAGACTCCACCAACCAAAAGATGCCAAGTGGAAATTAAAAAAAAAAAACACAAATGCTTAGATATTACTATACAATAAAAAGATGAATAAACACCATAAGTGATTTTATTATAAAATCACACCACCATCAACCGAAACCTTTCCATTCAAAATTGAAACATTTCAAAGAAAAGATATTACATACATTATTAAAACATTACACCATACATAGTTTCATTTGATTCAATGAGTTCTAATGTTTTTGTTTTTCCTCGAATACGATTCCCTATCAGAATGTGAACGTTTTGAAGTCGCTCTAGAGAACACAAAAACAATGGAGTGGAACGCAGTAGCGGCTATTCTGGTCTTGATCTGACCTCTCTTCGGTAAAGGCTTTCTGCCCCCAAAACCACTGCCCAATTCCGAAGCAGAAACATCACTAACGTTTTTGCTCATCATCGATATGAATCTTTTGCTAATCTTCTGATTGTTTTAATTATTTCGATGACTTAATTGCTTTGTCTTTGGGTCTTTATATAGCACCACAATGACTCCATATAATACCAAGGCAGGTTGATACGGGAGAGTGGAAGCAACTTGAAATGGGCTTTTTTCGTAGAGGTTGGGAGGCATGCCAGCAATGTTGTCTGGCTGTACAAAGATTCCTCCAACACAAATCGAGACAGATTTTGAATTTGTAGGATGAATTTGGTGACTCGTTGATTAAATACTCGATCCACATTATCGTAAACACGTGTGGTTTTGGGAAATCTGGAACTCTCATGGAACTTAATTGGGCTTATGTGAGGTTGATAGGGCTGGTAAGACTTCATAGAATGGGAAGACTTTTTTGTGTGCGTGTGTGTGGGTTGTGACAGATGGATTTGTTTGTTTAAAGGACTTCATGTTGGGTTTGGGGGTGCAGGGCTCATAGAAAAGTGATTTGGGGAAATGGCTATCCATGTTTTCAGGGAGATTAATCTGAATTTCAAATGTTTGGGATGGATGGTCAACCCATCTTCATAATTTTAAAATTATTTTTTTTATTATAAATGCAGGACATGAATAAGTTGTTATTTCCCTATGGATAGAATCACATACAGCAGCACATGGGTCAAGTGGATATTAATCCACCTTGGGTCTGACCTATGTTACCTGATTCGTCGGTTTGAATTCGGGTTCAGCGTTCACCAATCTAAAATGAACGGGTTCGTAGGTGTAGGTAGAGAAAATTTGTTTTTGGGTTCAGTTATACATATATATAATTCAAACATACAAGTTCTAATTATTAATTAAACAAAAAAAAAGTTATAATTATAATATTAAAAAATTCTAAGTTAAACAAAAATAAATTAGTAAAATAATGTAAATTTTAAATATAAACAATGAAAAAAAAATCACTTAAAAAGTTATTTGGTTCGCAGAACCTAATTGGTGGGTTCTTGGAATTTCATGCTTTGGTTCGCCGAACCCAACCAAAATTCAATGGGTTCATGGTTCGCTTGATTTTACAAATCATATCATGAACTGATTCGCTTAGTATCGGTTCGTGGTTCCGACTAAAAGAAACGAATTGGGTAACACAGAGTGATAAGAAATGAAGGTGCCAGCTAGCTAAAAGTTGGTTGGTCTGTGAGATCTGGGTTCAAAACCCACCCGCTTTTACCTACTAATTAATGATCACTTTTTTTTTATTTGATAGGCCAACTAAATACGGATCACTAGTAATAAACTCACTTGTCAAGGAAAAAAGAAATTGAGTTGTACAACGTGGAACGATGCCAGCTTTTGAGCAATCACCTAACATTTGTCCACCTATAACCGATGCATTAATGGTTTCTTGATTAAAACCCATGAGCCATTACTTTGAAACCTCAATGCTTAAAAAGTGATACAGCTATGCATTTAGAGGACGATAGAGATAAGAGTAGGTAGGCAGTCATCTAGTAATATGAAATTAGGTGAAATTTATACAGGGTTTGGAACCCCCTCCTGTCATGGACATTGGCAAGAAAATTCTTCAAGATAGACGATTATCTGAACATTGAAAGAGTTCGGATGGGTTTATCTTGTATTAATGGGGCTAATATCACAAAACACGGATACTACAGTGGCAGAGTTCAGATGACAATTTTTTGAAAATTGTGCTAAATCAGTGATTGATGATCAAGGGATTGCATCCCAAAATGTGGTATTTTTGTAAATGTCTGAGCTCAGTCACATTCGTCAATTTTATTTCAGACAAATTGGATTTTTTATTTAATTTTTATGAAGAGTATAATATATTGAAAAGAGGGAAAAAAAAAATACAAGGAGGCCGAGAAAGTCTCACAAAGAACAACAAGAAGAAAAGAAAAAGAAAAATAACAGCATTAGTGATTATATAAAGAGTTCCATCGAAAAACAAAGTCATCAAAAGTAATCCCTACGAACTATGTGTGCTGCTTTGATCAAAGGTATAGAAGGCCCAAGATCTCCAAATTGGATTCTTTTGAGTCCAAGAATATGTAATTTTCATTCACCAAAGTCCAAACCATCAGAAACCACTAATGTATTACAATATAGGTCAACCAATACCCATGGAGTTCTGGGAATCCATGGTCCTATAGATTGCAAGGTTTCTTCGTAAACTAACAATAAACCAAAGATACAAGAACATGAATTGCCACAACACCTAATACCGAGGAAGCCAAGAGGGTTTTTTAACAAACAATAGAATAAATATTTACAACCAAAACCAAAACAGGAGTTTTAGTTACTAAACGCCTTCATTTAATTACCCTCTTACCATTCTGTTGATGCTGATTGTGTCTACATGTGCATCTTCTGCAATTTGAAGTGAAGAAACAGCCTGCGCTGCAATAAGCCCGGCCGAGATTTCTTTCATCCCTCGACCTCTCTCTTGAAAATATGCCGCATTGAGATCTCTTCCAAAGACATCACGTGAAACTGACCATCCTCCAATCCCCCAATCATTCCACTTGCATCCTGATCCATACGCGTCGTAAACCCATTCCAAACCTTCTAGGGAATACTTCATAGAGCCCTGATTAAGAGACCCTCCCATGAAGAGGCTTATGCTTCCTGAATGATTCCATGGATTGAACCTTTTGTCCTTTTTCAATGCAATCTTACACGAGTCATCCGAGTCTTCGCCTATAAGGACATGCATAGCTACGGCCTCCGCTATTGCAGCACCCTCTTCATCGAGCCGTTGCTGCTCTTCTTTCTTTTTCTGCTTTTTCTTTTCTAGCTCAGATCGGATGGCAGCCGAAGTAGCGAGTGCTTTCTCAAGGCGCCTCTTTTTCTTCTCAGCTTGTTTGACACGATCCAACTCATCCTTCGCTTTCTTCTTTTTCCCCTTTTTAACAATAGGTTGTGCTTGAACACCTCCCATATTATCCATGACTAATCAATCTTGTTTGCTAAATTTCAACAATAGATCACTACAACGTGTATATTTTCTCTATAACCACTTTCTTTAATATTGAATACTAACTAGTTTGCAAATTTCTTTAAAACGAAAATAGTTGAGGAAACTAATAGAACAATTACCAACCTAAATCCTACACCCACTCAGGTATGAAGGAATATCTCATCTTTCGAACAATACAATCCCAAACGGAAACAACAGGTGATAGCAGAAGAGAAAAGTGGTAAGCACTAACAAACGTGTCCCTCGGCATCATTCTTCCTAATTTTCCACAGCCCTTGCATTTACCCATCTTGATATTGACAGTAACAAGTAAGCAAGATTGAACTAAAAGAAGCAAAAAACCACACCCTAGGTCAAAAAGCTCTCTTGATCTCCTCTACTGCAAAAGAAGTGGAGTGAAAGAAAATATCAACAATCTGTTACATACCTAGATATTAGTAATTGGGAGTATAATAACATAATGAATCATGATACACCATAGCTGATTAGTTATGATTAGGATTAAGATTATGATAAGATTAGGGATTTCATCAGATTTGGATTTAATAAAATCAAGATTAGTTATCCTTAAAAATTTTATATTTTATCGATAAATACCTCATGTATTTTGGTTTTCAATGAGAAAAATTATCAAAATCCTATTGGGCTTAGGAGACTGGCCATCTCAAATCAGTCAGGAGATACAATATGCTTCGAATCAGATTGATTTCTCATCTTATTCACCTTTTTCATTTTATTTAGGTAATTTGATCGTTACGTTACAATCTACGGTCGTATCACAAACAAGTTCCACATTGCCAAACCTAGATTTTTTATTTTTATTTTTTTGATAGGCCAAAAACTAGAAAAAAAAATGTGAATAAGAGAACAAATAATCACAATGAGTGGAAAACTAATGAATATCATCAACCACAAAATTCTAATAGATAGTCAGATCAAGAATCACAAAGAGATAACAAAAACCCTAAGCTTGACACTTAATTGCTAGCTCAAACAGAAAAATTTAAATCAAAGTAAAACGTCGGAACCACAAAATTGAAGAGAGAGAGAGTGAGAGAAACGAAATTCTGCTGAGTGGTAGAACGACTGAAACCCTAATTTGATCCCCAAGTCCCAAAATCCTCCTAAACTCAATATTTGACTCGCGATCTGTGAAAAGAACATGTAAGGCAAACAATATCTTAAACCCTAACTTCTTACATAGATCCCAAATTTTACCCAACATGGAAAACTATGTGAATTCTCCAAAATTTCATGCAAATAGAATTCCAAACGAACAAAAACTCTGCTAAATTATCACAATTAGTAGATCAAATTAGCAGAAAAATCCACCAAATCCTCATAAAAATAAGATCAAATTCATTTCAGATGCAATAACAATAATAGATCACAGAAGATCAGATAGATTCAAAGATTAAAAAAATAAATAAATAAAAGGTCAGAAAGAAAATTACCTGTAAAAATGGAGGATAAAAGAAAGAGTTTCGAACTTTCTCTGTCTTCATGTTGAGCAGATCAAAGAGAGAGTCAGAGAAAGATATTAGGGTTTATAGGAGAGATTCCTCTTTGGATCTCAAACTCAAATACTTTGCTCGCAGAGAGAGGGAGAGAGAGAGAGAGAGAGAACGTGAGGATAAAGAAACCGCCACATGAGATATGCGCGAGAGATGACAAGGAAAGTGGCACATAAAGGGTATTTCTGTCATTTTAATAAATCTTGTTGGGGACGCTTGTCAGCTAATGATTTGTGAAGCATGAAATGCAGTGTAACTGTGTAAGTTCAAGAAGTACGCAGCTACTCTTTCTCTCAAACGAATGGGTCCCACAGATGAAAATAAATAAATAAATAAATAAAAATTGATTTTTTTTTCTTATTTTGTCACGAGAATTTATTTTATAGAGTCCGAATTTTCCATTAACATTTGGATTTTAAAAAAAAACTGCCATGATTCCATATGTATAGAAAGAGAAAAATCCACACACAAACGCATTTGGATTAAACTCTTGTTCGATAAAATCATAGATACTTTTATCGAGATACGAGTGAGAAGCATTTATGGTTCTATACACACCAATGTCCCAAACGATATTAATTCCAATGTTAGTCAAGCACGTCTCATTTCTATTCATCTAAAATCAATCGCTCGAATTTTTCAATGAGAGATTCTATTGACACACCAACCCTTTTTGAAAGTTTCTTTTGGTTTCTTTCAACCAAAAAAAAAAGTGTTGAATTATATTGGGGTGCTCAAATGATGGATATAAGTTGGTGGGTGCCCTTACTAAGAATTGAGGCGTCTTTAACATGGTCCTATGAAATTAACTGATAATTTATACGTAGATTGATGTGCTAAATACTACACTGATTCATCGACTTACCGCTTTAACTTTTCATTGTCGCATACCAATCATATAATTTATCATCTAAGCTGAATATATTCTTCTTCTAAGTTTTCTTCGTCAAACAAAATGTTACAAACCAAAAGATATTTGGTGTTTGTTTATTCTTAATTAATAAATGCATTATTGATTACTTTCATACAATATGTTATAATAAAAAGTTGCCATGACACTAAATTCTTTTTCTTTCGAGAGAATATGATTATTATAAATTTTGTTTTTTTTTTTTTCCTTTCCTAAAGAGCCGTGATGAATGCATGTGATCTTGGTACGCGCCTGAAGTGGCAAGGGCACAAAATCATAGATCATTTTCATCGGGATAAACAAGAAAAGATGTGTGACTCTGTACCCTTGCTACATACCCAATTGCGTGCATTCATCATTATTCTTTCCTAAATCTGCTTTTACCAATCCAAAGGCATTTGTCATCGATGCTTTGGGATAGAAACATTTATGTCTTAACTATCAAATATTTGGGGACCATCTTGTAATAAATCTCATACTCCATTATGAGATCGATTGGTCGATTATCAGCTCCCCATAATTGATTGTGAGTGATGTAAATGCCATTTAATAATTTACATAAATAGAAGCAATTTGTCATCGAAGCCTCTTCTCTGCAATATATATATATATATATATATATATAATCCTGAAAGATTAGTTGGCCTAAAAGTTGTTAGGATGTAGAAGAATAATTTATCTTTAATTCTTCAAAAAATACTCCTATCGCATTTGTTTTTGGCAAAATACCCAATTCTTAAAAGGATAATGCTGAAATAACATTATAATGTACATTGTGGGGGACATTTCTGACGTGGATGTGTCAGAATTACAAATACTTTCATCAAGATCTCACTCGTATCTCAATGAAACGCATCTATGGTTTTGACACACATTCACATCAGATCTTCCTAAATACAAAATCAGCTCTACCATAATGGTTATAAACTGTGTAAGAGGTCCGGAGAAGAGTCTCGGAAGAGACAATTCCATTCTCCCTATATCAACTGGCATATGCAATGTCATATATGCGAAGTTTAAAACCTCGTATCAATAAATGTTTCATTTAGAAGAAAAACCAAAACTGCTCAACTGAAATATTTGGAAACATTATGAGAATCCAAAAGATATAAATAAAAAATGTATGTTTTGAAGTCACCTTTTCGTTCCAGTTTTGATCAAAAGTAGTACGTGAAGATCAAAACATTTCAAGACCTGCAAATCGGTATTTGCAGCAAAAATATTGGACAACCACCACCCAGTTGTGTCCCCTTGCATACGTAACTGCTCCTATACAGACATGTCATCCTGTTATGTACAACTACAGCAACTTTGATCAAATGGCAAGATCTTAGCCAAATAATAAAAGAAACGGCATCTAACCTAATTCACCAATAAACATCATGATTCCTCATACAGCTCGACCTTTGCCCCGACCCATACACATTTGTTTCATTCTTGCTCACACCATTGGTACAGTCCCTTTTCTGCTATGGCCCAATGAAATTCTTGGGTTCACAGTGGTTTCTTGAACACGTCAAATTCTTTGAGCTTCTGAATTGGTATAAGTTGCGGTTCCTGATATTTGTTGCGGTTCCTGATATTTGTTGGAGCAGCTTGGGGCCTACAGTTGTAACATCACCTGATAACACAAACAATAGTCACATTACATAAGATAGAAGGAACTGAAGGACAAGGCTTTTCTTTTCAAATAAGGTGGCTATTGCACGGTTTTAAATCTCGTCTCGGTATCGTCCACCAATGAGACAAGTTGACAAGTTGTCTCAAAGACATAGTTTGTTCTAATTCTTAGGCATTTTTTTTAATCTCGTCCGAGATGACTCAACCTCGTTCATGGACGAGATGAGACGTCAAAACGAGTTTTAAAACCATGGGCTATTGTAAGAAAAGTTAACTCTTTTAATTATGCCATTAAATTTGAATACCTGCACCAAGTGTTAAGATGACAATTTCTTGATCAGGGATGACTGATACCTCAAGAGCCAACTTATCTACCACATCTTCCTAACAAAACCATAGGCCAGTATGGTAACACACCGGACAAAAAAAATTGAAACAAAAAATTGTATGAGAAAACAATAGATTATGTATAAAAGTAGGAAAGGCAGGATTGTCTTGCCAATGTAGTTCAATGATATAATGAAAACTAAGAAAATATTGGAATTAAGGGAGAAAGTGCACCGTAGTGCCTATATGTAAACATAAATGGGATACAAAGCTACACCAATTATCAAGGCATCAAATTTATGAGCCAAACTATGAAATTATATTAGCGAGTGATGAAAAAAAGATTATGAGAAAAGAAAAACGATATTAATGAAACATTCAGTTTTATGCTAAGGAGGTCAACTAAGGAGACTATTTCTTCGACAAATGATTTGAGTAGTATAGAGAAGCATATGAAAAAGCTAAAAATCTAGTTTTATGGATAAGTAACTACTTTGTGAACAAGTTAGCATCTTTAAGTTTCAACATACCAGTTATGGAAAATGAGAAGACTAAAAATCTCGGCATACCAGGGATGGGATATATTCAGATAGTGGACAAATGATAGAATTAGCTAGATCTCTTCCACTAATGTTCCAAATGTTTGTTTCTCTAGCAGCATAAATCTGAGAGGATAAATAAAAATGTTAATAGGCCCGTTACTGCAAGAATCTAGGAAGAAAGGGTAACATGTGCATACCTCGGTCACTATGACTCGATCTGCATCACCAAATGCATTGGAAAAATCTTTCATAAATGCTGCAAGACGGCTACAGAAATTATCATAATTGAGTTATGGTGGTGGTCATAACAATCTTATGATGTGCTATTATAACAGCTGTCGAGGTCCATTTTATTTTGAGAATCATCACCTGAAAGTATGGGGTTGAAATACCACCCATAAAGCCTTCATTGGAAAATGTTGACGGGCCGCTTGAAGAACTGCACGAACCTCCGTTGGATGGTGAGCATAGTCATCATATATATGGCATCCATAGATCTTACCAATCATCTCAAAACGTCTAGAAACACCAATGAAGTTGTTTAAGTGTAACCTTGTACAGTTGATTAATTCATTAGTTGGGCTTCCATCATTAATCAGTGCTCTGACAGCAGCTATTACCTGCAATTCAGAATAACAAAAATGACTATAACAATGATCCATGGAAAGTTGACTTATTCATAGTGGTTATAAGGATTAAAAGGGCACATTAGCCCAACTAAAGTCGTCATCATCAAAGATTTATACCACAAAATTGAGGTCAGCTAAGTTTGCAAAACAAAAGAGTGAAAATATTGTGAACCTAGAAGTTGTGTCTACATAATATAATTAAATTTAACAGAAGAATTGAATTTTATTTTCATTAAGAAAAATGAAAATTGAGAAACTTAGGGAAGTATTTTACTTACTGCTAAGGAATTGAGGACATTGTAAACTCCTGGTATTTGTAGGCTGATGTCTGACACTGGACACCCCATGTGATTCTGCAGGAAATTAATAATTGACTATATTTTAGACAGACAAGTGAAAAAGGGGAACATTCTCCAAAAACAATACAGACAACCATACATCGGGTTCGTCCAGTTTGTATCAATTTTTTTCATTGGGAATATATAAGAGGTTTTCAGCTCTCACTCGTCATTCAGAGAAAGAAATACACAGAAAAAGAAATTACCAGTAGATAGTCAGTACCGCCTCGTGAGTTTGTACGAATTGATGATGCATGCCATTCATTAAAATTTGAAATTCCATAAGTGGTTACTCTGTAGCCAGCATTGGATAGTTGTGAATTCTGCTCCAATGGTGCATGGTCTGATACATCTGTCACCTTTGTCTGACTCAGCAAACTATATGCACCTTCACTATGACATCCCTTCAAAAAATTATTGAATTAGAAGCTAAAAGTGATCCATTCAATGTTTCTGAAAGTTCAATTTAAACTCTCAGTATCATAATTTTAATGTGATAAGTAAGTGGTTAGCAAATAAGTGTGCCAGTAGTTCACTGAAGAAGACAATTGGTACAGTGGCATGCTCAAAGATTGCCACCTGTACAAGGGTGGTGGTGGTCGTATGTTTTAAAACTGGAAATTAAGGGGGAAAAGCAACTTTTTTCACTCATGAAAATCAAGGAAAGTGGGACTGGACACATCTTTGGTCAGCTCCACTGGACCAAAGATTAGTTCTTAGCAATCTAACGTTCAATCCATGACTTAGACTGAAATAAGGAAATAATGGTGAAAAAACTCACCTAATATTAGATTTGCAACAAACAGAACTTTCCCAATAGATGATAAATAAATATAAAAAAATTAAGAGTGCTACTAAGATGTTATAGAAAATTGAGTAACAGGGAATAGGAAACATTATAGGACTCAATAAAACAGCTACTGGAGCTCATACACAAATTCTTCATAGAAGAATTGTTAGAACTCTTTCTATATCATCCTTTGTTTTGTTCAGATACCGAGGGAAGTATGCTTCACAGGCACGGTGTGTAATTTACAGCATAATACAAAATTGTAATTTATATTGCCAATGCTTTTCATGTTCTGAAAGTTGTATTTGGCATTATTTATTCATAATTAGGGTATTTTAGACATTCCCCTTCTCTGAACTTCATAAATAATGGCTTGCTTTTGGTTTTGAGATGGGCACAAGAAGGAAATCTAACCCCGGTTTCTTGAGAACTTTTCCATGTCTTCTGTAGTCCAGGTAACTGGATGTCCTTGGTGCTTTTCAGCACTCACTCTGAAAGTGCCAACAGTTCCATAACTCAATATCTAGTTTCAAGTAAGAAAAGAAAGTCTTCAAATATGAATCCCAAAGTTTCTAAAGCTCTAACTGAGAGCTTAAAGAGATTTTTAGAACATTACAAGTCTATCCTATGAAAAAAAGACCCCCTCAAGTTAAAAACAAATATAATCCTATGTCACAAAGAAAGTAAATGAATTTCATGTAAAGTAACCCAAAGTAAAAGAGTAGAGAATAATATATAATACCACTACAACGCGAAAGAGTATCCATCGATTCCAAGCAGAAGTTGAAACCAAAACATCATTACTTCTTGTGATGCGCAAATACTAAGACCATACTCAGTTGGCTCCTAGGAAATTATTAGATGCTTCGCAACATGCATATATAGTGTGATAACAAAACATTGAGAAAAATATACCTATCCCCACATAAAATGAGATGTCCACCTATCCTGATCTTCTTTAGAAACCTCTTGAATGAATTTTTGACTGCCTCCTTAATAAATAGAAAAATAATGAATCAGTCTAAATAAAGGGTGAACAGTCCTACAATGTAAATTTTTTCAAACCTCATCTTGAAAGAAATCGACATGCTCCACTTCCACATTTGTTATAACAGCAATGTGAGGAGATAATTGAAGGAAAGAATTGTCATATTCATCAGCCTGCCTTGTACAGAAAATATTAAGAGAAGATTCATCAGTATCTTGGCAATGAAATGTTATCTGCAAAGGAAGATTTTCAACTATGGGAAGTAAGTCCTCATATATAAGAAAAAAGGCCTTTAGATAAATATATGAATGGAGGCAAGACTCTCAACTCCAACCAGAGGAAACAAAAATCTAACTTTATTTGAGTCCAGGTTAAAATTATGCCGTCAAAAACTACTTCCCATAAGAAAACCGCATTTGCAGTGTAATTTCTTACCTTTTTTTGGATAGCTAAGCTGGACTTGTTATTTGCACCATATTTAAAGTAAACAGTATTTAATAAATTTATATCATATTTAAAGTAATGTAACTGGAAATGTAATCTAGTAAGTAGTTTGCACTTTTTCCTACAATCAACTATATCCACGAAAATGAAAATAGCATACCTCCAAGATGAAATTATGACCACATCCTGAAAGAATGTTCCCTCCTGGAAACTGAAAAAAAATCAATGCTTGTCATTTCCATGTACCATTAACAGCATCAAATTTTAATTCCTCTCCACTTTGTAAAACAAAACAGAAATCCAGAAAGTATAAAGGAATAATTCAGTTCACCAAAAGGCAAGAAATTATAAAGGAATGAAATAAAAAATGGTCAGCATTTTCTCACGAAAATATGTCTAACAACAAAACTTCAAGTGCTAAGAAATTAGATAATATCAAACAAACTTTACGAGTGCAAATCCTTTCTTTTTTTTTTCTGCATTGATACTTGAGATGCATGTCCATGCAGTTCTTCTAAAGAAAGAAAATATGCGTTGACATGTAACGAATTTTGACACTTGGCAAAGGTCTCAATGAGCTTGTGAATCTTTAGATTTTTTTGTTCTTTTTAACTTTTTTCTTTTAATACTTGTGCAATTGTATGGATTTACATGTCCCATAAGCTTTAAGTTGTACCACCTAGGGGTGCAACTTAGTTCAGTTGGAGCTCAAATTGGAACCAAACCAACATGGGTCGGTTATACTAAATAAGAACCAGAACCGAACCGAACCAAATTCCATTGGAATCAAACCAGACTAAAGTCGGTTTGGTTCGGTTCAATGGCTTGCCAATATTCTATAAATTGTAAGTAGCATTTTTAATGAACAAACAAACGTAAAATAAACATAAAATCTCATACAATAAATCAGTAATCTATGCATAAAAATTCATTAGTTTATCCATAAAAGATCATTAATTTGTGTCCCAACTACTAAAGTAATTCATAATAATTATTATACACATATATATTTATCTATTGCATAAGGATTCGGTTCTTGGTTTGGTTCAGTTCTATACAAGCTTGATCCAAGAACCAAACCAAATTGATCGATTCTCCATTTTTGTAACCCGGAACCGAACCACAACTTGTTCCAAACCAAACCAAACCAAACCACCCTAGTACTAACACCCTAATCAAACACTTTGCTATTAGAAAAAATATAGTATGACTGCTATAACTGTAATTGGCTGAGTTAAAATAAAGCAAACGCAAAGCTATATCGAGTGAAATAATACCTGAGGCACATGTGCCCCAACTACAGCAGTAAGATCATCTCCCATTGCACTCAAAACATATGCAAGCATACTAGCTGTTGTACTTTTCCCTGCAACAATCAATAATAAGAAACATAAGAATGAAATCATTAGACTACTAGCAGAATTAGACAATAAAATATGAGATGGGACAGCTTCATTTTGAGGGCCTAGTGCAAAAAACCAGCCCTTATATCAAAGTAGAAAGAAGAATCTAAGTCACAGTAAACAAACGTCATGAGTCATACAAGCCAGTTAGGAACAACATAAGATAGGTGTAATAAAGGTAACAAACATTGATCGTATATGGCATCATGTGACTCACCATAGTCACATTTTTTTATTAGTATAAACTTTATTTCATAGAAAAGAAGAATGTACAAAAGGCAGTCGAGGTGACAGGCCTAAGAAAAAGGAAAAAAAAAAAAAAGATCAAAGAAACAAGCTACCTCAAGCAAACAGACTCCACTAAAAACAAACTTTTCAAAAAGAACACCTTTGAACTCAAAGAAGAGTTTACACAAAAAAAATAATAATAATAACCCAAGGATGTTTAAGCTCATCTCCTGAAAAGAGGACTCCACTCTTTTAAAAACTTTCCAATTCCTCTCCAACCATATCCCCCAGCACAAAGCGAATGGTAAGAAGCTTCACAGAATACTTTTCCTACCACAAAAACAGGTTGGATCCCAACTTTGCAATAAAGACATCGAATTTGGCATCACCCAACTAATGTCAAAGAGGGCTAAGAAGTGAGACCAAAGGGCCAAAGACTGTCACATAATGATATAAATTGATCTTCAAGTGCTTCTACTATTATTTATAACTTTGCCGAAGCTTTAGTTGAAGCTAATGAATGGCATATGGTGATTTAAAGGTATAAACAATCATCATCATCTACACCCTATCCCAAATATTGGGGTCAATGACATGAATCATTTTTCGCTATTCAACTCTATCTAGAGATATATGGTCAGCCCAAAACTTTCAAAAACTTCAAGGTTGCAAGGTGGGGTTTGCCTTTTTTATTAATGGGCACAAGTCAAAGAGAGTCGGTAAATCATAATTATATATATATATATATATATATATATTTTTGATAGGTATGCGGTTAGTGGTTAGCAAATGAAGTTGGGCTCAATGAGGTTTGAACGTTGGACATGGGAAGAACACTCCACACGTCTTACCACTTAGCTAAGTTGGCACTTCAATAGGAACAACACTCCACAAGTCAAAGAGAGTCAGTAAATCATAGTCAATGTTTTAAAAAACTACGCCTCGAGGCATGAGGTGTAGGCTTCATGCCTTGAGGCTTAAGCCTCATCAAACATTATTAAGGCTTACGCCTTAGAGGTATGAGGCATACCTCACGCCTCAATATGCACTGAGGCTTACACCTCAACAGGTTCGGTAGAACCCAATATCGTGGGTCAAAAAAATCATTTTTTATTTTTTTATTTTCTTGCTTTATTTTACACAAATACCCCCCCCCCTCCCCTCCCAATGTCTCTTATTTACATAACCCTACTAAATAGAAGTGTTTTTTGTCCTCTAAACTTATCAAGAGATCTCTCAAAATCTCACTTCGAAACCCTAATATCTCCCTACACCAAGATTTCTTCTAAAAGGCTCGAATACCCATCCAAATTTAAATCTGATGGTTCTTATAACTTTCTTACGAAGATTGTGATCAAATAGAACCAAGAAATCTAGGGTTTTCTAAGGTTTTGAGGTATGTGATTTTTCTATGTACATTCTTGAACTTTTAAACTATTTTTTTCAAAAACTCATGTCTCTCTTGTTTTTGTGTTTCATTCTTTTGTTTTTTGTTCTATTCTACCTATTTATGATGGTAGTTGATAGAAATGCCTAGAGGAAGTGGTAAAGAAGGGAAAAAATGTGAGGGTAATAGACCATGCTTGGAAGCATGGGGTTGAAGTTGATGGACCTAATTTGGGTGGGGTCAAAAACTTATTTGTACATAAAATACTTATATTGTTCTAATTGTAACGGGTGGAGTCAAGAGTAATTGTTTATTTGATGTTTGATACTCTATAAATGATGATACATTGTTATTTTGCTACTATATTACATTCCTACTTCCCTACATTTTTATTTTTAATTATTTATTTTATGCTTGAAGGTTGTTTACTTGTTTTTATATTTTTTCTGAATTTATTATAATTTTTATATATTTTTTGGATTTTTTTTAAATTCATTGAGGCTTAAGCCTCACCTCAAGAACCCAAAACACCTCAAGTACGCCTTAGGTACTTTAAAACACTGATCATAATTACATCTACACTGTCCATTGAAAAAAAAAAAAAAGTACACATTATAAGGGAGATAACTACTTGATCCCGACCAAAATAAGATTACCATGGGTTCCACTAACAGTAATAAGATTGTAGTGCTCTGTTGCCTTTTCCAACCAATAATCTCTCTTATATCTGTACAAAGTAAACATACAAACTAAAATGACCAATGCAAGGTGATCTCTTAAAAATATAAAATTTATATCAATGAAACAATTAAATAAAATAAACATACAGTAATCACCTAGCAAATGAAATGAAAAGTTACATAATCTAGCTTATGAATTTGAGACCAATTTGGATAAACTCCCAATACAAAGTTGGCACTAACACTTTCTTTGAATGTTTGCCAAACCCATTTACAATCCCTTGAGTTTATAAGGCACCACCTTGAACCTTACCCACAAAAATGCCCCAAGTGGAGATTTTGTTCTCAGTTTTTCGTTAACCGAGTCTTGTGAACATGGTTTTAAAAATCGTCCAAAACCAAGATGACTTGCCCGAGTCATCTCGGTAAAATTCACGATTCAATGTGAATCGTCCGAGATCTGATATGACTCATCTGATATTTTGAAAATACCATCCCCGTCGACCGGATTTTCATATTTTTTTATAAAAATAATTATTTTTTAATAATTTAAGAATTTATTATCTTAACAAATTATATAGTGACTAAGCGTCTTCTAATCCATCTTATTCTATAAGAAAATTCATAATTATTCGAATATAAAAATAGGTTAGCAAATAATCATAAACCAAGTAAAATAGTTTATCTTGGGATGAGATGACCCAGACAAGTCGGTGGGGGCCGAGACTAGACAAAATCCCGAGGTTTAAAACCATGCTTGTGAATGTCCAATTGCCCAGGTTCTAGAAAACAATCCAATATCTGATAATTCAATGTCCTTCAATTAAGTACATAGTAAAATATAGATCATAATATTATTTTTTTAGCAAAATATAGATTCTTACACAGGTACTCCCATTGATTTTGCATACAAAATCTCCACATTGTCTGAAGAAATAGCACTAGAGACAACAAGCGCATTAGGCAGACATGACCCATTGTTCCTTCGTAAATTTGACATCGAATGACCTAAATATAAAATTGCACCAGCTTCTTGTAATCCATCCATAAATCTACTCCACGCAATATCAGATCCGCTAACCTCAAAACCCTAATACAAAATTGAAAATCAATCATCATTTCTGGACCAAATTAAATTATTCACTCGTCTGTTTAATTTTCTCTATATTACGAATTGAATTAGAGTTTCGAGGGGATTTACTTGTTTGAGAGCGAGATGAGCGAGAGCGGACAATCCACAGCCTCCGATACCTACGAAATGGATCCAATCTTTTTTCTTTTGGTTCTCAACTTCGAACGAAGCTTTGTTTATCTGTTTTGCACATTTGGTGGAAACTGAAGATCTCTTCTCTTTCAGAATCGAAGCAGATCTGATATGGTGATCGGATTCGCACCGGAAATGTATTGGAAGAACAAGTTCTAGAGAGTCGGAGCTAGGTTTCCGGTGAGATTTCGACAGAAAATGCACTGGTTTAGACGCTGAGATCACCGGAGAGTCCATTATTAATGGCGGGAATTTTCTGGTTAAAATTATGTCTCAGTAATTAAAAAGTCGTGCTACTGGCGCCCACCATGTTTGCTCTCTGCGCCCACTTACTTTCCGCACACATCAAATTACTTTCCAGGATCACATGCGCTTTACAAAAATACCCTCATCAAATTACCCTCCTCATCCACCATTTTCTCGTAGTCTATCAAAATAAATAAAAAAACTCACTTTTTCTTCTCTTTCTCTCCCTTTATATTTATCTCCTTTTAAATTTTACAAGAGGTTGAAACAATGAAGATTAAATTTTAAATTTTTTTCTATAATTTTTTTTTATTTTTTATATTTAATTATAAAAAAATAAAAAATCACCATTAAAATCTCTAAAAACGAAGATTTTGAATCGAAAAACTTTAAAAAAAAAATTTATAATTATGTTCAATAGATTCAAATCGAATTTTTTTATAGCAAATTCAATAGATACCATTAATCATTATAAAATCGTTCTGATTGGTAGATACCTATTGAATTTGTTAGAATAAGTTCAATTTGAACTACCGAATAAGACTATTAATAATAAAAAAAATTATCTTCTTCGATTCGAAACATTATTTTTTAAAGTTTTAAGGTGATTTTTTTATTTTTTATAATTAAATATAAAAATAAAAATAAAAAAATTTGACATGAACAAAATAAATTTAAAATCTAATTTTTATTGATTCAACCTCTCAAAAACTCAAAAAGATATGAATTTGAAAAAGAAAAAAAACAAAATGATTGAGGGAGGGAGAGAAAGAGAGAGATGGTGGAGAGAATAAGATAATGGAAAGAGAAAATGATTTGAACTTTTTCATAGATAGAGAAGATGGTGGGTGTACGAAAAATGGTAAAAATATATTTCTTTTTTCTTAAGTGGGTGCGGAGAGCAAACATAATAGGCGCACAACTCGTTTTTATATGGGAGCTGAGATCTGTGCGCCAGGTGTTGGGTAACTTAACCAACAACCGAGGTCTTGGTGGACCGGTTAAGGGTTGGGTATGGGCCTCTAACGAACCACTTTAGTGGGCTTGGGCCGCCATCTGGTTCCAAAACGAAAAACTCAAGCATAATTTATCCAGCTCTATAGTGTTTTTAACTTTAGGGGCATTTTGTTCTGATAGTTAAATTTTGTTTTATGAGTATATATCCACATGCGCACTCGCTCTGGATGACACGTGTGCTTGACTCGGATGGTCACACACACGTAGGACTTGTTGCCATGTTCAGCCCACATGTCACGCATAGGTGGCTGCGTGGTTAAATACGATCGAGTCCACTATTTGTGTTCGGCTTACTCCAATTGTTGTCTTTGTTGGGCTGTTGTCCAAATTGATCTCATCTGCGACATGCACTTGGACCTACTAGGCTCAACAACTTCAAATTGACTGCATACGACCGGGCCCATCTACCTCGTGGGCACACTTGACCTCCTTGGAAACACACTTGACCTCATGATCACCTTCAGAGCTTCACTTGGCCATAATGGGTGCACACACACACACACTTGACTCTGATATGTCATCTTCACTAGGCCCACATGGTCGCATGTGCTCCTTAACCCCGTTTGTGATTAAAAACGCCTATGAGGATCTCGAACTTCTTTCTCCACCACATAGATGATTATATGTGGATGACACATTTTGGATCTTAGTGGTTTGGCATGAAGTGTGACTTGTACGCTGGCATGCCATGAAGATTACCTAGTATGATGGTCAAACATTAAATATATAGATCTGCCTAATAACATTTCACGTTACTATGTTTTTTTAATTACTGGTAAGTTTGTTATATTGAGCTCAGTAACTCGATACTAACAAGATTTGAACCCAGGTTTATGATATTATCATACAAAAGACTTTACCAACTAAGTTAGCTAACACCTGCAAACATCACTATGCATGGTAAGTCATGTGGCGCTCCACGGTGGACATGATGTACATCGACCACTCATGTTGATAGGTTATCAATGTGATATAAACTTGATCAATGCCAGGGTGCATGATAGATGATTAGTTTTGGCGATTTGACTAAACTATTTTGAGGTATTAAACCTAGATGATGAAGCAATCATACTGGCCTACGCGCCCCAAGTTCTAACATATATAAATACCAATGAGATTAGTTTCATCACTTTCTTTATCATATTTCACATTTTTGTTGATGTTTTAGGTGTTGGGCAAATACAATTATCCTATTTCAATACGTCTCGCAACAAAGAACCCTATCCCCATCTGACCCCCCTCAGCCCAATTGGATCGGAGGCACTTGCCCCCAGAAGAATTTCAAAGTCTACTAAGGATATGTAAACTATTGGTACAGATAAAAACGTCAAATAAAGAAATCTGCCACTAATGCCCCCACAAAAGTTTTTTCCACTCTTAGTTATCCCCATGTGGGTAAAATCTTGTTTTCACCCGTGACTAGGATAATTCGTACACCCTAAACCAACTCCTTATCAGATGATTCAAGATCGTCTTGACAAAGAAGTAGAATTTCTTGACCAACAATTTGACTCCTTGATTCAACAAGCGAAGGATGTCATTAGGCAAAATTAGTAAGAAATTTGAAACATATTCTCAAAAGACGATTAAATCCTATAGATCATAAGTATTACGAGATAAGAGTTTGGGATTTTCTTCTTTTTGTAGTTTTAGCAAGTATGATGTTCTTTGCAAGTATCAAAAATGAATCGAACAAAGGTCTTACTAAGTTTGAAATATTTATATGTATAAAAAAAGAGTCGTGATATTTTGACTCCCCCTCTATCCTCCTAGTGTGACATGTGCGTAGAACCATAGACTTTCCTCAGGATACACTACTGCACATCCCCATAAATACATGCAATTGTGTATTTCAAGGAAAAAATCTATGATTCTATGCACATGCCATGTCAAGAAAGCAGAGGGGGAATATGTCAGAGAGGGAATCAATTTATCATTAGACGTGATAAACTGACCCCGCCCACCCCTGCCCCCTGACATACACCCTCATCATAGCACCGTAGAACATTTACCTCTGAATACACAAGAAAATATTTATGGTTCTATGTATCCCAAGGCAAATGATCTACGGTTCACAAAAAAAGTTCATGTACATGAGATTTGTAACATGAAGTGGAAGAAAAAAAAATGGTAATTTCAGATCGATAAATTGTTAATGCCTGTAAGTAGTGAGTTCGATATCTAATATGAACATTAATTCCTTAGGGACCAATCGCGAGGGTGCACCCTCACCTGTTACATGTGATGTGCAAGTGTTGCACGTGCCCCGAAACTAATCCTTGGATAAGATCATGGTTTCTGAACTGGGCAAAGGTTAAATATGGGCCTAATCTGCTGTCAACAGTGATGCCCGATTATAAAAAATAAAAATATAGAGGAAAATATTTTTTTATGTGGTCAAAACCGTTGTCACGAAGCACAAATTCGTTTTAAAATGATTTTTTTTTGTGTTTGGACGGTGGTGGGAAGATTATCTGTCCAAGCCTCAAATGAGAGTCGAACACGTATCACTATTTGTTAGTCACCCTATTTCACACGTCTATCGTTTTCTTTACCTCTGCTTTTTGGTTTGATTGCAAACGCGTTAAAGTCCACTTTTATGCGCAACTTATGAGAGCTAAATTCTGATAGGGTCATTTTTGTCAATTCACATATACCCGCTTTTATTTGTTCGTTTTCTACCATAATTTGACAAGAAGTCTCACAGTTCCATTTAATAATACACCCTCCCTCATTGGATTGGAATGGATCATGTAGGGAAGACGTGTAAATAATACACAAACATAAATAAATAAATAAATAAATTATAAAGAATAATGATTTTCTGACTCTCCCCTCCTAACACACTCTCCTTGCGTGGCATGTTATAGAATCGAAGATTTTCTTTCTCGAAATACACAATTATACATGTTTATGGGGATGTACAATTGTGCATCCCGAAAAAATAAAATCTACGATTCTGTCACATGCCATGTCAAGAGGGTAGAGGAGTATGTCAGAGACTAATGGCAAAAACATACGTGATCTGTATGTAGTTGATGTGGCAAGTCATAGAATCATTGATCTTTTGTCCTTGTGTATCCCAATTTTGCACTTGCCACATCAATTATGCACATTTTAGCATGTTAATTTATCACGATTCATAATCAAATTAAGAAAAAATTATCTATTAATTAGGGAGACTTTCCATCTTAAGATAGGTGAGATAGGATTCGTCTGAATGGGATCGAATTCAAATATTTCCTTATTAACTATGTCGTGTAAGATCTTAGATGAAGATCAATACACCTCAAGATACACACTTAGCCGCTCATCAAAATCAGCATTGATTATTCTTGAGATGCATACAATTTAATACCTTCAAGGACTCTAATTTAGTAAACATTTTAGAAAAGTCTAGGTATTTTTTCAGGAAATTTTTTTTTTCATACATTTTTAATTGTTTATATAGTTATGATCCTTATTGTATGTTGTCCTACCCGTATTGTATTCAGACACATCATCAATACATATTGATTTCAACGTTTCTGGTATAACTTGTTCCACATGACAACCACTTGTCAAGGGATCTTGTTATCAACCGATTCGTCACGCTATATGTTAAAACACACGTATTCTTTGAGATAATCTCGTCAACACTCTTGGTCGTGTATTGCAAAATCTAAGTCAAGGGTTTGTTCTATATGTTCGAAATTGGGTGACCTCCTGACTAAATATTTTGGGCATTGGAAAACTTCTATAGGATTGGGGCGTGATTATAAAAATATTTTATGATATTTAAACAGCACATCGGCATCATATATCGGAGAAAATCATCAAATTTAAATAGCTCATGGCCTAGATCATGTGTTACGTGGATTTCAAAAAAAAAAAAAAAAAAATCCTTGACAATATCCATATTTTGTATCTCGTTGATCTCAATTGTAAATTCAAACATGCGTATGGTTAATGAACAATTACAATCAGATCAAATGTGTTGTTCACTCTTTATCCCCATTTAGCCTCTTATGTTACAGCAATATAGTATACAGAACTCTCTCCTTACATGAGATACACTGTATCAAAACCCATTATCACGTGTATACTTATCAACCGTGACACCAATAATACACTCATATGGACCCCCATCAAGTACTACTTTTCATGAACCATTAGATAGCTTTATTCTCCTATTAATCTCCTTCTCTAATTCTTCCACACCTCCTACCTCTTCTAATTCCTACAACAAAAAATTAAAAATTAGTCTCAAATCACCATCACTTCTACCTATCTCAATAAAAATTACAAAAAAAAAAAAAAAAAAAAGTAGAAGAAGGCCCACCTTGGGTCCAAGGAAAAGCCCATATGGGACTCCATTGAATTTGTCGTAGTGATGGATCTAAAATACATAAAAAGACAAAAACAGATGGATGTTAGTGTTAGTTTTTTCTAGAAAACTTTAGAATGGAACACATTGTGTGGTTTGTATCTTTACTTGATGGGCCGCAGCAACTTTCCGGAAATAGGGTACGTTGGCAATGGGCCCCACTGGGAATCTTCGGTGGACAAGTCCATCGTGTACAAACATGTAGGCTATTCCAAACACTGTTATTCCAAGACCCTGCAAATTTTTCCCAATCAAAAAATATATATATAAAGAAGAAGAAGAAATATGTTACATTTTATTAAACAACAAGCCACACTTATTAAAAATAAATAAAAGGAGGAGAGGGGGGGCTATATGTAATTTAAAATATTGATTATTTAAAGATTACATAGTGAAATAGGATACTTTTGTAATTTTGATAACCAAGCAAGTTGATTACGTGGTCGTGGGATGCAATTTTGAATATGGGAGCTTATATGACCACTCAAAATTTTTGGTGCATGGTTTCGGGAAGAAAAATCAGAGCTCTTGGCTAAAGGCTGAAGATGAGGGCATTTAGGTCACTTTTCATTAATTTCTTAGAGAAGACCAAGGTCAGTATGAAAAGTGAAAACTTAGGGGCATCTCAAATATTTACTAAGCACCAAAGGGGACTGTTTAAATTATGAGATATTCTATTGCAAAACCAACTCTTTGCTAACCCCACCCCAATTCTCATATGTAAATCACCAAAGAATTAGCACATGTTTGGGATGGTGTTAGCAAAAGTTGGTGTGGCAATAGAACCTTTCTTAAATTACCTTTAGTCACACTTTTAATGACTTAATGCAAGGGTGGGTCTATTTGCACACATCGAGATGCCTCATTTCACTCACTTAAGTGACTTTTGCATAAAAAAAAGAAAGATACCATTGTACCCTTGCATTTTTGTTAGTTGTAACCATCATCACCTACTGAACAAAAATCCAAAACCCACTTCTTCTTCCTCTTATTGTTATTATTATTATTATTATTATTGTTATTATGAGTTTTGTGAAAGGTTGAAGAGGTTGAATCAATGAAGATAGAAAATTCACTATTAAAATCTTAAAATGACGATTTTGAGTCTAAGGAAATGGAAAAATCACTATTAAAATCTCAAAATTATGATTTTGAGTCGAAGATTTTTTAATAATTCTATTGGGTAGGTTCAAACCACATTTGTTTTAGCAAATTCAATAAGTACCTACCAAATATTATCAAAAAAGGTTTGATAAGTATCTACTGAACAAAATTTTTTATCGATCATTATACAAATGAAACTTTCTCATGTGAACGACTTCGATTCTAGTGGAAGTGTTGAGGTAAGAAAAACAAGTAAAATCAAAGCTTAAAACCCTCATTGAAATCTTTCTAAGATGAAAAGAAGAAGAAGAAATGAGAAAGAGTGAGAGAGAGATGGTTCGTACTTTTTAAGTGTGTGCAATAAGCAAGGGAGGTTAAAACAGATAAATAGGTGTGTACAAAGGGATATTTTAAAGTTAAGGTGGGTATAGCGAGCAATTGGGTGAAATGAGCAAACTTCAAATAGACCCACCAATAATACAAATGTAAAAAAACGGTAACTTGGCTCCAAGGCCTTCACCTTCGATTCGAGAGAGAGAGAGAGAGAGAGAGACTCACAGCGCCAAAGCAGAGACCAGGAAGGAGACCTTTGTGGAAGAATCCAAAAGCGAGAAGAGCAATGGCTGGAACAGCGTTAATTATGGCGAAGACATCGTTAAGTTCGAATGGACCATCTCTGGGACGATGGTGAGACTGCAATTAAAAAATTCGAACAAAACCCATCAATCAACCAATCAAATATGGCTAAAAAGATTAAAATTTGAAATTAAGATGACAATCGAACCTCGTGCATGTGCCACAAAGAAGCGTGCCAAAGCGCTTTGTGAGCCCATCTAGCCCAAAACTCCATCCCCACCTTAAAATCAGTAACACCCAATATCCATCAACACCAGAGTACCCAAACACCCATGTTTTTAAACCTAATTTTCAAAGGGTTTTCTTCAATTTTGGTGAAAAAAAAAAACTTACAGCAGCGCCTATAGATAGAGCAAATGTACCAAACATTTCTGAAAAAGGGATTGCTCCACCCTGAAGTATGAAAAAAACCCAGAATTAGAAACACCAAATGCAACAAGAGAGAGAGAGAGAGAGGGGGGAAAAAGACCTCCATTTGCCAAGAAAATCTGTAATAAACGGCTGCGGCGGCCATCGAAGTGATTCCAAAACTAGACATTATAGCTGCAACAAGGTAAGTGTAGCGTTCCGATTTCTTCTTTGCTAATCTTAGGGCCACACGTGCTGAGATCTGATTCGACTCGTGTGAACTCTCTCGGGTCGTCTTATCCTCTTCGATTATTCTAGAAATTTCTTGTTTATTCTCTTCTGTAACGAAGCAGACTGTTAAGGTCAAATTTCTCTTCTCTGGAAAAATTCTATATGGACGTCTAATGAAGGGGGAGAATAGTGAAGAGGGACTAATGAAGGAGGTGGGTTTCGAGCCCAAGAAAGGATTTCGATCGAAACGGAATGATTTGGCGCTCGTAGCGACGGATATACCGGCCGCCATGGACGATCTGTCGAGAGCTTGAAGAACTCACGAGACACAGTAACCTAAGGGAGGGAGAGAGGCCTGAATCAAGTGTAGGTTTTATAGTGGAATTTTACTGGTGAAAATGCCACTGTTGTTTCTCAAAAATTACAGTAATACCCCTATGCCCTTTGAACTTTGCAAAAGAATGACGAAATATTAAATGATTGAAGAGCGAATCATACTCTAATATTTTTCATTCGATCTCATTGTCGGTTAAATATAAAACACTCCTATAAACTTTTCCCTCCACTTTTAGAGGGTTTGGCCGACATGTCGAACCAAAAGAGATAATTTTGTGGAAGTAAAATAATAAATTTTATCCCTTCACAAAATTATCAATAATTAAATTTAATTTTGAATCTTTTTAAGATAAGAAGAGATGAAATATTATTTTTAGAAATAGTGAAAAGAAGAAAAAATACAAATAAAATAATAATAAAAACAGATAAGAAAATGGAAAGATTATGAGAAAATTACACAAAAATAATAAACAATAGAATGAAGGGGATTTTTATATGCAAAAGAAAAGATTGAAATATTTCTCTGACGTATTTTGATCTTCAAGTTTATGAGATTAACTTTTAATCAAGTGACGTACAAAGGAAATAAGAGCCAAGTAGCTACAAAATCCATGGAATAGAGTAATTGGATTATGTCTGATTTAGAGAGAATAGAACACATGTAATACTCTTTTCTTATCCCTACATTGGTTTTTTTTTTTATAGTCTTGATTGGGTTATTTTGAAAATCTATAACAATCAAATAATCTACATTTTTAAGTACATATCAGATTCTAAAAAGATCCCCCCACACACACACTCTAAAAAAAAAACTTATTTAAAATCAAAATCAAAGGTTTTTAAAATGAACAATCCATGAACTCTTCAATTTGAACAGATTTTATTTAGATTTTTTTTGTTTATGTGAAGATATCTCAACTATTTAAAACAATTGGAACTGTAGGAAAAAAGCAATGCAGAGGATATAAGAGATTGTAAAGATAAAAAGGTAAAATGTTAGATGGTCCAATGATTTTAGAAAACATTGAACAATCTAACATTTTAATTTTAATTATCCAAATTGTATGCACCCAAGGTGGAGGATTGAAACCCTCCTCTCATACCTTAACACATGCCACACAAGCCACAATTCGAGGAAATTTTCAAAATGAGATATTTAGGCATTAATTTCTTAGATTGTGACTTACATGACATGTGTGTGAGGTGTGTGAAGAGAATTTCAATCTTTCACCTTAGATGCATGAGATTCGACATTATTGTCATATAATAAATAACAAAATCAATGTTGGTTTTTAAATATTAATCGCTTTAAAATTTGGGTCCATAAAATAAGAGTCGTGATAGTTGGACTCTCTTTTTTCATATATTCTCATCAGTATACTCAAGAAAAAGATTTATGATTCTGTAATTGCCAGATCAAGAAACATACAAAAAGCGTGTGAAAAAATAGAGGCAGAAAATCACATTTATAAAATAATTATTGTGTAAGAAATCTTTTCAATTTAAGTTAATGATTTTCTGATCCGAGTATTTTCACTCAGTCGGATGTGACAAAGGCCAAGAATCGTTAATCGATTCCTTATGTATCTCGAAGAAATCGATCAACAGATCTATGCCCTTGCCACGTCAGACCGACTCTTCATATAATAATTAAAGAAGAGAAAGTTACGTGGAGGTCAACCACAATGGTTTATCCTCAGTGGCATTTTTGGAGTTTCAAATAAGAATGAAGGGTGAAAGCTAGGGAGATGATTGAGGTGTTCTTAAGGTACGACAGCACGTGTCAAGTGAAAGGAGCAAGGAGAGGTGGAGGGGCCTCCACACGCACCACATTGGCTTGACGCGGCCTTAATTCCCACCACACGTTGTAAATAATTAACAAAAATTATGAAAACTAAGGCCTTGTTTGTGGAGGGTTTGCTTCTAACAGAAGTAATATAGAATCACTTTTGTAAGAATCACAAGTACATAATGATCCCATTATTGAACTTTTGGGTAGACTGTTAATGAAGTGATTTTTTGGATCTAGAGTTGTTGTTAGGTATTAAATTTATATATTTTAAAATTTTATTAACTTAATAAGTGAGAAATGCTCTTGAGTATCTGCTATCATTTAAAATTATTTATTAATATATATATATATATATATATATTTATATTCAAAAAGTTATTACTATTTTTTATCATTGGATGGAATGCTAGATGGTTAGTCACTAGTTACAAGTTTTTTATTATTATTTTATATTAAAAAGAACGAGTAACCTCACACGAGCCAAACCAACGAGTATAAGTGTAGTAGAGAGGACATCCCTCCAAAGTAGGCAGAGGTCTTGAGTTCTTCTTCCCCTTTGTTGGCCACCCACGAGTATTTATCTCGTCTTGCTTGTCGTGTGTGGTTGGTGGAGTATTACATGTATCCGGGGGATTTGGCAGAGATATAATATTATAAAAGATCAATTGCCTTGCCCATACTACTCGAGTCTATGGATCCAAACACTCCAATTATCCTAAAAAAAAGGAAAAAACTCTCACACATTAGGCCAACCTAATCTCCTCTCCTCCTTCTCCACATGCACACACATGTTTTTCCAAATGCAATTAAACTCTAGTTTTTAGAAGCAAGCCAGTAGTGGTTAGTAATTAATAGGTGAAGGTGGACTTTAAATCCGGGTCATGATATCAACTTTGAAAGGACTCGATAACACCTTCGAATGAGAAAAACTTTCACCAATAACAATGGAGACCAACCCATTATTATCCTATTTTCTTACTTTTGACAAAAGATAAAAGAGGATGTTTGGTATGTGTTGTAACGTCCTATACGATCCTTAATCTCACTCTTGAATGTCATGGTAATCCGGTAGAGAAACAAGGCAAAGACCAAGGAAGTTTTAAAAACTGATAGATAGCTCATTCAAGCTAGTAATTCAATTCCAGGGCTCTCTTTATAAACTGTAACTATTTATACAGATCTTGAATGATAGCAGTCTTGTAAGTAAAGCAAAGGAGACTTTAGAGAGAATGAATAAGCTCATAAATGAAAGGTAGTTAGGAAGAAACATTGTAAGCTTTACAAGACTCAAGCTCTTTAACCAGCTTTATCTTTTATAGTTTTGCAAGCAAGAAATCAAGTAAGCTAACGAATCTCTTTAATAAACTTTAGAGATATTTACAAAAAAGTGTTCAACTTTGGACAAATCTACGATTCTGGCTCATTGTTCATATAAATTACCAAAATGAGAACGATGACGAATTCGGACGTTTTTAAAGTGACTATTTTACAGGTTTGAAGTGACAATTTCACTTTAAACCGGTGAAATTGTCACATTAAACCTGTTATCTTTTGTAGTTTGGCAAACTAAAAGTCAAGTAAGCTAATGAATTAGAAATGAAGGGATTCGATAGTATGCCTAATAGAGATTCTTTGCTTAGCAATCAAGAAGGAAGAAAGCCATTAAAGCCACTTTAAACTAAGTTATTTTGTCATTCTTCAGTATTATTTATTCAAAATCGTAGTTATGTGAAAGCAAGCACTTCCATCTATAATAGTGTAGTTATGAAAAAGGTGGCTCTTTAACTAGAGCTTTCGAACAAGTATCCATGATATTGGTGGTAGAGATCAATTTTGATTTCATCCTCCGACAATCAAAGTTTTTCTCTTGATGACATTAATCAATTATAAGACTTGTTTAGGACGTATGAAGATGGAAGGAAAAAACACAGGTTTCCTCATAGAGTTGTGTTGGAATGACCACTCAGATATCGTAGTTTTTAATGTGAAAGTGGACGGGAGGTATCTTTGATGAAAAGCATCTATGATTCCCATACACATTCACAACAAGAAGTGTGAGGATTTTATAAGGATTTATTTCCATAAATCACTATTAACATTGTTTGATCTTTTGACTTGAATATCTTGGACTACGAATTATCTTAATTCTTCTTTTTATCCCATTATCATCGTTATTTCCACCCATTGCAACTTACCTTGTCCCCTCTTGTTCTCTTTCGTTACACTTTCACACCATCACAATCATTACAATAGCAATATTTTTTTTTCGATCATTTATCCATGTGATTTTCAATCTTTATCCTTGTTGAGGATAATTTTCATTTCAAATAAGTAAACTGTCACAAACCAATAAATAAAAATGTCAAAATTATCTTTTAAAAAAAGTTCTTATATTAGTGTTGCATCTAATTATTCTCGAATATGCTGATTTTTCTATTTTAATATCTCTCTTATTTTATAATAATAAAGTAAAAATAATAATAATAATAATAAGTTTAGTATAAACTATGTTACAAAATAATAATGAGTCGAGCTGGAGTGACCTCAGCAGGGGTTGAGAAAACAAGAGGGCAGACTTTGACGTGGTGGACCATGTACGTCCATAGGTGCGTTTTACTCTCGGAGAAAAGGCATGGCCCATCACGTGAAGATGCCCACCCCACCAAAAACCTCTTCCTTTGTCAGCAGATCATTACCAAAGCAATGGACTGAATAGGTAGTAGATGTATTTAGCTGCTAAATTGATCAGGGCTGTTGATGTTATCAGTATTTTAAAAACCGGTCCAAAACAGTGGCCTATCCGCTTCAATCAGGTTTTGTACAAACCAAAAAAACAAAAATTTGACAACCAGTGGTTTATTGTTAATCAATTTGGTTACAAATTGAACTGGTCCTATGCTTTTATAAGAAACTTGTTCCCAAACTTTCCAGTTTTCCAGTATCGATTGTATCGGTTTTATTTTAAAATGTCTTCGTAAGACACGTATTAGAGTTCAACCAATTTTATTGCTGTAACAATGTAATAACCGCCGACCAAAAGAAAGGGCCCAGAGCTGCCAAACAAGGATTAAAAAAAAAAAAAAGAGAGACCAGCACCGACCTTAGCTGGCCCAAATTTTGGATTCCCAAATAGGCCACTGAAGTCTCTAGATAAGTAAGACAGGATATGTTCTTCTCCACGTTAGTTTCTGAGGTCATCAAGGAAGAAATGAACCATCGTTAGTGGACACGAAAAATCTGAAGTACGGAACCACTACAATAGAATCCAGAATAGCAATTAACACGACTGCACGATACTGGGTACAAACAATAAACACGCTCTGACTTACCAAATTTGCACTTTGAACCCTCTCTAACGATGGCTCATGCTAAAGCAGATTCAATCAAGATAGACAAGAGGGTAAAAAGGTGTTATTTGAAGTAAAGAGAGGCGTTTGATTTGAAAGGGCCAATGTTTTTCTCCCAAACATGGATTTGAAAGGGCTTTGGGCAAAGTTTAAGTCAAGTTGGATGCAACTACCTTACACACCCTTTAGACATGACCTGCTTCTATGCTTCTTTTTTCTTCTACCCTCCAAGATCAAGTTGGGAACTATGAACCTGCCATGAAATCAGAAACCTTATAGAGCAAAGATTCTTGCATACAAATAAAGAGAGAACTCAAAATCACCTTGAGTACCGGCTCAAGGCGAAGAGGAGGCTTGAGAAGAAAATCCACACAAATATGGTGGAGAGAGATTTTAAAATCCTCTTTTCTGATGCATCACTTTCATGCCCTCATTGATTGAGAAACAGATGATCAGTTGACGTAAACCATGTCTCTGCAAGTGATAAGCCTTAGAGCATTGTTGGAAAAAAAGATGACAAAATACTGAAGCAATACAAAGCATTATAATATTTCATTAAGAATACATAAAAAGACTTATATATTTTATGTATAAATACCAACATCACACAACTTACCATAACAAGAGGCTGCGCCTGACATTGTGGTGCATGCAGTATCATACAAGCTCCTCGTCTTTCACCAATCAGGCGAAAAAGAAAAGTAAAGAAAAAAAAAAAGCTACAAAGATGTATTTTACACAAAGGAGATTTTAGTTTCACATAGATTATCGGACAACTTGCTCTTCAACGTTGTTCTCTTGCCTTGGGTCAGCGTTAAACCCATCGACTCTCAAATTAGAAAGTAAAGCATCACGGCCAGTAAGAACAATCTGGAAAAATCCTTCGACTTCCTTCTTAAGAAGATCCAGCCCTTGTGAGGATCTCTCTGCACTGTTTCCCAAATTCGATACAGAATTCTTCAATATTTCATTCTCTGTGGGACCAACACCATTGCTAACCAGAGGGTATAATGTCTTGACACAAGTATCAACCGCTTCCAGCTCTTTCACTATTATTAAATTTCCATGTGAAAATAACCTCCTCATCTCTCCATTTACATCTACTTGGAGGTCATTAAATGCCTCAGCCCACAAGAATTTATCAGAAGTCTGTGAATCTACTAACATCTTTGGGGAACTTGAGAAAGCTGACGCAAAGACACTACAAATGAATATTGTTTGAACCTTGACACCATACATTGCACGCATCAGAACCTTTGCTTTGGCCGAGTTCTTAACCTTAGGAAAATAAAAAGATGAACTAAGCCCACTTAGAATGTTAGAGCAGTTCCCAAGTTTTGAATTCTTCGAACTGATATGTTGCATCCAATCATCAAGAGAAGAGCGAGCCTGTACAAGCTGCTCCGAGGATGGAACGGAATTCGAGGCACCCAAAACATGTTGCACACATTGGAGGAATAGTTGGCCTTGGTTAAGTCGGGAGAGCTCAGAACTGAAGGCAATGCAAATATCGAGAAGTCTTACACTGTTATCCAAGTAAACATCCATCCATTTCTCATCCCAATTAGAGACGGGGAACTGAAGCTCTGTAATTAGGGTTTTGATGTCTGTGTGTGTTTCACAAAGTGAATCCATTGCCAATTTCATCCAGGATAAGCTAATTACATCGCTCTTGTCTTTCGGCTTGAGCCTTTTCAACCTTTCAGCTAAGGTTCCCTCGAAGGAATTCAACAATCCAAGCAGACTTGGAGACAAGTGAGAATCCTTGGGAAAGATCATTCGAAAAGGATTTCCAAAAGGAAAGAAAGGTCGGTGACCATCATGTGGACGACTCATTTTAATATAACTGTTTAAAAAGTGACACAAACACACAAAAATTTAAAGTGTTATAACAAATTACAAGTAGAATTTTCCACCATAATAGACATAAAATAGATAGAGAATGAGATGGTGACTTTATTTTAGGATAAATCGATGGAACACCTCCTATCCAAATAAAATCAACATAAAACTTTCGGGATGAACTTAAAAGTGTAGAAGTTGCATAGTAAACGGGTAATAAGATAATCTATAAGATCTCGACCAATTTGAAATCATTGAATAAATTTAAATTCAATGTCCCACAATCCGAGTTTTTACAAAGCTACTATAGTCAGAAGAATATCACGAACTAAGATGGTTTGTCAAACACCAAGAATAAATACTTCTTTGTAAAACTCGAAAGGTTTAAACTCAAGATATAAGCTTTTAAATATCTAAACAGATTTAACACTATACGTCGTAACAGATTTTACAACATCTCACCAGAACCACAACAAATTAGAACTTATTGCTCTGTAAACTGAGTGATCTGAACTAAAACTTCATATCTTGAATAAACATATATAAAATCATGAAACACACAACAAACTAGATGTTACGCCTCTTGAAATTCTTATCTAATGCTACCTCTTCTAAGCAAACAACGAAGTCAGACCGGAATGAAATCAAATCCAACAAAAACTTCACATATCATCTGTGAAGATTCCCACCATGGTCTGAAAAATCAACAAACACCTAGAATTACCCTTTGGAAAGTTCTAAGGATTAAACCTATGCCTCTTTTGACCATCATTTTTTGAGGCATAAATTGCTATTTTAAAGATTCTTTTATAAAAAAATTTGTTGCAAAAAATGTCAGATCCAAGCCGATCAGTTTTTCCTGTTTAATTCACCTCTCTATCATTTATTAGTACCAATTTTATAAGGAAATAGAGTTAGATATGACTAGAAACACACAGATCTGGGCTAAACTTCCATTATTTTACCAGATCTAACATCAAATCACCGAAATCACAACAAATTTGATGGTATTCCCCTCAAAACCCAGAGATCTTAACTAAAACTTTGAATTTCGAACAGATCGAACATAAAATCACCAAAAACAACAAATTAGATACTACTAGTCCTCTCGAAAATCTTACCAAACTGCTACATCGGCTAAGCAAAAAACGAAAAAAGACATAAATGAAGCCAGATCCAACATAAACTCCTCAGATCAGTTTTAAAAAGTAACAAAAGTAAAGAAATTTTATATCTGCAACAAATAACTCAATCACGAAATCAGATTAGTTCTTCCATCCAATCAACAAAACGTTAAGCTTAAATATTCCTCAAAATCCTAATTCGATCTTAAAAAATAGATTATTCCTCTCAAAAATCTTACCGATCTGCTAAGCAAACAACGAAAACAGGCATAAATCAAACCAGATCCAACACAAACTCCACAGATCGGTAACAAAAAAAAGCAACAAAAATAAAGAAAAATTACATCTACAAAAAATAACTCACACAAGTAATCAGATTAGTTCATCCATCCAATAAAAAAACGCTAAGCCTCAGTATTCCTCAAAATCCTAATTCGATCGAAATATTAAAAAAAAAAAATTCTTATAAAATTCAAGCTATATTACAGATCAAAATCGGAAGATAAAGAAGAAGACGAACTTCGTACCTAAATCTGTACTAACAAGACGGAAATATCGATAAAAGTTGCAGACGCGTAACAAGACGGCTTTCGTTGCTTCGAAAACTTCAAACCCTTCAAACTGAAGATGAGGCTTTTAGGGTTGAAACGTTTATCAAGCAAAGTTATTCGGTGGATATGGTACCTATTATATTATCTTACGCATAGAATGATTGAAGTATGTGGTCCGTTCGATTTTCAAGTCAGGGTTTCTTTTAAATAAACGGTAAGATGAATGAGTTGTTGACTAATAAGCCTACATCTTCAAAGTAATATATATCGAAATTTCTGTATGTTAGATACATTGGATACTTTCTATTAAAGGATGCCCAGTCAAATACGTTGTGCCATAAAGTCGACCGACAACGGGAATAAGAACTTCTTTGCATCTGACTTCACGCTGTAAATGATACGTTCTTTATACGCGGTTGACGTGGTAAGGACATATAACCATGGATCTTTTTCTTCGGGATACATAGTGAAAAGATTTACGGTTCTGTGCCCTTACCACATCAGCCGCGTACAGATATCGTAAAATTTACCCAACCCAAGTTAAAATACATTTGCTTGACTGGATCATCTGAGCCGTTGATTTTAAAGAAATCTTGACATAAACAATGTGTGTAGCACATGCATTTCTTTTCCATCCATAAGAATTCTTCTTGAACGTTATCTTCTTCACTATGCCACACCAATTTTTTTATTATAACACTCCCTTGAATTCAAGGACCCTCTATTTTAGAGATATTTCCCAAAACGTACTTAACATATGTCAAAATTCCGGTTCAATACATTGCTCATTTTAATTTTCAAAACATATTTTTTTTAGTAAATTCATCACTTTTATAATCAATGAATTTGTTAATAAATTATCAGTAAAATCACTAATATGACAAAATCGTTGTTAATTATAAAAGTGACGAAAAATGATGAATTCATTAGAAAACACATGTTTGATAATTAAAATGATAAGTTTATCAAACTCGAAATTTCATCATATTCAGCGCATACATTGAAAGCTCACCTCTCCTTTTAATTTCTAGTCTAAGAGCAAATATCAAGGAAAGGAGGAAGTGGGGAAAGATGGAAAGATAGACGAATAAAAAAAAAAAGAGATATTCTATAGGCACACCAACTTTTGCTAAGAGATCATATGAAATCATCCAAGAATTATCACACATCTTAGAGTGCTTGTAGTAAAAGCTGGTGTGGCAATAGAAGCTTTCAAAAAATATTTGGTGCCTACCTTGAGTTTAAAACTAGATCAACGAAGTCCAATAAAAATTTGTAATAAAATTTAGGATTGTAACTTGGGTCGGGTTAGTAATCAACTTGTGTCTAATCCACACTCGAGAAACATCAACCCATGCTTGTGCCCAAACCGACCTCGGACATGACATGCTTAACCCAAACCCAATCCAAGTTGGGTTGATCAGGTTAGTTCATTCCTTATTAATATTAGATAGTTTAATAATGATAATTACAAATGTAATAAGTGATATGTAAAAGAAATATAAAATTTATAATTATTTGTCCTAAAATTATATTTCAAACTTTATATACATGAAATTATAAATTAACATTAAGTAGAAGAAAAAAAAAAGGTTGTTGATTAATTAAAGTTTAAAATGTGAATGAGAAATAAATAAAGATATTTAAAAATTAAATTAAATTATAATCATAGTAAATTCGGGTTTGGGCAACCCGATGTCTATGCTGACCCAACCTGATTTGGTTCGATCAATTTATTTTTACCCAAGTCCTAACTAATTGTGCCCAAACTTAACCCAAGGTCGGGTTGAAACCATCAGATTCGGATTTGATCTTCCCAAGTTGCAACCCTAATAAAATCAATTCATTTATATGTACTAGACTTCCTCTCATTCATGTCCTTTCAAAATAAATAAAAAGTGGGTTTGATCATTAAAAAAATAGAATGGTTATCCGCACCCCAAACCAGATGTGACAATGACAATTATTAGAGGGTATTTTTGGATCCTTATCTTCCAACACACGTGGCGATATCTTCTTCACAAATGAAAAATTAAAAAAAGAATCTTTAAAGCTAAACAATGGACGCCAATAGTTTTTTTTTCTCAAACAGCTGTGATTTCCCCAACTTAAAAAAGAGTCCAACTTTGAAGCGGACAGTCCGCTTCAAATTTTGATGAAACCTTTTTGTTATAAGACAGGTGGCGTTTTGAATTTAGTTCATCCCTACATTTCTACTAAAATTTGAAACACCTCCTTTTGCGATGTCACGTGTAATCCAAGGGAGGGGGTTGCTTCAAAACTTTGAAGCGGATTGGCGGCTTCAAAGTTTTTTCCTAAAGAAGCTAGGCTCCTCCCATTATACCCCACGGCCCACACCACAACGACAGTACAGTACGAGAGAACCCAACAACTTTAGACTCCTTCTTAAAGTAAGACTTAATGGTGTACTTGTACAGCAAAATTTGATCAACCACTTACCACAAAAATTCCACGTGGCTCAAAAAATTGATTATTTATCGAAATCAAGTATTCTTCATCTTGGGCTTGGACCATTCCAAGGAGTCTCAGGGCATGTGTGGATTGACTTTTCTAAGTACTTCTGATATTTGCGAAGAGTCAGAAGCACTTTAAAGGTGTTTGGATAAATAACTCTTGGAAAGAACTACTTTAATATGGAGTCATTTTAGTGCTTTTTCACGGAGTACCGATGGTACTACTTCTCTAAATTACTCTTTCGCGGAGTCACAAAATATTGTCAAAATGAAGGGATTAGGACAAGTATGGCCCTCATAAATTTTAAAAATTACAAATCTACCCTCAAAAAGGAAGTTGGAATAATATTATATTACTATCCATTGATATGGTAGTAGCCTTTTAGTGTAACATTTGGGACAAGATACCCCTCATAGATTTTGAAAATTACAAATATACCCTCAAAAATGCAATTGCAGTAATACTATATTACTATTCATTAATGTGGTGGTAGTTTTTTGGTGTAGCATTTGGGACAAGTATGCCCCTCATAAATTTTGAAAATTACAAGCATATCCTAAAAAATGCAATTAAATAATATTTTATTATTATCCATTGATGTGGTGGTAGCCTTTTAGTGTAGCATTTGAATTTGAATTTCTAGCTCCTCCAATTGCTCAATGATTTATCAATGGGCATTCCAATCATGTTGAAATTCCAATCATGGTTGAAATTTTCTTATTGCAAGATTGATGTGAACAATTACACACAAATTTACTATCCATTAATGTGGTGAAAGCTTCTTCATATTTTTAGTGGTTGTATATATTTGCTCACAATATCTTCTATTTATTTATAATTGTTGGGTGTTTATATTAGTTTTTATAGATAAAAACAATAACTTTTATTTCTTTTGAAGAATAATTTGTTGAGTTATAATGTTAAAAATAGTAACTGATACTTATAAGGGTATTTTGATCATTTTAACATAATCCAAAATAGTTTCCAAATACAAAACTCTATCAAAAGTACTTCTGACAGTACTTTTTAGAACCTACATCCAAACACACAACAGTTATCCACCTACTCCAAAGTACTTACGAAAGTACTTATGTTCTAAGTACTTCTGGCTCCTGTATCCACACGGCCCATCAGTGTCTCACTAAACCCATGATTTTAGGGAAAATTAGTTAATCAACTCCAATTTAAGGATTTCTTTCTAAATGACCCCTAATCTCTATTTAGGTAACTTGATAGTCCATTTGGTAAACTTTTTTTTCTTTTTTAACGTCTACTCACCAACCCCTTTCAAGTGTTAATGATCGTTGAGAAGGACAATTCAAATCATTGAGATCAACTTTGATCCAATCGTCAAGATAAACCTTTGCATCAACATCAATGATTATAAATCATTTGATTATGAATCGTTGAGATAATGATTCAAATTGTCAAGATCAGTAATTCAAATTGTGGAGATCGATGATTTGAATGGTTGATCTTGATAATTTGAGTTTGACGTTTTATCAAGTGAGGAATATTAAACAAGAATTTTTTTGGGAACCGAGGTATCCGAATCTCTTAGAGGTGCACCTGAGACCGACACACACCAATTAATTTATAGGTAAATCCACGAGGGCAGCCCTTAGGAGGATAGGAACTTAAGTCCTTCAAAACGTGATCTTGATCATCTCACCCAACCCTTAGACGATTAGAAAGAAAGATTTTTAATAACCCGGATGTTAAGATACCACCCCCCAAAACCAACCTTTGTCTCGTGGAAGAGAAGTCATTTTTTTTGTTTAAGCTCACAGCCCACAACCATCTGATATGTGGGGCACATGATAACAGCAATGAGAAAGAGTTTCACTCATGGCCATGATGAAAAAAAAGAAAACTTTCTTATCTGATCACCGTGTGACATGCAAAAATATGATCCGATTCAATGGGGTTGTAGAAGACAAAATTATATGAACTTTATAAAAATAAATAAAAATATAGTTATTTTTCACCATTGAATTTTATTTTTAAATTTGAGTACTTTGATAGCTGTCCATTTTCAACATCTTGGATCAAGTTAGAAAAATAATTTTTTTTATTTTTAATATGAACATTTTCATAAAATCTAGAAAGCTCCAATGTGATAATCAACGTGGGCCCAAGGAGCCTTCGGTAGAGGAAGGGTAGGCTAGAGAGAAACTCTCTCTATGCCGACTAAGGTTTTTTTTGGATCATGGAGTCTAAATCTTTGTTTGAGCCCATGGTTTCTTGTGTACATGTGGACTTACCCATGCCTCTCTTCCATATCCACTAAAGTGATAAGAGAAGTTCCATATAAGAATGAGACTTATTTCTTTTACCTATCCGATGTAGGACAAAATAAAATTCACCACATTTCATAACAATTTTCATATACAAGTAAGGATTCTTTGAAATAGATTTTTCATTTTTTCATTAACTATTTTTCGCAACCAAAAGATGTGTGAACCCCATGTTAATTTAGATTCAAAGAGACCCAAATGATCATATTTTCAGATTTTCCAACACTATTGAATGTGTGCTCCTGGGATTGAGCCCAGAAAACCCTATCAACCAACAGTTCTGAATCGGTCAGTCAACTCGAGATTGATCAAGTCAAGCTATTTTCAGCTTCAAAACCAAGAAATATATATATTGCTTAAGATCCGCGAATGTAAAATTGGATGTTATATTTGTTTTGGATTCAAAATAAAGAATTGACTCAGACTTTTCTTCTTATTAGAATCTGTTTCTTGATGTTCTAATTTTTTCTGCGGAATGAGACTCTAATTCTTCATCTTGAAATTACTTTCAAGAAAGTGTAATAGCCAAATAAGCTTCTAAAATCTGAAAAGTAATTTCTATAATCAGGATTCTCAAAATTTAAAATCAAAATCTGGAACCATAATCTAACAAGCCGATACCAATGCCCCCATTAAATATGCCCAAGCAGATAATGTTTCTAAGTTAGTTCAAGCTGGTTGAACCGATGGTCCTGAATAATGAGGGTTTTTTTCATAAAAATTTATCCTAAATTGAAATCAATAAGAAGCATATATACTGAAGGCCATAAATATTCCCTGAAATTGGAAGTATATAGCAGAACAAGAATAGATGAACTCTAAGAAGAATTTTAAAAGTTGATACGGGTTTGAATTGTTAATCACCTAATTTTCATCTATAATTCATTCGATGGTGTCTGTTTCTATCGCTTTCTTCTTCACTCGTACCATATTCCTCGGCCAACTTCTTGTCACCAAATCTTGCAACAACCTGATTCTCTTCTTGATGTAGACGAGAATCGGATACCTTTTGAGTCCAACGGTCCTGCATTATAGGATAATTATGGATTAATAGGTTGTAAGTGGAATTTTTTTTTTCTTCTGTTTTTGGTTCTCATGAGAGTAATTGATTGGAACTTACGATATTGGATGGTCGGTCATTGGCTTCAAGCATGTGGATCACACGACCCATTTTAGGCCTTTCATTTGGATCTGGGTCGGTACATGAAATAGCAAACAGGACAACCCGTTTAAGTATCTTCAAAGGCGGACTTTCAGGCAACTTAGGATCCACTACTAGGTTGCAATTTCTGTTTCCAGACATGGTTTTTATCCACTCAACCAAATTCACCTGTAAATCCATCATTTATGTACAATTCAAATCAGTTTTCTAAAAAAAATTGAAAAAAAAGGTAAGAGTGGTTACAAGAGGAAGTTTCCGAATGTCTCAAGATTAACCTCTCCAGAGGGTCTACTGTAATCAATTGGGCGCCTTCCAGATATTATCTCCATTATTAGTACTCCAAAGCTGTAAATATCGCTCTTGTCATTCAACATACCAGTGAAAGCATATTCAGGTGCCACGTATCTACAAATTCCATGAATATATGTTAATTATCTCAATGGATACTAAAGCGACAAAAATGTGACGATATTCCAACCATACATGTATCATCTCAAGATGCACATCAAACAATTACAGAACTGGGTAAAATATGAGAACTTCTATTGCCACACCACCCCAAGATGTGTGATACTCTTTGGTGATTTACATATGAATTGGGGTGGTGTTAGCAAAAGTTAGTGTGGCAATAGAATCTCTCTAAAATATCTAGGGGATCCCAAGAAAGGTGATCAATAAGTAAGCCATGTCACCCATGAAGGATCTCATCTTCTTATTAAAGCTTGGAAAGCAAGAGACAAAGGATACTAGAGGGATGTGATGATACTGACCATACTGTATCATCTTGAGATGCACATCGAATAGCTAGAAAATCAGGTAAATATTCAGAGGATCCTGAGAAAGGTGATCGATGAGTGAGTCATGTCACCCACCCAAAATACGTCTTCTTATTAAATCTTGGAAAGCAAAAGAATACATTGGACCACCCCAAGGGGTTGGCCAGTGGCAAGCCGAGCATTGCTAAGCTTCTCAGGAAGGGGAGGTCAAGTGTTCGAAGCAATGAATTCTATGGCCACCCTCCAGGGTCCGGTTGACCCTCAACTCAACCAGTTGCACGCAGGACTTTCCGAGGGGGAGGGGGGGTGCGTGTAACCGTGGGATTAGTCTCACCCAAAGGGTGGGGATACCCACGATAAGCCAAAAAAAAATGATTATAACTAACAAAATACGGAAAATTTTGCTTAAATATCGAATCGAAGAGTCTTGGTAGGACCACACCATACCAAAGATGCTGTTTGTGGTTTAGACCACAAAGTGTGAAGATTTTATGAAAACCCTCCCACAGATGCATATTAGACAAGAATACAAGTTCAAAAATTAGCAGGAAAAAAAAAAGGATGGAATTTTTTTAACTAGGTAACAGACTAACCCAGATGTTCCCATAATCTGACTCCTTTCAGAAGACAACAGCTTAGCAAACCCAAAATCAGAAACCTTGGGGTTCCATTGTCGGTCGAGTAGAATGTTGCAAGATTTTACATCCTGGTGGACAACCTTTGGTTCGAGACCCTCATGAAGGTAGGCCAAACTGCAGAAATAGATTATCTTTATGAGCTACATTTGCATAAAAATTTCATGGAGAACTTAACATAAAAAAAATGAAAAAAGAATAATGCTGGAGTGACCTCAATTCACACTTTGCTGACAAGGAGGTGTGTACGGAACAATAGATGCTCTTCATTGAGATACAAGGGGAAAGCATTTATGGTTCTGTGCACACCTTCACGTCAGTAAAGCGTGAATTGAGGTCAATCCTGAGGTCACTCCAGCACGACTCAAATAAAAAAATAAAACAGGATAGATTTTTTTGAACCCTTTTGCTGTTCCGAGGATAATGTTCATCCGGGTATCCCATGTTAGAGGGCTGACTTGCCCTACATCCCCATGAAGCCAGTGGTCAAGATCACCATTCTCTACATGCTCATAAACAAGCATCCTGATCAACAAAACCAGACAAAAGAGAGAATAAATCTCTCAAATTATTAATCCTCAAACTTTGAAACCAAATAATAAATCCAATTTCAATTGGATTTGAAACAAAAATCAAAGAAGAAATGAGAGAAAATATTTGTACCCGTAAGCACCCTCCACACAGTATCCGAGTAACCTGACAAGATTCTTGTGTCTAACATGTCCCATTGCTTCTACTTCATCTTTGAACTTATCAACTTGACGATCTCTGATATACATTAGTCTCAAGAGTAAATTGGATATCCTCAAGGCTCAAGCACCAGCAAATAAAAAATTGTACAGAAACTCAACTCAGTTTATCGTGGACAACATAATAGAAAGCACAATGTACAGAGAAGGGAAAAAAAACCCAAATTCAACTCTAGAAAAGCATTTAATCACAAGTACCATCTGAATTTTCATTAATAAAATCAGCAGATACAAAGAATTACTAAATAATCTTGCTCTGATACCATGAGTAAAGAAGGATTTTTTTGGTAAGAACTACTGCCTTACATGTTTCACATTGAATTCCTAATATGAATTAACAAACCAAATAATACACAAATAATTCGAATAGCTCTGCCCATCCAAGATATCACCTAAAAGCAAACCACCCAAATAACAAGCATAGCATTACCAGCATGGTTTTAGAATTCGGTCAAGACCAAGACTCCCAAGCAAGTCATCTTGATCATGCAGGCATCCGAGCCACATATCCACAAAATCACTGGTCACACACCTCTAATGGGTATGAGACATTTTGTACTTCGTGCTCTGTATACAAATTCCCCCTCCTAAATCCCCCCACATTTTTCTATAGAGTTCTGTAGTATTTACCGGCATTTTAATCAAGAAACTACAACTTGAGTTCTGATATTGGACTACTTTCTTCTTCAAAGAGTTGTGAATTTGCAAACCGAACTAAAATCTAAGCTTGTTTTCTATTATATTGAGTTCTGAAATTGGACTAAAAAATTGAAACTTTCTTTCTTTCTTTAAAGAGTCGTTAATTTACAAACCCAACTAAAATCTAAGCTTGTTTTCTATTATATTGAGTTCTTAAATTGGACTTAAAAATTGAAACTTTCGTTTTTCTTTAAAAAATCATGAATTTACAAACCCAAGTAAAATCTAAGCTTGTTTTCTGTTATATTGAGTTCTGAAATTGGACTTAAAAATTGAAACTTTCTTTCTTCTTTAAAGAGTCATGAATTTACAAACTCAACTAAAATCTAAGTTTGTTTTCTCTTATTAATCTTTACCCAACACATCTATTTCATAAATTGATCCAACAATTGTTCTCCTAACAAACAAATATCCCCAAAAAAGAAAAAAAAAGCCTACTTGTTTAGAACTATAGATGATTAGGGCAATTGCATACCTTTTAATAAACAATTTCTTCACCGCAACGACTGTGTTATCTGGCAAAACTCCTCGATAAACAATCCCAAAACTACCCCAACCAATCACACACTCATCACCAAACCTATTCGTCGCCTCTTCAAGCTCCCTCAAAGTAAACCAATACCCCCATCCAAGATTCGACACATTCGACGAAGCTGAATCTGTCGAAATTTTTGATCGAGATTCTCCTCTCGCCCGAAACAATGACCAGTCCGACGACACCACCGGACCCTCATCCATCTTCCCGATATCGATTTGAATCTCTGGTCTCTGATCCAGCACTGAGCCATGAGCAACCAGTTCGGAAACTACAGGGATCTGGTCATCGGCGGGGAGTGTTTCTGGACAAACGACGGATCTGGAGGATTTCCGGCGAAGAAGGGCGAAGCAAAAGTAAGAGATGCAGAGAATGAGAACGATGAATACTCCGGTACAAGTTCCGACCAAAATCCATAAGGGTAGACCAAAGATTGGGGTCGATTTTGAGAGCTCTATGTTTAACGACATGTTGAAGAAAAGTTAATGGAGATTGAGATTTTCTGAGATTTCTGGCGTTATTTTCATCTGAAATAATGGCGATTTCAAACAAATTGTATAAGATAAAGAAGTCCATAGTTCTCTCTGAGTCTGAGTCTCTCACAGAGTTCTCAAAGTTTCAGAGTTCGAATTAAAAACGAACTCTTCTCTCATCATGTCTCGACTTTCGACGGATAAGTTCAGGTAATTTTCTCTACCCTCCTCCATTTTTTATGAATATTAGAGACACCCCTTCATGAACTCAGTCTTTGATGAGAGACTATCGTTAGAAGTCGAAAAGACAGAACTACCCTACCATTCGTTTTAGAAATTACTGAAATGGAGAAGACGTTGTACTGCAAGAACAGATAAAATATATATCCATGGAACTGAACAGTATAGTCTTCTTAGAATCATGGTTTCAAAAATCGTCCAAAACCGAGACGTGTCACCCGAGTCATCTTGATATCAGGTAGGGATGAGATGGATGGACAAATCCATTTTTTGAACGAGATATTAAATTCCATGAGTCATTTCGATATCAGACAAGGATGAAATGGATGGACAAGTCAATTTTTCAGACGAGATATTAAATTTCACGTTCATTTTTCATTTTTTTGAATGAGACATCTCAAACGTATTGAAAAACTCATTTGAGATGACTCGGTATCTGGCATGGATGAGACAAGACGCGAAACCGAATTTTAAAATCATGATTAGAATGAAATTTTTTTGGTAACTTTCTTCGAGGGACGTGCTGAAAACCAGCTGAAAAACAGATGCTTGAGGGACGTTGGATCTACGAAAATGGACGGTGCAGATTGTGCAAAACGTCCAATCCAACTAAAGAAATTCTATTTCTTTTATTTATAAAAAACTCCCTCCTCTTTTCTGTTTTTTTAACTATTTCAGTTTTTCTATTTTTTTAAACTAAATCTAACAACTCTGCTCTGTTCATCTTCATCTCGACAAATCCTTTGAGACTTCAGTCATCTCTTTTCTCTATTCATCTTCATCTCGACAGAACAATTGAAAAACCCAAATCTGCTCGTTTTCCTTTGAATCCTTCGCCGATTGGAAACCTAAGAGAAGAAGTATCACACACACACACAACGACTGAAAAACCCAAATCTGCTCGTTTTCTTTGAACCCTTCGCCGATTGGAAACCTAAGAGAAGAAGTATCACACACACACACACACACTCTCTCTCTCTCGATTGACGGCTTCAAAGAACTTGAACTCTTTCGAACAAGGAAATAAAACGAAACCCACGAACAATTTTCAGATATAAAGAAGGAAGATAAGAACATCATCAAAAGGTACAGAGAGAGAGAGAGAGAACGTGGGTTTTCTCCAAACTATTGACATCTTCATGGGAGGATGTGTGCAATTGTAAGAGAGAGAGAGAGAGAGTGTGGGTTTTCTCCAAACTGTTGTGGGCTTCGTTTGATTTCATATAGAGAGAGAGAGAGAGAAGAGAAGAGACAGTGAAGAGAGAAGGAGAAGAGATAGTTTTTATTTAAAATTGTGTTAATAGAAACAGGGAGTTAGTTTAAAAAAATAAAACAAAACAAGGGAGTTATTTTAAAAATTGTAAAACTTACATTCTCATTTGAAATGACGTCAGAACGCGTCTTAGCCGTTGTTTTCTCAAAATCTAACGTCTCACAAACATCGTTTTCTTACATGGTTTTAAAGACGTCCGTCGAACCGTCCCCATATATATATATATATATATATATATAGGGTCCCGTTCGCCACCCTTAGTTTTACCACACACTTTAACAAACGCGTTTTGTCTTACATGGGTTAGAAGTTTCGGAATGAGCTGATTTTTGGTGAGGATGATCTCTATGGTGAGGAGATCATCCTCACCAAAAATCAGCTCATTCCAAAACTTCTAACCCCATCAAAATTGATTTACAAAAAATGGACGGTCCACGATTTTTCAACGTGTAAACATGGGGTTAAACATTTCGGAATGGGCTGATTTTTGGGGAGGATGATCTTCTAATCATAGAGATCATCCTCACCAAAAATCAGCTCATTCCAAAACTTCTAACCCATGTAGGACAAAAAACGTTTGTTAAAGTGTGTGGTAAAACTTAGGGTGCTAAACATTTCCCATATATATATATATATATATATATATATATATATGGGGCGGTTCAAGGGCCATATGAGAAAACATATGAAAAAACTTTCGTTTTTCAAAATAAGGGTTAGAGGTTTTAGATTGAGCTGATTTTTTGCAAGGATGGTCACTATCATGAGAAGATCATCCTCACAAAAAATCAGCTCAATCAGAAACTTCTAAATCCATCAAAAGTGATTTGCAAATTAGTGATAAAAATTGGTAAAAAATCAACGGTCCACATTCTAAATCACTTTTAATGGGGTTAGAAGTTTCAGATTGGGCTGATTTTTTTTTTTTTTGATGATCTTCCCATCATAGAGATCATCCTCACAAAAAAATCAGCTAAATCCAAAATTTCTAACCCATATTTTAAAATTTTATTAAAAACGAAAGTTTTCTCATATGTTTTCTCATATGGCCCTTGAACCTGACCCATATATATATATGAGAAAACATATGAGAAAACTTTCGTTTTTAATAAAATTTTAAAATATGGGTTAGAAATTCTGGATTGAGCTGATTTTTTGTGAGGATGATCTCTATGATGGGAAGATCATCCAAAAAAAAAAATCAGCCCAATCTGAAACTGCTAACCCTATTAAAAGTGATTTAGAATGTGGACCGTCAATTTTTTACCAATTTTTATCACTAATTTGTAAATCACTTTTGATGGATTTAGAAGTTTCTGATTGAACTGATTTTTTGTGAGGATGATCTTTTCATCATAGTGACCATCCTTGCAAAAAATCAGCTCAATCCAAAACCTCTAACTCTTATTTTGAAAAACGAAAGTTTTTTCATATGTTTTCTCATATGGCCCTTGAACCGCCCCCTATATATATATAGGGGGGCGTTCAATGGCCAACTTTTTAGCAAACTTTTTGGCAAAACATTTTTCAAAACATGAGTTAGAGGTTTTGGAATGGGCTGATTTTTGGTGAGGATGATCTCTACAGTGAGGAGATCATCATCACCAAAAATCAGCTCATTCCGAAACTTCTAACCCATGTAAGACAAAACGCGTTTGTTAAAGTGTGTGGTAAAACTTAGGGTGCCGAACGGGACCCATATATATATATAGGGAAATGTTCAGCACCCTAAGTTTTACCACACACTTTAACAAACGTTTTTTGTCCTACATGGGTTAGAAGTTTTGGAATGAGCTGATTTTTGGTGAGGATGATCTCTATGATTAGAAGATCATCCTCCCCAAAAATCAGCCCATTCCGAAATGTTTAGCCCCATGTTTACATGTTGAAAAATCGTGGACCGTCCATTTTTTGTAAATCAATTTTGATGGGGTTAGAAGTTTTGGAATGAGCTGATTTTTGGTGAGGATGATCTCCTCACCATAGAGATCATCCTCACCAAAAATCAGCTCATTCCGAAAATTCTAACCCATGTAAGACAAAACACGTTTGTTAAGTGTGTGGTAAAACTAAGGGTGGCGAACGGGACCCATATATATATATATATATATATATAGGGTCCCGTTCGGCACCCTAATATATATATATGGGTCCCGTTCGCCACCCTAAGTTTTACCACACACTTTAACAAACGCGTTTTGTCTTACATGGGTTAGAAGTTTCGGAATGAGCTGATTTTTGGTGAGGATGATCTCTATGGTGAGGAGATCATCCTCACCAAAAATCAGCTCATTCCAAAACTTCTAACCCCATCAAAATTGATTTACAAAAAATGGACGGTCCACGATTTTTCAACGTGTAAACATGGGGCTAAACATTTCGGAATGGGTTGATTTTTGGGGAGGATGATCTTCTAATCATAGAGATCATCCTCACCAAAAATCAGCTCATTCCAAAACTTCTTACCCATGTAGGACAAAAAACGTTTGTTAAAGTGTGTGGTAAAACTTAGGGTGCTGAACATTTCCCATATATATATATATATATATTGTTTTTTTTGTTTTTTTTGGAAGGAGTAATCTTGTAAAAGCATTATGAAGTCCTCTGTTTTGCCTCCCCTTCTGATTTTGGCGAATTGTTATTGTAGATGATACAAATTCATATTGCATCGTGATCAGGATCGTTTATTCGGATTTAATCCAAGATTTAACTTTTTCTAGAATTTGCTTTTTGTAAGTAGGATATTTCAAGAGTTTGATGAGAAGTAAAAAATAAATAAAAATTGATTTTTGTATGTAAATAAATTTTCAAGAATTCTTGTTATATATCCAGCCTCGTACATTTATTTTTTTTCCAGCCTCGTACATTTGTTTTTTTCCCTTATCGTGGATATCCCTACCCTTCCAATGAGACTAATCCCCTTGTCACATGCATTGACGCTCGTAAAGTCCCACTTGCAACCGATTGAGTCAAGGGTCAACTGAACCCTGAAGAGTGATGACCCCAAGGAATTCATTGCTTCATCAAGGGTCAAAGGCTCGGCTTGCCGGTAGGCCAACCCATTGGGGTTTAGCCCAATACCTAATTGGTTTGCTAAACTACTAATGATAATCTGACTTGAAAATTTTCTCAGTCTATACCTGGTCGATGTGAGAAGTGCATAGAACCATAGATCTTTTCCCAACTGTACTCTGAAGAAAGAGATTTATGGTTTTGTGCACTTGAAACGTCGATCAAGTATGGATTGAGTGAAAATTTTTGAGACAGAAGATCACAACTCTTTGCTGAATCCTAACAAATCAATTGGCTTGTGCTTCTGCCTTCTTGTAACATACATACATATAAAATACAACAATGTAAAGAACTGTAAAGATTATAGCAAGAAATAATTAAACACTTTAAAAATAAATAAAAATGTATAATTAATATAAAAATATTTATTTAATTTATTAATACATATATAACCTCAAGTTTGGGTTCGGGTTGACCAAGTTAGCATGAACCCCAACCCAAATTTACTGAGTTATTCTAACCCAAACTCAACTCATGTTCAAAATAACTCGGTCAAGACTCACCCATCAATCAGCAAAGTGTGAATCCTTGCGAATTTTGAAGTCACTCCAGTATTATTCTTTAGAAAAATGCCAGACAAAATAAGAGCTCAAATGAAATAAAATTGAGTTTTTTTCTTTCAGAAATACTCGAAGAAACCATTAACTCAAATGTAATCTCTGTGAAATTAACCCATCATTCTGGAAACTAGAGAGAATGATCATTAGGTTTGCTTCCTATTCACATCCGCAACAAAATTTAAGATCCAATAACAAGACTCAATTTACTAATTTGAAGCTAAAGGACTGAATCAAATGCAATATATCAATCCTGATTAAAAAACTAACAGCCCCTTTTTAAGTAAGACTTGAGCTAGCAGGCCCAGCACCAAAACCACCGCCTCCACGGCCAAAGCCGGGCCTTCCACCAGGCCCCTGAAAGTTCCAAATATAAAACTAATTAGAACATGGAAGATTGAATTTCTGCATTTATATATATATATGGTTAGGATGCATCAAAATAAAGTGAATGGATATCACGTGTAACTTACAATACCCTTTTACAGTTTGTTATTCACTTATTCTTAAAAGAGCAAAACATTTCAGACAAATTTTTGTTTATCAAAATGTTTCCATTGAAATCCTGCATTTGTGTGTGTGTGTGTGTATATATATATATATGAAACTTTATTATTTTGAACAAAAAACTACCCACCAAAATATTTTCCAAACTTAATAATGATTTTCACCACAAATATTGTAAATATGTTTCATAGAAATATACTAGAGTTCGCCTATGCATCCTCTTTGGGGTTAAGAGGGGTTAAAAGCAGAAAAATAATAAAATTAAAAGGGTAGTATTAAAAAATCCTTGGGGTTAAAGGGGTAAAAGAAAAAAAATAAAGAGGGGATGTTGAAGGGGTTAAATAATGGACGACCAAGTAGCCATTTTACAATTTTACTTCATTATGTAAAGTCTATGAGTAAGTTGACATGAGCAAATTCTCTTCTTTGACCAACCACCTCCACATATATATTTTTAAAAAAAGTAAAAAAAAAAAAACTCGGCACTATTGTAGGAAGTAATCCATGTTCACTCAAAATCAACACAAATATTCCCCCCAAACATGTGAGAATCAATCACCATAGCCAGTCTCAATTCATTGACATGTCAAATAGATGGCACAATTGTAATGATCTCTACATGCATGGAGATAGAATATACTTTATTTAGATGGAAAGCACCTCCGTTCCAAGAATCTAAGTGACGACACTGACAAATATTACACAAGCCCAACAGGGATTTCAAAGTTTATACACAAACTCTCTCCTTTTCATTCGCACCACCATAAAAGAGGATACACTTCATTCATATAACAAATGGCAGACTCCCATGATTATCAAAGATTCTAAATAAGCATATTTCCTTCACTACTAACAATTTAAGTGCGGGTGAGATGGCCATGACCACACCTCAGGAAGCGAAGGTATTGAGTTCGAATTCCTCCTTAAGGACCACCCTTAGGGAATTATGCCAAAAATTACCCGGTGCTTGTGGGGGAAGGGAATTACACGTGCCCCGAGGATTAGTCAAGTGCTCTAAGAGGCCCTAGTATCTTGCCACTGTAAACATGAAGAGTTCGGTGGTGGAGCCTTACCAATGTAAACAATTTTTTTTTTGATTCCTACAAATAATTATTATAATTGGCATGAATGAGATACTATTTTACTAAGCTCCCCATGAATGCTAGTCATCCAAAGGAAAAAATAATTAATTAATCTAAAATAATTAATTAATCTAAGGATCCATCACACTACTCGATTTCCCATCACACTAAAGCAATCAAATGCATATTATTTTTTACGTTTTATATCTTTCAAAAAATAAAAGTAAGTAATTACTTTTTCAAAAAATTAGGCAAGGAAAGTAAATATTAATATTTCATCAAGTAATTAACACCTTTGAACATGTTGTTCAATGAGAGAGAAACAAAAAATGACCGAAATACCACAACCACTCAACATTTTGTCAAACAAAACTACTCCGAATACCAATTCGATATTTCCCTCGTTCATAAATTCTCACACAAACCAATCAAATTGCTAAGAAACTAAGTTTAGGATCTAAGCATCTACCAATACCACCAAAAATTATATACCAACAACCAAACATGCTTATAAACAATAAAATTCTACAGAACTGGTAAAATAGAATTACCTGAAACGAAGGCTGAAATTCTGGTGGGGCTCCTCCCTTGTCGCCAAATTCACCTGGAGGCCCTCGGGGACCTGCACGGTACCCATCACGGTCACCAAACCTTGGACGATCTCCCTCGAAGCGAGGTGGACCGCTGCATTTTCAAGCAATTAAACAAAAACCCAACAAAATAATATCAATCAAAAACCCCAAAAAAAAAAAAATTAAATAAATCAAACAAACAAACAAAATGGGGAAACCGAATCTACCGAGGACGATCTCCAGGTGGGCCGCCCATGGGCCTACCACCGGGCTTGATAGATTTCTTCAATGTAGCGGGAACGATCTCAGATGGGAGATTGAGATAGGTTCGAAGGAATTCGATACCGTCATTGGTGAGGAACCAGTAGTAGTGCATCCATGCGAAGGTCTCACGAACATATTCCTTCGATTTGAAGCTCTGCATGAGCTTGATCACCTGTAGATTAGGGACATCGATGTCCGGATGCTTCGCCAAGTTGAAATCTTTCTTCGCAAAACAGACTCCCTCTGTGATTTACAGTAAATCAGAGAAGAAATCAAGCGTTAAAACGAGATCTAAACGATGAATCAGATCGTTAAAGTGCAAAAAACGAAGATAGATGAAGATGAAACCTTGAAAGAGGTATTTGGAGATCTCTCTACGGTTCTTCTCTGGGATGATCTGGAAACAAAGATGAAGAAGATTAGGGTTTCTGGTTAGTAATGTTTGGAGGGAGAACAACTTGGAGAGAAGATTTACTTACCATTGTTGCGATCAGACGATGCGCGGCAAAAACCCTAAAAACCTCTCTCGCTCTGTCTCTGTCTTATATATATAACAAAAGAACACTTTCTAACCCTAAAAGTCTTATATTATATGGGGTTGGACTCCTTCGTGACCAAATCCGGCCCATTCACATACAGCACCAAACTGGGCCCACACAAATACAGCCATCTTTTAGAGCTGCTATTGGCACGCCAACTTTTACTTATTACAACCCAATTTCTTAAGAGCGAATCTCCACTTCGTGAGCTTAATATGACGAAACTCCGAATTCGGTACACTGTTCATTTTTCATTTTAATTATCAAAATATGCATTTGTCATTTTTATAATCTACGAACTCATGAGATCATGACTTTTAATATCTACGAATTCATAGATATACCAAGAAATTCATTGATTATGAAAGTGATAAATTCAATTGAAATGCATGTTTTGAGAATTAAAATGAACAGTGAATCGAAATTGTAATTTGGACATAAGTTGCATATGATTTGGATAAAATCCCAACTTTTAAAGAGGAACGCTATTGACACCCACTTTTTTGCTTGCCTCACCCACTTTACTCATTCACCCACCATCCATACCGAATCTCGATTTCCACCTCAACTCCTTCTCCTTCTTCTTTTTCTCTCACATTTCTATTTCTCTCTCTTTCTCATTTTTCTTCTTCTTCGTTGAACCTCTATAAGTTTCAACTAGGGTTTCATGGTACAAGAAGCAATATCCTTAGAACTTGCAAAATAGATTAGCAATGATCGTGAAAATCTCAGTTCCTAATGTGGTAGTTGTTACAAAATCTCTATGGCGAAAAAAAAACAATCAAACAAAGTTTCATTCTGTAAGTCAATACTGAATTCACCAATTAGTAAGTTTCTATTGAGTCCTTTTAGGTGGATTCAATAGGATCCTAACAAGTTGCAGTGTAAATTTTCAGTAGCTTCCTACTGAACAGAATCTTCCTACCAAATGAAAAATTAGTCTTTTTTTTTTTTTTAAATGGGTGCGACGAGTATTTTCACAATTTATTGAAAAATGGGATGAACAAGTAAAAAGTGGGTGTCAATAGCATGCCCCTTATAAAGATTAAGTATGTGTTTATTAACACTTCTGAAGTCTGAATGAAGGTGGTCCACCTTAAAAAGTCAAATTTTAGAAGTTTTTATTTTTTATTGTTTTGTTTCAGATTTCGAACCTCAGAATCGAAATTCAAAAATTTTAAACTAGCGATTGATGGAGGGAGGAGTTAGATGAAACTTTTGATTTCTAATTTTCAGACAAACTTCAGATTTTAGAAGTGTTAATAAACATAACCTAAAACACAACATTACAAAAATTTGGTTAAATTATTACGTCACCATAGCAAAGCATGATAACAAACTCAAAAAGATTATAATTAAAATTATCTCATATAAAATCCTAAATCTAATCAAGAGAGAGAGAGAGCTTTTAGTTATTGCACTCCAATTAAAATAAATAAGTGAAGCTTAGGGCACCAATAAAAACTCTCTTTGTAAATAATAAAAAATTAAAATTTGTCAAATTTTGTAATCAGATACGTCCGTGTAAAAACTTTTATAATAAAAATTTACCTTTATACCCTTTTGATTTTAACACACCCTTTCGTTTATGGCATAGGCCTTCTCTAACGTTAAACAAAGCTCAAATATACAATTAAGGTTTAAAGTTCTAATATACAACAAAGACGATAAGAAAACACTGATTTCCTAAAGACCAGTACATATTTTCTAGGGTTCCGTTTCTTCTTGACTTCTCTCGATAATAACCCTTTTCCAATCCATTCCCTCATTTGAGGCTTGAGGCCAGTGTTTTCCAAATTTTCGCTCTTTTTGTCAAAAACAGAGGAGAGTGAGACCAGCCTTCATGGGAACGACTTAATGAATGAGAGTGGTTGAATCTTCAACTGTTGTAATAATAGAATGAAGTATTTAATATTTCATAAATATTGGAATAACGGATTTTTGTTAAGAAGAACTGGGAACAATTGAGAACAAAGAAAAGAGAAACAAGACTCAATTACTCATAGAAACACAGATTTTTTTTTGTGGACGAATCACACCAAAAAAAACTCATAATTACAGATCAAATACCCAAGAAACGTAACTAGGATTTACATAATATTAATGAAATTATGAATATACCATTAAAAAAAATTTCTTACAAATTTTACAGGGAGCCATTGATAATGGGACAACAGATTTTTACATTGATTGCCAACATGACACAATCCTCCTTCCTTACTAGGGTTGGGAGCGACTACACATGTAAAATGAGTTAAACATGACAAGTTCTTTGGAGCCAATTGACTAAGAAAATATTTGGACATCATTGGGTAGACAGACACCAAACATCAGTGATTTCCACATGTTGGATTTGTGTATTGATATAATGCCAATGTTGTTGCAATAAATACATAAATAATTATCCTAATGAGGTGGTTTAAGAGGTTGAAAAATGAAAATGATGCATTTTTGGGTGAAAAAAATCGATGATGTTTGGCATTGGAATAATTTTTTGTAGACTCTCCCGAATGAGTGTAGTCTAAGGGGAGTATGTCATCAAATTTGAAGCTAAGATACAGCAAGAGCACAAGGGGGTGAAGGCAAATTTGCCCAAAATACCGACGACTAAGGAAAAAAAAATGTGTTCTACTTGCAACTCATTCAAGATTATTGATCAAAACAAGATGCGGATTCTTTATCAAACATTCAAAGACCACTTTGGGAGCAAATCTGAACCTCTAACAGGAGTTGACCCTTGAAACAACTACGTATTCACCTCGGAAATTGAGCTTGTAAGCAACCTCTAAAACTCATGTATTATTCATAAATACCTCTAAAAAATACATGTCCTATTCTGTGTTTTAATATAAAAATAAAATAAAAAATTTATTGATATGGTGCAATGATACTTATGCAAACATCAGTCTTGAAAAATTATTTAAAAACATATCATTGCATGATAATAAAACTTGTAGCTTTTTTTCCGGCACCCAGAAGACGAGATTGAAATAATTTTTATGAATAATGCTGAAGTGACCTCAACATTGTACCTCACATCCCTATCGTGAAAGTGAATAGGAACCATTGATGCTTTCATCGAGATACGAGTGAAAAAGCATCTATGGTTCATATACACTTTCACGTCAAGATGTGCAATGTGAGGTACAATCTTGAGGTCACTCCAGCACAACTACAGGGTATAAACGAGCAAATGAACACAAAGATTGGTGTCTCTAAGAGAGGTACTTATTCTCTCAAGCCAATGAAAGTGTGAGCATGTGCGCATCCTACAAAATTTGATTGTTGTCCAAGTGATAATTAGTATAGCATGTCAATTGCAGCAGGTAAGATACAAAACTTCCTAGGAAGAAACCCTAGATGTTCCCCATCTGACTGAACATAAATACTACCACCCCCCGCAATCTCCTCCACTTCAATGGACTGCACACTGCAATAGCAACACTAATGGCATGAATAGGAATCCAAAACAGAATCTGATAACAAGATATATATATATATATATATAAGAGTCCAGATCCCATACGGTGTCCTGTTTCTATAGATACGGATGGTGTCTACGTTGCACAATTTGATTAAGAAATAAACACATTGGGCTGCATGAATGGCTTGATTAGGAGCCCAAGGTGTTTTAAACACCAACTAAAGTGTGTCACGTAGACACCTAACTAATTTTATATGAACGAGACAATGCATTGGATCCTGAGTCATATATAAAAACAATTTTATATATTCAGATTTAAGGAAACAGAAAATACCTTCTTGAAGACACATTTTTCTCTGATAGATGTGTCCCATTGTATAGCTTATGCAATTGAAGAATAAAATCGTACCATTTAAAGTTCTGAAGAATTACAACCTGTAATATACAGTACAATTTATAAATAAATAAATAAAAGTCAAATTTCATGAAAACATGTGGTACAACTATTTGTGAAGAACAAGATAGTACAGAGACATTGCTTCACCTCGAGATTTTCACTACAAGGGTTGGCATTTGGGGTGATCTTCATGCCACCGCCGAAGAATTTCGCATTTCCGATGCAAAGGGCTGTTACTTGAGGAAATACTTCCCACTCTCCACCATTGACCTAGAGTATATGCCTTTCAATCGTGGTTAAAGGAACACTACAATACTAATGTGACATCTTAAAACCTTAAATTACACTGACCTTGATTCTAAGGTCCTGATTACTGTGTCCGATAAAGCCTCTCAAAGCACCAAAAACATAACATAAGTTTCCAAAACTTTTGTAACTTGAAGCATAATAACCGGCCTTTGCACTCCTACAGACTTCACAAAACGTAATACTGAGATGTTTGAAATCAACACATCCTGTTTGGTGGCGTTTAGTCTTCAAATCCCTTACAGAAACACTTACAAATGAATGTCAGCAACGTTAATGAAGTAATGAGGTTCTCCACTTTCTCCACTAATGGCGCCAACATCGATCCTGGTTTTTAGCCCTACAAAACATCTTTATTGAGCAGATTAGATGATGTTCACTAACCAAAAATTGGGTATCGTGTTACATAATAAACAAACATAAACAAAGCAGTAAGGCCTACTAAACCTCTAGCTATGCGTTCAACAGCTTCGCGAGGGTCATTTTTCCTGATAAAATGAATCATAAAGGATGCTATAATTAAACAAACAAGGACAAGCAATCAATCATTCAATGGTCACACCAAATGAAGCCTGGTGGGAGTAGCATCAACTAACCAGCCAAATGTTCTCGCAAAATCAGATCCGGTCCCTAAGGGAATGAGCTGTGAAAGAAGCATAATCAGATCTCTTGAGAAATCTTGCCAAGGAGTTTATAAAGCACACAAGAATGTATATTGGATTCTGGTTGCAAAAATATTGAAAAAAATCATTTGTAGGATAGAAGTTATCAAACTTCTGTGTAACCACTTACACCGAGTGCAGTTGTATGACTACCCTCCTGTTCATGAGCAGCAACAGGTTTTCCTGCCCAGAAGAAGCCATTTACAACCTGCCAACCACAAACCAAAGGGATCAATGACCTCTTATTGATTAACTAGAATTTGCCCATGCCGTAGGCATCTTCTTTAGGGTTAAGGTTAAGGGGGTAAAAAAGGAATAATAATAAAGTTGGAAGGGTATTATTAAAAATTCTTTGGGAGTAAAAAAGAAAAAAATAATAAAGTTGGAAAGGTATTATTAAGAATGAGGGGAGATGAGGAAAGATAATAAAGTTTGAGGGGTAATATTGGAAAAGGGTCGAAGAAGAAAGAGAATTAAGTTAGGGGTATTTTTTGGAAAGAGAAAGAAATAAAAGGTAAAACATGTCCTCGACATACATTGTTTATGGGGTATAAATCTTGAGACAAAGAGAGTGGAACCCACCGTTGTGTTTTCTTATATAGATGTTTCTTGATCTTAGAATAAGAATACAGGAGCATCATAAAAATTCTAACCTCAAATAGAAAGCTCCCACATACTAACAGATCTTGTGTACACAGAGCAACATAAAAATTTTAACCTCAAAAAAAGTAACACAAGTGAATTGTATAACAAACAGAGGTTTAGAATGTACTACATTTTACACTTCACAGGCCAATGTCCCAAATTCAGCTAAAAGCAATCCTCTTGTCATAGCAATTGCCTAGCAAACCCCAAATTTTTGGCATAAGGCTTCGAAAATGATGATAATATTAATTATCTGATTTTTTTTTTCTTTTTTGAAAAGTAAAAAAATTCATTAAAACCAAAAGATTTAAGGAGGCTGGGATAGCCCCCAATACAAGACAAGAAAAGAGAAAAGAAAGAGGAAAAAACCAAAAGTTACAAAAGAACCCCCAGAAAAGCTACAAGGCACACAAGGAATCCCATTTATCGCAAAATCCTCAAAAGAAACCCCTACAAAATCTTTACTCAGCTTGGACCAGTAGTAAAGGAGACCCATAATCTCCAGAATCACAGCTTGAGAAGTACTTTCCTTTCTCTGAACACCATTGTATTCCTCTCTTTCCAAAGTCTCCAACAAATGGAGTTTTAGGACACCCCTCCAAAAAGAATCGTTGTGTTGTAGAGCGGAGAGCATCGTATTTTTTATTTTTTATTTTAAGAGGTTTCAGAATAAAGATGCTAGACTTATACACTTGACCATAAACTGCAAATGTTTATTTTAAGTTTGTCACCAACTCCTACTTGACCATAAACGACCACAAAAAGATGAAAATGCAATACAATAATGAAGTTAGAATTATACTTGTATGCATAAGAGAATAAACTCGGACCTCATGTAGAGTACCATCACCTCCAACTGCTACCACAGCATCTGCCCCCTCCTGTATAGCCTGTGAACCATTAAATCCCCCAAAACCCAGCCAGTTTAGAAAAAGGTATCCCCAACTATGGTACGTAAAGGAGTAAACTAAGTGCATGTATCATAAATCAAAATAACATGTGTACCTCTCTTGTTATGTCAATGGCATGAGAAGGACCAGAAGTCAAAGATTCACATATCTGGCCACAATAAAAAAAATCGGAAGAGTTAAGAACAAAATACACCGAATACCAATAAGATATCTATACCATCACACAGAAGATGTAACATAAGTAATAAATCACAAAAGCCCAACATTGACAATGATGTTGTGAACCCATTTGTCCTTGTTAAGGTTTATCCCATTGTTACTAAGTTTACTAAAATCCAAAACTAATTTAGTGTATTATCAGGAAAATTGCATAAGCCACAGCCCTCATATAAGTTCTGAAATTATCTCACTAGTCAACAAACAAATCCTACAGAAGAATTGTGTCGGAATTCTTCAAGGTGGTTTACATAACTAACAGTAATGATAGAAATAGGGAACCAGAAAGATAATCAAACCTACGACGTGACTCAAGAATCTCATATTAGATAACTATCAGTAACAACAGAATCAAAATTGCGAACCAGATAGATAATTGAACACCTAAGATGAGACTCAAGAATCTCATATTAGAATGGAACTTATCCAGATTTAATCTTCATTTTTCAACTGATCTACTACTCCATCGACCATTAAAATATCAAAATATTCTATGTTCTGAAATTATCTCGCTAGTCATCAATCATTAACAAACAAATCCTACAGAAGAATGTCTTGGAATTCTTCAAACTACTAACAGTAACAACAGAATCAAAATTGCAAACCAGAAAGATAATCAAACTTGGAACCTATGAGACTCCAGAATCACATATTAGAATGAAACTTATGGAGATTTAATCTTCATTTTTCATTTTTCCAACTGATTTACAACTCCATTAACCATCAAAACATCAAAAAAGCTCAATTTAAACTATATAAACAGATTTTCACGATTGCTGAAGCTAACAAAACTCACATTTCTACCAAAACGAGATCTAAGATACGGTAGTAATTTCTTCCATTCCTTACCAGTCCGGCCATTAGCACCTGATTCAAACCAAATAAAATATCCAAAAAAAAAAGAGTTCAAAACCTCAAAAACTGAATCTCCGAAAACAAGAACAAATGAGACGAGATTGGACCTCTAGGGTTGACGACAAAGACGAGATCGCCTCTTCTTCCTACGCGAGTAGAGACTCCTCTGTAATTCGTACGGTCGGTGGAGAGATCAGGCGCCATGGATTGCTCTGCTCTTGGAAAAGAGGGTTTCGCCATTGTCACTGCTATCCGATAAACCATTTATCCTTCTGTGAATCTGTGCTGGTTAGGTTTTCGAGGAATTTATGTTGCCCTATCTCTCTGTCTCTGTGATCTGTATTTCGTTCTTTGTTCCTTAATAAGAGAGCTTACCTTAGTTTCAGAGGTTACTTAAGAGATGAAACGTTGACCAAAAAGCACAAAATATACGAGAGAGATCACACTTTTAGACAAGTTTCTGTGATTCTTCGTGGTCTCCGAAATTGATTGGTCCTATATGGTGGAGACGATAAGATCGACAGACAAAGATTTACGATGGAAATATTTGTAAAATTTTTGTAAGTTTCAATAAAATATTGTGAATTACATACCAGATGGTTGAAGAAATTAAAATTAATTTAATCTTATTAGGGAGATTTATGTCATTTTCGATCATGTGAGGTTATTATGAAGTGGTGGGCCGGGTCGCAATGGGTCGGGTCAGCCTCATGTCGTGCCGTATTGTGCCGTGTTGAGGTAAGGGTTTTATGAAAATTTACCAAACCCAAATCCAACTCATTCATAAATAGGTACATCTGATCCGATCCGATCCATATATAATTTGTTTAATAAAAAAGTCGTGTTGGAGTGACCTCAGCGGGACACTTTGATGTCATGGCACGTGTTTGTTCGTAGATGTGTTTTACTTGTATCTCGAAGAAAATGCATCTACAGGCATGTGTGCGCCACCACGTCAAGATGTCTCTTGTGTGTCTCAGTGAGTTCACTCTAGCATTAATCTTAATAAAATTTTAATATTTATTGAGAAAAATGAATTTCTTTTCTATCATAAAAAATAAAATATCATTACTAAAAATAAAGTTACTCAACCATAAATTAAACTCAATGGTGAAAAATAATTTTTCTTGATTTTTTTTCCCAAAATTCATGGAATAGAATTATGTATTTCATTATCACATGAGACATATTAGTTGTTTTACTCACATGGATCACCATATTAGGAATCAAAACACTATATGTCTTCAAATTTCAATAAAAAAAAGATATTAAAAAAATATAAATAAATAATTTAGAAAGAAAAATATTTTTTTATTCTTAAACTAAAAACTTAACCATTAATTATTTAAATATCTTAAAACACCTTTTATATTTTATAGAATTTGAAAAGACAAAAAAAAAAAAAAAATTGTATTAAGAAAACAATTATAAGAAACTTTAACAAAGGATGGGTAATCTAAAAAATTCTTAAATAATTGTTAATATATTTAAAATTACACATTAATGATAAAATAAATTAAATGTATCAAAACGGGTTAAGCAGGTTGATGCCCTTCACTCAAGTCCGACCCATTTAACAATCATGTTAGATGGGTTGACATTATTATGACTCAAACCCAATTAAACTCGACCTAAATCACTAATTTCATGTCATTTTCGAGTCATATTCACCGATCGTGTTAAGATTGCCATCGTTGGTATCATGTCACTTTCATTAATATTTTAAAGTAAACTGAGGTACATTGCCCCAGACAAGAAAGAGGACTCTGATAGTTTAGAATTAGCCATTTTCTTTATCCTTATCGTTAAATAAGAAAACTACCATTGGCACACCAATTTTTTTGATTATTTACCTATTACACCTTAATTAATACTAAAGAAAATAAGTGAATGATTGATAATAAGTAAAGGTTGAGGTGCCAATGTAAACTCCTTCTCTCAAAACTTATAATTATTGAGTTTATGAGCCTAATCATAATAACAAACAAATATTGAAATTATTTGAACGAGTGTTATAATGTTTTGTAACATTGAGATAATAATTTGATTTGAACTTTTGTAATGTTTGAATTCATGTGTTTTAATCTTTAAATGGGGTGTGATAAATAATTTAAAATTTTGGATTGCTAATTGCAACTCTCGAAAAGAGTAGGTGATTTGATTTGATTTTAAGAGGTAATTTTGAAAAGAAAAAAAATTGGTATCACCCCACTCTTCTTCTTCTTTTATTGATGATTGGGTATTTGGACCCGTAGGCTCGACTTGCAGGGGCAAGGCAACTAGCCTCTTAGAGCACCATATTTCACTCAAATCCCTCGAGAAATGCAATACTCCCACAAACCACACATAACATGTAATCATAGATAGATAGTAAAGACTTCCTTCGAGGGCTGGAACCCGCACCAACTTTACTTTGCCTTCTCTTATTATAATAGTAGAGATTATTATGTGCATTTGTTATACAACCAGTACGATTTTAAAATTGAGATCGTGATGACTCACCCAAATCATCATGGTCACAAAGGCAATCCGATGAGATAATCAATGTGAATCAAACTCAACAATTCGTTTGTGATCTCAAGATGAGTGGTCAAATATTTTTGAAAATCCCACCCAAGTGAACGAGAAATTAAAGATAAGATTTCCTTCCAAAAAGAGAAGAAGAGCATGAAGAGATGATTTTTTAAGAAGAAAAAGAATCTTTGAAGAAAATAAGTTACAATGATCATAAAAACAGAGAAGAGTCGAAGAACTAGGGTTCTTCAATTGAATTAAAGTGATTCAATTATGGATGAAAAATTAAGAAGTAATATTTTTTTTTATTTAGGATTTTGATTTCCTTTGGTCAAATTATCATCAGTACGAGTCAAGGGAATGGCCTCTGATGGTCATATTAAGGACAGGACAAGGAGAAAGGCCCTCTTTAACCTCTATTCGAATCAACAAGGACCACATATCTGTCATAAGGAATCGAAGGAAGATGCAACATCTATTTCAGGGAATCCCCAACAAAAAACACACTAATAATTCTTGAAGAATAATAAGGAATCTTAAATGTAATATTTCTTGAAAGAAAATTGTAGTAGAAGAAGAAGATTAAGATATGGAGCTGTTTAATAAATATTTTTCTAATAATAAATGAAAAGAAAAAAACTATATTTTCTTCGTCAATGAAATCTCATTTTATACACTTTGTGCCAACTGAATGAGTCGTAAGCCTCCAATTCATTTTAGTTTAATTGAATAAAATCGTAATCAAGGTTTATAAGTTTTTACATGGATTCTAACCTCTCGAGATATCTCGGGCAAGTCATCCCAACCTTGCCAATCCACCATGACTTGCCTCTTTGGGATCCGAGATGACTCATTTGACATATTAAATTATTAACCTTTTTAATGTCACAAATATCTGCAAGGACACACCATAATCCCTTAAACCAAATACATCACAGGCTTTATGCGAATGGTAGCAATTATCTTCGTCCATAATCTCAAAACAATAACCCCATCAAACCGATTTTTACTTTGTTCTCGGTGTTGATGGCATAACTTAACAAATTAATTCAAGCAAAAAAAAAAAAAGAAAAAAATTGAACATCATGTGAAGAGTCGTGTTGCTTCACCTTCGTCCTTTAGATTTTGTCTCAAAATGATGAGCCTTTTTCTTTTTCTTGCGAATCAAAATTGTTGGACCTCCACCAGTTCTGAAAGGCATCCCCATGAGAGAAAGTAGCTTATGAGCTTCCTTGTCAGTTTTAGCTGTAGTGGTTATGCAGACATCCATTCCCCTTGCCTTACCAAGGGCGTCGTATCTGATCTCCGGGAAAACACTTTGTTCACGCATCCCGATACTGTAGTTCCCATGTCCATCAAAGCTGTTGGGATTCACACCTTGGAAATCTCTTGTTCTAGGAAGGCCCAAGTTTATGAGTCGGTCGAGAAATGAATACATCACCTGTATTATTCATATCAAGTGCAATCAGAGGCATTAATCCCTGATATATGAAGGTATGATCTATATACTCTCAAAAATATTAATAAACCTCTATAAGCACAATACCGAAACACGTAGGAAATTAAGAGTTTGACGGTAAAAATAACTGAATTTAATTTAAAAAAATAATGATAATAACGATATAGAATCTGTAGACCATTTCGCTGACAGATATCTATGGATCATATCTCAAACAACCTATGTTGCAAGGATATGGGTATGAATGTCCTAGTCCAACAGGTGAATTGTTTTGTGCAATGAAGTCTGAAAAAATAGGATTTGTGGACTCGGTGCTATGTTTGACATATTTTAGAATAAAGTATTTATATTTTACAAGAAAATATGATAGATTATGTAAAGGGGTACGATATCTGTCCTCTAGTCAAAAGGGAGAGAGGATACATACATTTCTTTTGATGGGTAAGCTGGACTTGAACCCCCAACCTCAAAGTTGCTTTGCAATGTGTCAAGCCAACTGAGTTATGGGTCTAAGCCCGAATACCTACATATTAGTGTTATATTTGCTACAAAGAAAATTCTAGTTGAAGGTGTAGGACTCATAATTTATGATAATGCTATAAACAAAAAATATAAGATGTATCACACAAGAGTCACTTGAGTGTCGGAATTCCACATATGTCCAATGCTACTACTTGTTTGAAAAGCAATCGGTGTCTCAAAAATAGTAAATAGAAAAGGAAAAAAAAAAAAGTTAACCCAAAATTTAATAATGGAAATCCAAACATCAAATAGGCAAGTACCCTAATTTTCAGAAATCCTAACCCAAGAAGCTAAAGAAAATAGTCTATAAAAATGAAGAATTTATCTGTTTTAGAATAACTTGTGCACGCGTCCAATGTGCAGTACCCAAGGTAAATTCCACCCCAACAAAAAAGTATTTTTGGTCCTAACACAACTCACAGGGTCTTAGAATTCCCAACTGTTGTATGTCCTCAAATGAAGACCCATTGAAAATATAGAAATATGTAATAGAGATAGACGAAGGTGCCAACTTGCCAAGTTGGTTAAAGTCTATGCGTGTTAACACCACGACATAGGTTCAAAACCCATCTTCACCTACTAATTACTAAGTACCAACCACTAATCTTGTTTGAGAAAAAAATGTAATAGAGGATCATCAACACTTACTAATAAAGTGAAGAAACAATGGAAATAAAAACAAAATCAATTTGGAATATAAGAGGAGTAAAACACTCACATTTCCTCTAAGAGTGATGGCAAGCCCTATTGGTTGACCTTCCCTAAGCTTGAAGGTAGCAATAGAGACCCTCGCTCGAGTTTTCACCGGCCTTTGCCCAGTAATTAGCGTCAAATCTGTCATTGCTGCTTCCAAACCCTTGGAATTCTGCGCAGCTTCTCCAATCCCGCAGTTCACCACAATCTTCTCAACCTTCGGAACCTACCCACATTTAAATTTGACAAAATAAAACTCAGAAACACTCAAATTCTCAAAATTAGAAAAAATCGATGCAGGCAAACAACCCAGTACCGATAATGAGAGAGATTCTAGAGACCAAGACCCCCCAAGGGGAAAAAAAAAACAAATTTGACAAATCGAAACCAAGAAACACTCAAATTATCAAAATTAGAAGAAATTGATGCAGACAAACAACCCACATTCTAGAAAACCCTTTTTTTTTTTTTTTAATCTTCACAACCTACCCACATTCAAGTTTTTGAAAAATCGAAACTAAGAAACACTCAAATTCTCAAAATTATAACAATTGAGGCAGACTAACAACCCAGTACGACCAATAATAATGAAATAGATTCTAAAGACCAAGATCACCCCACACCCCAAGAAAGAAAAAAAAAACATTTTTTTTTTAATCTTCAGGACCTACCTACATTCAAATTTGACAAATCGAAACTAAGAAACAACCAAATTCCATGAATTAAAGAAAGAGATAGATGTACATAGACAACCCAGTAAAGATAATGAAAGAAATTCTAAGCTCATAACCCTACCCAAACCTCCCGGCCAAAAAAAAAAAAAAACATTTAAAAAAAAAAAATCTTTATCTTGAAATTCAGAAATTTTAATCCTAGAATTACAAACCAAGTGCTTACTACACGTCGAAACTCACAGTTGAGTGAAATTTACGAGATGTGGACCAAAATCAAAGTCCCAAAACCCTAGAATTTAAAGGATAAAGAGGCGGGTGATTACCTCGAGCATGTTCTTGTAAGAGAACTCTTCTTTCAGCAAAGGAACGATTTTCTCTAAATAAGTAGTTTTGAGACGATGAACCTTCTCTGCTTCAGATTTCTCCACCAAAACAATCCCTGTCGAAGCTTTAACCGACAACCCATGTCGATTTCTAGGGTTTAAGACCTGAATTCGAGTAGAAATTGGAGTTGAAACTACTGGACGTCGACCGTGGAATGAAGAAAAACAGGACTGTAAAGTAGCAGGAGACGCCATGAAAGGATAACTTCGTCGTTCTTCCTTTCTTCTAAATTTACATTCTCTCTTTGTTGGATTTTATTGTACTACTTTGAAAAATGCCTTGGATTTTGTTATAATAACCAAAGTACCCATTACTTGTAAATATCTGGAGGGTATGATGCAAATTGTTAGATGTTCAGGGGCATTTTAGCAGAAGATTTGCAAATAAATTGTTAGAAGATATTGCAAACGGATAAGGAAGTTTACATACTGTTTGCATTTTTGATTGACTTGGTGAAGTATAAAGTACTCTAAACGTTGTTTGGGCTGTTGGGCTTAGGCGGCCCGATACTCTAATAGTGGGTGAGCACTCTGTTGGGCTTCGGGATTCCCATACACTTATAGTTGGGTGTGAACCTAATAACCTATGTTACCTGGTTCGCTAGATTTGAATTCGGATTCAGAGTTCGTGGTTTGCCACTTTAGAAGGAATCTGGTTTGTAGAGGTAGGTAGAGATAATTTTTTTTTTGGTTCGCTTTGATTTTCTATTTCAGTTCACTAGTTTGGCTCGTGTGCATATATATAATTCATGTATACAAGTTATAAGTACAATTGTAATGTTAAAAAATTCATGTTAAATTGAAAAAGATTAATAAATTAGTCCAAAATTTTAATATAAACTATGAAATATATATATATATATATATATATATATATATATATATATATATATATTGGTTTGGTTCAGCAAACCACTTAAAAAATTATTTGGTTCCTTGAACCAAATTGTTGGGTTCGCCCCAACTAAAATTCGATGGGTTCGTGGTTCACTTGATTTTACGAATTGCACCACGAACTGGTTCACTTCGTACTGATTCAGACTAGTAGTGATGAATTGGGTAACATTGGCGTGAACTATTGAAAACAAATTAATCAATCAAAGGGAAAAATTTTTGAAAGAAAAATATTTTTAATTTTATTTTGTTTGCAAAAGATATTATTTACCTTTCCCACACACACAAAGTCTATGTAATTTAAAAAATAAAAATAAGAGTAGAAAAAAATGAGAGATTGCAATACTAATTAAGAATTACTTTTGAGTCGTGTTGAAGTGACCTTAGGCTGGAACCTCATATCGCACTTCTTGATGTGAAAGTGGGTGGGAACCATAGATGTTTTTTTACTCGTATCATGTATTACACCATTGTGGGTAGCTTAAATTTGGTTGCCAAATGTGCTTTAATAGGGGGGGGGGCGCACAATCCAACATTAGTAGAGCGGCATCTCATGTAGATTGGGTCGTGTTGAGAGCTATCCAAACCCTAGATCAACCTTAAGGTGTTGCAACTAAAGCCAACATGAACTAGAGGAGACTCGACCCAAACCCTCGTGTTTAGTGGTGTTAGGTCAATTTGGTGCATTTTTTTCTATGAAAAGAAAGGGATGGGAGAGATGGGATGGGGAGTTGGTAATAGTTGGACTTTGGTGTTAGAAAAAGACAAAGCAAAGAGTATCTCACGTTTGTGTATGTATGTATAATGGTTCCATTAATGTAAACACGAAATTCAATTGTGGAGATTTGTTGGGATTATGTTCATAGAATACATGTAATTTTTGAATGTTTGATGTCTCGGGATATCCATCTTTGGAATGTATGCTATTGAGATGCACATAAATCCTTATCATTGGATTTCTTGTTTACACAATCATGATCATATGATTTTTCACGAGACATTTCTCACGAAACACTAGTGCTTGACTTATACTACATGTTGGTTGGTTAGATAGGAGTGTCTAATATGATAAAGACGTAGAATTAGAAGTTGTTCATCAATAAATTCTTGTTAAAGTCATGCTAGAGTGACCTCAGTGGGGGACATCTTGATGTGGTGGCGTACGCATGCTTGTAGATACATTTTCTCCTAGATATAAGTAAAACACATCTACGGACATGCGCACGCCACCACATCAAGATGTCTCCTGTGTGTCCTCCATTGAGGTCACTCCAACATTAATCTTTTTGTTATAATAAGAAACATTAAAAGAACATGGATCTAGCTAGAACAAGAAAAAACTAGTAGATAAGTGAAACACGACAAATGAATGTCGCCATTTTATTTAAGGTATTTTAGAACGACGCATAGTAAAATTTGTGATAGTCAGTTTACCCCCTTGCAAAATGTAAGATTCGATTTACCCCTCTTGATTGTAAGTCAACATTGTTTTTTCTTAATGATTTAACTGTGAAATTTTGATATATTTCAAAATTTGATTTAGTAATTTAAGTATTTAAAGAGTATTTTATATATAAAAAATTATACCGTAAAATCATTAAGAAAACTCAAGTTGACTTACGGTCAAGGAATAAGCCTAGTATCACCAATTTTATAGGAGGGTACACGTGTCTTTCTATTTGGGAAGATTTTGGCAACAAAGTTTCTTTTATCAAATTTTCAAATCGTCATTTGTATATATAATAAACACATACACACACATAAACAAGAGATGCACAAGAAACCTTATTGATGATATCATAGTATGTGAAAGTAATAAAATTATTTGAAATTATAAACAAATTTTCGTGATGATCTTTTTTTTTTTTTTAATTTTCACTAATAACAACATGGGAGGTGTATTTCAATCTCTAGTAATAATCTTATGTTTTTTCTAAAAATCAATCATAAGTCTTCATCATTATGTTTTGATATTGTAATTTCCCCTTTCATGATTTAAATAAGGGGAATGCTAACGTTCAAGACTCTATGGGGACGTTAGCATTCTCCAACACTTTATTTTTTCAATAACACCTTTATTCATTTTGTCTTTTAGTGAAAATAAATAGAAATATGTTGGTTTTTTACACAATAAATATTTGTTTGCATTGATTATCAAATCATTTATTGCAATAAGACATTTAATTCTCAATATTAAATGTCTTTAGCATTTATTATGAAAGAAACAAGACATTTAATTCTAATATACTATTGTCTTTTTCACTAAATGACAAAATGGATAGAGGTATTGTTGAAAAAAGAAGTATTTGAGGATGCTTACGTCCTATGAGGTCTTGGATGTTAACATTCTCCTTTAAATAAATTGTTGATTTTTTTTTATATTTTATTTTAGCATTTAAAAATCAATTTGAAGAAGATGAAAATACTTTTTACCATAAATAATTTTGACAAGTAAGAGCAACTTCAATGCAAATAGGCATATCTGTCGATAGGCATTTTATTGTAAAGAGTCATTTTGCCTATTCAAAAGGTCTTCACTCCAATCTTTCTAGCCAAAATGACTATTTACAAATTCAACTACATTGAAATATTTCACAACTGCCATAATTTTTTTACGACCAATAAGTAGAGAGAGAAATTCACTATCTTCTTTCCCTCTCGCACATTTTTCCCTCTCCAAAGTATTTTAAAGTAGATAGCCCCAACCCAAGTTTGTTGGAGTACTTTCGAAAGGCTCCAGCTTTGTAAAGATTAATGTTGGAGTGACCTTAGTGGGGGACACATAGGGGGACCTTTTGATGATGGCATGTGTATGCCTATAAATGGATTTCTTCGAGATATGAGTAAAACACATCTATGAACATACGCACGCCATCACGTGAAGGTGTCCCCATTGAGGTCACTCTAGCACAACTTCAGATATAGTGTTCGATCCTGAACCTGAGGCAAGGTAAAGTGAGTTGGAGTTGCTCTAAATCAAAGGGTATCTAAAATATCTAACAAAACCTAGAGGGGTATGTGTAAATTATCTTAAATAAAATAAATTGTCAATAGTTTTTTTTTCATATTATATAATTAGTTAATAACTATAAATGTTTCTCTCGCAGATGCGATTGGTGGGAAACGTCATTTCTCCGTTTTCTTCAACCTGTGCGACAAAGGAGTCTCTCTCTTTGTATCTCTCTCCGAACCAAACCCTAATTTCCACTGTTTCAGAACACTTTCGAATGATTCGATTTCGTATTCTGCGATTCAGGTAGTTGTTTTCGTTGATTTCTTCACTTATTTTTAGAAAACAAAATAAATTGTACTAGTTTCAGGATTTCTTGATTCGGAGATGAAACCTAGATTTTGTTCAATTTGACCCTTCTTCGGAGTTGGTCATAGCAGATATTAAGCAAATTGGATCCGTAATTTTTACGTTTTCTTAGCGAAGAATGTGAGATTCAGGTTGAATTTCCCCTCTTTGATGAAATATTTCATACAAGTGGTTTTCTCGTTGTTTTGAGCTCGATTTTGAGAAAAAAGATCGTTACTATATACTTTTTCTGCGGAATTTTGGGAGAAATAGCCCTTGTTGTAGATAAATTTGTGATAGAGGGCGTTAAAAGCTCGATATCTACTCTCAGATTCAAAGATTTACTTTCTTAATCCATTTTGATGAGGAATCAATGAAGGGCACAAGTAACGGTTGATGATATTTTGAAATTGGATAGTTTTTTGGGTTGATTTTGCACTGAAGTTGCCTTGCGAGGAGCTGATGATTTGAACTGAATTGGTTGAGATAGTTGGCAGGGTCACATTTGGATTTGTTTCTGAGATTCTGCTTCATGGATGTTGTTTTAGAATTTGATTGAATCTTGAAGGACCTGACTGCTGTCTTTTTTGCTTCTGGAACACATTTCTGCCAGCTTTTGTGTGAATAGTGATTTCCCCTAGAATAACAGAATGAGCACTGAAAATGAGGAATCATGCCTGCCAGCACTGTTGGCTGAATCTCCACAGGAATCTCAAAAGTAATCACTCATGCTTCATCACCCATTATGCTTTAATTTTGTGTTTTTTTGTTTTGTTCGAGTAATAACTCTTTATTTCTTAACTAATGGGATTCAGGAATTCTAAGATTTCATATACAAGAGAGTTCCTTTTATCTTTAAGTGAGTTGGATGTTTGCAAAAAGTTACCAAGTGGATTCGACCCATCAATTTTAAGGTATGTTATTGATACGATTCTATGGTCAAATTTGTGTGTGTGTGTGTGTATTGGCTGTACTTGGCACCTTTGTGGTTCTTGCTGCTGTTATAATTCTGTAGTTGGGATTTACTACACTTGATCTAATGTTTCTCTTGAAACAGTGAATTTGAGGATTCTTCCAATAGCATCCCCGACCGGTCTGGAGGTTTATTTTCTCAAAGTTTTAGACGTGGTGAATATGGGTCATCCCCACCCACTAGAGGGGATTTGGGTCATTATTCTCGTGGAATCCATGGACGGTGGGACAACCGTTCTGCTGGTTTGAACGATAGAGATGGGGAATCACAGTCAGATTGGGAATCAGGTGACCACTGTTTGGTTTTTTCATTATAATAATGCCTAGTTTTGCATATCCTCTTGATTTTTTTTCCCACTTACAAGTTGATTGTTAAATGTCGGTTTACATGCGATGTTGTGATTTAAGAACAACATCCATAGGTGATGTTTTTTACCTTGAACCTTTTTCATTGACATAACCATGAATTGGAAATAAATGAATAGTAATAATAATTGCTTTTAGGAACCCTAAATACCCCTCCTATTGCAATAATCTCATGCCCCTGGGTTACATTGGTTCTGCCCTGGATAGAAAAGCTCAATTGGAGTTTGTTCTTGGAAGTTGACAAGGGTGGATTTACAGTGGGGCATTGGCCCCCACAAGAATCTTCAAAGTCTAAGAATTTATGAGCTATTGCAACAAATAACAGAGGTGGATAAAAGAAATTGCCACTATTGCCCCCATAATTTTTTTGTTTTCACTCTTAGTTGCCCCCATATTGGCAAAATCCTGGCTCCACCCCTGGAAGTTGAAGTATACATCCCTATCCAATTGGCAAAGCTCTGCATTGCTCAAGTAGTATTCTCAGCCACAGTTTTGCCCTCTGTTTGACTAGGAATTTATCTTATGAACCTTCTTATTCTCAGGGGTCTTTGTCTTTACTTCCATTATGGCTTCGTTTGACTTCTGGATGTTGTAGGGAGTTTGACATTTTTGTTTCCAACGCCTACTTATTTATATTCATTCCTTCCCCCTTGTAATGAACCTTTACATTTTCCAATAGAAAATCCCTTTTGGTTAGCAATCCGGTATCATACCCATAACCTCACAATTTAGATGCTGAATTTTAGAATGTGATTGATCCCCTTGTCAATTCTTATCTACATTGTAGGATGTTTTCAACTGTAGATTTATCCGTGGTCCACCTATTCGATCCACAAGAATTGCTGGTTGTCTCAATGCTTCCACGTTCTCAAATTTTATTGGTGATTGTGCTTAGATACTTCTGAACCTATCCTTGACTAGGTGTACTAGTTTCTGGTAGATGGGAATTGAATTGTGTTTTGTGGGCCTTCAACATTTCACTTTTATTATGCAGGTTCTGGAAAACGTTATGGAAACCAAACTCGGCGTTCGTGGCAAAATCCTGAGCACGATGGGCTTTTGGGAAGTGGTGCTCTTCCAAGACCATCTGGATCTACAGCAGGGCCATCAGCCCCTAGGGTTCGAGGAAATGGTCCTTATCAGCTCAATAAGAGTAATGAACCATATCACCCCCCACGTCCTTATCAGGTTTGGTTCAAACTTTATTTGCGTACATCAGTACATGTAAATATGTTGTTTCGGCTTGTTGGTATACTATACCAACATAGTGATTTCTTTGGATTGTAAAATTGACGTTATGTACATAGTTCAAAAGTTGGTATATATTGTATATAACTGATACAATATATAACAGTATTATCAAATTCTCCTATATAATGTGTCAAAAAAAAGTATGGCACAGTACATGTCATCATATATTATATCCATATCATATGTATCTAAGCATTAAGTACTGTTCATTGTAGCCTATCTTAACCTATTTAGTGTATATTAGAACTTAAAATGTGGTTTTTTTTTTTGGTGGTAACTGTGTTGCAAAGGTAGTTTAGTGTAATGAATATTGGTTAGCTTAGAGTGTCAGTGAAGAAAACTATGATTCTATTTCAGTATATATGATGTTGTAGGGGTAATATAATTGCTTCAAACATATATTTTTATGTTATCTAGATTTTTTTTTAAGGTAAAGGGTTAGTTGTTAGCAAAGTGAAGTTGGGTTCAAGGGGGTTTAACCTTGGACATGGGAGAAACACTCCACATGCTCCACATGTCTTACCAACTTAGCTAAGTTGGCACTTCTGTTATCTAGATATCAAACACAGTTTAACATAATGTATCATGCTTAGGGGTGTCAATGGATAGTCGAAAATTCAAATCCGATTCAAATTCGAATTTGAAAAATTGGATATTATCCGAAAATTTTGGATGTCGGATTCGAATTCGGATAGTTTTATATATTCGAATCCTTATCGGATACGGATTCGGATATTAACATTTCAAATCCGATAATATCCGATTCGAAATAATATATGGTATATATTATTTTATTTGATTAATTTTATATATAAATAATATAATATAATATATATTATTTTATTTATTTATTATATAAATAATATAATATATAATAAGTTTTTTTTTTAATAATGAAAAATCAGTTGGATAAGGAAAAATTATGATTTTTTTATATACAAATTATTCGAATTATAATCGGATGTTATCTGATATTTGATAAGAAAATTGGATTCGAATTTGGATAGTCTTAGAACATCCATCGGATTCAAATTCAGATATCAGATAAAAATTTTGGATTCGGATTCGGATTCGGATATTGCTGTATCCAAACCGATAAGCATCCGTTGACAACCCTAATCATCCTCATTGAATTTTTTTCCAGCATATTGGGAATATATTCATCAGTGTGTATTTTTCATTTTTATCTTTTCGACTTAAGGATATGATCTATGCAAGGTATTCAATTTTGAAGTTGGAAAAGGGACTTTTTTTTAATCCATCCAATGTGGAAATAATGCATTTTGTATGGAATTGATGGAAATATTGAAAAGTTCCATTGAAACCTTAGGAGACGATAAAACAACTTGAGTACATATTCCTTAGCTACTAAACTATAAAAAAACCATATAGTGTGTAAATGAACGTTCACGGTTTTTTGTTACTCACCAGCTCAGGTATCTAAGGGACTGACAGACAAAGCTAGATATTGTTGTACATGAAAATGATCATAATCATGTTATTTTAGAGCCTTTTAATGTGTAATCTCTTTTCATTTAGACACATTGAGCATTGTACAGACTATTTAATTTTTTGTTCGACCATCCTTATCAAATTTTTTTTTTAATGATAAAATGCTTATAGTTTTGAGCACAGTGATGGATTTGGGGTTTGGGAATAATTTGACAAGGGGAAAACTTCAGAAAAATCATCAAAGTCAGGGAAACATTGAATAATATAAGAATAAAAATAGAAAAATAAAACATGTTAAAATACCGAAGTTCACAATTAACCGTGTTTTATTCACCATTTTAACAAAAAATTGCTTTTTTTTTTCCTTCAAATTGCAATTTATTCAAAAAATCGTTGATTTTTGTCACTTAGGTTTTGACTGATTAGAATATTAATGATTATTTTATTTTAACCTAACTGCAGGTAGGAATAACTTTTTGAAGGAACAACGGAATTTTGATGGATTTTACAGTGCCGAGAAGTTTAACTCCCTAAATTTTGAATTTTTTTGACATAATTTTGAGGAAATGAATGTAATATATATACATACATATTGCAATATAATAAAAAAATTTAAAACTTTCAGCGGAAATACACTGTTTATTGAAATGTCATGAGTGATTTTGATGGAAATTTTGCATAAAGGAAATGAAGGTGCTTTTCAATGTAGGTTCTTGGGGAAAGGGAAATATTTCAGGAAATTATGAAAATTTAGTACATTGGTTCTATGATGCTGATGGTTAAACCTTGAATTTGTGTTATGTAATTAATACTTGAATCTGTTTTGGCCAACCCTAAATTGAGAAGAGAGTAGCTTGAAAAAACTTAAGTTCAAGGTCAATTCGCTGAAATTCTTCATGTATCTTATCTTTGCCTTAATGTTATTCATTCCATGTTTTCAGGCAGTACCTCACTCACGGATAAACACTACTGACTTGATTAATGAGGAAACATTTGGTTCTTCTGATTGTTCAAGTGAAGATAGAGCGGAAGAGGAAAGAAAGAGAAGAGGTAGTTTCAGGTTGCTTTTTTTCAGTAGTCTTTCAGATTGCCTTGCTGCACTAAATTAACATATTTGTTAGTTGTGGAAGTCTCCTTTTCTTGTTCTGTAGTTGGGAGAATAATTAGACACAAATTTAACATGGGTCAATGTTCGCTACTCAGCTTCATTTGAGTTGTTCAGGAAGGAACAACAGAAAGCATTTCAAGAGAAGCCTAATCATTTTCCAGACAAGCACAAGGAAAATGTTGACCCAGATATTGCCACACTATTGGAGGTTTCTGAACATGATAAGGAGCTTTCAGACAAATTTAATGGTGGAGAGGATGTGGCACCACCGGCTTCACAGAGTGATTATGCCAAGTTTCCTTCTCCTGCACAAACTCCTGTACCCAGACCACGTGTTCCCCCGGGTTTTGCAAGCACATTAATGGAGAAGAATCTTGTAACAAAATCTGTGATCCCTCTCCCAGTGTCAGAGGTAACTCTCTTTCATTTAATTGGGGTTGTGATGGACAGAAAAAATTGCTTCTCATAGCAGGCTTGTTTTTTTTCCTATTTCGACCGCTATATCTTGAAAGTTTTGTTTACATGTAGGCAACCGACTCTATAAGGATCCTCAATATGATAACATGGTACAATACAGATTTGTGTTATAAATGTTTAATGTTGCTTTTTCATGGAACATCATTCTCTTTAGCTGTAATTAATGCGTCAAAGGTTACTGGATGATTAATTAGTGAAATTGTAAATATGACAATCCCTCAGTGGTCAGTATAACACTTATATGTAAGTTTAAATAGGGGATTTCACATGAGAATGATGTTCTCCCCTTCACTTTCTTTGTGTGGGAAACCTAATTTGGTATTTACTGGATGATTAATGAGTGACATTGTAAATATGACAATCCCTCAGTGGTCAGTATAACAGATGTATGTAAGTTTAAAGAGGGGATTTCACATGACAATGATGTTCTCCCCTTCACTTTCTTTGTGTGGGAAACCTAATTTGGTATCCCCTTTAACCTCCTAAAAAAGGGTTAAATAACTATACTTAGGAAGTGATAAGTATAATATAACTGTGTAAGAGCTATGAGATAAGGATAGAATGGTAACTCTTGTTCCCTCTATCGTTGCAGTAGTCCTAGGTATGACTTTTCTTTTTCATATGACGGGTTGGCCAATCCTTAATCCTTGGGATACGGATTTGATGATGAATAGGTTATGATGGCTAGTGAGTGGAATCAATTGATTCAAGCACGGACTAACTTCCCAATTTGTTAATCATAAACTATTTGAGAAATTTTCCCCTTTCTCAATATATATAGGGTCAGGATCCCTTGACTCCTAAGAATGACTCATGAAAAAAAACAATTGATCCCAACCCTTTAAATGCAAAATCCAATGGTTGAGATTTATCCTCGGGATAAGTATCTCCGAGATTGGTGTTATCAAGATACTCATAAATCTCATCCATTGGATTTTGTGTTTAAAGTGTTGGGATCATATGTTTTTTTTTTCATGAGTCATTCTTAAGAGTCAATGGATCCCAATATATATATATATATGGGAAATGTTCAGCACCCTAAGTTTTACCACACACTTTAACAAACGTTTTTTGTCTTACATGGGTTATAAGTTTTGGAATGAGCTGATTTTTGGTGAGGATGATCTCTATGATTAGAAGATCATCCTCCCCAAAAATCAGCCCATTCCGAAATGTTTAGCCCCATGTTTACACGTTGAAAAATCGTGGACCGTCCATTTTTTGTAAATCAATTTTGATGGGGTTAGAAGTTTTGGAATGAGCTGATTTTTGGTGAGGATGATCTCCTCACCATAGAGATCATCCTCACCAAAAATCAGCTCATTCCGAAACTTCTAACCCATGTAAGACAAAACGCGTTTGTTAAAGTGTGTGGTAAAACTAAGGGTGGCGAACGGGACCCTATATATATATGGTAACGTTCTGCAGCTAACTTTAGGGTGCAAACGTTGGAGCCAAAATTTGTCCTATATGGGTTAAAAGTTTTGGATTGGGCAGATTTTTTGTGAGGATGATCTCTATGGTGAGGAGATTATCCTCACAAAAATCCACTTATTCTGAAACTTCTAACCCATATGGGACAAAAGCGTTTGCTCCCTAATGTTGGCTGCCAAATGAGACCTATCTATCTATCTATCTATCATATTTATATATATATATATATATATAGGGTAGCGTTCAATGGCCAACAGTTTGTCAAACATTTTGGCAAACACATTTTTCAAAACATGGGTTAGAGGTCTTGGAATGGGCTGATTTTTGGTGAGGATGATCTCTACGGTGAGGAGATCATCATCACCAAAAATCAGCCCATTCCAAAACTTCTAACCCCATAAAAAATGGTTTACAAAAAATGGACGGTTCACGATTTTTCAACTTGTAAACTGGGGCTAGAAGTTTTGGAATGAGCTGATTTTTGGTGAGGATGATCTCACCGTAGAGATCATCCTCACCAAAAATCAGCCCATTCCAAGACCTCTAACCCATGTTTTGAAAAAGTGTTTGCCAAAATGTTTGCCAAAACTGTTGGCCATTGAACGGGACCCATATATATATATATATATATATATATCACATTTATATATTATTGGGCATATGGCTTGGACTGCAGAACTTAGAAGACGGTCAAGGACCATAATACTTGGCCAATCTTTCTTCGCATTGTGTTTTTTCCTCTTGTTGAATAGTCTGTTGCTTTTGTTATTTATGCAGGTTGGAGATATTGGACTTGAGGATAACATTACCCAAGTCCAATATGACAAAAAATCAGCACCACACGTGGACTCCCGTACGGATGTGGATGTTTGTGAAAAGACGGTCCTTGGATCATCAGATGTAGAAATTTCTGACCAGTTGGTTGGTGTTATTAGTCCATATAAAACTTCCACCCTATCAAAAGATTGTGAAGGTCTAGGGGAGGATGAAGTTACAGATCGTGATACTGGGAAAGTTCCAGGACATGAGATTATGAGTAGAACTGGTCAAGAGCATTCAACATCAATTCTGGACAAGCTATTTGGTCATGCTTTGACAGAAAATAGTGGTGGCTTCTCTGGTTTGATTAAGGTAATCATGATTTCGTTATCCATAATAAGGATATTTCTTTCTCTACCTGTTGAATTCTTGATAAGATTCTTATAGTTTGTGCATATTCCCAGCTAGATAAACTTGTTTTGATCTTCCGGCTTCTTGTTTATTCCATTTAACTAATAAATTTAGTTGGATAGTTCATTTCATTTTCCTTTTTTGTATTATTTTTCTAGTTATAGGGGAATATCAAAGAGCTTCCGCCGATTGATATCTGTTCACAAGTTTCTTAGATAAGCAACTTATCATTCCTTTTCTCCATCTCAAGGTTTAGTAAATTTGTGTCGTATGATTAGTAACCTTTAATTGGAAGGTTTAATGAAAATTTGGACTACGGACAAAAGAAAGAATCACATAATTCTTTTTTCCTCTTAAGATTATGTTCTCTATAATGGTTCCGTATTGTCTCACTCTATTCTCCTGGAGCATAGTGGTCAATACCATATTCAAGTCATATTACTTATTTTCATGATATTTTGACATGCATTTGGAAATGGGCATGGGTTTTTGGTTTGAATGATTCATTAAAAAGGAATTTATTAAAAGTGAAGAACAAAGGAGCTAGGAAATATACCCTCTCTTTTAGCCGCTTGGACGGGATTTACATTCCATGGATCTGCCCTGAACAAAGCAGAGTATTGGATTAATCCCACGTATATGACCTAAGATGGTGAGACCTAGGGAGTGCAACCAGAGATAATATGGTTCTGGTTGAGGCTTTTTAGGTTGAATATGCCATAAAAGAAAGCCTCTATATTTAATTTTACTTGAGACATCCTCTTTAACCGATAGGCCTGCTTTATCATTGTCACTATGAGCGGTGTTTCCTTGGAAATCCAGGTATTCTTGGCACTCAGAAATAGAGGAGAAATTTTCATTTGTGTTTGGATCCATTAAGGGTGCTTAATTAGAATAATTTGATGGTTTGTATCTTACTAGGTCTGAAATTTTGCAAGAGCTAGAAATGAGGAATCTTGTAGTTTCTACTAATTTACAGGTTTTTAAGCTATGATCCATCAAATGCCCAGTATCAAGAAGCTGATTTCATTTCCTTGTTCCACCAGTATAATGATGCTAAAACAGATGATAATGGGGATGACATACTCTTCCAATCCTCCAAGTTCAATCACTGGTTTCTTGAAGAAGGAGGTAAGCTTGCATCAGTTTTTCAAGTTAAAAACGTCTTCTTCTACATTGGACCTTGGAAACTACAGAAGAATCTACAAATCTTATTTCCATCTTACTGCAGAAAAGGAACCAATACACAACCTCTCGTCTGGCGAACCTAAAGACTTACTTTCTCTGATTGTCAGTGGTGAGAAAGGTGGATCCCATGTGTCGGATGCGATACCACCCATATTTCCTTCCAAAAGCAATGAACTTCAACAATTTATTGCAACTCCTGCAATCTCTGCTAATTCAGATACTACTCCAAGAGTACTTACATGTGAGGACCTTGAACAGTCCATTCTATCAGAGATCAATGAAAACAATTCAAGTCTGCAGCATTTAGTCCAAGCCCGGAGTACCTTAGATGCAAAATCTCAGCATTCAGAAGCTGAAGCCGACAATCATGCATCCCAACACCTTCTTTCTTTGTTACAAAAGGGAACAAGCACAACAAATCCAGATGTAGCATCCTCGGACAACAATAATTCAAGAGAAGGGAATGATGAAAACGTTAGCTCCGAAAAGAATCTGACTCTCGAAACACTCTTTGGGGCAACCTTCATGAACGAGTTACACTCATTTGAAGCACCAGTTTCTGTGCAAAGAGGCTCAATTGGCAGTGCCACAAGAACTGATATTTCAAAGCCTCATGGATTTCCAATTTCAGTTGCTGATGATGGTTACTTTCCTAGCACAATCAGTGAATATGGATCCAACAGGGCCCCTCCTTCAAACCTTATGAAGGAAACCAAATCCAATAACATACAAGAGCATTGGTTAGGCTTTGATGTTCAACAAACCAAAGTAGGGGGAGAACTAAATGCCATTGGTGGCTTAGAAGACAGAACTGATGGGGCATTGGATCTACGGCTGCCCGAAGAGGAAAGCTTGATTACAATGGGTGATCCCGTAAACTCACGATATTCCATGTTTATGCCTGTTGAAAATGCAACTAAAGCAGAGTTATTCTCTTCCTCAAACATGCCTGTTGATATTGTTGATAAACTAGCTGCACTAAATGCTGTCCTCAAAGATAAAAGATCCATGGTATCGGGTCAGGATGTTGCACCTTCTCCTCACGGTCTTTTCAATCCTATGGAACCTGACATTCCATATCGGAATCTCCAGGGAAACCCATCTTCTCCAAAGTTTACTCACCCACAGATGAATCATGGGAGACCTTCGATTCAGCCGTTAGATGCACATCACACTCATATGAACCCTCTGATCAACTTCATGAGTCCAGAGAGCATCAACCATCCCGAACCACCACCTCACCATCATTTCCCTTCTAATATGTTTCATCCCTCTTCCATGCAACATGGCCTTGGTGGGTCAACACGGTTTAGTCCACCTTCTCATCATCCTATGTCACAGCATATACACAACATGCCAGGCAATTTCCCACCACCTCACCTACTACAAGGACTGCCAAGAGGTGCACCTCTTCCTCCTCATCACATAAATCACATGGCTGGTTATTCACGAGAGCTCAACTCAATGCAAGGTTTCCCTTTGAGTCATCGGCAACCTGTCTATGGTGGCCTTGAAATGCGTATGCCAGGTAAATAAGCTCATCATGTCCTGCTATCCTTGTTTCTCTTTCTGTTTCCTTTTATGAATATTTGAGATAACTCCTCTTTGAACCCCATATCTTGGTGTGGTAAGCTATTCTAGTTGTACAAAGCAATGTTTTAAAAAACAGAACCAATGATAAGACCCCAAAATAGTTAAATTGGTTTGGCTAAGATCGGATCTTGGTTCAATTTGGTTGGATCGATTTACCTTTATTACAGAATTTTAATGACCTAAATTATGTAATTTTATTTTCATAAAAATATGTAAGGTCATGGTTTGATTATTAAAGGATCCTTCCCATTACCGAAATTATATATTGACTTTCTCAAAATCTTATCTTGAAAGAGGAAAATTAAAAAAAAAAAAAAAAATGGTTCATAAAAATCAGCAGTTCAGTGGTTGAGCCACTGGTTTTAAAAAAAATGATGGTTTTTGGAAAACCTCGGTCCAAATTGAACCAAGCTGACTTTATTATGAAAACCAGTTGGACCTGTGATCGGACTGCTTGTTCTGTCTGGTTTTTAAGACACTGGTGTAGAGCTCTGTGTCTGATATTGCAGCATAACTGTTTTAATGATTTTTATTTATTTTTTAAATAACGGTTCTCAATTTTGCTTGGTTTGCATTGATGCTGATCCTTTTTTGTTTTATGTTAGTCCCACTTTTTTCTATTATAATTGTTTTGTTGTGGCATTTTTAGCTCCTGGTGTTGGTGTTGGTGGAAGCAATCCTCCAGAAGCATTTGAAAAGATAATTGAGATGGAATTGAGAGCAAACTTGAAACAGATGCAGTCTGTCACTGGAGCTGCTGCCCCTAACCAGGGAATGTATGGCCATGAGGTTGACATGGGTTTCAGGTACAGATAGTAGAGATGGTGATGGTCGTGGTGGTGGTGGTAAGACAATCTCAATTCCTTTGCAGTTGATTTGCTTGTTTCCTTGAGAGGAAGGATTTTCTTCTGGGTTTGATGTATCATATAGATTTCATTTTCATTTTCGAATCCTCTTTCTTTATCCCCGAAAAAAAAAAAAAAACTAGAAATCGTTTGGACTCGCTCATGGTATTGTTCATGCATATAGCTGGGTTTGGGCACTTCTTCAGAAACTGCTGTGAGTTTCTTATAGTTGTGTTTGGTTCAGATTCCATAGTCTGATTCTAAATTCGGCTTGTGTTTTCACACTAGGGGGCATGTAATATTTCATCTGCAACTGTGAGAATATGGTGCGAGATAAATGAGATTTTAACTCTAGGTTCTGAAATATTGTAGTCAAATAAGACTCTGGATTTTGGAAATTAGTTTCATTTTCTGATTTTGACAAATCCAGAATCAGAATAACAATATGGATAAAGCGCCACTCAAAACCTTGCAAATTGATTGTGGACAACATTTAACAATGATTCTTCCATGGATAACATATTCAATATTGGCTAGCGTTCAATGGCAAACTCTTTGGCAAAACATTTTTCAAAACATGAGTTATCTCCTCACCAAAAATCAGCCCATTCCAAAACTTCTAACTCCATCAAAAATAGTTTACAAAAAATGGACGGTCCACGATTTTTCAACTTGTAAACATGGGTTAGAAGTTTTGGAATGGCTGATTTTTGGTGAGGATGATCTCCTCACCGTAGAGATCATCCTCACCAAAAATCAGTCCATTCCAAAACTTCTAACTCATGTTTTGAAAAATGTTTTGCAAAAAAGTTTGCCCTTGAACGTGACCCTTCAATATTAACTTGAAATACTTTCGACGATCCTTCTTTTATGGATAGGTGACGAAATGAAAAATGTCAATTTTAACAAAATTTCTTTAAATAAATATATTTACTTATTTTATTGATTATTTTGAAAGATATTGGTTTTATTTTTATGGATAAGCCGACTCTTAAATTTTGGGGAAGCTTAGATGATGATGATGGTGATGACAATAAATTATATTTATTTTTGATTACTTGGATCCAGATAATTTTATCAGTAATCTCGATCATAATTGTAATGCTTGAAATCAAATCTAACAGCAATTCTATTTAGATTCGGGAACTATAAATTGGAGAAATTTTTTTTAATATGTAATCCAAGGACTAATATAACAAATCGAGACATCTCAATTAATCATGAGTTGACTCGGAGAAGTCAATAATAAATCCAAGAGAGTTGCTATTGCCGCACCAACTTTTACTACTGCCTCACCAATTCTCCATGTAAATCACCAAAGAATTGTACACAGTTGGTGTGGCAATATCAACTCTCTAAATCCATCTGAACTAAATTTTCTATCCTTTGCTGATGATGGATGACCCTGTGAATCAACCCTTTATATGGATTTGTTAGACGGAGTAGCCTCAAAATTATAGGAAGTTATTGAATCAAATAACACACACAAGATCTACTGTTTGATCCAGTCCATTTATTAAAACATTGTCCCTATATACGACAGAATCCAATGATGAATTATACAATAAAAACTCATTATACAGAACTGTAGTACAAAGTTTCGTGTCGTTCCAGAATGTTTTGGTTGAACATTCCAGTTTCGACCAACACCACAAACAAAACTTTGACGGTTGAGACCATTATAGTTTTTCTCCTAACTGAAACATTATATTGAAAAATACAGACACCTAGACTATATCCAAGTAAATACATCATCACATTGCTGAGTGTTACAGAGGCAGAGAGATCTTGGAAGCCCATAAATACATACGAGTGGGCATATCTCAACTTCATTAACACAACGTAGCAATATGAGAGCTAATTGACTGTCTGTCCCCTGTTGCCCGGGCATTTTAAACAGAAGAGGAAGCATGCAATCTTGCAGAGAATAATATGGGAAAGCGCTTAGCCCTTTTTCTGCTTTCTTCGTCCCTCTACCTGAATGGAGCCTTATTCTCGGATTTATCTGCGTGTTGAGAGTTACTTGCACCATCAGGTTTAGCCTTCTCTGAATCGACATCATAAGATGATAGCAGCCTTCTCTGAATCAATTTCAAAGTTGGATTCATTTAATAATAAACCTTAAAAACAAAAGTTAGAATAAATAAATAAATAAATAAAAATATATCAATAAAATAAGTAGTGGACTTCTGGGAACACTGAATTAAATAGAACTTTGAGAAACTAAAGTAGTTGTAGAGGCCAATAAACCAAAGCGTTTTTTTTTTTTTTTCCAATTCAAATATACAACTAGGAATGCCGGAAAATGCATCAAATATGTTGCACAATATACAATGAAATATTTAATGCCAAGAAATCGAAATGCACGTGGAAGCAGCACTTACATGATCTTCAAAATCAGGGCTTGATAAATTGATGGAGAGATTTCTCATCAATAACAACACCTGTAGAGGCAGAAAATGTATTAATTACATCATTTCTTTTTAAAACAAAAGATGGCTAGTGCATCATTAACAATTAGAAAAATAGCCTATTAAGGTATTGAGTCCATTTTTAAATGCAAGGAATATGGCTGTGCTAAATAGTGTCTACATATTTAAACCCATTAAAACTGCTGATGTTTTTTCATAGACTTCTCGTCTTTTTTTATTGTCTGTTCATAATTCTTTATTTGTGAATCCTGAGCAAATACCGACCATTTTCATTAGTTATCACCTTGCCCTGATGTTCAGTTCATATTCGAGGATATATATATTAATAATGCTGAAGTGACCTCAAAATTGGACCTCACATCGCAAACCCTGACGTGAAAGTGTATGGGGACCATAGACCATTTCCTCGAGATACGAGTGAAAAAGAATATATGGTTCCTAGCCACTTTCACATCAAGACGTGTGTTATGAGGTCCAATCTTGAGGTCAGTCCAGCACAACTCCATATATATAGGAGACCCCATATATAGGGTTCGCTAAACTAATCCTATTCATCCAATAATTTTTTTCCAAAACCATGGTTTCTATTATTGTAGTGTTCGTATCCCCTTCCACTATCTCAATCCACGTTCTTTTAGGTACTTGTATATTCCCTTTAATTGGAGCTGTAATCAGCCTTCATTTGACATTCCCAAATCATCTTAATTGACTTTCTATTAGTTTATTGCTTATTGAAGCTACTCCTACATTTTCTTAAATGTGTTAATTTCCATTTTATCATTCCTAATCAATTTATTAACATGATGCTTCTTGGCTGCTTGACATTCAGCTTCATAAAGCATGATGGGTCTTATTGTCGTTCTATAAAAATTTCTTTTTAATTTGATTGTTATATGTCGTTCAAATAGCACTGTAAAAGTGTACCACCTATTTTAACCATCTAGCTCTGATTCTATGGGCAACATGTTCCTCAATCTCTCTATCCATATAATGTAATAGACTAACAAAAATGGTTGTTCCAGACTTTTCTTAGACCATCAATTTATGGGACATTCCTATTCATGGATGTTTGTTTTAAATCACACTCCACAGTTCACATACTTAGTCTTGGATCTATTTATTCTAAAGCATTTGGACTCCAACACTTCTCTTCATAGTTTTAGTTTTGCATTGATCACTTTTCTAGTCTCGTCAACTAATACTAAATCATCTGTAATTAACATACACCAAGGTATGTGCTCTTGAATATGAGCAGTTACTTTATCTATAACTACAACAAATAAATATACATTCAAAGCCTATCGTTAATGAAAACCAATTCTACCTGGGAGTTCATTTGTCGCCTCTCCATTTGCTCTCACACTATTCATAATCCGCTAATACATGCCCATGCTAGGTCAATATTCTTTCTTTTTGATATTTTGTCATATGCTTTCTCAAGGTCAATAAAAATCATATAAAGATTTCTCTTTTCTTTGTACTTTTCTATTATTTGTCTACATAGAAAGATTTTCTCAATGATTGACATACCTAACATAAAATCAAATTAGTTCCCAATATATTTGTTTTCATGTCTTAATTTTCACTCTTTACCATAGTTTCATAATGAGGCTCATAAGTTTAATACCTTGATAGTTGGTACAACTCTGTATGTCTCATTTATTCTTATATAGGTATTATGATGCCTTTTCTCCATTCATCCCACTTTCTCTATTTTTTTTTTTTTTTTGCCTTCAAAATATTATGGAATAACTTAGTAAGCCAAGACAATCCAAAATTTTCCCTACATTTCCATAATTCTATCGAATATTATCCGGTCCTCAAGCCCTAGATGTTTTCATCTTCGCTAGTTCTGATTTCACTTCTGAAATCTTAATTCTATGGAAGTATGTTTATCCCAGATCTCCAATGTATCTATTGCTACCAACATTTTACACATACATAGTGTACAGATTTTAGTATCCATCAATTATGCAAGAAGTTTGAGATCTCAATCTACAGGGCAAAAAAGGGAGGGAGATCACAGCATCTAACCACATGTAGCTTTGTACTTGAGGCACATAAGTAAATAATGAGTCCAACTAGCATAAAGATGATTAAAACAGGATTTTCCAGAAGAAATAGCCATTAAGTTATGAATTATAAAGCACCTACAAGTAATCATGGACTTTTTGAAGGGGCTTCTGAAAATAGGGAAAAAAAAACTAATAGTTATTGGTCAAAGGCATTCAATCTGATTCTTATCTTCACATTTCGATTAATACCTTGTTCTCTCTTCATGTCAGACAACGTAAAAGCTAAGCTTTAGCAGTTTTTCAAGTATGAACACTAGATCAATGTGCAACATTACTACGAAGCATGCATCACTCGCTGAACCAACAAACATTTTGACAGAAAAAAAAGAAAAAGAAAGAAGCAGAAGTCTATATATCATAGTCAATGAAATGGTTCTTCAATTAAGTGTGCCTCCTAGAACTAAGGATATAGAATTTGAAAGGAAATTCTTTTTTTTTGAGAAGTATAATATATTGAAAAAAGGCAATCAAAATACAAGGAGGCCGAGAGAGCCTCTCGAAGAGTAGCAAAGACAGGAAAACTACAACATTAATAATTACATAAGGAGTGCCATCTAAAAACGAAGTCCTCAAAAGTAGTCCCTGTGAACTCTATACTCTGTCTCGACCACAAGTATAAAAAACGCAAGATCTCTAAGAAACTAGCATGAAATCTGTTAATCCTGTTATTGAACACTCTGTTATTACGCTCAATCCAAACCCCCCAAGCAATAGCTGAGGGGAGCAAAGCCCACAAGATCCATTTTCTGGTGTGGAAAGCATTCCTGGTCCATTCTACTAACAAGGAGGATTGAAAGGAAATTCAATCCAACATTTATTATGTAGAACATCATTAGTACTTCTTACTAACTTAAAATTTGTAAGTTAACCTCAGACTAAGCAAAGTTATTACCAACCATAATTCACTATATAAATAAAAAATCTAGTTAATGAATATAGAATGATTAAAATAGTTTAGGCATGGTAGAAGGCATACTGTTTCAACATCAATTGGATCCATCTCCTTTAGTTTCTGCAAGTGACCACTTGTGTTTGGATCAAAAACACTACCAATGAAGCCATACACTTGAGAAAAATCTGGCATAACTGCATTAAATAAGAAGTAAGATGAGTAATGTGCCAATAGGAGCATGAGAAAAATAATATATCGAAAGATGAATAATCAAAATAGTATAAAAAAAAAGGAGGAATTGCATGCCCACTTAGTAAATTAGCAAACAAAATTTTGAAAGATAAGCCAAGTTAATAGGCCTCACTGATGCATCAGTGTGTTAGACTTTAACATGTGTATAGCCAATAAAACAATGCAACCAGATGATAACAACAACAATCATAATAACCAACCCAAGGTAGCAACATCATAGATATCCTCGACTTCTTTCATTTAATTGTGCATTAATAATTTTTAAGTGTGAATTTCCCTCCACTCTCGGGTGTGTCATACCCCAGTTAAGCCCCGTGGTTTGCACTAACATGTAATGGCAGTTGGACTAAGTGAATAAGTTCATGAATTCTATTCATTTAGTCAAAATTTTCTTTAAAACAACAATTTCACAATACAAGGTAGTCACCTTTCAGTGATCGGCCATGATTCCCTTGATCAATCGGTTCACAAGTTGGGCATGCTCTTTGTGTGCTTTCAGCGCTACTGCAACAGTTATTTACTACTGTAGGCACCGCAGATCCCATATCATCTGGAATAATAACATAATAACTTATCTTCGCACAAGGAGCCACTAATATCTTGGAAAGGGAAACAAGGTTAAGATGATAGAGCCAAGTAATAACAACCAAACCTTTAGTTGCACGTGATACACCAACAGGTGGGGCAGAATTGGGAGCCCATGAAGTCACAGCTGGATTTGTTGTAATGGGGTTCCTAAGCATTGATGATGAATCTGGTCGGAGTACATATTCTGCTTCAAGCATAGAAGATGGAGATTGAAACACTCCCATCATTTGCGAGAGTACTGGAGCTGCCAATATTATAATATGTGAGACGGGAAAAACTAATCTTCACAACTATAGGAACAAAGCATAATAGATTCAAACTATTCTGCACCATTTTTAGTTGCTTTCTGCGGGTATGGATGAGCTGCCTTCCGCTTTGGGCGAGGGGGTGGTACATGTTCACTTGTCCCATTCTTCTGGACCTTTAGAAAGTATTTCTGAGCATGGCTGCGTATCTGCAAAATGCCAAAAACTACCTCTTAACATCTGGAATATAGAAAATTCATCATCCTAAGTACTAAATAAATATAAAGTTGAAAGGGTTTGTAATTGTGCTAATTCTTTGGTGATTTACATAGGAATTGGGGTGGATTTAGCAAAAGTTGGTGTGGCAATGGAACCTCTCTAAAATAATCAACTGTCTGGCCCAAAATAGGAAATAGCAGATATGTAGCAAGTTATTATGAAACACTGTATAATGATTTCTCGCTAGAGTAAAATTGTCAACAAAAATATTACATCACAAATTCGGATAAAAAAAATTGCTTTGCATATGAAGATACCTGGATAACTGTCTTTGAACCAACAAATGCTTCAATTTTCTTCCAGTCACGATCAAAACTAAAAGAAAATCAAGGAAACACAAATAGTATCAGCAATATATGCTATATTTCGTAATACTGAGAACAAAACTAGAGAGTATGAAGCTATTCTGTCTAGAGGGATAGTCTGATAGACTCAACTTCTAAGAAGCTCTCCAATACAAAAGCCTCATTCATTAATGAACAATGAAAATAAATCACCAAATACTTAAAAAAAGCTTAAAAATGTGTGACGAATGTACATCACTTCTACACCATCTCTTGAAAGAGCTAAAAGCCAATGGATTGCAAAAAATGCATTCCTAGAAGTTTTCCTTAACCTTTGTTACTACTGCCTCTTAATCAAATTTTATGAGTTGATAATCACTCCATGCCCTAACAAAGAATATACCATCTTGAATCAGGGGCAGTGCAAGTTGATGGATGCAATTCAGGAAATAACCTTGATAGTAGCATATCATCTTGCCATATAAAAAGATCCAATCTTGAAACATTGATGTTATGGAGGCTGTATTTTACATAAGTTATCTTGTCTTCTAAACCATACTAAGCCCACTCTCACTGCTTAGCTCAGTTCATCTGCCAACTAATAAAATGGAACACATCTTTCGAATCTTAGGTAGAAAATTAGTCCTGGATTTGCACATCCTACAAATCATTAAAAAAAAAATGCATTTCTTCCCAAATTCTCAGCTATTTAGTGATTTAATACAGAGCATGACTTCTTTTTTTTTTTATTGATGCGTAAGCTAGACTTGAACCCATGACCTCAGAGTTGCTTTGCAATGTGTCAAACCAACCGAAACCAAAATTAACACTCTTATCTACAAATCAATAGCTTTGAATTTGAGTAGAAAAACCATTATATTCAAAACTAACAAAACCTGATTCCATATATATGATATACCCAACCCAGTCAAATTAACAGAAATGTAACATATACTCAAAACTTGAGTGTCCGAAGGACTTTACTGCTACGCACCAACTCCATATTCAAAATCCTAATCTCATGCCCAATTTTCAATTTGCCTCTCTAGAAGCACTCATTTAATTACCCAAAATGACTCCAAATTTTAGTAACAACTATAGACCAAAGCAAAATTCTCTTGATTCAATTTCAAACCCAAGAGAAATTTGAAACCCCAATTGAAGAAACCACGTGAAGTTGCATGAATACAAAACCCGGTAAAGAAGCAAGAAGATATTGAAACCCATAACAAGTATAACTTTAAAAAAAAAAACCCAAAAGTACTCTTAACCCAATTCAAATCCAAGTGAATTCTTAGTCCCCTACTAAAGAAACTAATTGAAATTGCAGAAAAATAAATAAATTATCGTCATCTTTCAAATTTTAACAGATTAAAAAACAGTTGAACTGCATATACTACTAAAATGACAACAGAATAATAGAAAAAAAGGTAGAATTTTTCAACCCAATTTGAAACCGATCGAAATCCTCAAACCCCAACCCAAAAACAAACTAAAAGTTACCAAAAAAAAAAAAAAAAAACCTAGAACAAGAAAACAACTACCACTAAAATGACAACAGAATAACAGAAAAAAAAAAACTTGAATTTTTCAACCCAATTCGAAACCAATCGAAATCCTCAAACCCCCAATTCAAAAACAAACTAAAAGTTATTAAAAAAAAAAACCCCAAGAAGAAGAAAACAACGTACAGTTGGAGAGCTTCAAGAAACTTGTCGTGCTCTTGTTCGGTCCAGCTCTCTCTGGATTTAGTGATTGTGTAGGGTTTTCGAGTCTTCTTCGATGGATCGTCCGACGAAGCTGATGTTGTTGTGGTTGTTGTTGTTGTGGGTATCGAACCCAGTCCAGGAAGAGCAGCCATTTCTTCTGAAGGATCCAAGTAGAAACCTCCTTCTAATGATGAGTGGTTCGGATTTATAGACACCATGTAACACAACTATGTGTCTGTTGTGTTCTTCTCTTCTCCTCCTCATTTCTTTTGCTGATTCAGTTAAACCGTACTTACCTTCTTAGCCCTACACGTGTCAACATGTAGTGGGACCCCTCTTTCTGGTATCATAGTCCTTTGGTGGACAAATTTCTCTTTTTTAAATTTAATTGTCCCATGAATCGTCGTCTCATACTCTCACCAACTAAAGAGACCGAGTTGACTCTTTTGAGTCATTATTTGATCCTCTGACGAGTTGTCTTATTAATGACCACTTTTGTAATTTTGAAAACTTATCACGGCTGTGGGTTGACATTTTCTTTATTTTTTTTTACCAAAATAACCTTTGATTATATTAAATATAAATATAGAAATGAGGGCATTTATGGCCACTCAAATTTCGGTGCCCAACCACTTTCACTCTACTTTCTCTCGTTATAATAATAAAGATTTAAATAAGACTCGTGATTTTCTGTCTCGAAAACTTTTACTCGATTTGTACATAATTGACGTTGTAAGGACATAGAACCATAGATCTTTTTCTTTAGATACACAAGAAAAAAGATCAACGGTTTTGTGCCCTTGCTATGTCAACTGAGTACAGATCGAATGAAAATTTTTGAGTCAGAAAATCATTAGTGTTTAAATAATTTATAAACTACTTAGGATCCAATGTGAGACATAGTTTTCATTCAAACGACATCAATCAGATGCCGTCCATTTTTACAATACCATTAGATGTCATTGAATCTTGTAAAATGAATGGCATCCGATTGGCATAAAATATGTTGTATGTTTAACAAAGTCTTTTGGTCTTGAAATCTAGAATAATAATTAAATTTTTATTATTAAGTGACGCTCAATCATACAATTTTATTTATTTCATATAGAACATAAATTATTAAATATGAAAAAAATCATTGACTCTCTCACCCGATTACCTCTTAAAATGGTTGGCTCTGTCAAGTTTTCATTAAAATCATTGACTCGGCAAATAAGATGATTGAATCCATTTTATTCTCACAGTCGATATTGTAACCCACACGAAGAGCAAGTTAGACAATTAAAGTATTCAATTTATCCACATAATGAAGATTACCACGTCAAAATCAACCATGTGAACTTTAGTTTTTCTAGCTCTGATGATTAGTGATAGTGAATGATGAACGGAGAACGATATACTAATAATTTTAAACATTATTTTAACTTACAATAGTGTTTCTATTACTTTAATAATTTGTGACAAAGAATGACGAATTCGAGGATTTCAAATTGGGTTGAAATTTTTTAATTTATTTCTCTGATACAGCTCAATTGTACGTCGTTAAGTCTAGATATTTGAAATTAAAATATATCATTCTTGGTCATTCGCTGTCACAAATCCTCGGATCAAGTTAGGTTAAAAGGTGTGAGAAAGGATATTTCGGATACTTTAAAAAAATTCATAAGATGAGGGAATACAAATTCTATAGGTTTATGGCAATGGGAAAAAAGGTCACATTTTATTTATTTATTTAAAATACTCAAAATAGGGTTATTTGATATAGTTACTCAATTTTCTAGACAGAAATGCCCTCACCTATAATTTCACTAAAAAATCTTTAATAAATAATTTTATAAATTGTAACTTCCTCCCTTTCAACATTTATACCATCCCAATAAAAATGGAGAGAGAGAGAGAGAGAGACATTCTCTCTATCAAAACCTAGCAAAAAATCATTGGAGTTCACCAAAGAAACTCTAAACTTAAGGAACTATAGTGAATATTGTAAATCTACTGCTCTTGTGTTCAATCCACAATCTATTGAAGATTTTCACCCAAAGTTATCAAATTCTCTTATATTTCTTCTTCTTCTTTTGTTTTTTTCAAATCGTTTATATATTTATCTTCCATAATTATATAAATGAGAATTGATGGGAAAAAATTGATTTTGCGAAATTTTTGCAATTTTGTTTATAAAATTTATCTAGTGTCAAACCTCGACATTGGAATGTATTATAACAACAAGGCTCAACGGTAGTTGTGATTGAATCTCGACAAAATTATTTAACAAAAGTTTTTGTAAGTGAAAAATGTCCATAGCGTTGAACCTCGACGATAGATACTGTTGAGCTTTGCTGCTACAATACGATATTCCAATGTCAATGTTTGACACTGGGTAAATTTGATAAACAAAACCACAAAATCCCATCAAATCAAAATTTTACCTCTACCCCTTTCCATTTACATAATTATGGAAGAGAAATATATAAATATTATAAGAAAATATAAAAAATTTAAAAAATGAAGAAAAAAAAATAGACGAGAGATTGATAACTTTTGGTGAAAATCTTCAATAGATTGTGAATTGAACATGAGAAAGCATATATTTATAAGATTCACCGTAGTTCTTTAAATCTAAAGCTACTTCGGTGTACTCCAATGATTTTTATGGTAGATTTTGGTAGAGAGAATGGATCTCTCTCTCTCTCTCTCTTCATATTTCAATGGTATAAAATGTTGGGAGGGAGGAAGTTACAATCTAGAAGATTATTTATTGAGGGTTTCTTAGAGAAATTATAGATGAGGACATTTTTGCCCAAAAGCATGAGTTAGTATAGCAAATAGTTCTATTTTGAATATTAAAAAAGAAGACCATTTTTTTGTCATTGCCATAAACCAATGAAAATTTTATGCTAAATGTCCCAAGAAATAAGTCCCTATATTAGGCATGGTAAAAAAATTCTTAGAACTTTACCAAAAGATCATAAAATTCTTCGAATATGACACTAACCAATAAAATTGATGAATTGACAAATTAATTGGTGATTTATAAATTAATTATGAAATATGATAATATTTTTATTCTTCATCCTCAAAATTTTATTTTCTTCAACATTCAATTCTCAACGACAAGATAAAATGTTTCTGGAGGTTGAAGACGACAGGTTGTGATATTACAAAAAAAAAAAAAAAAATGCCAAAAACATCATTTGTATATTCTCAAAAAAAAAAATTTATTTTCATATGAAATTTTCACAAAATTTATCTGAATTAAGAACTCTTACTAAGAAGATCAAACTCTTCTTATCCGAGTTCCAAAGGATAGACATTGCTTTTTTTGTTATAAAGAGGCCAATAATAAAGCCGTTGACAGTAAGCTTCTTTCTTATCGTTTGTGTCATAATGGAATCGAATGTATTTCCCACTAATCTTTAAGGATATTATTAGTTAGGATGTTGTTAGGTGTTCTTATGATAGGTTGTAACTTTTGTTTGTAGGGGTTTGTCTAATCCCCATTCGATTTTTAAAAAGAAAAGAAAAAAAAAAGTATCCTCCAAAAAAAAGATGGGTTTTGATATAATAATAAAAAAATCCCAAAAACATCATATGTATATTCTCCAAAAAAAATTTTAATTTTCATACGAAATTTTTACAAATTTATCTGAATTAAGTACTCTTATTAAGAAAATCAAACTCCTCTTGTCTGAGTTTCAAAGGATAGACATTGTTTTCTTTTATCATAGAGAGGCCAATAATAAAACCACTAACAATAGGCTTCTTTCTTATGGTTTGTGTCACAATGGTACCAAATGTATGTCCCACTGATCTTTAAGTATATTATTAGTTAGGAAGTTGTTAGGCGTTCTTACGATAGGTTGTAACTTTTCTAGTAGGGGATCTGTCTAATCCTCATTCGATCCCCCCTTCCCTTTGCCCCGATGCCCTAAATTTCCGTACAAGGACGTCGGGTCCTTAGAGTAATTTAATCCCCCCACCCCCATAAATAAAGAAATCACCCACTAATGCTTGGTCAGCCTACATGTGCATGGATCCACGTTTCACATCTTGGTTGGTGATTGTAGGGGAGCAGAAAAACAGGATAGACTGCTTAGTACGAGGGTTGCCACATTATTGAAACATGCTTCCTTTTAAATTTTTTTTTTTTTTTGGGGGGGAAGCTTTAAGATCTTTTATTTTCTATTTTTAAAATGTTCCAAGATAATGAATATGATGTACTTGTCAAGAAGTTTTTTTTTTTTTTTTCCTCTTCCGAGTTAACTCATTGTGTTTCCGGTGAGAAGTTTTGTTGCATCAAGGGTTGCCGATGGATTGGCTCCGGATCAGATCAGGTTTGATTTGGTAACGATCCAATAAGGATCGGATCAGATACATGACTGATCCGATAAGAATTGGATCTAAACCTAATCGGATTGGGTTTTATTGGAACTCAACATTAAGATCCAGATCTGATCCATTAACAATCGGATTGATTTTGGATCGGACTAAACCCGATTTTATATATAAAATCTAAATAAACTTCGTACATCTCAACAAATATATATAATATAATTTATACACTTTCTAACACATTACTGGATTGGGACATGATTAATCCAGATCCGATCCAATAAGATATCAGATTGAAACTTTATCAGATCAGATCGGATCCTTAATAGAATCCAAAACAATGATCCAGACCTGAAGTAATTGGAACAGATTGGATTTCGGGTCTGATCCGATCCATTAACAGCTCTAGTTGCATCTTGGAGAAGTATCAGGACCCATAGACTCATAAAGAACTGCACGACTAACCATTAAGACTCGAGATCCAACTATCGAGATTGAAGTTTTATGGGTCTTCTACAGATCCCAACTTCAATAATCCTTTCGACTATTATCTTTGACATTAGATCCAAGACAACAGCTAAGATAGAAAAAAGCGTTGAGACTCATTTAAAAAAAAATTTCAGCAACAACTAGGTCTCGTCTTGAGAAATCGATCCAATAAAAAATAAAAACTATGCCTCTAGAAGTCCTTTTATCACTCCAATGGAAGCTCCCACCTTTGAAGCATATGGTGCTGAACACTGATGGATCGGGTGCCATGTAATCCCAACCTACTCACCAAAGTCCCAAAAATAAAATAAAAAATTACCGATGAACTACTTTCCTTTCTGAACCCATTCTTGTGAATTTCAAGAATATTTTCTGCGAGATCGTATAAGAGATGGAAGAATCAGAACATAAATCAGTATAGAAAGAGCTATATAGCTTCATTAAGAGGAAGGGATACAGTCGTTTAATTTTATGGAGTGTGAGAGCAAAGAAAATGAAAAGGTCAGAGCTCGTTGTAAAATACTTTCAAATAGATATATAGGGAACAAAGAACCTACAACACAACACAACATACATCATATCAAGTTGACACCAGAGGGTTTCCCAACAAAAACTAAGTGCTTTACAGGTTGATTAAGAGGATTTCAAAACCTTAATTCAAGGAGAGAAACAGTAGTAAATAAGTTAAGCTTCTCGCTCCTCAATCGAGCCATCGAGTAACTCCATCTTCTTCACTTACAGCTGCAAGAATCTCAATGCGTACATCCAATACAGCCTGCAATTGAAACCAAACAAGAGCAGTTAGCATAGTTGCCACATTGAAAAATTAGTTGATGAGGGCCAGTTTGGTTAATTTAGATAAATCCGAGCAAGTTTTGAAGAAAAAAAAAAAGAAATGGAAAATTTTGGGGACTATGCAACTGATGTTTTTTAGTTTCTTCCCAAAAACCACAATCTTCAACCTCCCTAAAAACCATATCTTGTTCTTGAGATTTGAAGGAAAAATTATTGAGGTTGAAGCGTAAAATTTTTATCCTATTCGGAGTTTAAAGAGCAATAAATACACTTTGGAAATTGGATTTTATACAGAAAATGCCCTTAAAAAAATTATTTTTTTACCAAAGTACCCTTGGATTCCACTTTCCAAAGTGTCTTTATTGCACTTTAACATGTGCTCTAAGGCACATGATAACAAAACCCTAGAAGAAATTAATATATAAAGAAATAGGTAATATCGATGGCCCACCTAATAAATATTATATTGCATAACCATAAAAGTTAGTGATGTGAAGTTTTAATATGAATAAATGGACTTACCAAGGGATTTCTACAGTTGATCAGCCTACATTCCTCCAGCAAAGAACCTTCCAAAACCCAATTCTCCCAAACATCAAAGCTGTGACTTGCAAATACAAATTCCATTCTTCTATTTATCTGGAATACCAAAATCATAATTAAGTTTAATGTTTGAGAAATGAAAATTCAATTATTATTATATCCACCAAGCTTGATTTCGAATGGAATATTAAAACAAACATGTTAAAGTTCAATAAGAAATATATGAACTACAATCCCAACCCAAATTTTAAATCAGCTTTAGAGTCCACAACACCAACCCACCTCCCTCTCCCCTCCATATAGTTATTATTAAAAAAGAAACCCCGTTCAATATGCTCCTAGCCCTAGCAATAAAAAATTGCTAAGATTATAAACATATCTATAGCCACTTAGTTCATATGCCCTACTTTATGTTTTAGACATGAAAGAGCGTGTTACTCCGGAAAAAAAAAATTTTAATTTTTTGTGGGCAAGTGAAATCAAAACCATGCCCACTTTTTGCAGTGTGGTTCGCCAACTAACTATGGACCCCAGACTCATCACGACCACTGTTATCATGTGCTTTAAATTGATGTCAAACCACACTTTCCCCATAGATTTTCTCAAATTCAACCAAATACAAAAATCGTAAGTTAAAATGATTAGAACTGTCTTCCATTGAGCAAATATCAATGTACTACTTTAGTGATAAAACCACAATGGGTAATTGATGGTGAATTTCAGCTTCTAGTATTGGTTAAGACCTTTCATGAACAGAGTACAAATACCATAGAAAATTCACGAAAATTATAGAAGCACTTAACACTCATAGATTCAATGGAAAAGAATGTCAGATCAATACAGGGCAATCCTATTAAGAAGATTAAATTACCTGCAATAATTTCCCACCAGCAGAAAACGATCGTAATCCAAGCGTGTCCTGAAGAAAAATGTATGCATACACTTAAATACCTCCATAAATTAGCCTCACAATCAATATATTCCAACTATTACTTGCAACAACCAACTGAAGATGGCAGAAACATGGTACAAACATGTTAACCAACCAACTACTCCAAAAGACCAATCTGTTAGAGAGGGGGAGAACTATGAATATAAGAGAGGTCATGGGGCGTAACTGGGGTATGGCACACCCGAGAGTGTAGGAAAATATACACTCAACACTCCCTCTCACCCATAAGGGGGAAAATAATCGAACCAGTGACCCATACGAACCTAGCACTCTGATACCATGTTAACCAACCAATTAGGAGAGGGGCAGAAGTATGGATATAAGAGTGTCACAGGGTTTAACTGGGCTATGTCCCCCCCCAATAGAGATGGCAACAGGCTCGGTTTAGCTTTAGCCATCCCTGGCCCCGATTATTAATGTCCACCCCAAACTCGCCCCAATCCCGACTTGGGTCTGAATGTTTTTTAACCCATCCCCGCCCCTAATAGTATTTCTAAAACCCGACTCCACCTTTTAACACGGTTGTTTTTTCTTTATTTTTCTTAATCAAATTGGCAAATCTCCAATTTTTTTATCAAAGCAAATCCTAATAAGATTTTAGAAGATGCACATCCACATAGATAAACCTGTGCATTTTTTTTATTAGTATAAAGATTTTATAAATAAAGAGAAAAGTACACGGACGGCCAAGATAGACCCCAAAACAGAAGAAACAAAAAACAAACCAAAGGAAGACCAAAAGCAAAAAGAGCTAAACTAAGACTAAGAGCTACACAATTCATCCCATCTAAAGACAAAATCTTTGAAGAAGACCCCGGTGAATTCCTTGCTAAGCTTGGCCCCCAAGAATCGGGACGGGGATGGGTGGGTTAACGGGGTGGGGTATATCAAAATCGTCCCTGCCCCAAATCCAACTTGGTTTTCCACTTTTAATACCCTATAGGAGTGAGGCAAGACACTGGCAGGGCAAAATTGCCATCCCTATTCCCCAAGAGTGGAAGAAAATATAAACTCAACAAAATACAATAAATAGGAAAAGGTTCTTGACTACGATACCTTGCTTCTGAAAGCAACAAGAAACTGTGCTGCAGGATCATGTTTTGTCACATTAGGCATGGTGTCCAGGAACCAACCACCACCAGGGACTCTTTGCCTTGACACATGAAATGCAGATACGTCTCTTGCATGTAAAGCTATAACATAACCATCTTTCAGCCCGTCAACAGACTTTCTACTAAGCCCCGTCATACTTAATTTCATGGACCGCTCAGAAGTTGATTCTGGTGTCGATTCAACAGGGGTTTTCCTATTTCTAGAATCTTCTGGGGAAGCAAAACGAGAACTGGAACTTAGTACTTGATCTGTGCCACTCATAGCAGTATCATCTTCCCTGTGAGAAGAACAATTACTGTCTTTTTCTAGTCCAGAAGGTTCATTGGACTTTTGTTGAGATTTGCGGCGGGCCTGCCTCTTTTTACTCTTCTTACCTGACCTGCTATGCCTTCCCTCAGACTGGATTACAGTATTTTGAGACAAACCTGAGCCTTGAAGCTGACTTTGTGACTCCTTTGGTTGATAAATACCTTTCTTTTTGCAGTTTTCTGGACTAAATTGAATATCATTTGTCAGCAGTTCAGCATCACAAACCCTAGACTCACTTTCTTTGTCTTGTTTCTCAGATTGATCGTCTTCAATGCCAGTTTCACTTACCTCATCATCCTCATCAGAGATAGCATTCTTTGGAATAAACCCATCAAGAAAGAATGCCTGTAGTACAGAAATAGCTTTCTCCCTTATCTCCATCCACACTTCTTCACTATAATCTGCACTATGGGGTAGTATTAATACATTCGGCATCTCTTTTACCTGCAAGTGAAGTCATGATGAAAAAATTAGCTCTACCCAGAAGTAATAGTCACTCCTGTTGTATATCTGTCAAAATCAGACAGAGATGCAACTAAAATGGTAGTGTAAAATGTCTATCCTTACAAAGTGTCTGCTCTAAAGCGAGAGATTGATGAGATATATAGAAAAGAGACGGATGATTTTTATTGAGGCATGAAGTCAATTTTGCATTTTCTATCTTAATCCTTCACATAAATGTTTATTTATACTTGATTGTTCGTTTATTTTTTTTATTTTTTTAGCAAAACATGGGTTAACATAGAATTATGTGTGTTAGTACACAATGATTTTTTGTTCTATTGGTAAGCCATTTTTAATGAGATCAGTAACTTGGTGATAGAGGGAATTGAACCCAGGTCATGGTATCAAGCAATTCTAATTCAAAGAACAGGCTTATTTATTAGAATTTTTTTTTTAAGGAATATAATTTGTGCCTAAAAACCACATACATTCAAGATTACAATTCATACCCAAAAGCTAATGCTCATACCCATGCTTCCATCCATTGAGGCCCTTCAGCACCATCAAGTGCACAACCAGCAATAGTGCCATCAATCAGAAGCTGTTTCAGAGCACAATCATCTAATAGCTGACTACTGCCTGTATTCACAAGAAATGCCCCTGTGGAAAAAGCAAATTCTTCTTTAGATACAAAGATTTTCAAAGAAAAATACTTGACCAAAGAGTTGAAAATTACCAGGTTTTATGTGCTGCAAGCATTCAGCATTGATAATCTGAACAGTTTCATTTGTTAAAGTGCAATGGAGCGAAATAAGGTCGCTTGCTGCAAGTAAATCATTAAGTGTATCCATTCTTCGTGCAGCAGGAGGAAATGTAATAGAAGGCCTGCCTGATTTTCCTTTTCCCTGCATGAAAGCGTATTCAAAGAGAAGTAAAAGAAAGAATCAGTGAAGCTCTAAAGACAAAGTTACAGAATAACTCAGATATGTAATTGGTATAGAATCTAACACAAGAACTAGAACAAATCCAACCCAAGAACCGTGGAACAATGAAGCAGTAAAGAGAACGAAAAAAAAAATCGCACACAGAAAAAAGGATTTACGTGGTTTGGCAGTGTGCCTACGCCCACGAGTCAAAACAAGAATAATCATTATTTTCTTTCCTTGGTTTTACAGCCCTAGAGATCTCTATGTATAAAAGCAGGATTTGCTAAACCCATCTATCTCCCCAAAAATAGAAAAAAACCCTTATAAAACCCTAAAAAATTTGGTTCATAAAATTCAATCCTTTTGATTTCAAAGAAAACATATTTTCTGAACGAAATGACAAACTTTACACAGCATACCAAATTTTCTCCCATTTTTTGCATTTTTTCCATAGAAGTACACGGTAGTCTCTCCCTGATCTCATGGTACCTTAAAGATAGCTATACGTAGCTCAGAATCAAAACTCGCCTCATTTCAAAAGTGTACCTTTCGATTTCGAAAAAAACATATTTTCAAACCCATATCTATGATATCTAAAACATGACTCAGTTAACTGGGTCAGCCCGAGTCACATTATCAGTTTCAAGTTCAACTCCACAGAGGTCAAGCTTAACCAACTCAGCAGTTTCTATTCAAAACGAATGAAATTTCATCCAAAGAAAATGATAGTTTGACTCTTCAAAATTCAACCTTTTAGTGTGAAACTATATTGGCTGACCTTCTAAAACACGTCTTCGGTTGTTGCTAGATCAAAAGACCACACAAGTTTGAACCATTAAAAGGCCTAAAAATTATTCCTTCATGTAATTTGGAACTCAAAACTTCCTTGACTGCCCTAGGAAAGCTCTACTATTTTGAAAATTGAAATTTTTTACACTCAGTTCATCTTATACTTGCTTTCCCACACCCATCATAATTTGAATAACATCCTCTGTCGCATTAAAGTGATTCAAACCCAACTAACATTATCCTCACCAACAAAATCTCATACCAAATTTTGAGATTTGCTTCCATCAGATCTCATTTTGCTAAAAACACACTGATCAGTTAAGAATTCACTTGATTTCTAAACAAGTAAATTGGGTTTTTTTTTATATTATAGGAGATTAGAGTATTTCTCCTTAGATATGGAAAAAATTCTTCCACTAGGTTTTATCAATTTGCAAATTCTTTCCCAGCTAGTTAAAAGAATGAAATTGACTGATATTAGCCTTATCCCACAAATTTGGAGTCCGCTTCAATGGATCACATTTTGCAGTCAATAATTCCCTTGATTTCAAAATAAGTGAAATTAAAACTATCAAACATCATTGTCATCAAAACCTTATCCGGAAATTTTGTGCTAAGCTTCCAATGGATCATATTTTGCTAAAAACACACTAATCAGATATGAATTCACTTGATTTCAAAACAAAGTAAAATTAACACAATCAAACTTCATCATCAAAGCTTTATTGCAAAAAATTGGGGTCAGATTCCTATGAATTACATTTTACTAAAATCATATTGATCAGTTCACAATTCACTTGATTTCAAACAAATTTGATAAATTTAACTAAAAAAATGCAAATTTAAGAAAATGAGAACTCGATTCCATACCTCTTGAACATCGAAATAAAGCACGCTGATCTTAAACGCCAAGCTCCGAGTAGCCAACGACCTAGCCGATGCAGATCTCCCAACAATCCCCAAAACGAGACCACGACACCGCCGCATCCCACGACAAAGCGGCTGGACCGAGCCAAGCCATCCAGAGGCAGAGAAGGCGTGGCGAGAAAGTAGGTGAGTGCGCCGAAGCAAGCCGAGGAAAAGAGCCATGACGGTATCGGCTATCTCCTCGGCTCGTGAGGCGTCAACGTGGATGAGACGAAGTCCAAGATCTGCTGCGAGAGCGGAATCTACGGAGCGATCGGAGGAGCCGAGGCAGAGAAGAAGCTGCCATGGTTGGAGGCGGCGTTGAGCGGCTCGAGGGAGGAAGGCGAGTGAGTGAAGAAGGACGGCTGCAGCGGACTCGATCCGACCGTCCGCTAGACGACTGAGGCCCACATGTTCAACGATGGCGATGCCCGCTAGGGTTTCTTGTTCAAGATTACAGTCTTCGAGGCAGTTAAGAGAGACTACTAAGGGGAGAGAAGGTGGTGGTGGTGGTGGTTTGGAGGAGGAAATGTTGTGGTGTGACATTGGTGTAGCCTCTCTCATCTTCTCCTTCTCCTTCTCCTTCTCGTGCTCGTGCTGCTGGCGACACTAGATGCTACTGCTTTAGGACTTATTTTCTCTACTCCTTTTTTTTCTTCCTTTCTTTTTCCCTATTTTCAGTTTTCTAGAAAGCCAAATTTTAATTTTTCTAGGAAAACGTGGTTTTTTAGGTCTCACCTGTGCGGCTGTGCCAGGCTCTTGTGCATAAAATAACAAAATGTCATCTACAGTCTAGACTTAAAAAAAAAAAAATCATTTTCCAGAAGGAATACGCTAAAGTGAACTCAAAGATTGTACCTCATATCCCACATCTTGAGGTGGAAGTGTGTAGAAATCATAGATGCTTGTCATCGAGATACGAGTCAAAAAGTATCTATGGTTCCTACACACTTTCACATCATGGTGTGCGATATGAGGTACAATCTTGAGATCTCTCCGGCCCGACTCATAAAGAAAATCCAATTGTTGTAAATTGGTCGAGATGAATTATTCTTGTAAAATGTTTGTGAGTGTTTGACTACATTTTCCAAGGGGGAAATGGCAAAGACAGAGTGAGAGATTCATTTTTTAATAATTTATATTTTTAAGAATTTTTTTGCTCATAGACAAGGGAGTTTTGTAAATTTAGATATCTCAATACACGTGGATTCATGTGATTGGTCGATCCTAGATCTCGTGAGGTCAATTTGAAACATATCAGTGAGCAAAAAAGTTTTCTATATTTTAAATACAAAATCATTTTCTAAGATTGCAAGTGGGCTTCTTGAATTTATCCCAATAATGTATTTTCTCACTTTGTTTGTCAAGAAAGAAGTTAACTCAACCACACCAAGACAAGATACCCCAATAAAGCTAGGGTACTGTGGAAGAGCAAAATCTACGATCACAAGATAAGGCCTAATGGGTCGGAGATATGCTTCCAGGTTCCCATAATGATTTGGGGCTCCCGTTCCCGAATCTACACAGGTCGGGTACAGTTCGAGAGACTAACTAACTCAGAGAATACGGCACATAAATCCCTAGATTCTCGGGATAGGAGCGTAGGATCTTAGGGAAATTCCTAATGTTGAGGGATTGAGCGTGTACTTTTTCAGGAAAGAAAAGGAAATAAGAGCTCTATAAAAAGGGAAGAGAAGATAAAAAAAAAAAGGGGAGATCCATTCATTTTCTTTCTTTCCTTTCTCTTTTAGAATCTCACTTCGGCATTGGAGTTTTTTCCTCTTAATAGGGGCAAGCCGGAGAAAAGAAGGAGTTATCGTCGTGCGACCCTGGAGTCTGAGCCATAGTTAAAGCTCAGTCAAAATCTGAAGGCTACAAAAAAGACCTCTACAGGTACCTCAGCTCCAATGTGGTCGAGATGCTCTCCTTGCGGTTACAAGGCACCCTCGCACATTGGCCATATAAGGCCTTCAAGACAATTTGACATACCCTCAATTTGGTCTAAGCTAATTGTTGAGCAAAGACCTCAGTCTACTGGGCTAGAGGCATCACTCAAAACTCCATAATTTAGTTTTAGGATACAATCACACAAGTAAGGGTATCAACCTTGTCGAACGTTAATTTGTCAAAATATATTTTTGGAACAATTATAGATATCCACCTTAGTAGAAGAAAAAGTGTGCCATATCTTTTTGTATCTTCAAATTGTCTAAGGTGATACTTTAGCTATGAAAGGAGGTTCACTCATGCACTAATGAATTGTTGATTGATTAGGTTTTTTCAATCATTATTCCCCTTCACTTTAAACTTTAAAAAAAAAAAAGTGATTTTTTGACTCCTCCCACTAACATACATTCCCATACGCCCTCTAACATGACATGTGCTAAAGCCATAGATTTCCTTGAGATACACAACTACACATATTTATGGGGATGTACAATTGTGTATCTCAAGAAAATGAATTGTTCTAGTCCATGACGCATCTAGGGGTGTATGTTAGAGGGGGAATCAGAAAATCACGACTCTAAAAAGAAAGAAAACAAGGACTTTGATGATCTTTTGGCTTATTTCAATTCCACCTGTAGACATGAAATGTTCACAATGAACCTCAATGCTACATTGTTTGGAGTCGCCACCATTCTTTTTTGGAATTGGGTGTGAATGGGCACCCGGATTGATTTTTTTGAAAACCATTTTTTCCATGGCATTGTAGTGACTCTCATTTGTTGGAAAGGACAAGGTCTACCAAGGATCTAGGTAAGGAGGTCCGGTTAGAGGATGGGGAAGGTGTTAGGCACCCCATCCTCTCCACCAAAGGTGGTTACCTTGCTTGGCCATTTTATTTTGTAAAAACTTGAGAAAACAAATATTAAAAATGCATGAGAATGCATGACAAGGGTGGTGTGTGCATTAAAGTGAAATGTTCCCTTTTCAAAAGGGTTTTGATTTAAAAGTGACATTAAGGGGCATTCTATGGAAGAGAATGACCCATGTAGTCACATTGCATTTATGAAATGAATGTTGGTTTAAGCTCTCAGAGAGACTCCATGATGAAGTTCCCTTGAAGCCACAACCTTGATGCATGTATGCATGGCTAGAAACTTAGTGTAGACACCCGAATTTGAGCGGGCCCTCGACGCCAAAATACCCAAAAACAAAAATAAAAACCGTATTGGGCCCTCAAAGCCCATACCTTCAAAAGTCTTGTTTTCCTCAAAATAAATGGGCCAGTCCTATTCACGTGGCCCATGAATCCCAAAACCATCTATTCCATCCAAGCCCAATCATTCTTATTAAATCCAAGTCCATCCTCATTATCATTCAATTCCCTATCCAAGCCCACACCCAAACCCAAACTACTTTATCCAACATTAACCCAACCCAATCTAAACCCAACTCCTAACCTAAGCCCAATTCACTACCCAAACCCAATCCAACCTATCAATCTCATCAAACCAATCACCAACTAAATACACAAAATGACACATGTCATCATCTCCTTCCACCTCCCTCATCTAATCAACTCAACCCATAACCCTACCCTAACCTAACCTATTTCCTCTCCCTCATCATTAACCAACTCCATCACTTCCCTCCAAAAATCAACTCAACCCATAATCCTACCCTAACCTAACCTATTTCCTCTCCCTCATCATTAACCAACTCCATCACTTCCCTCCAAAAATCCCATCACTTCCCTCCAAAAATCAACTCAACCCATAATCCTACCCTAACCTAACCTATTACCCATCCTCTCATCATCATTAACCAACTCCATCACTTCCCTCCAAAAATCAACTCAACCCATAATCCTACCCTAACCTAACCTATTACCCATCCTCTCATCATCATTAACCAACTCCATCACTTCCCTCCAAAAATCAACTCAACCCATAATCCTACCCTAACCTAACCTATTACCCATCCTCTCACCATCATTAACCAACTCCATCACTTCCCTCCAAAAATCAACTCAACCCATAACCCTACCCTAACCTAACCTATTCCCCATCCTCTCATCATCAACCACCAACATCATAACCCATAACCCTACCCTAACCTAACCTATTCCCCATCCTCTCATCATCAACCACCAACATCATAACCCATAACCCTACCCTAACCTAACCTATTCCCCATTCTCTAACACTATCAACCACCCACACCTCAACCCATACCTCAACCCATACCTCCCATACTCTTCTCTCTAATCATCTAACCACCATCACCAATCAACCAATCTCATCATCTCCCCATTTGCCACATGTCTTCATCCCTTCACCTCTCCCAAAATCCAACCAATCAACCTCTTACACTACACATCATCTCAAATCTAACACCTTACCTCTTCAACCATCTCTACACTCATTCTCCAAACAACTCTCTTACACCCATCAACCATCACTCATCTCACCCCACCAAACACTCTACCCAAATGGATTTGGGTAAGATCCAAACCATTTGGGTTAAAACACAACCCATTTCCATCATTACAAAAATACCCTCATTTTCATCTCAAATTTCATACCCTTTTCCTCTCAAACCCATGCCATTAACCACTATTCTCTTCATTCACCCCATTATACCCTCAAAATATGTCTCCAACCTCTATAAAAACCCCTCCATTCTCCCCTCACCACAACTAATGAAAATTTGAGAAAAAATCCTAAAAACACTACAACACTCTACTTTACTTTCTTCACTACACTCAACCCTCTCTCATCTCATCTCAACACCTCACTCTCAACTCAACTCAATCTTCTACAACTTCAAGCAAGTCCAAGTCAACTCAAGAGAAGACATTTGAAGATCAACTCAAGGACAAGGTGGGTTTGGACCAAGAACACCCCCCTCAACTTCCCTCCTCTACTCTCCCTTTTCCCACACATTTGCACACACCACCATGGGTTAAATCACAAAAGGGCCCCTTCTATATAAGGGTGCCCTTAATGATTGAATCCAACATTGAAAGTCCCTCATATTTGAGGGCACATATCGATTTTCTTTCTTTTTCATTTTTATTTTCTTTTTTATTTTCACAAGACCGAATCCGAGGTTACCACATCACGTGGATGGAGTAGGGTGCCTAACACCTTCCCTACTCCATAAATGGACCCCCTTACCTTCGAATCAAAGGTTGGACCATGTGCATTATCCTACGAGAGTCATCACATAAAAAATAATTTAATTTTCAAAAAATGAGACATCGGGTGACCATTCACACCCAATTCCATATTTGAATGGTGGCGACTCCAAAACACCCCAAAGTGGAGGGATGTTTGAAAAACAATCAAAACCCCGTGTCCACACTTAGTGTTTTACTCCATCAAGAGGGTGACACATTTCTTTATCATTGCCATGCATGAGTGGGTGTGTGCATTGTGTACAATATGATGCATGATATGAGAATAGGTTAAAAAGGGCTTCAACCTCCATCCTTTCGACCAAACCGCCTCAAGCATTCCATGCCCAAAGTTGAGGTTCAATCTACTCGGGATGAATGAGGGTTCTCCATTACATCCTAAGGGTTTCTAAAAAAAAGAAAAAAGGAGGGTTAGAGGAAGAAGATGCAAGTTAAAAGAAAATAAATAAACAACTACTATCCCACCTTGTCCCTTTTGGAAGTCTTGAGAGAACTTGAGCTTGAGTAATGAATTTGAGAGTTGAAGGATATAGTTGAGGGTTAAGAGAGTTGAGGGTTGAGAGATGAGAGATGAGTAGAGAATTTGATAGAGTTTTAGGTTGATAAATGGGGGCTTGAGAACATGAGTTGTTCATGGAAAATGAGGGTATTTATAGAGTTTTTGGAGAACTTTTGGGGATAAAGTGGTCCAACCCTAAATATAAAGAAAATGGAGATGAGGTTTATGTTGTTTCTTTTTGGATTTTTCATTTGTATGAGGGCAAAGATGATATTTATGAAGAAACCCTAAAAGTATTCTTTGATCCTTGATTTTTTGGTAAATAGAGGTGAGAGAATAAAAGTACTTTTGGAAGGGTGAATAAGGGAGTGACATGTGTAAAGGTGGAGTGGTAGGTAAAAAGTAGATCTTGGTTCATTTGTAAATAACAAATAAAGCAATGGTGAAAATATAATTTTTAAAATGGACTAATGGGAGAACAAAAGTACTTTTGGGAGGATGAATGGGAGCATGACATGTGTAAAGGTGATGTGGTAGGTAAAAAGTAGATCTGGATTCATTTGTAAATAACAAATAAAGCAAGGGTAGAAGTATATTTTTGAAATGGACCAATGGGAGAATTTCATGTATGTACTTGAAGATTCCCACCTTTTGAGGGCATAATGGGAAGTTCTCTCACCTTTATGGATTATTACCAAAGACCAAATAACCTTTTTAGTTTGACTAAACTTTTTGAGAAGGGCATTCTTGAGTTTTCACAAAAGAAAAGTTAACCCTCCAATTAGATGATACATTGGGCATTGGGGGCTTATGAGGTATCAACATGTGTCATCTTATGAAGGGGTGAGAGAATAGACTTGGAGTGGGTTTGGTATTGGGCTTAGAGAATGGATTTTGTCTTGGGCTTAGGTTGGACTTGCTTTGGATTTAGGATATGGACTTGGGTTTTGGACTTGGATTTGGATCTTGATTATGGTATGGGTGATAGAGCGGTGAATGGAGAATGGTTACGGGTTAGGGATAAGGTTGAGCATGCAAACTATACGACATGATGTATGTATGCATGTATGCATGAATGATGATGCCAAGTGGCAATGCGGGTCCGTGATAGGCTTGAGTTCTTAGTTGGAATCAATTCGAGAATATTTGAATTTTCCTACGGGTTCGTGCAAATTGGGGTGTCTACACCACCTTAATATCAAGTGAATTTGCTTTGCAACTCTCTGGATCAATCTTTGTTATTTCTCTTTTTTAATTAACTTGACCATTGGAGTCCTTGACAAGCACCACATCAAGGTCTCAACCTAGCAATTTCGCAAAAGAAGAATATTGTCACCCTAAGTGAAGTGTAAAACTCAAAATTTTATTGGTGAATAAAATATATTTCAACAAAAAAATAATAATCTAAAGGTGTACACAATTGAAAATGGTCATCACGAACATGACTAAGGATTTCTAGTAATTAGATCTATGGTCCTTCCGATTATATTTAATTATTTTTAACATGGAACAGGATAATGCCAGAAACATAGTGTTTTAAATTCTTGATAAAAAAAATTCAAATGTTATCATCACTAACTATAAATCAAATTAAATTTAATATGAAAATCAACCCATTAATGGCCGAAGAAGCTTGCCACAAGAAAATATTTGACTTGACCAACTAGGGTCAGCAAGTCTCTTTAGGTTAAGCCAATTATTTTAATCTCAAAAGGAAGGGTGATTTAGACATACCCCCCACTTTGGGCAAGTGTTAGAGATGCCCAAATACCTCATTTGACTCCAAGTTTTGTATTAGAATAATGAAAAAATAAATAAAAAAAATCAAGTGCACTCGTTTCAACCTCTAACAATTTATGATATGCTTTTTAATCTACCAAACCCTATTTTCAATCTATCATTTTCAATCTAAAATTAATCATTTGCAAAGAACCTTATATTTTTTTCTACTGAAAATAGCATAGTTTTTTTTTTTAACCTTCCCAAGAAATCATTTTTATTTTCAACCTAAAATTAATCATTTGCAGAAAATCTCATATCCTTTCTACTAAAAATTTCATTCTTTTTTTTTTTTTACTTTTCAAAAAATCATTTTCATTTTCAACTTAAGGTTAATCATTTGCAGAAAATCTTATATTTTTTCTACTCAAAATTCCATCGTTACTGTTTACTTTCCAAAAAATTAATTTTATTGTTCTTTCCAAAATCAATCATCTTGAAGTTCTTCACCTTTATGATAAATTAACTTAAACTCATTCAACTTTATCTTGAGTTCATCGCTTCTACCTTGCCTTCACCTTTATACAAAAAATTTAGATTTTTCTACCTCAAATTCCATATTTTTATACTTGCTCAAAAATCTTAACTTGCCTTGAGTTTTGAAAGTTAAAGATTGAAGTAAATAGAATCTTAATATTGAAGATGAGGGTTACAAATTTTTATCTAAAAATGTTGAAGATGAGTGGTTTGGAAAACAAAAGTCAAGAGTTTTGACAAGAGATTGTAAGGCATTTGGGTCTATTCATTAGTCTATTAAAAAGACTAAGGTCATGAATTGTAAGGCATGTAATCAGTTGACAAGAGATTGAAAATAAGGGCATTTGGGTCTATTCATTAGTCTATTAAAAAGACTAAGGTCATGAATTGTAAGGCATGTAATCAATTGACAAGAGATTGAAGATAAGGGCATTTGGGTCTATTCATTAGTCTACTAAAAAGATTGAGGTCATGGATTGTAAGGCGTGTAATAAGTTTCAAAATATAGGATATCTCCAATATTTTAAAAATACAAGGGTATCTCTAATATTCACCAAAACGTAGGGGGGCATGCATAAATCACCCCCAAACGACTAGGGTTAGCAATTGGTCGGGTAAAGCTTCTACCGACTCCATACCTGAAATGAAACATACACAATCATACTCGATTTCTAACTCGAATTTTAAGATAATACCCACATCAAAATTTTCACCCAAGTTTTAGATAGATAATCATATCCGATTTCTTAATTGATTCTTGGGTCACCCAAAATTTTACCCTCTCGTCATATTTTATTTTTATTATTACTTTAATAGCAAAAATTATATAATAAAAGATTAATTTTTTATATATATTTATAGAATATGAAATTATATTTTTTTTTATCAAGTAATCGAGTAGGATATGACGTATATTCATATCCACTCATACAAAACTTTTGCGTAAATGATTATTGGGTAATATTACCTGAATTCTTAGTCGGATAAAAAAGCTTACCCATATCCGACTTGTTTGGGTCGAATGAGTTGGATAAACGGGTATCATCCGACCCATTGCCAGCCTTGCAAACGACTTATTGAACACCATCCTACTCCCACCATTTGCCAGTTCACACCGCAGATTGTACAAACTAGTGGGACCCACGTCTCTTCTGTAAAAAAAAAATATATCTTACAATTAATCAGAAATGGTGGGTCCGAATTATAACACGTGTCACCACATCTAGACTAGTGTTATATTGACTATGAACAAGGCGGACGTCAGATTTCTCCATCGTCAGGACTTGTTTAGAATTTAACGGTTTGGATGTTTAGTTGGCTCTGATTAATAAAATGCGTACGGTAACAGTGAATAACGACATTTGTGACTTTGGAGGTAAAGGAACGCACGAGGACGAGAGACGACCGGCCAAAACGTCTAAAAGCAGTCGTTAAAAAATAAAATAAAAAAAGCATTTTAGAATTATTCCCTAAGATTGTCTAAATAATCAAACACACCCTGACATTACAAAATGCGTAAAGGGGCCAACACATTCATTTTCCAACTAGAAAAATAAAAGGCCTTGTTGTTAACTCCATCAGCCAACCTTGGACTTTTCATATTTTAAAATATTTATTAAAAGAGTCTCCATTTTAGGTATTTACCTATTTTTACCAAAATGGGTAAAAACTGGTCACTTTTATTAATTTTACATTTTTATCCTTCCTTCGCGTGAATCTCAGAGAAAAGAACATGGACCTTTTATAAAAGTATGAAAAGTAAGAATCATATTTTGGGTTTAGAGTTTATTTTAATTTGACAATAAAGGTATAAATAATAAGTCGTGATATTTTGACTTCAAAATTTTCATTACTTGGTTGATGTGGCAGTGCATAGAACCATGGATCTTTTTTGTTGGATTACTCAAGGAAAAAAATCTGTAAAAGTTGGGTCGGGTTAAAAAATTTCATTACCACCCCAATTTTTTCTAACGCCACCTTAGTTTATATTTAAATCATTAAAGAATAACACACATCTTGGGGTGGCATTAGCAAAAGTTGGTGTGCCAAGGAAAGCATTCAAAATAAATCCGAACCTATTAGGATTGAGATTGGACTTAATTTGTTGTAAAATTTATAATTTATTCATGTATTTTGTTGATGACAAAGTTTGAACTCAAGACATCTTGAATGTTGTTTGTAAAGTGTAGAGATTTTTTTCATTAGTAGAATATAAGTTAAAAGAGTTTTTTTCTTTTTTGTATAAGTTGAAAGTCAAATATTCTTTTTGCTTTCTTGGTTATGAGGGTTGTAGAGACAATTTTTCAAATTTTTAGTCCCACATCGGATAAATACAAGAATAATATTCAACTAATAAAAGATCCATTGAGTGTAAGTGAGAAAGAGAGTGGGCCTCACGTGCACATGGGGGTGCAAGGTATTGTGGGACTTTTCGGGTCAACTCGATCGTTTGAGATATATAGAAAAATCTTTCTGATTTCTCTCTTTTTTATTGAATCTTGGAAATCAAACGTATGAGATTGATTGCACTTCCAAGGTTCATCATCGATAAATTTTTTTCGTGTTTTTATATTATTCTATTGATTACAATCTACTATTTTAAGAACACATAACCAAAAACTAGAATCATAATTTACAACACAAGCAACTTAGGCTTGATAAGAGCATAGAATCGACCTAAAGTATAACTTACCTCAAAATTTGGTTAGGACTTAATCTAGACGAACTCAAACCCACCAAATAATAACCCTAAACTCTTTACAACCCGACTCATTAGCATGTCTTAAACATGATTTTAAATCTCGGTTAAAATCGAGATGATTTGTCTGATACATCTCGATATCGTTTGCCAACAAGACGAATAGACAAGTCAATCATATCAGACAAGATTTAAAATCATGATTTATTTAATTCAAACAACCCAATCTCATTCATAAATAAATAAAGAAGAGACGTCAAAACGAATTTGAAAAACCATAGTCTACGACGCAATGGGTATCAAAACTTGTTTTGGCATTCTAAAATGGTTTTCAGGATTTAAATATTTTTTATTTTCGTGATTGCATGATTGCATCATCCCCTAAACTAGATAGAAATATAAAAACCAATAATTTATACATACATGTCAAATCAATTTATTCGGGATTGTGACTTGGTCGGTTTAGATGGCTTGACTAGAGTCCCAAACTGGGTTCTTTTCAGCATGGGACAGGTTGAGATCAGAACAAACTTAAGGTCATTTTACTAATTTCATAAACTACAGGGGTTCCTAATAATTAATCTTATCTTATCAGGGGGTACAACAGAATTTTCAATAGAGATTCTTGACTTATTCAGTGTTTCGTCAGCAAGACTACGATAGCATTGGACATTGGAACCTTCTCAGAAATTATTAGTTCACTGTTTCCTTGTTTTTAAATATGTCGTTTAGATCGCTCTCTTGCTCAACAAGTTTCTTGTCTCTCTCTCTCTCTCTCACTCACTGGAGCTCTGCAGAAATGAAGGTCAGATTTCTATATTCGATCCAAATTCAGTTTATTTGATTCTTACAAGCTGATTTTTTTGTCGTTGGGTTCTTCTTTGTTTTCTTTATTGTTTTGGTTTCTAGAGCATTTATTTTTCAAGTTGGGTCTTTTTTGTTGGCTTTTTAGGAATTTAAAACATGATTCTTGATGGGTTTTGGAAATTAATTATTGGGTTTTTATTTGATTTTATTATTATTAATGAACTCTTTTGTTATTTGAATCTTGATTTATACTTTGTGAATTTTTCTCCTTTTTTAGTTTGTGGGATTCTAAAAGTGTTCTTTGAAACTTTTTGTGTTCCTTTAACTTTAGAAGATTAATTTAAAGTCTGATTTTGTATATATATATATAAAAAAAAAAACTCAAAAAGTTTCTTTATTTTTTATTGATTTATATGGGCAATCCGAATCTTGATTGATTCAAAGTTAGATCTTTGGATGATTAAGTTTTTCTTTTTGTTACAGAAAATTGTGTTGAAGTTGGATTTACATGATGACAAAGCCAAACAAAAGGCCATGAAAAGAGTATCTGGCCTTTCAGGTAACTTCACCTTTTATTAAATTTTACTTTTTTGATTCTATCTAAGTTACAAAGAAAAGAACGCAAATTTATAATTGTTTTTCTTCTATAATTTTGCAGGGATTGATTCCATATCCATGGACATGAAGGAGAAGAAATTAACAGTGACGGGAGATGTTGATCCAGTAAATGTTGTAAGCAAACTAAGGAAAGTTTGGCACACAGAGATAGTCTCTGTGGGACCAGCAAAAGAACCTGAGAAGAAGAAAGAGGAGCCAAAGAAAGATGAACCCAAAAAAGATGAGAAGAAGAAAGATCCCAATGAGCATATGAAAGACCTTGCTAAGGCTTATGAGGCTTATTATAATTCCCATATGCCCATATATTACTATGTTGAGAGGCCAGAAGGTGATAATCCAAATTCTTGTGTAATCTGTTAATTATTTATATTTTGAAGGAAAAAAAAAATCTATTAGAGAGAGTCATTTGTATAGTTGTGTGGTGGATTAATTGCTTATTAGTCTCCACAGTTATGTTCAAAGGGTATGTAATCTTTAGATTGAAAATGAATAAGTTTTGGGTGGTGGATTAATTGCTTATTAGTCTTCAGAGTTCTGTTCAAAGGGTATGTAATTTTTAGATTGAAAATGAATAAGTTTTGGGTAGTGGATTAATTGCTTATTAGTCTTCAGAGTTCTGTTCAAAGGGTATGTAATTTTTAGATTAAAAATGAATAAATTTGGGGTGTGGACTAATCATTTTGGGTGGTGGATTAATTGCTTATTAGCCTTCAAAGTCATGTTCAAAGGGTATGTAATTTTTAGATTGAAAATGAACAATTTTTGCTTATTAGTCTTCAGAGTTCTGTTCAAAGGGTATGTAATTTTTAAATTAAAAATGAATAAATTTTGGGGGGTGGATTAATTGCTTATTAGTCTTCAAAGTCATGTTCAAAGGGCATGTAATTTTTAGATTGAATATGAATAAATTTTGGGTGGTGGATTAATTGCTTATTAGTCTTCAAAGTTCTGTTCAAAGGGTATGTAATTTTTAGATTCAAAATGAATAAATTTTGGGGGGTGGATTAATTGCTTAATAGTCGGGGGGGGGGGGGGGGGTGGATTAATTGCTTAATAGTCTTCAGAGTTCTGTTCACAGGGGACTAATCATTTTGGGGGGTGGACTAATCATTTTGGGGGGTGGATTGATTGCTTATTAGTCTTGGCAGTTCTGTTCAAATGGTGAGTAATTTAGAGATTTAAAATGAATTAAGTTTTGGAATGTTTTGATTTCTTTTGTAGGGAGTTTTCAATCATGATTATGAACTTCATCTTGTTTCTAAAAATTCGAACTTGGGTTATATGCAGAGTTGATTCGAGCTAATCGAGTTCAATAAGTCAAAATTTTGAATTTTTAAACAAAAATAACAAAGTTTTATTCCAAAGATTAGAAACAACAATTCATGTTCCTCCATTCTAATTTGGCAAATTTTTTGTTATTGAATTTTTTTTTTGATAACGAAGGGTATCTGGGCCAGCTTGCGCGCACCAGACTAGTCCCTACGCCCCGCACTCAGGCTATACCCTACTACGTGAAGCGATGCGTGGCCACCAAGATTTTCGTTGACGTTCTTTTGGATTTTCCTTTATTTTTAAGACTTTTAACTAATATATCTTTTTAAGAGTGGTGCCAAAGTGTCCATCTCATGGTTTTAAACCTTAGTTCTCTCTCGTCTCATTCATGAATAATATCGAGATGACTTAGATAAGATGAGACATTTTTTTTTAGATCCATGAACCCAAGTATTGAGGAAGAAGAGAAAAAAAATAGTCGTGATAATCTGACTCCATTTTCTGTGTGCTCCTTTCACAGAATCGTAGATCCTTTGCTTCGGGATACACAATGACATATATTTATGATTTTATATTGTTCTATAGAGGAAGCATCCAAAAAAGAGAGTCAGATCATTAGGACTAAATGAAAGGTATGGAATTGAACATAGTATACATATATGATGCTTAAGAACCATCCAACATCCAACTCTATAAAATATATTGATTTCTCATTTTCGTTTATTATCTATCATGATTTTAATTCAGGCAGTTGAGTGAGATATCTACTTTGACTCACTTGTCTGACTCTCGACAAGTCATCTCTCATAATATTTATTTTCAAAATTCACTAAGACATCTGGTTTTAATTGGTTCTTATAATATAATTGGTATTTTAAAGAGCATAAGCTTCGACATAATCATATAGAAGGAAAGGAGATATGTAGAACTGAAATGTCCAATAATTAATGTAACCTAGAGAAAGATAACCACTTTTTGAAGGTCAAGATGGAATTATTACATTAGCACATATCAAATTTTTAAAAAAATTCACAAAAACACTTCTTTAAAATAAAGATGGGAGGCTTTGAAAATGAATGGTCCCTAAACTCTTCAATTTAAATTGATTGAGTTTAGATTTTTGTTGATGTGGTAATATCTCAACTAGTTAAAACCACTGCAAAGTACAGAGGATCTATCCCCAAATTTGATCACTTTATGTACTTTTATACAAATCATTGCTTACTAATTAGAAGAAGAAAAAAGATTACTTAAGATGGAATCTCATACTTCGACATTTGATAAAGCCATTTCATCTAGGGTTGTCAATGGACCCAAAATCTAATCTAATCTATTCCCATCCGATAACTTTGATTTGGATTGAGGATTTGAATTATGATAAGAATCCGATCCAATAAAGATTTGATTCCATAACTTATTGGATCAGTACTAAGTCAATCACGTTCAAATTTGATATGATCCTCATCCAATAAAATATGAGAAATTATATAAATAAAATTAAAATTTTAAATATATAAAATTTATTTATATTTTGTATATGAAATTGGATCTGATCCGAATTGGATTCTAATAGTTAAATTTGATAAATAAATATAAAATAAAAACCCACTTTGACAAGGGTCTGATTTGGTTATGGATCCATTCTAATCTTTATGTAATTGATCCTAGATCAACCTTATTTTGACTCAAATCCCATCAAGACAACCTTAATTTTAGGGTCATGTTTATGCAATTTTTTATTCTGAATCTTCTTTAAAGAAAACTAGTAGGTGGCATGTGCAAACACACACGTATAAGAAGGGTCTATTTGTATTTTAAAATATTAATTAAAAAGGTTTTGAAGATTACATAGTAAAAAAAAATGATAATTTGTAATTTTGAAAATTAACAGACGTAATTAGGTTCGTGGGATTGGAATTTTGTTGGTTTTTTATTAAAATAATCCTATTATATTAAGTTTAACCGTAAAAGTGGGAGACTTTGTGAGGTTCAGGTTTTGATGTTGAACCCCTTCTACTCCACCTTTTCTCATTATAATAGTAAAAATTGATAACTTGCCCAAACACAATATTTATCCAAGAGTTCGACTAGCCTTATTATCAAAGGGAGGAAAAAAAAAAGACTTTACGAAGCCTCATCCATTATCACAAAGACCTCGAGATTTGTATAAGAAATTCATAAAATTGGTAACAAATCTCGAGATCTTATTTTATGCATCTGGAAGTCTTTTGACTGTGGATGAGGCTTAGTAAAGTCCTTTTCCTCACTATGTTATAAAGGAAAGTATTAAGTCTTTGTTTAATATCTCTCGACCACTTGCATATAATAGAATGAGTGATTTGACATGCCCTTTTAGGTTTTGTTGAATATTTAAAACAACCCTAACATCTATCATCTTCAACTACCCAAAAATTCTAGGGAGAATGACTTGAAAGAAAATAACCTAATTTAGGTTTTCAAACTAATGATATGCCCTTGTCCTCATGAATAAAAGAAAATAACCTAAATGCCCTTGTGAACTCTCCAACCCTAACATCTATCATCTTCAACTACCCAAAAATTCTAGGGAGAATGACTTGAAAGGAGTCTTTATTAAGAATATGTACCGAATAATCCCCTAATAAAAAATACAGATCATTTAAGTACTATTTAATAAAATATTAGTTTATTAAGGATTTTTTAAAATTTTTTAAAGAAAATATATGAAATACCCTTTTAACAACTTTACAAAGTATTTGATCTAAAAATATAGGGAGTCAAATAAAAAACTTGACCAATTTATTTCATTATCAATATTTTTGTGAAAAATAAAAAATAAATATTTTATTTATTAAAAACTATTCATAAATTTAATATAATTTTATTTGATTTATTTGTATCGACTTGCTAATTTTGGAATTGAATCAATCCAATGAACATTCAAGTCGAGTTTTAAAATTATATTTTAATTATCTAAAATATAAAATTATATTTTAATTATCTAAAATTTAAAATTATTTATAAATTTTAATAAATCTAATATACATAAACCAATTTATTTAGTTATTAATAAATTTATGTGATTTAAAGATTAGTTTTGATAAGAGAAACATGTTTTTATATTTTTTTAATTGATCTATAAGAGATGACCATTATTAAAAGGTCATGTCATTAATTATAAAACATAAGAGTAGCTCAAATATTCTCAAATAAACATATTTTTTTAAACTTAAAAATCATTGAAAGGGTAATTATGATATTTTATTTTCAAAAGCCATTTTTAAATTGATATTTGATAAATTAGATGTTAAAGAGTCCAAATTTTTAAAAAATAGGTCTTTGCAGTCATTATCCGAAAATTCCATTTTGTTCTTGAGGTTCAAAGGATAAAATACATTATCAGGACCGTTGTCTACGAGAATACCATTGTATAAAAAAAAATGGAATCTTGAGATTGAAGACAATGGTACAAATTTTTAATCGAGAAAATGAAAAATGACAGATTTTTGGCAAGAGATTAAAGTCAGGGTACTTAAATCATTTTCTATTAGTCTTACATAGAAGACCATGATCAAAGGATATAGTGTCAATTTAAATATAAAGGGGTCTCTCAAATATTCACCAAAACTAAAAGGGTTATGTATAACCTACCCTATAAGAATAAAGTTTAGAACCATAGCCACCAAATTAAAGTTCCAATCCCATTAAATTTAGATTGCTTTATTCGAAGCTGAGTCTTAACTGTCCCAAAGGACGCAATTTCTCCAAAGTCTAGAGAATTATTTCTCCTCTATTAAAGTTTTTAGGTTGTCCACTCCACATCATAGTGTCGATGATGGTGACATGTTGAGGGTCAGCAATGGCAACTGAAATTTGTATGACTTGGTACCCCTAATCACTAATCGAAAGTGGCTTAGGCCTCGTTTGGGAACGTGGGGTGTCAAATGAAAGTAGAAGCACTTCTCCTCTACACATTCCAATGCTGCACTTGTAATATTTGTGTTTTGGTGAGGATGTTTAGGAGAAACTTTACAGAATATTTTGGTAGTTTTTTTTTTTGTCGTTTATTTAAAATTTTAAAAATATGTTGGAGGGTATTGTGGTTATTAATTAAAAAAAGTTTTAAATTTTCTTTAACAGTCTTCTGTGTCAAATCCAAAGCTCCAGCAATTATAGTTGTTCCATCGTGGTGGGTTAAGTCTCCGCCATTTCCAGTCTAAGAAGGTTTCTTCGTCAATTTAGTTCTAGAATATGGTTCAAAGACCAAGTCTACGATAGCATTGTACATTTGAACTTTCTCAGATTGCGTTTCATTCCAGCATTTGCCTTTAAATACGTCTTTTAGATCGCTCCATTCCTCAACAAGTTTCTTCTTCTTCTTCTCTCTCTCTCTCTCTCTCTCTCTCTCTCTCACTGGAACGCTGCAGAAATGAAGGTCAGATTTCTATATTTGATTCTTACAGGCTGAATTTTTTTTGTTTTTTTGTTTTTTGTTGGGTTCTTCTTTGTTTTCTTTATTGTTTTTTTTTTTGGTTTCTAGAACATTTATTTGTCAAGTTGGGTCTTTTTTGTTTGGTTTTTTAGGAATTTAAAACATGATTCTTGATGGGTTTTGGAAAGTAATTATTGGGTTTTTATTATTATTAATGAACTCTTTTGTGGGATTCTTAAAGTGTTCCTCTTAAACCTTTTGTGGTCCTTCAACTTTTAGTTTGTGGGATTCTTAAAGTGTTCTCTCTTAAACCTTTTGTGTTCCTTCAACTTTAGAAAACCAAATTTAAAGTCTGATTTTGTTTAAAAAAAAAAACTCAAAAACTTTCTTTAGTTATCCGGTAAATACCCCTTTTAGTTTTTGGGATTCTAAAAGTGTTCTCTCTTAAACCTTTCGTGTTCCTTCAACTTTAGAAAACTAAAATTTAAAGTCTGATTTGGTTTAAAAAAAAAAACTCAAAAACTTTCTTTAATCATCCAGTAAATTCCTGAAAATCGAATAAACTAAAGATTGATCGAGGCTTGTGTTGAACACAATGTCCTTGAGCCCATTTGATCGAGGCTTGTGTTGAACACAATGTCCTTCTTGAGCCCATGGGGGCCTTGCGCATGGGTTGGCTTATCCAAGACTTTCTCTCATATTCACTTAAGTAATATGAGAAGTTCTATATAAGAACTAGACAATTTTCTTATTCCTATTCGATGTAGAATTAAAGAGTTTCACTAATAAATTCAATAGTTCTACAAACCACAGACAACAAATCATGGCTAGTAGGGGTTGTTTGGAGTTGATTTCTCATTCACTTAAAAGGAATTTTTGTCAACTAAATAAAATTATTGTCTTCAATGAGAAGAATAAGATTTCAAGTGCTCCCGTCCCAAATAAAGTATGGACCTACTTAAATCGTGGCTCAAATAGACCCACTTGGTCACAAAAATCTGGAAAAACTGTAGATTTTTTCCAACATCTTTATGATTGGGTTTTTCTTTTTGTTACAGAAAATGGTGTTGAAGTTGGATTTACATGATGACAAAGCCAAACAAGAGGCCATGCAAACAGTATCTGACCTTTCAGGTAACTTCATCTTTTATTAAATTTTACCTTTTTGATTCAATTAAAGATACAAAATTTCTATCCAAGTCACAAAGAAAAGAACCCAAACTTATAATTGTTTTTCTTCTATAATTTTGCAGGGATTAATTCCAAATCCATAGACATGAAGGAGAAGACATTAACAGTGATGGGTGATTTTGATCCAGTAAATGTTGCAAGCGAACTAGGGAAAGTCTGGCGCACAGAGATAGTCTCTGTGGTCCCAGCAGAAGAACCTGAGAAGAAGAAAGAGGAGAGAAAGATAGAAAAATCATTGAAAATGGATCGCAGATTTAAGATCTGTGTCACAAAGGGTGCTCAAGAGTAAGGAAAGTACTTCCTATGATATGTTCTTAGAGATCTCGGGCCTTCGTAAAGCGTAGTTGTAAAGGGTTTTGGTTTTGTTTTTATTTTTCTGTTTTAGGGTGTTTTTGGCTCGGTTTTTAATAAAATTTATACTTATAAAAAGAAAAATTATATGGAGCATAAAGACCAAAAGAAGATGAGCGAAAGATATAACTTCACCACCATAAATCAAAATCAATATTGTAAAACCAATTAAGACTTAATTACATAGATGATCAAAGCCTATAGATAACAAACATCTTTACAAGTAATTGTACCATAACTTACTCGCTTATCTGAGCATTACCAGTTGATTCAAGATTCACAGAGAAAACAAAATTTTACAAGATGATTGGATATTGCTGCCTACAAGAAATGAGGCTAGCATGTTTAAATATTTGCAAAACCAGCATTTCGTATAAAAGGAACTTTACACGCCTTCGAGCTTTTGTAGCTTCTCATATGGTTTTCTTGAGACCTACAAAAGAAATCAAGATGAATAAGCTTTACTAAAGGTAGCATATTGTCGCGAACCTAGCCCTCCTTGTGCAGTGCATGTGTGACACTCGGGCTAATTCAATTATATAGCTCAAGTCGGCCTTACCCAAAAATCCGAACACAAAAACTTTGGAATGATGATAAATTTGGGGGTCCAACTCAAAACCAATTGGCAAATGAGTGGAGAGGTCTAGGAGCTTACAATGAGTGTTCGATGTGGGACTAAACTCCATATGCCCTTGCACATGTGGGCCGGACTGGGCCAAAGCACATAGAGATATGAATTGGGTGACATGGAGGAGAGAAAGGTTCGTTCTAATACCATGATAAATTTGAGAGTCCAATTCAAAACCAATTGGCATTGAGTGGAGAGGCCTAGGAGCTTATAAGGAGAGAGACAAGGCAATGTGTGTCTGATGTAGGATTAAACTCAATAACTTGTATTACGTACTCTTGAGATTGTTTAACTCTATGGATTTGGGTGATCCCAAACATCATCGGGATAATTATGTGACTGTTGCATAGGCAACAAGAACAAAAAGCTAATTAAATCCATAATACTATGCAATAGATGACACATTTACATGGGCTAAAGGCATGTAACAGTCATGTTTGTCGAACAAGACCATTTGTCAAGAGTTTCGTCTCTTCTGTCTACATATATGTTGGTTCATTTCAACGTATGACACGGTCTTCTTCGCACCATAATTAATGAACTAGTACATAGAAAAGTTTGGACAATCTTCTATCAGTTTTAATTCCTATCAGAATCATTTTGGAAGAAAAATACGATTTATCGAATCAAATATGTATTCAACTTACTTTATGTGAGGTCTGTGAGTTTCGATCTAGGCTGGTAATTTCAGCTGGAGAAGTAGGTAAAGATTTTCCGGGGGAGCTATATAGAGTTGGTCTAGGAATCGGTGAATGAACATATGGAGAAATCGGTGAGTGTATTATAGGAGTGTGATGATATGAAGAAAGTGGAGATGCAACTGGAGTTCGATTTTGAAAATGACAGAGAGACGCTGCTCCGATTGTTCTTGGAGATGATGATCTTCTTGTGGATAGCATATTAATTCTAATCCTGTTACTTTAAAAAAAATGGTCATTGGAAATCATTAAGTGCAAAGTTAAGAAGTAAACCGTAAATAAAAAGTAATTGCCTACTTGTTATGGAAGTCGACAAACTCATCAGTTTCATCGAATATTTCTTCCTTAAAAGACAAGAAAAAAATGGTTAGTCTAGCAAATAAACAAGAAGAATAATATACAAATTGTAACACAAAAGACGTGATCTTGAATATATAAAAAATTATGGGGATACAATTCTTATGAAAAGTGGTTCAATTAGGGGACAAATCAAAAAATAGTAAATCAATTTGGACTAGTGTAACTTGTTGAGGGTTGTGTTATCCACCTCTACTCCTAGGTGTCACGTGCTCATGTTTCGTGCCCCAGTTCGACCCGTGACACTCTTATATTCATGGTTGCACCTTCCTCATAAGATTGGTCTATTGGGATAAATGGTTTGTCAACATGATATCAGAGCGCTAATTTCGTATAGGTCACGGGTTTGTGTCTCCTCAAAGGAATTTTTCACTCTTATGGGTGAGGGGGAGTGTCGAGTGTTGTTCTATCCGCCTCCACTCCAGGTGTCACGTGCTCACGTATCGTGCCCCAATTTAACTAGTGACCATCTTATATTCATAGGTGCACCTTCCCCATCAGATTGGTCATTTGGGGTAAATGATTTGTCAAAATAACTATGTGTTTAACATATGGTATTTGTGTGTGTGTATTATTTAATTGAAGAATAACACATATATCAAGACACAACCCATTGAATATAAGTAGTTAATCCATCCATTACTGGTGTAAAAAAGTAAAAAGCATTGTAACTAGGAACATACTTGTCTCACTATATAACACTAGTTATCGCTCGCTCATTCGTGTCCTCAATTAAGTCAAAATATCTGCTCAAGCACTCATTTTTTACCCCAATACCCAACAAGTAAATCTCTACTCTACTACACTTTTTATACCCATTAAGATGAAAGTTATGAAACCAAATTAAAACATTTTGTGTACCGATGTCTTTATTCTTGAAAATACTTAAAACATTATTTACCTGCAGTAATTCCTCAATAACATCTTCCATTGTTATGATACCAACAACTTCCTCATCTACTCTCGAAAGAGAATCCAAATCTGTTTCAAGAACATAGTTGTCCTCTCCTTGATCCCATTTCTTCAACCGTGCGTGCATTTCTTTACATCGTTCCATATCTTTCCTCAGCACTGGACTCGGAATTTCGGTAACATCAGAGTGAATAGACGATGAATCCATAACGACATCCAGTTTTTCATCCAAATCAAATTGAGAATCTCTTCCTGTTAAACAAGTAGCCAATACATGATAAACTTTAATTTTTTTCACAAAGTTATATAGAGATATGAAATCCTAGACCATGATTGGATACCTGTTTCTTCTAATTGGATGTGTTTCCTACTTGGATTCACTTTTTTCCCTAAAATGCTAGTCTTGTGTTTTGCATTTTCAGGGGTTGTCGCCGTAACATCTTTCAAGCAATTTACGATAATGGCCATGTGGCTATGACCCTTTTGGAATTCGCTCATTATTTCATATAAAGGCAAATGATCTTGTACCCTGACACATACAAACATCGATTAGTTATGTTATGGATGACTAAATAAATTCATGGAAAACGAAAGAAGAAACTATCTCAAAGCGAAACCCAATCGATAATAAGGAATCAAACTCCTTTACAATCCAATTTTTCGACTCCACTTCCTACTATAATAGGCTTACTCAAAATGGCAAAACTAGAAACTTGCCCAATCCCCAAAATCAGATACGACTAGCTGAATTCAACTTCAAAATCCTAAAAATGGCTAAGAAATAGCAAGATAAAAACTTCAAATTAAATTTGAATTTCATACTGAAATTTGATTCCCCCCCCCCCCCCCCCCCCCCCCCCCCCCTTGGAACAACGAACTCCCATTATTGTCCCCCGTGCAGGCCTCATCATTAGCTTTCCAATAGTATATTATAGTAGATATTAAAAGATATATGTTATTTGCTCTCACATATCCATGTCGGACTTTGGCACTCATACCCATACCACTTCGATGTAGCTTTAGAATAAAACATCAACTACAAGATTAAACTCTGAATTTTATAAAAGTGGTTTGTTATAAACCCAAGTCTTAACTTGTCAAGGATGTGTAGTCTATATGTCATTCCTAAGTGATCTACTAATCTGCAAATAAATCTCTTCATGGTAGTTCCATATTTCGCTTTATTGTGAAAGACCATACAAACCAAACGGTTTTGGAGATGTAGAAATAAATGCTACTTGGGAATCAAAAGAGTTCAGCTTCAGATAATACACTAAGAACCTACACAAAGAATCCAAAATAAGCACCACAACTTTGAAATAGTTGAAAATTTAACGAGAGAATACACACACCTAGGGATTTTTCTGATAGGTAAATGCCGAATTGGTGTCTCATCTTCGGGGCGGAAGACGAGCAAATTTTTAACCTAAAACCAAAAGAAGAATTAATGTTGTTATATAATCTTGTAGCCTAACACTATGGAAATAATAGCTGACACTAAGAGATCGATGTATGTCGAAATATTAAAAATGCATCCATTTTATAAGCTGTTTTCAATTATCACATAAGATTTCAAGAAACAATATATTAGCCAAAAATTATTAGAATGGATGCATTTTTAATATTTTTAGTATCTCAAAGAACAATTATAATTGTCAGACAAATTAAGAAACTAAAATTCTTACCAAAATAAGACCGATTATATTTGTTGGGCTTCCAGAGTAAATAGGTATACGACTGTGCCCTCTCGTCATTATTAAACGCATTGTACTCCTAAGAAGAGCCATAGATTAGAGATAGACGTAAACATCAAGTAGAGAATTACTGAGATACATACATGTCAAGTTTGGATTCTATATCAAGGGAAAATGTTTTGGATATGGGTGTCATAGCATCTTTAACCGTCTTCTGTGTCAAATCCAAAGCTCCAGCAATTATAGTTGTTTCATTGTGGGTTAACTCTCCACCATTTCCTGCCTAAAAATGTATATAAGAATGTCAAGATTGGAAACTTCGATTACCCAAGATGTGTTCGTCATTTTAGTTCTAGAATACGGTTCAAACACCAAAACCTTTGTAATAACTTTGTTACTCTTTTGTAAACCAATCATTCATGTAAATTCGTATAAATAGTAGGCCATTGCAAATTAAACTATATCATCTTCATTGTTGTCATAGAGAATAAGGTGAGAAATATACGAAGCTAACCTCATCTCCATACATATTCACCAATGTCTTCAACTCTGCCCGTCTTAAAACCGCAAAGTGTCTCTTACCCAATAGCCAATCCAATAACTACCACAATAAGAGATACCATGAAAAGTTTAAAAAAAAAAAAAAAAAAAAAAAAAAAGGAAAGAAAAGACGCATAAAAAACAGATATCTCAACACATTTGATATTATATTTATTGCATCTATTAGCTATTTGTTATGAACAACAACCAATTGAGTTATGGGTTCAAGCTAGCCTCAATAAATTTCCAAGAAGCATATCTTGAATCTCTCTCTTAGTATGTCGAGAAGCAATTACCTTGCTAATCGGGTATGTTATGGGGAAAAAGATCAAAACAAGTAACCGAACAACTATAGCCATTTTTGCTCCAACACGTAATCCATATCGAGAGCACACCGCTTGAGGAATTATCTACAAATACCCAAAAAAAAACGCTTCATATTGAGACACAAAGTTGGCAATTGAGTTGCATTCCATAAAAGGCCAACAGTCCAAAATTTTACCTCACCAAAGGCAAGTATTAGTGTGACGGATATAAGAACAGCACCCCAAGCTGGGAGAATAGAATCGAGAAAAATTGGTAGTGCCTTATACAACATAAAATGCACCATTAGTTTATCCGAAACGTTAAAAACTTACTAGAGATAGAGTATAGATGACACACCTCCATCGCCAATGAATTGCCAACGAGGAGAGTACAAAGAAGCAAGTGTTGGTTCTTGATGATGGGCAGAATCTTAGCTATCACCAAGAAAGAAAAAAAAAAAAAAGCGTTATTACTTATTAGTATAACTTAAACATAGAACTAAGACAACAAAGCAAAGAAATTAAGGACTAAAAACCGACCAGCATTCTTCCTGTCTTGAGGCTGACCAGCCCTAATGAGGACTTCAAGATCAACTTGACTAAGGGACATCAATCCGAGAGTAAGACCAGACATTAGGCCAGCGAACGCAACAAGGGCTACAGATACGATGAGATAAATCCAGAATTTAGGCTTGCAACATGGCTCATCCGTCGACGCTACCATTGTGCACTTTCTATGAACAAAACTCGGTTCAGCTCAATTACAGTTAAGTTAGTTAAGATTAGATCTAGAACAGGTCTAGTGATGGATATGATTTATGGGAGATTTAAGGGATCGAATTGTTCGAGAAACGAATCTGGAATAGAAGGAAGGCACGCATGGATTATGGGGTGATTGAGTTCAAGTGTTCATTTGTTCTGATTATTGGATTTATGTTAGTGTGATTTAATATTAATGGAACAAAGACAATGAGAAGAAATGAGAGTGATGGGGACAGATAAACTAGTTAGGGACCCAAAATTCAAAATCCTTATTGCCTAACTAACTTTTAAATACTATGACGTGGGTTTCCTTTATTGGACTAATAAAATGAACAAAGCCCATGTCAAGAGCCACTAGAGACCTAAGTTTTGAAAGAGAAAGGCCTTTTAGGGTGCGTTTGGAATTTTTTACAATTAAGCCTGTTTTTTATAGCCAAAAAATCTTGGGGAAATCGTTTTCTTGAGAAAATGTGATTTGCTGGATTTGATTCGTCATTTCCCAAAGAAAATACAATTTACTCACTCTTTTTCTTACCCAGGGGGAAAATGATTTTCAAACAAGTCAAGAAAATTTGAGGCTAAGTCTTTCTGAATTCCTGTAAAAACTCAAAATAGGCCTTATTTTATTAGTCTCTAGTCATGCACTTGGGCTAATCCATGCTTTTGGGACATGGTAAGGGGTATTCTAGAAAATCTAGTAAAGCAATTTTGGGAGGGGCATGAGTGTAAATATCACTCTTTTAGGAGGTTAGATTGGAGAGGGACATTTGAGGGGAAAAAAAATATGGAGAGAGAAAGAGTGTGTGAGTGTGGTATGGTAGTACCAACCATTTGGAACGGGAAAATAAATCCCTTATTTGGGAATATTTTCTATACCTTGTTGTTTTCTTTCATTATGGAGATTCCACCCCTAAAAATGAAGAATTCCCATGTATTTGAAATTTAAAAAAAAAAGTTCCCTGATTAAGGGTGTATGGAAGTTTTGGGGAGAATTATTGATGTTATCATATACTTATTAGAATTATTTTAAATCAATTTATCGAATAAATGTGTTGGATTTTTTATTTTAAAGTCATTGGTTATTAATTGATTTAGAAAAGAAGATTTGTAATGTTGTTGATTCCTTTTAACATGTTTTACGAGAAAGGTTATAGAATTTTTATTTGTTGTTAAAATGATGTGATACTACTTGGAGACATTCTGTAACTAGTACATATCCTTATATATATATATTTTGAAATTTTGGAAATTTTATTATATTTTAAAACAAGTTGTCTTTGTTGTCGCTCTTAGTAGACAATAGAAATAAATAGAAAATAAAATCAACTTTATATCGTCGTAATCCCTGCTTAGACTTCTCCTTTGGTTCTGATTTTTTTAAGATTAAGTTTTTGAAGTTAACTTCTATATAGCTTTGGTCCCATACCATTTTAAAGATAGAAATATTTATTTCAGATTTTATCGTCCAACCTACTGAATAGGATTGTAAATACCTCTGTTTTTGTAAAAATATTTTACATGCCAAACAATGATTTTAATATACATTTCATACTTTTCTTGGGTTCCATATTTCAGTAAATTCTATAGAATTTAAAATCTCTACTTTCCAATAAGAACTGGAGTGTGTACAAATTTTAGAAGTAACACGATGTATTGTTAAATCCTAAATTGTGTTATAGTACAGAATCTTTGTTCGATATTTTTATACCAGAAAAATAAATATTTTATTTGGTTTAGTATTTTTATATTATGGTTATTTTAACCATCTTTCCAAAATAGGATTTTACATTAAATTCCAATAAAAATTGAGTAAATTATGAATTTTTGATTGAAGGTGTGTTGAACTCTCATGTGAATGTTTGCAAGAAATAGATTTAGATAATATCTTTAGTTAGGTTCAACACGTATTTTTTTGTTGATGTGAGTAAGTGGATTATTCCTAAATCACCCCTAAGTTATGGATCATGGTTCAAATGATAGTAACGGATCAGGTTATGGATCTTGAAACTTGGGGTGTGACAATTCCAATCAGTATTCCTCGAGAATCAGATTTTCCATGTGCAAACCAATGCTGGAAAATGTTTTCAATCAGAAAATTATTTCTCATATTTTATACAATATAAAAATATATGAACCTTGAATGATTTGGGGAGCTGTTTCGAAATATCTGTACCTGATGAACCAATATCATGACCCCGCGTATATTAAAAAAAGCAAGAGTGATTGGTTAGTAGAGAGAATTTTTGAGCAGTTTAAGTGCTTGATTTTACTTGCTTTTTCAATATGAATGGCATCAGCTTCTTAGCACATAAATTTAAAAACACCAAATCTTTGTTCATTCCGTATACGGATGTTTTGGATTATGTAACTCGACTTGAAAATGCTTAATTCTCCATCTTATTGGATCTTTGTGATTAACTAATATTAATTATATACACCATACATGTTGGAGTAGTTGAAAATGATCGATAATATACACTAAGGCCGCCTCTGACATTCATTGTTTCCTGGTGATTAGTGCAGTCGTTGAAGGGTGGTTAATAGAAAAACTCGATTGATTACAATTCTCTTAATTTAATCGGGATTAGGATGGGTAGGTAAAAAGCATAAAATCTATGGAACGGTAGTTGAAACAACTACTTCGTTTGGAACCATTTGTAATTAGTGATTGTAATTATACTATTTCTTCAAGAAGTAAAATCTTAATAGATATTCGAAATTCATTTGCTGACGTCGATGTGTGTATGGAACCATAGATCTTTTCCCTTGTGTATCCCGAAGAAAAAGATCTATGGTTCTGTGCACATGCCACATTTGCGAGTGAATTTCGAGCGGAAAGTTATATGGATATCTGTCTTTGTTCGAAAGCAATACGATCCTTGCGTGCTAAAACAACGAACTCGCTCTGTGATTGGGTGCATGTTGCATCTGAAGTTGATAGGTAACCAAAAAAGACTTCAAAATCCCCAATTGGAGTTGTTTTAGAGAAGAAATCAAGCAAGCAATGCTAATATTAAAGTCCAGAGATACCGCCTTTATATTATTTGGTATAAATTTTTTATTTTATTTTTTATAATGTTGTACTTCTATGTACATTGTTGTAGTGTTCTCCTTAATTTATCACAGTTATTATTGGAAAATATCCCAAAACTATCATTTTTATAAATTGATTCTATTATAAATAAGAATGGAGATATTGAAAACGATGTTTAACAAATTAAAGTTAAATGGTTGTTGTAGAAGTGTTCTTATGAAATGTTATATGATGGATGTATCCCAATTTTATGGACTGAATGATGTACAATTAAGAAAAAAATGTTTCATCGGTTAAGTATAGCTGAAATGGAGATGTTGAGATGGATGAGAACTGCCCAATAGGCCAATTGAGATGAAGACCAACAAGAACATGGGTTGAGATAGTGATAGTGGAAACAAACACACTTGAATTAACATAAAACACAGCTTTGGATAGAATTTAATGGAGGATTTAACATTTGTTCCATGTCCCAATTATTAACAGGTGAAAATGTCATCTCCTAGAGTTCTACACATCGCAGACACGGGTGGGCGATCCTCACCACCTTTTATCATTTTCTTTACATGATCATACAACTTGGCTGATTTCCAATGCGGAAGACCTCCTTTGCGGAACTCACACAACAGTGAATCCCAATTAAGGAATATTGCTTCGTATATACTCCTCACTCATCGTATTTATGCCACTATGCAGAGAGATTGTATTCTGCATTGTATTATAGCATGGATATTTGGAATCAACATGGACTTACATGGGTAGGTTAGAGCATCAACCGATAGTCTCCTCATAGATCTTCTAGCCAAAATATCAGATAGAAATTCTGAACAAAAATTGGTCGAGAAGTGTCATATAAATTTAACTGAAATTCATTATAAAAAAAGAATCGCATGTTGAGTAGTGTCACTATTATATATTAAGCCACATCAAAAAGAGATACAAAAGTGTGCATTCGATACACCTTGATTGCAATCTGGGATGACAAAGCAACTTTATTATCATAGCTATCATAATAATACAATTCTTCCAAGTCATGGGCTTGGCTTGGATGACCCCTCTGTCCCTCTTTTTCTCTTTTTTTTCACTTTCTCATAAGAAGAACCACTGTGTGAGCTGCAATACTTCGATTTTCACCAAGGCTGTCAACCTTCTCATGAGTTTTTGCTTTGAGATTAACAACAGATGGGTCTGCTCCAAGCAGCGCGGACAAGTTGGTTCTCATAGCCTCCTTGTGTGGGCTCAACTTCGGTCTTTGCAAGATCAAGGTTGCATCCAAGTTTCCAATCTCATAGCCGGCCTCATGCATGAGAGTCACCTGAATTGGCATAAAACAAAGGATGAATTAAACAATTAAAAACATTTGCTCCACTCCAAGTTCCCAACGAGTTGAACACACAAACACCAACAATGGTAGGCAAAATACATTCAATAACATGACGTGGCAATTTAGAAACCTCAACAAAAATTCTACCTTCAATGTCAATATCTCAACTTGTATTATTTTGAGATGGAGGAGAACTAGCTTGTAAGATTGTCCAAGTCATTGTACTCGAGTCGAACTCTACAAAACCTAGACATGTGTGAGTTCAGACATTAATTCTATTCAAGTGGAAATTTTAAGACTTCCAAACATTTGCTCGCAATGCTTATCGTATCACACAGTACTTTATTGATTTTATTCTACTTTTCACTTTGAAACTTCACCATTTAGACTGTAGAGTAATTCAAAAGTAGTCGGCCAAAATCCAGTTTAACGCTTGATGAAATTCATTATGATATCTAGAACAATAACGGTACCAAAGTAAAACTCTAGAGCACAACCAAACCACTCTTATCTAAGCCATTGATCTTATATCTCAGATTTACGATGCCATCCATCCCTTCCCGCCACTTCTATCTATATAGTAAAAAATGACGGTGAACCCATCACTCAGTTACAGTTTCGTGAGGTATAAAGATTGAGACAAAGGAGTAGGGTCCACACAACCCCACTTTAGTATCTTTCCTCTTTTACCCCTTTAACTTCAAAGATGATGCTCGTGTTGTAGGCATAGGTAAACTATAGTCTTTCTCTAAGATAAAATGGACTTTAATTACATTAGGGATGCAAACTACTAATAAAATTATGAATCTGAGACAAAATTGTGGAAGTCTACAAACTTCCAATTTTAAGGAGAGACAATCATACTTAAAAGATAAAGTAACGCAACACAGTTAAAGAACAATTCTTAAACCAAGCATATATCAATAGTTTCTCCACAATATAATTCCAAATCCCTAACCCTAATCCCACCCAAAATGCTCAAATGGGTCTTAATCAGTTATTGACAATCCAAATTCCAATTCCTAACCCTAACCTTAATCCCACCCAAAATGCTCAAATGAGTCTTATTCAGTTATTGACAATCTAATTCCAATTCCTAACCCTAACCCCAACCCTCATCCCACCCAAAATGCCCAAATGAGTCTTACTTGATTATTGACAATATAATTCTAATTCCTAACCCTAACCCTAATCCCACCCAAAATGCTTAGTCTTAATCAGTTATTGACAAATCTAATTCCACCTAACCCTAATTCCACCCAAAATGCTCAAATGAGTTTTAATCAGTTATTGACAATCCAATTCCAATTCCTATCCCTACCCTTAATACCACACAAAATACTCAAATGAGTCTTAATCAGTCCTTGATAATATAATGCCAATTTCTAACCCTAATCCTACCCAAAATGCCCCCCTAAACCCTAAATGCCCAAATGAGTCTTACTCAGTTATTGGCAATCCAATTCCAATTCCAAACCTTAATCCCACCCAAAATGCTCAAATGAGTCTTAATCAATTATTGACAATCCAATTTCAATTCCTAACCCTAACCCTAATCCCACAAAAAAATGCTCAAATGAATATTAATTAATTATTGGGAATCAAATGAATACCTAGATAAAAAAACATGAAATCGACTTAAAGAAAACGCACTGCTTCTTTTATAAACAGAGATGATGGCACACCCTTCCATTTAGGATCCGAATCCGGAAATATCTGCCCAATATCCGGAAGCCCTAATGCACCCAAAATTGCATCAACGACACAGTGAAGCAACACATCACCTATAACAATCAGAAACTTTAACCCTAAGGTATCATTGAAATTCTATACTAAAAGATACTAAATTCAGCCATATAAGAACATCTCCAATGGTAATGCTAAAATTGCCTTTAGCAATTCTATTTTTTGAGATCAAAAAGTGAAAAAATGTCAAATTTGAAACGATGCGCTCCAATGCATCATCTCAAATTCAAATGCCATATTTTCATTTTTTTTTTTTATTCTTCTTTTAATCACAACCATCCATTATATCAATAATCATCTACAACCATTCATCCTACCAACCACATATCAATAACTACCATTCATCATATCAATCACAACCATTCATTCTATCAATAACCATCAACAACCATTTATCCTACCAACGACCTATTAATCACAACCATCCATTATCCATTCTACCAATGATCATTCACAACCATATATCCTACCAACCACCTATCAATCACAACCATCCATTCTACCAATAATTATCCACAACCACTTATCCTACCCGACTCCATTTCTTTTAATTTCTATAAATTCATTACTTTTATCATGAATATTCATATTCAAACACACTACAATGAGTAATTTAAAGAAAGTCATTTTGAGAGGGGATTTTGATGAATCTTCATTGGATGAAGATCGGAGAACAAATGTCGTGCAACTTCTTGCATCAAAGTTCTATGAAGATATACAATAAGACAACCAACGAAAGCATGTTGGTTCTTCAAAAAGTCAACGACACATATATCATGATAGAAACTCCGACTATAAACGACTAATTAAATATTATTTCGCTGATAATCCCGTTTACCCAACTAATATTTTTTGAAGGTGTTTTCGAATGTGTCATTCACTATTTATTCGTATCTTAAATAGGCAATGGCAATGGCAATGTTTTAAAAAAAAACATCTTTTCACCAATTATGTCAAAATTTGAAATATCTTATTCGTAATGCTATATTTGAGATGATGTGCTAGCTATTTTATATATAACACGTCATTTAACACAAGAGAGCATCTCCAACGTTGTGCTAAATGGGGTTTCCAATTCTAAAATATGGCACGGTTTACAAAATCTGTCCTCTAACGCTTGAAAGTGCCTTCGAAAAATATTCGCTGGGTAAACGGGATTATCAATGAAATAATCTTTTATTAGTCGCTTATTACTATAGTTTCTATCACAATATATGTGTCGTCCACCTTTTAAAGAACCAACATGCTATTGTTGATTGTCTTATTGTGTATCTTCGTAGAACTTTGATGCAAGAAATTGCACGACATTCGTTCTCCGATCTTCATTCGATGAAGATTCATCAAAATCCCTTATCAAAATGATTTTTTAAATTATTCATTGTAGTGTGTTTGAACATGAATATTCATGTTAAAAATAATGAATTTATAGAAATTGAAGGAAATAGAGTTAGGTAAGATAAGTAGTTGTGGATAATTATTGGTAGAATGGATGGTTGTGATTAATAGTTGGTTGATAGAATAAATGGTTGTGAATGATTATTGGTAGAATGGATAATGGATGCTTGTGATTAATAAGTAATTGGTAAGATAAATTGTTGTGGATGATTATTGGTAGAATGAATGGTTGTGATTGATAAGGTTATTGATATGATGAATGGTGGTAATTGATATGTGGTTGGTAGGATGAATGGTTGTGGATGGTTATTGTTATAATTTGAAGGTTGTGATTAAAATATGAAAATAAGAATAAAGATAAAAAATGAAAATATGGCATTTGAATTTGAGTCGATGCATTCTAGCGCATCTTTTTCAAATTTGGCATTTTTTTTCACTTTTTGGTCTTAAAAAATAGAATTGCTAAAGGCAATTTTAACATTACCATTGGAGATGCTCTTAGGGCTCCAAAATTACCATCTGAATGAGCATCGCAACCTCTTTCATGGGGGATATTTATGCCACCGATGATCAAAGGGTATCCAGGTTCCAATCTATGAAGATCGAAGCCATGACCGATTCGAAAAGGCAAAGACTTTGATGGAATGTTAGTGGTTGAGGCCTTCTCTACTTCGATTGATGTGGTTGCAGTTGTAGAAGACCTAGTGAGACTCGTAGATGACCGATTGAATCGAGAAGATGAGGAAACAAGACTGAAAGAAAGACTGTTGTTGTGTGGGGGAAGATGAAGAGATGAAGAAGAGGAAAAGATGGAGGGAACATTGAGAGATTTTCTGTTTGTTTTTGCAGGTATTGTAGTGGCGAAGATGGGAGACGCCATTTATTCGAAGTTCGAACAAATGCAGTCAACCATTAATGAGATGATGTCCGTTGGTCCAAACTCCTAATTAGGAAGGGAGCACTCTAAGAATGTTTGATACAGTGTTTCGCAAGCATTGAATTAAATTATCGTTTTTTTTTTAATACCAAAACGTCCGAATATTTCCTCCGAAACGGACATTTACTGTCCTGACTCCTGACAACTGACAACCAACTGAGTTTATCCTTTATAATTTATTTTCGTTTTTTTTTTTTTAATACCAAAACGTCCGAATATTTTCTCCGAAACGGACATTTACCGTCCTGACAAGTGACAACCAACTGAGTTTTACCTTTATAATTTTTTTTTTTTTTTTTCAAGACATACTACAAATAAACTTTTTAAAATATATATAGCTGAATTAACCTTTATTTAAGGTCTAATAAACCTAAACCATATATTTTTTTTAATTTTGTAGAGAAAAAAAAACATGATCTTTATAATTTAATGTTCACAAGAATATTAAAACTGTAAAACCAACTCCAACAGTTATAGTTATGTTATATTAACCTCTCTTAATTTCATTTTCTTGAGGTAATAATGTGCAAAAATATTATATTTGACATTCGCCTCTCCAATATTTTTTCTAAAAATGAAAGTATATATTTTTTGGATGACAATTTGGTCAAAATAATAAATCAAGAGACATTTTTTATAGCCTAAAAGACACGTAAGCAAATATTGAGATGTTCTAAAATCAATGCTAAATATAACATCGATTTTAACATATTCCATTTTTTAGAGAACATTTGACACTTGCATTGAAGAACATTTATGGGAGGTTGTTCCAAATTTTAAAATGAATAATGATAAACGAACTCCCCCACGACATACTCCCTCGTGCCGTGGCATGTGCACAGAACCATATATTTTCCTCAATATACACAACTACATATCCCTATAAATATATGTAATTGTGTATCCCAAGGAAATCTATGGTTCTATGCACATGTCACGTCAGGAGAGTAGAGGGGTAGTTAGAAAATCAGGACTCTTTTAGAATTGCCACCAAAATTTGATATGTCGCTGGAGATGCTCTAGCATGGCAAGGGTTGATCCGTATATCAGGTACTTTTGATAAATATTTTAAAAACATACCTTTAATAAATAAAAAATTAAAAACATGACTCAAATAGGAATTTTGGCTTTGGACATGACCGACTTGATACTTTCCCCAACTCATTTTACCAACAATGGGTGAAGCTTGGTATCGAAAATAAATATACATTGGTGAGGGAGAGTGAAACCAGAGAGTCAAGAACATGATGTTCAAACATGTCTGAAGGTTTAGGGGCACCGGCTGGGAAGTGTCCTGGCAAACGTTTGACAAATTAAGAGAAAATCAATTAAGATAATATGTTCATCTGCACCACAAAGATTACGTAATAAATTATTGATGAAAAAGAAGCATAAAAAGATCATATATTGAAGTAATGTGAAACTCAACAAGATATAAACACACTTGAATTAAAATAAGATATGAATTTAAAGTTTAAACAAAATTGAACAGAAGAATAAGATTTGTTTAACCAGCCCAAATATTTTACCTAACCCAACTTTAGAGTCAAGAGAACGAATATGCAATCAACTCAAATTAATAACAGACATGACTTTAGATTGAAACACTTTGACTCACCGCTGTCCATAGCTCAGTTGCATTTTGTATGTCATGTAAGGTCATATTGATCTTACACACCAATATAGAATAAAGAAAAGTCAGTACAAGAACAAATGTCAAGCACATCGATCATACACTATCTCTCACTACTTGTTATAGGGATGCTTCTCAAGCTCCCCTCCCCTGTATTTACTACATTATGATATATAATGTCCAATCTACAAGTAAGCACACAACTTAAATAGATTCAATACATCGTCGAGACAATGGTGTGAATGAATTCAAGGAAAAATGGACCTCTTAAAAAAACAAGCCTTAGTTTGAAGTATCTCCAAAAGAACCCTTAGGTTGCTTGCATCCATGTTCTGGGATGAGATGTTCAGGGGCAGCTCTTTTTGGTCTCAACTGAAGAAGAGAAGCCTGTAAGAAGCTCAGAATAAAGGAAAGATAGCATATATGTACATGCCCACACTAAATAATATTGCTAAGAAGTAAAGAAATTAGACCTTCTCTTCGGCACGTTGATAGAACTGTCTCAAAAGAATATTTGTGGCTTCGTTTGATATTACTGCCAAAAGAACATAGAGCTGTTAGGCAAATAAAATATATATATAAGAATTGGATATCACAACTAAGTGGATATCGTGGTTTCCACATTTTATCCCACAATCTCAGTAAAAAGTTATGTATACAAGTTAATATCGGTCATGAGTCTCATGGTTGGGATAGAAAGACACTTAGTGAATTAATATTTACCTCGAATTCCTACAGGTTATTGGCACATAATAAAATTGGGTGTTTGGTTGTGAAAAGAAATTTGAAGAATGTTATAACTTGGGTATCCGAGCCTTGATAAGCTCCTCAGGAAGGGAGGTCAAGTGTTTGAAACTCCACGAAGCAATGAATTCCTTGGGGCCACCCTTCAGGGTCCAATTGAACCTCGACTCAACCAGTTGCACGTAGGACTTTCCAAGGGGGCGGTGCATGTGACCATGGGATTAGTCTCACATACCCATGATAGATTAAAAAAAAAAAAAAGTTATAGCTTGGGCATCCATCCATTTGAATAGGCACTTCCAAATACTTTGGAGAAGATTAGAGAACTCCACAAAAAGAAGAATATGGTATTTACCCATGTATAGACATGCGAATGATTTGGACAAGGATGGGGAAAGCCCTCAATCTTTGTGTAATAGGAAGCTATCTCTTCCCCTCAATCCTTGTATACCGGAAGCTATCCTTAATTTCCACCATACTTTTTTCTTCAATAAAATTTCTTAAACTGTTATTCGTATAATTTCTGGTTTATACTTTCCTTTTTCAGATATTCATTAATAAGGTTTTTCTAAGGATTAGGGCTAGGGTTTCCAACTATTAGGGTTATGGAAAATTAGAATATTAAAGAGTCCTACATATAAAGAGAGAAAAAGCATTATATATATATATATATAGGATCAGGATCCGTATACACATAAAGCTACTCATAAAGCTACAACGCGTTTTGTCTTATATGGGCAAAAATGTTTGGAATGGGCTGATTTTTTGTCAGGATGATCTCTATGGTGAGGAGATCATCCTTGCCAAAAATCAGCCCATTATGAAACTTCTAGCCCCATGTTTACAAGTTGAAAAATTTTAGACCGTCCAATTTTTGTAAAATCACTTTCGATGGGGTTAGTAGTTTTGGAATGGAATGATTTTTTGCAAGGATGATCCCCTCACCACAGAGATCATCCTCACAAAAAATCAGCCCATTCCGAACCTTTTTAACCATATAAGACAAAAACATTGTAGCTTTATGAGTAGCTTTATGTGTCTACGGAACCCAACCCATATATATATATATATATATGTAAATGAAGAGAAGAAAAAAGAAAAAAAAATCATTTTAGCTATTGGAATTCCACATGCTATTAAAGACTTTCTTGTCTTCATTTTAGCTAATCTTAAGCCTCTAAAAATAACCCCTCAACTCCGTCACGTTTCTTTAATTTTCTCGTCTATCACTAGAAAAAGTGTTGAAAAAGAATACAAACTAATACTAGAATCCTCAATAGGCAGAAGGAATCTACTTACCTTGATTTGGTGGTGGAACAGTCCGACTATGAGTAGGATGATAGGTGACAGGTGTTATTTTCTGAAGTCATACAGGAAAACTAAATTCAGGAACCAGGATGAAAGAAATAATATGATAGTAATAGTAATAAAATATCTTATCAATTTATGAATATCTCTTTGTTAAATATAAGAAAAAACTAAGATCATTACAAGACTGCATAGATGATCCTTTAGAAAATAAACAACCATTGAATAAAAGCCAACTATCAATATCACAGTAAGATAATTCTAAATTCTTAGAGAGCCCACCAGTGAAAAAACAAACCACCATTAACTAAAAGAATGAAACTTAATTTCTAATAAGTCCTGAAACTTGTCTATCCATTCGAGAAATCATCCCTTAATTTAAAGAAACGTCATATGAAAAATTGATTTCATAGGATGTAACCTCTGTTGAAATTATAACAACATTTTTGAAGTACCATGCTGAAGACATGACAACCCAAGGTTTCTGAATTTGACCGGAATATTTCCCTAATTGGTTCAGAATTAGTGATCCACACTAATTTTCCATGCTTTATCAGATATCACTGAGAGAATATTGACATAGATGTACGCCATATAGCAAAGAAAAGAAACTCAACAAACTAAACTGAAAATCATAAAACATGCAATTTACCACCAATGGACATAATAGAGATGATGGAAGAGAATTTCAAGGGGCTTTCTTTGCTTTCAATGCAAAAACCTTTTAAAATATGTAATAGAAGGTGGCACGTGCAAATGCACATGTATCGTAAGGGCCCATTTGTAATTTAAAATATTAATTAAAAGAAGTATGAAGATTACATAATAAAAATGATATTTTTATAATTTTGAAAACTAAACGACATGATTATAGAGCATGGGATTGCAATTTTCTTGATGTTTGACCAAAATAACCCTGATTGTTTTAAATTTAAACGAAAAAGTGGGGGAACTTGTAGGGTCCAAGTTTTGGTGTGGAACCACTCCTACTCCGCCTTCTCTCATTATAAAAGTAAAGATATGGATGAACCCATTTCAATCAAAACAACATAAGCATTCTACATGAAAGCAATAAGACCGACTATACTTTACAGAGCCAAAGGTTGGGTAATCAGGAAACAGGTTCATAAATCAAGTATAGCAGAAATGGGGATGATCAAAAAAATGAGAGGTAAGACCGCAAATTGAAAAAAAAAACAAAAAGTGAGCGTGTAGGATAAAATGTAGGAGTAGACCCACTAAGAGAGAAACTCGAATTCAATTAAGATGGTTTAGTCATGCACAACAAAGACCAATACTAGGGCTCTAACCCATAGCTCGGTTGGTTTGACACATTGCAAAACAACTTTGAGGTGATGGGTTCAAATACAAGTCCAGCAAACCCATAAAAAAGGACAATAATACCCATAGTTTGGAAGAACGTGCAAGTTGAAGGTTCTATATAGAGATAGAAAGACCAATCATTAACAAAAGGCTTGATTTTGGATAGAATTGAATAGAGGAAAATGGTTCATTCAACCAATCATTCCTACCCACTCAAATTAAGATTATAATTATACTTAATTTTGAAAGAATTTGAGATTCGAATCTATAGTTTAGCAAATAATGCCTGGAAATTATAGAACTAAGAGACCCAATAAAACCCTGATTATATATGAAGAGAGAGAACGCATAAATAATTAAAAAAAATTCCAGTTTATCACATAATTCAACAGAGAAAAAGCTTCTTTGATTGTGCAGATATCAATAAAAGAGGAATCAAGTCGAGATCAAATAAAAGAAAAAATTGAACATCAATTAGAAAAAATTTCGTTAAAAAAAAAAAAAAAAAAGACTTACAGAAGGATTGGTAGGATCAGAGGGTCGGAGTTGGCTGAAGTTGTGAGGATCGATTGAAGGCCAGTCGCCAAACAGAGACCCCATAAAATTTGTTTGAGAATTGAGAGAGAGAGAGATTTTATTTTTAGTAAAAAATAGATTTTGTTGAAGAAAAAGCGAAATAATACAGAGACACCGCTGTTTCCAGTTACTCCAGTTAGGTTAACTGCGGTGGCAGAGAACCGATCGCTTCAAAATTACCAAACAGTCCTCTATAGTTATCTTCGAATACTTAGAAATAAGAGTAGCGTTCAATGGCCAACAGTTTGGCAAACATTTTGGCAAACACATTTTTCAAAACATGAGTTAGAGGTCTTGGAATGGGCTGATTTTTGGTGAGGATGATCTCTATGGTGAGGAGATCATCATCACAAAAAATCAGCCCATTCCAAAACTTCTAACCTCATTAAAAATGGTTTACAAAAAATGGACGGTTCACGATTTTTCAACTTGTAAAATGGGGCTAGAAGTTTTGGAATGAGCTGATTTTTGGTGAGGATGATCTCCTCACCGTAGAGATCATCCTCACCAAAAATCAGCCCATTCCAAGACCTCTAACCCATGTTTTGAAAAAGTGTTTGCCAAAATGTTTGCCAAACTGTTGGCCACGGATAGGGACCCTAGAAATAAAGTTGAGCAAAAGTTTGGTGTTGGACACCATACCTATCATGTATATTTTTATGAATCGTGATAATTTGACTGTCCCACGTGGCACACTAAATCAACTCTCTTGACGTGACAAGTTTGAGAATCGTAGATACAAAACTTCACTTTCCCATAAAAATGTGCATTCCAAGACGTACAAATCTATGCTTCCCGAGCTTGTCACATCAGGAGAGTCGATTGAGTGTACCACGGGGGATAGTCAAATTATCACGACTCATATTTTATTTGCCAATAGGAGCCACCTATATTAGGTCCATTTCATTGAAGACCTATTAAAGAGGAGTCGTGCTAGAGTAACCTCAGTGGAGGATGGTGCGCGTATGTCCGTAGATATGTTTTACTTATATTTCGGAGAGACGCATATACATGCATGCGTGCGCCACCACGTCAAGATGTCTCTCGTATGTCCCCCGTTGAGATCACTCAAAAATTAATCATCAGAGAAAATCATCTGGATAAGTTATTCCTATTAGAATAATGATCAATTGACTTCCCCTCTACTCTCCTCACATGACATGTGCTTAAAACCATAGATTTTTTCTAAAGATACACAATTACACATACCCTTAAATATGTGTATTTGTGTATCCCGAGAAATATCTATGATTCTCACTTACCACATCAGGAGGGTAGAGGGGGAGTTAAAAAATCACGACTCTTCCTATCATATGGATTTACTTTTATGGCTTGTAAATCAATAATATTTAAAACTCTATTTATGTCATCTATGATTAACAGAATTATGACCAAGAAAATTGAAAAGAGAATTCCCTTGGAGACTTGAGATATCTCCTATTCAAAGTTGGCAATCCTTGTTTTTATCATGTTTTTTTTTTAAGAATGAAATGGATATTAATTTTTTTGTGGTTTGTTGGGGGAGTTTTGAAATGAAATAAAATAAGTAAAACTTTGGGGGAATATTTTTAAATATTTTTATACGTTGGGATCGATAAACTCGTGGAAAGAAAACTTATATGTTCTCGCACAATCCCTATCATGTAAATATGAAATCCAACAATTGAGATAAAATATGTATCTTAAGAATCCATCACATTTCTAATATCCCAAAGATTTATCTCAATCATTTGATTTCTTGTAATCAAGATTGTGAATCAACATGAGTTATCTTTTCATGAGTCTATGGATCCCCACTCATTTTTTTTCTTCCCTTATCTTCATCTGTTCTAAGTTATTTAGTGAATTCAAAGGCCATTTTTAATTTTTTATCACATTAAATTTTCATTATCACACATTTATTATATAATTAAATAGATTATTTATGAATTATGAACACTTGATTTTTTTTATCATCCTCCATTAAATATATAGTATCTTTTTGTTAGCCAAGGAAGGTGGTTGGATGTCAACATGAACCATGGTTTTAAATCTCGTCCGATACATCTTGATATCGTCCATCAACAAGACAGGGTAGACAAGTCAATGTATTGAATGAGATTTAAAACTCACGCTCATTTTTCTCATTGTTGAACGAGACGTCTCAAACGTATCGAAAAACTCATCTGAGACGACTTGGTCTCGTTCACGGATGAGACGAGATATCAAAACAAGTTTTAAAACCATGGCATGAACTCTCCACACGACTTTATAAACTTAGCTAAGTTGCACCTTCAACATATACACAAAGGGGGATTCACCCTTCTCTGTCTTCACCTCTTTCAAATATGTTTTCTCACTTTGACTTATTTACATAAATGCACATTGAACAAAAATGAGTCATGCTGGAGTGACCTCAAGCTAGAACCTCATATCGCACTTCTTGACGTGAAAGTAGATAGGAATCATAAATGCTTTTTCACTCGTATCTTGATAAAAATCACTTATGGTTCCCATACACTTTCACCTCAAGAAATGCGATACGAGATTCCAACCTAAGGTCACTTTAACATTATTCAACAAAAATATAAGAATAATGTTGGAGTAACATTGACATGTACATCGTGGAGGGACATTTCTGACATGGATGTGTGTTAGAACCATAGATGCTTTTCATCGAGATACCGACTCAAAATATAAATCAAGTCGTAAGTAACATTAAAATTGACATCATGGTTGATGAAAAGTATCTATGGTTCTAACACACATCCACTTAAAAAATGTCCCCCCACTATGTCATTTTCAATGTTACTTTAACATTTTCCTATAAATACCCTTAGATACACAAATAATATAATTCCCGTTACATCAATGCACTTCACTATTGGTAACCTAGAAGTCTCATGTACATCGACGGTCTAAAATTAATGAATCATCGCACCAACTGAACATCGCGCACCACAGTAACAATTCTTCTTGTTTTAAAGACTTCGTCTCGTAAAACCTTCTCCTCCTCTCTGTTCTCTCTCTCTCTCTCTCTCTCTGAAACACAGTTTGAACACAACGAGAGAGAGGAGAGAGAGAAAGATGGCGGCACCCGAAGCTCCTCTGTGTTATGTAGGAATCGAAAGAAGGTCCGCCGCCTTTCGCCTTATGAAACAAATGGTTGGTTTCTCTTTCTTTCCATTAATCTCTCTAATCCTCAAAACATCCCAAACAACCAAAAACCAATAACATTTCCTAGATTTGTTTCAGTTTCACCTAAAAATCGGATTTTTTTATGTTACCAAGATTCAAATTCACCATGTTTTGATCTTCAAATATATATACATGAATTTCTAGGGTTGGGAAGAAGGCGAAGGACTTGGGAAAGACAAACAAGGAATTAAGAGTCACCTCAAAGTTAAAAACAAACAGGATACTACAGGTTTTCTCTCTCTCTCTCTCTCTCTTTTCCGGATTTTTTTGTTGTTTAATCCCAAATTTAATGTCACAACTTTTAGCTTAATGGGTTGTTTCTGATATTTCTAATAGGAGTTGGTTTAGAAAAAGCTATTAATAATTGGGCATTTGATACGGCACAATTCGACGATATTCTCAAAAGATTGAAAGTGGTAATAATGTTTATTCGTTATGTTTTGCAAAATCAAATAAATAATATTTGATATAGTTGTTATAGAATTATCGCTCATATAGATTCTTTTTATGGTAATTGGCAGCAAGTAGCGGATCAAGTTGATGAAGGTAAGGTTAAATGAGAACGATATTATATTCTCCCAATTTTAGTGTGAAATTGTCTTACAAGGATTATCTTTTTGTACTTATAGGTATTGAGAAAGATGATTCTCAAGTTGGGGAAGAGACGGATACAACTAAAGAAAGTCAGGATAAAGTAGCTAAGGCTACTCGTCCACAGGGGAGGTTGAGAAATTTTCATCCACTCGTTTATAAATTGTTTTTGTAATAGAAATCATATTCTATGTTGTTCACGTTTTGGTTTGTTTGGAATTTTTCAATCAGATACAAGAAAAGAGAGAGGGGGAAGCTTGTCAATGCATACTCTTCCAAGGATCTTGAGGGTATTCTTGTAAGTCGAAACATTCTTGGGGTCTTACCCACACAATTTTTGGTTTATGATTCCCTTTTATATGTAATGATAATGATTTATAGTGTTTAAGTGGAATGTTGACTAATGCATCATTATAATGTTGTCGTAGTATTGAAAAGTTAAAATTTCATATGTAGTTGAAAATTTCATATATTATTTTGAGGTAAGAAACTTGTAATACTTCTTGTGTGTAAAATTTCAAGTTATAGATGAAAGGGTCAATTTACATATATTTCACTCGTAACATCTTGTGGTTATTTGTGTCCTTATGTTGAAGGTACTGATTTGCTTGGTTGGTAAAATACACGAGTGTTGATAGTTTATACGATAGGCCTTGGTTCAAAAACTGACCTTTTTTATGGGTAAAGAGCTAGTATTTAACAAGGTGAAGTTTGGTTCAAGGGGGTTTGAACCTAGGATGTAGGAATAACTTTCCACACGTCTTACCAACTTAGTTGGCACTTCAACCACTAACTACAACTAACACGTCTTCCCAAGTCCCAACATTGTAAATTGTCATATAGAACATGGATGGTGTACCCTTATTTATTAGTGGGGTGAAATTATATAAAATGCTTATGCATCTTTTATTCTTCTTCTTCTTGAGATAGGTGGTTCAATGTAGAGTTGACTTGAAAAAGAGGATTCATATTGCAAACCCCAATATTTGGTTTTAGGTAGAGTGATATGTTTGTTGAGAATTTGAAACCCAAAACGTGATGGATAGAACTTCATCTTTGTTGAGGGATTTGGAGTGGTTTACTGGTTTTATTACTCTCTTAATATGTGCTCCATTCATGGTTGCAAGCTGTTTTAGGCATGAAATTGTTAACAATTGATGCATGAAATTGTTAACAATTGATGCATGATTTGACCTTTTTATTTTTATTTTTTATAATAGGTGCTTTTGTTATCAATTTTCTCTAGATATGTCTAATCTTAAAGGACTGCATCAGAGAGTGTTTTCTAGAAAATCCCTGAAATTTTTAGTGCTATCTAGACCGAAATGGAAATTTCAAGTTCTTTGGTGGATTGAAATTCTGTTGATTCTTAGTTACTCTTCATAATGTTATGGTATTTTCAGGTCAAAAAGGTAGAGGAGGATGCACAAACAAGTAATGAGGATGTGCGAGTAGGCTTTGATCAAGCTGGTGAATTAGAGTCAACAAAGGCACTTGGGTCTCATGCATACCATTCTGAAGGTAATTGAAATAAATATACATAAAAGTATTATTTTTCTATTTATGTTGAAATTCAGTTATTTTCCCTAATCTTTGGGATAAGGCTTTGGGGATATCCTACTGCCTGAGAAACTGGTTTTCTTTTATGAAAGTTCCGTTCTTCCATTTGTAGTTTCATTGCAGTCAAAATTCCACATAGAAATATATTTATGTAGGTAAGCAAGTTTTGTTAAAGTGAATGGTGAACCAAAGCCAGTCTACATTTCCAGATGGTCGAATAGTCAGCATAGTCAACATTTTCTCTTTGTGCTTGGTATTGGCAGTGGTTTGTTTGCCTACTTACTTAGCTCCTTGTGTCCGGGCATTCAACTAGCCAAATTGTTTTTCAGTTGACAACATTATGGGGGTTTGTATGTGCTACAAGTCTGACTTTGACCTTTGGCATTCCTAAAGCTACACAGATATAATTCCTACCAATTCTAATTAGGTCAAGAATCCACCCATTATAAACCATCACCATGAAATTTTGGTGAATCCTTCTTCCAGGAACTGACATTGCATTACAAGAACTTTGGCTCAACCTTTTCTATAATTTTTTTTATTACTAACCTTTTCTATATGTTGGACTTCATATTCGTGGTTATATTCAAATATCATGCTATTTCTCCATTTCTCAACACTCGAACAAAAAGCAAAGTGAAGAATCCTCCCACAATAGGGCCTAACTTTTAATGAGCATCAATCAAATTATTCGGTATTACCTATCATAAAACCAAACCCTAAAGAAAAAGTTTCCAAAAGTGTGATGTGAAGGGATAATGGAGAAGAAAATTATCAACTCTTCCACTACTACGTTTACATAGGAAGATCATATTAGTTACAATATTTTTCTGTTTAATCAAATGGTCCCCTGGAATTTTTATCGTGAAGGGCTGTTCAAAGAAAGAAAGCTACGATGGATGGAACTCATTGTCCTGTATAAATCTTGTCGGAAAAGAAGATCCATGTGATCCCCTAGATTCCGTGAGAGCTTATACAAAAGAAAAATCACCAAATCACCTCTATTTTACCCAAGCCATCCAACGCCATTGGCAGCCTTCCGATCAATTTGATCATTAATTTCTGGATGGGATCATTTGATGCTCCACCATTTGCTGCTTTAACTACTTTTCATCAAATTGTATTTTTCTGAAATGAAACTTCTGCCTGTTATGACAGGAAATAAAGAGAAAGATGTTTCAGTAGAATGGTGGGGCTATAAACAAGGATTTGTCTCCGGAGGTTTTCTTGGAGCACAACCTACAGCAGAGAAATCCCTGCAAAGTTCTCAAGCAGCACCTGCATCAGATAAGAGGACCGCATTTTTTGAAGAAGATCAAGAGAACCTTTATAAGCTTGTCCAGGTATTCTTTCCTTTCATCCTAGAAAACATTGTGATTTCATTTCTGGTTTTTTTTTTTTTTTTTTAGTGTCTTTTTAGCAAGCTGCCCCCCCCCCCCCCCTCCCTTTTTATTTTATTTTAAATATCTTATAAAATCAAGTGAAGGTTTTTTATGCTGCAAATATAACATTGCATATATGTATTTCTTGTCTATCCAATGCAAATCTTATAACATACTGTTGGAAAACAATTAGCTTGTTATTGATTATTTAAGGTTCATCTCCCGGCCAATGTATCCTATTTTTCAGGGTTTCCTGAGTCCAATACTATGTCCGTTTCGGTACCCTCATCAATGCAACATTGGATATAGATTTATACATCTCTTTACAAAAAGAGAGCCACTTATGAGATGGTAGGACGTGCAAAAGGCACTTGTTGCACAGGCACGCATTTCTTTTTATGCTAGTTTCTTGATGAGAGTGAATTATTAATTTCAGCTGACATTATGCGTTTTTGAATAAGCTTAATCACTATTTTGACAACCAGAAATGACGAAATTCTAAGAGGCATTTGCAAATGATAATAGAGCACATTTGGCTCCTTGGATGCATTCAACTTTTGGTACATACCTTTGCTAAGTTTGCTAGAGCTTGAGTTTGTCACGCAATTGTATATAATTAACCTTTTTTATGGGGCTGTATTTTATATGACGAATTATTGGGGGTTGAATAAATATTCTACGCCAATAGAAATATTTTTTTACCTTGAGGACCCTAGTTATAGATTTTCTAATTTGTTTTTGTATTACAAGAGACCCAGGATCAAAACCCTGCGTTCACCTTGTTACCTATGAGATAAAGAAAGGAAGTTAAAAAAAAAAAAAAAAAACCCTAATAGTAGAAATACAGTAATTGAAGGATTTATTTTTAAAAGTGGTATCATGTCGGATTTGACGGAGATATCTTGTATAGAAGAAACTAAAATATATTTACTAGGCTACAAATGAGATTACCTTGGTTAAGGACAACTTTTGATGCTAATCATGTTTACTCTGCAGGAAAAATCCACAACTGGAAAGCAAGGATTAGGCATCAAAGACCGAACGAAGAAAATAGCTGGCTCCAATTGGAAGGGAAAGAAAACGTCTTTTAGCGACAGTGAAGGCGAGAAATCTGCTGATCTTAGTTCTCCAGAAAAGCGAAAACATAGTGAGGTTCTAGAAATTGAAGAGAACGACGAACCAAAAGTAAAGTTGAAAAAGCTATGTAAACAGCTTCTTCGCCAGGTGATTCTCTTAAGATTGTAGGCCTTTTAAAGTTGTTAGTTGATACTCTCCACTGACTCAATGCTTAATGCAGATTCCTGATGAGTCACTTAAGCTGAGGCAGCTTAAAGTACTTATTGAGGCACATTCGCCTTCTATGTTCTCTGGCTTCTCTTCAAAGAGGGATTCTCTCTCATACTTGAAGAGAAAGGTATGATTCTCCAAATACCTCGAAACGATTGTTTAAGTTTGCATCAAGTAATTTTGGGAGTCTCACAAGCAGTTGTTTCTTTCTTTCCTTTTTCTCCCTTCTCGTTAATAGATTCTGCTTCTGTTGTCTGCCATAGCGCTGCTGCTTTTTTTCCTTTATTTGTACATTTATGCAAACTTATCTCTAGCTGAATACAATGGCATTTTGGAAAATATAATTTTAGGAGCTTTTCTACCTTTCTCTATTTGTATTTATTACAAGAATAAAAAGAAGGGTCGTTATAATCTGACACCCCCTCTGACATATGCCCCCATCACAGAACTGTAGATCATTTGTCTCGGGATACACAAGAAATGATTTATGGTTCTGTGTATCCTGATGCTAATGATCTACGGTTCTGTGATGGGGGGGTGTATGTCAGAGGGGGGTGTCAGAAAAATCATTATTCTAAAAAGAATAATCTGTATTAGTCTTTAATCCATTAGGGGTGCAGATGGGGCGCCTTCTGACTTGTTACTCTAAACATTATTTCCTTTAACTAAAGAAAAGCACTTTCCTTAGACTTGAAAAAGAAAAAATATTCAAACAACTATGTGATCACCCAAATCTAGATGAGGTCTATACTACTGGTTGCTTGTTGAAGAGCACTTGAGGGCATGCATTCAAATGTTTGTATCTTTTCTATGTTCATAGTGATCGAACACTGTTGTTCCTTTCATCTGAGTATCTGAAAAACCACCAAACCCTTGTTTCAGATATGTTTGGAAGGCTTATGCCGGGTTCGTCTCTTGTCCAGTAGCCATTCTGAGTGGAGATGGGGTTTTCAGGGAATTTTTTTTCTTTTCAAAGTTGTTAAAATTTGTCCTCTACAACCCCGTGGCATCGGATTATGTTTTTGGACACCACATTGTGAGCTCACGACCCTTATAGCAAAGATTTGAAATCTCTTAGTCAACCTAACCTGACTCTTTGACTAGATGGGGTGAATATGTTTCAGCTGGAAAGAAGAATAAAAGCATTGAATTATGAAAATTTTATGAATGTTCTCAATGAATGATTGTAAATATGAATGTTAGAGGAATAAATTCTGTCATTACGACTTATTTGTGTTTTGTGGGTGCAGTTAGAAGGCAGCGGGAAATTTTGCGTGAAAGGGAAAAGAGTGGGTCTCTCATTGAAGAGGGGCTGAAGATTTTGTAATAGGTACTTAGAGAAGCTTGTATCGATTTGTATACAACATTGTTGAGATTGGATAAAAGAAGCCTGATATTATTTATTCTTCATTTGTTTGAAGTTAATGAATTAGATTAGGGATTGGAAATGTAATGGTTACTTTATGTTATTTGACTAATGCAAGTTTGCTTCCTTACTTCCATCTTTTAGAGATTGAATAAGGATTCTATATGAATCATTCCCCCCCTCTTTTTCTATACCAAGTACTTGTTCGGATGGATAGAAAATCTTTGTTTTTTTTTTTTTTTTGGTCTTTTGATTTTAATCTATATTTCGTTCAGTTAATCTCCCTAGCGTAATGATCCTTCAACCAGTTTTATTTTGGTATGGGAATCTTGGACGAAGGCCTCGTAAGTGAGAAATGGTATGATGCCCCCCCTTTGACATACACTCCCATCATAGAACCGTAGATCATTTGCCTCAGGATGCACAATAAAAAGATTTATGATTGTGTATCCCGAAGCAAATTATCTATGATTTTGTGATGGGGGCGAATGTCAGAGGGGCTGTCAGAAAAATCATTATTCTATATTTTTATAAGATGAAAATGAAAATATTTAAACCATTCCAAAACTAGGCTAAGTTTTAAAGAATATATCATCTGATTTTAACTAGATTTTGGTGGGTAATAAAATGGGTCAAATCTAAATATATCCACATTCAGATCCAGATTTTTTTCCTTTTGCGTACACTGAAATGGGATCCGACCCATCCAAATTATTTGATACGGGTCAAACTGGATTAATTCTAGGCCCTTCGATATTTTTGCCTAGTTTTACGTTTTTTTTTTTGCAAGTTTATAATTTTGTTATATTTTACCATTCTAACTATTTCGTTTTATAAGAATCAATATTATAGAAATGAAAAAAAAAAGAACCCTCTGACATGCGCCATCATCACAAAATCATAGATTAGTTGCCTCGGGATACACGAGAAAAAGATTTATAATCATACGTATCCGGATGCAACTAATCTACTCTGTGATGGGGTGGGGTGGGGGTGAAAATCATTACACATAATAATAATAATAATAATAATAATAATAATAATAATAAATAAAAAGAATATTTTAAGAAACTTAAATCAAAATAATATAACATTTTGGTTCTCCATGGATCTATGATTAGATCAATATGATATCTAAGTAGGGTCAAAGGGCATTAAATCTTTAAATTTGGATCTACTCCAAGGATTCAAACACAACAAATTCAATTTTAAATTCGTTCTTATTTTGAGTCAAGTTTGAAGTCTTAATCCATTTTATGCAATAGAGTTAGGATATATTTGATTGCATGAAAAGTGAATTTTCATGAAATTTGAAATCCATGAAAAAATAATGTTAGAAAATAGGTAGGGTTGAAAAATTAAATTCTATTGTTTAATTTTACTTGGATAAAATCATAAAAAAATTATTTAAGATAGATGAAGAAAAAAAAAAAAAAGAAAAAAAGAAGAAAAAAGAAGATGAGAGGAGAGGGAGAGACTTGGAAAATGATAAGAGGGAGGGGGATGACGACAGCGACAACGACAGAGATGAGGGAAGGAGAAGGAGAAAAGAGAGAGAGAAAGAGAGAATGTAATCGGAAATAGTGATGACGGTGACAACAACGAGATTAATGTAATAGTGGAGATATGAATGAGAAAGAAAAAGAAGAGATTTTGGGAGTGAAAAATATAAGTTAATTTCACTTTCCCACCTATATGAGTGGGAAAGTAAAATTTACGTTTTGGTGGACTTTTTGATTATTGGAATGGAAAATCATTTTCATGAAAAAATACAATCAAGCACATGAAAAATGTTATTTTCTATGAAAACTGATTTTCCACCCTATTTTTCACGTGTAATCAAACGTACCCTTAAGAGGCAAGGTTGAACTTTCTGAACAAGGAGAAATTTCTAATTTTCATGAATGATGAAGGAGGTAACCAAACAATACCCAAAATATTGGTTCCTTATTCCATGTTATGTGATTGTTTTTCCATTTTTTCTTGTTGACGTTACTTGTTAGTCTTGCAAGTAGACTACACAGAAGAAAGAAACCTTCAAAGCTTCCATTAATGGCGGCCAGAGAAGAACCAAACGATCAGAAACCCAATAACAGTGTTACAGCTCCAATCTTCCTCGACAATGGCGTCTTACGTTCTCTCCTCTCTTACCCATCTCTCCTCCAACATCTTCAAACATCTCTTCCCTTAGTTTCCACCACAGTTCAATCCCCAATTCGCCAACACCACTCCATCAACCCTTCATCATCTCTACTTCTCATGCCATCTTGGTCAATTTCTCCTTCTCTGCCCTACATAGGTGTCAAGATCGTAACCTCTTATCCCCAAAATTCCTCTCGAAACTTACCTGGAATCCATGCAAGTTATCTCCTTTTTGATTCGATTACAGGAAGAACTCTAGCTGTAATGGATGGAACCGAATTGACACTCTGGAGAACTTCATGTGTGTCAGCTTTAGCTTCTAAATTCTTATCTAGAGAGGATTCTGAGGTTCTTGTGATGATCGGATCAGGTTCTTTAGCTCCCCATCTTATTAGATCTCATCTCTCTGTTAGACCCAATTTGAAAAAAGTGATTATCTGGAATCGAAGAGCAGAAAAAGCTCGAATCTTGGTTGAAAATTTGAAAAAAGAAGAGATGGGTGATGTTCAGATTGAGCATGGAGAGTGTTTGGAGGAGATTGTAGGGTTGGCCGACATTATAAGCTGTGCGACGAGTTCTGAGAATCCAATTGTGAAGGGTGAGGCATTGAAGGTTGGTGCACATTTGGATTTGGTGGGATCTTTTACGCCTTCGATGAGAGAATGTGATGATGAGGCTGTTAAGAGAGGAAGAGTTTTTGTTGATTGTGAGGCAGCCATGGTTGAAGCAGGGGAATTGGTGGGTGCTTTTGAGAGAAGGGTTGTGGAAGAGATTGGTGGAACATTGGTTGATTTGATTAAAGGAGAGAAGATTGGAAGGAGAGGTACTGAGGAGATAACTGTGTTTAAGTCTGTTGGTTCTGCAATTGTGGACATTGTAAGTGCTCAATTGGTGTATGAGACTTACTTGCATAAGAATCATCTCTGATTCCTGTTTTTCTTTCTTTTTTTACTGTCTTTTACATCCATTTGTGATCTGTTATGTTAGAATTGAGAAAGCTAGAGACTCCAATTCTCAAACATTTTTAGACTCTTATTGGATTATTTAACTTATATCTGTAAATGATCAGATTGGATCGTGTTGGCTTATATTGTGGTTTCTTTATGTTGTTGGCCTTTTCGCTTGCTTGTCAATGTGTTATATAGTTTTGTTCTTGTTTGGAAGGCCCTTAATCTCTGTATTACAATCTTAAGTAGCTAACTAGTTGTCCAAGATGTAGATTTTACCAGCCTGAGAATGAATGAATCTGTCGAATAAGCCTCAACATCCAAATTTTTTGCTACTCCCATTTTCAAGACATGAATGAATCACCCTTGTTCCTTCCAAGGTGTCATTTTTTGTGTGGCTTGCTTCCTTGGGGAGGATCCTCACCTTGGACAACTTGATAATCCGGGGATGGACTACCCCCAATTTATGCTGCTTATGTTTGAGGAATGGGAAATCTGCTAACCACATTTTAATTCATTGTTCTTTTGCTCAGGAAATTTGATTGTTCTTTCTGACCCGTTTTAAGGTTGAGTGGGTCTTCCCTTATTCTTTCTTTTCTCTTTTGAAAGGGTGGAGTTTTAATATCTTTTCTCTTAGTAAGAGACATCTTTGGATTATCCTTCCTTCAACCATTGCTTGAGGTCTCTGGAGAGAGAGAGAGAGAGAGAGAGAGAGAGAAACAAAGGGGGTGTCCCAAAACAAGGAAAGTACATCCCAATCGGTGATTATGGAAATTTTGGACCTTCTATGTCTTTGGTCGAAGTTGAACAAGGGCTATGTGGGAGTTTCATTCCAGGACTTTGTTTTCAGATGGGATTCCCTGTTTTTATTTTGTTTGTTTTTTATTTTCTTCTTTTTCCTTTTATGGGGTCCTCCTCAGCCACCTTTTCTTTCAATTAATAAAAAATTTACACTTGAAAAAAAAAGAAATGAATGAAAGGACTTAAAACTGGAATTCACAATTAGGATCAACAAAAGACATTAACACTACAGATTATGTGTACAAATTGTAACTCGAAATATCTAGTTTAAGGGAATCTTCCATGATAGATTGAATAAATTTTCAGGGTAGGGATTTAGAGTTAGATTGATCTATTGTAAAAAAACCTATAATCAAAGTTGTGCAGAGTGTTCTTCTTTTTTTTCTCCTTTCTAGGCATGTGTACGAGTGTGTTGTGGAGACGATACTTCAATGTCAGGTATTTGGACCCCACCATTTGCCAATCAAACTCTGCAGGATTTAATTCCTTTTACAATCTCTCTTTTTTCAGATTTTCCAAGTGTGTTCAATGCATAGCCACAGTGTCGGTCTCAGTTTAGGCACCTTAGAATTGGTTAAACCAGCATACAATAGTGAGAAAATAAAGCTTCGCAATATGGACCAAAAAATGGGAAGGCACTGGATTTCCAATTACCATCTGTATTTCACAAAATAACATATAGAAATTGCGAGTCTACGCAAGGAATTGCTGACCAGTTAAAATGTGGTTGTTAGTGCGCAAAGAGAATACAAAAACCACACAAGAAACAAACTGCAATGCAGAATCCTACACTGTCAGCATTCCTTTTGACGAGCTTCTTCTCGCTTTTGTGGCTTGGGATGAATCCTTGGGAACAATAGATCACGAAGTTGTCTCTCAGCACTATACTCTGAAGTGGCCTGTAAATAAATTTCATTTAGTACAAAATTGAAGAGTTCTAGCTGAGGACTCATCCCACCCATCACATTTCAAAATATGCTTGGCTCATGAGAAAGGTGTCGAATAATCAAAAAGCATCAGAACATAAGACAATACCTTTGGAGTCAAAATACATTCTACTAGGGCTTAGTCCTCTCAGTTTTGGGGGATAGGAATACAGTTTAGGCAATAACAATACAAGCTCCATTGAACTTCATATAAGTTTGGCAGCTATTCGAGTGAGTTAGGATCACCCTACAAAGTGATGTCTTCAAGTGTCTACCACACCCTCAGAAATTATAAATATTGTGTTTGAATAATGATTTTCTGACTTCCCCCTCCCCCATACTCTCCTGACGTGGTATGTGTTAGAACCATATTTTTTTTCTCGAGATACACAACTGCACATATTTATGGGGATGTGCAACTGTGTATCTTGAGGAAAGTCTATGGTCCTAGCACATGCCACGACAGGAGTGTGTGGGGGAGTATGTCAGAAGGGAGGGAGTCAGAAAATCAAGACTCTTTGTGTTTATCCAGTTTTTCATCTCCCAAGCCATGCAACAAGTCAACTCAAGAGGAGATTAAAGTGTAGTTAATGACATTTATAACTATTTTAGCGCTAATGTAGCAGGAGCTTGCCACTGACACTATTATATAGGAGCCTACATTGCGGTCATAGACACCACAATTGTTTTAGGTTTTCCTAAGAAAGTGTAATATTTTACTTCCTTAAAAGATTAAAGATCTAGAATCAAGGTGCGTATGGTGTTTTTCCCCCCATCTATAATAGAAAAAGTTTTATAAACCGATATCATTTGAGTAACAGTGCAAAAGAGGTTAGGAATAAAGTAAACATATAATCAGATGCTAGACAAAAAGTGCCATCACCAAGTAACAATTGTTACATACCCTTGTATTAAATGCAAATCGCAAGGTTTGGACTTGAGTTCCTGAGCAAACTCTCAAGTCAAAACCAAGGGAATCTACACCAATGAGTCTAGTATCCTGTAATAAAATCACAATGAAGTTTTAGATATCAGAGCTATCAATGAAGAAGGTTCACTCATGACATATCTAAACAGGACAACCCAGAAATGTTTGAAAGGCACGATAGACTTCGCATATGCAACTTTTCCAGTGACATTACATGCCAAGCATAACTATGTATGTTAATACCGAAATTAGGTTTCTTATTAGTCAATTTTGGCCATTCACAAATAGAACCCCAGGATGCATGCACTGCCAATGGTCACATGAACAATCAAGAAGAAGATGGATAGAACATACCTCAAAAGGCCATGAAAATAAAAAGTTCTTGATAATGAAAGGTGTTCCACATATGTTCATACAAATTCCAGGAAGTGGTAGCATATACCAACATATAACAACAGCAGCAAATATGAACAAGAGCAAAGAGAAGCAACAGAATCCAAGATTGATTCAGTATCCAAACTATGTATTTCAATATGGCACAGATGAAGATGTTAAGATCGGTGATTGGAAAGACTAAGAAAGATAAAATTACAAATGGAAGCATTCAAGAAAATGTAGTAGTAGTTCCAATTGGCGATTAACTAAAAAAAGTCGATTGAGATGGCTTGGGCACATTTAGCGAAGGAAATTACAGCCCTGATTAGAAGGAATATGCAAGTTGAGGGTGCTAAAAGATGTGGGTTGAGATAGTGAAAGCAGATATGAACAGACTTTCAATAATAGAAGACGGACATAATTGAAATGGAGGAACATAATTCATTCAGCAGATCCCAAATCTTTGTTATAAGGCTTCGATTTTGCATTAAACTTCCAAGAACTGCAAGGTGAATTAAACTTTAATGTCCCTTAGATTTTTGCATAAATCAATCAAATTTTACTGCAAGAGATGCAGAAGCTTATTGACAAGCATGATTGGGTATTACCTCTACTTGAAGACCCTTGATTCTCCAGCAGAGAGACTTGAGGGCTTGTATGGTCTTCTCTCCTCCAGCTTTCAAGCGGGATATAATTTTGGCTGCCGAATGTGCTATGGCATCTGGGTGAGCTTTCCGAAAATCTTGTACCTCCACAACAGTCTGTAGAAAAGTGGGAACAAGTTCATCATGAAGACCAACTCAGGGAGTTGAGTATAATGTTCCAACGATTTGAGATTAGGCATTGGTACATGTTCATTAGCTTGTTCTCTACTCAACTGATCAAGAACAAATACACAAGGCACTAAATTGGGTTTGCTGCTCAGTGCAAATCCTGGGATCTATGAAACAAACAAATTAATGGAAGAACTCAGAACATGCCTGATTTCCATGTGGAGAAACCAGTAGAATCTTAGTCATCTCTAGCTTGTAAAATGAAGTCCCAATTCGCAGATTTTCATCTTTCTCTAGTTCCACTGCCCAGATAGAACCATCTTTAGACAAAGCTCTGAAATCGGACTTATGTTCATGACCATTAATGCCAAGGTCATCTACATTGTCTTCCACAATTTTCCCGACCTGACTTGTATCATCATCATCATTATTAGTGCATGAATGGTCTGTTATGTTCTTCCGTATAACAGACTGCTCTTCAATAAAGGCAGGTCGTAGAAGTCCTTGGATAGCAATACCAGAAGAAGTTTGATCCATCCAATCCATAGGATCATCTGTTGTGACCTGAACAAGCATAACTAAGTTGCATGAATCATGACAAAATATGGTTAAAACTTTGTTACTTCGAAAATGCTAACAGGATCATAATCATTTGTTGGGTATTTGGAAGTAGCAAAATAGCCTCACTTTGGAAGGTAAGGATCACAATCTTCATAAGGTTATCATTTCTATTCTTGGGTTTATAATTTTCTGGTATAAGCAATTTGAGGAGTTTAAGTTCAATTCTCTCTCGATACGTTCCTAAAAAAATCCGATTCGTGCGGATTCTTCCCCCAACTAACGAAGAGATCTTGGCGGAATTGCCACATATGAAATTGAGCACAATTTTGCAAAGAAATACCGCACGTGTTTCTCGCGAAGAGATGGGAAACATGCTCAATATCATTTGATTGAATAGTTGACTCAGCTCCTTGTTGTTTGAAGAAACCCTCCACTTCAATTGGTCGAAGACTTTCTTTTCAATTGGGGAATGTTTGTAATGAAAATGAGTAGCGTCCATGGTTTTAAATCTCAAATTCTCGTCCGAGACCAATAGACACAACGTCTCACATCTGCAGAATCTCGCTAGATAAACGAGTTGACTTGGACAATATTTTGAAAATCCCGACTGAGTCAGTAAAACTTGTCCAAGTCAACCGGGAATTTGTATATTTAAATAAAAAATAATTAATATTTTTAGAATTTAAATTTTTACTATCTACATAAAATATGATTTTATAATAAAACATCGTCTAATCTACCTTACTTTATAAAAAAAATTATAATTATTTTCATATATATATATATGAATAAATAATTACCATCCGTGTTAAAGGGTTTATCTTGTCTAAGACAACTTGGTCTCGTCCGTGGACAAGACCAGACATCAAACCGAGATTGGAAACCATGATAGTGTCTCAGTGTGCTTTGAGTTCATTTCATATTTCCTTTCTTCTTATAAGGTAGGTCATCTTGTTTTATCTATATTTGTAGAAAAAGATGGAGTTTCCAACACGGGTAACAACCTCCATTTTATATATAGATCATACATAGCATGACACAATTTCATGTCAACCTTCCAAGAACATTTTCTATTTTATAACCATTTACCTCGGCCATCTTTTTGGCAAAGTACATCGGATGAGAAGAACGCATTGTCTCCAATTTCGCCCAATCCCCAAGTGTCTCATCATCCCCTTCATCTTCCTCATCATCATCAAGGATGGAAACCCAATCCTGCAATCAAAATTATGTAAAATAAGCTGAAGAATCCCAAATAGTTTATTTTCACCTCACCAACAAAGCCACTACAATTAATCCCAAAAAGAATCTTCACCTCATCCAGTTCATCGTCGTCATCACCATCTTCATCATCATCATCACCACCATCTTCAGAAATCTCTTCAATGCCAAAATCAGCTGATCCTAATTCCATCTCACTAAGCATTTCTGTGGTATCCAATCCTATTATTACTTGCTGCATTATACACAAAAATTAAAATTTTAAAAAATTAATTTAAAAGAAAAAACACATGAATGAGCGAAGAATCTGATTACCACAAAGTTGTTTTCAGTGGTAAGAGATTGCAGAATGTCTTCATCATCATTCACCTCGAAATAAATATCTGAGAGAAATACGAATCCCAACGTAAGAATAACTAAAAATGAGGATCATTAAACAGCAATTCTACAACTTACTTCCATTTTCATCTGATAAATAAGGCAAATCTGGCCAGAAAATGTTCTCGTGAACTTCATCATTAACCAATCCAGAAAACATTAGTGTTGCTTTGCTGTTTACCTGCATAAATGCCCAAAAAAACTCATTTTTTTCGACAAACAAAAAAAAAAAAATTACGAATCGATTTTCAATAACGCTTAAACCTATAATCCTAGATTCAATGAGAGAAGTATATCTACTCTAGTACCTCAATTAGAGTTCGAGTTGTTTCTGCTGCACTAAGACTTGCATCTTCGTTGTTCTCGGATGTTGATTCTTCAATTTCCTCATAGGGATGATAGTTCTGTGATTCATTAATCAGTCGAGGATCCGACTCTGAGCTTGAAAACTCGGATTTAGCTCGAATTCTGTTTTTGAGGAAATTTGTTCTTGATCTGAAAGAACAACTATCGATCAATCTCGGAGTTGACGCCGGACGCCGAGAAGAGAAGTGTACGCCGGTGGCGTCGTCCGAGATCCACCATGGTCGATAACCTGAGATGAATTGTCGAAAAAAGTAACGAAATTGTTGCAGAAGAGAGAGATAGAGAGAGAGAGTTACTTGTGATGACGAAGGAGGAGGCACCAATGCTGGTGGTGGCGGTGCGAGATCCAAGGGTCAGGGATGACTCAAACATCATCATTGCTGTTCTGTTCGGTATATCAGTTTGGGGCGAGAGTTTCTTGTGTCCTCTCTAGTAGTCTAGTTTAGATATGGTGAAATCTGAGTGTATCGGACATTGGATGAGAATCTGAGATAGGTGCGGATATGCCCGTAAGCCGTAAAGGCGTAAGTTAAGGAAATTTAAGGTGTTGATAACTAACATCTGTGTCGCGTGTTCGTAAATGCCAATTATTGCAGCGAGGCACACTCGTCTATCTATTTGTCTCCATCATTTGGACAAAAATCAAGTTCCACGTGTCTTACTCTCACCCTCACATTTAGTGGACCAAAGCTAAAGTCATTCTAACTTGTTTAAGGCAATCCACCACCAAAGTCATAGCAAAAACAAGTCTTTGTAGGGTAATTGTCATTGCTTATGAACCCGATCTTGGGTGATTTATCCATGATCAGGATGAAGCTTGGGTGAAACTAAGTGGAAGTCTGAACCAACTGATGTTGAAGAATTAATGGATGAGTTGTGGTTAGAGGTGAAATGTCGCTCGAACCCACAGCTAATTGGTTTTCCCCCAAATGGATTGAGGTGCAACAGTTGAATGGGGTAATATTTACCTTTAAATCAATTATGAATCATTGGAAAATTACCAAAATGAGGGTTAATTTTTTTTATTAATTACAAGAAATTTTTTTTTTTTTTAATTACTAAAAACGATGAATTGCCCAAGTTTTAATAACTTATTGGATAATCCAATGAGTTTTGTAGTAGATAACAGGCAATTCAACTCGTTGAAATTAAGTCATTTTTACTAAATTCTAAAAAAAATTATTTTTTTAATAATTAAGATAAATTTTGAAATTTTGAAAAAATTTCACATATTATTGGAAAAATTGCTCTCGTGGCAAAAAGTTTTCTTTCTAAATAGTCAATGACTTTTAGGAGTTAGCTCCATTGATTAAATCCCTCTTTTTAATCAAATTGTCATAATTGAAATGTTGAAATTGTCCTAAATATTTAAATTCATTATTTTTTATTAAAAAATATTAGATTTCCGGCATCCCAATCGAGTTTTGGAGATTTTATTCCAATGAAAAGAATTTGAGAAAGAAGAAGAAATCATTTTGAAGATGTAAGTAAAAAAATTAAGGCTTTTTTTAACTTTGTTGTTTTGTTTTTGAATAAAAATCAATCAAGGATATGATTCTTTTTGTTTTAAATTATCTACACAAGTCGTTATATCAAGTTTTAAGTCGATCTTTCCATGCATTTTAGTTGAAATAACTTGAAAAAAATGAAAATGAGTGGGTCTTACAGCATCAAAGTTGATAATTTTTATTGTCAAGCTCACCAATTTTATTTATTGTTAAGCTTGCCAGTTTTAATTATTATCGAGCTCATTATTTTTTATTGTCGAGATCGACAATAATTATTGTCAAGTTTGACAATATAAAAAAAAATGTCGAATTTGAAAATAAAAATATTTAACTCTATAATAAAAAAATCTTAAAAATCTGGCCCTATTCTCTCTATTTTTAACATTAAAAAGTCTACTAATTTTTATTGTATTAAAATTCTAATAATACTAAAAAAAAATGATAAATCCTTCAACTTATCATATCCCCTTACTGCAGTGCTCGAAACAAGCCTTCCTCACTCCTCACCTACCCAACACTCTCTTCCGGTAGTCTTCAGCGTTTTCCGGTAACTTTCTTCACTTTTATTCACAACCAGTAACCGGTAACCGGTAAACCCACCAGTTTACTCTTACATAGAAGCTTTTAAATAATCCATTTTCCCCTAATAATTCTGTTTGGGAGAAAAAAAAAAAAAAAAACTCAGTAAATCTTTGTTAAATTTTCACGTTTTTTAGGATGCTTAGTCTGAGATATTCTCCTGCAATTCTAACAAGAAGATTAGAATCAATCAACATTTCTGGAAAATCAAACAGTGTTGTGGTAATTTTCCTTTAAAAATTGCTACTCTCTTCATCTTTATTAATTCTGTTTCGGTTTCTCTAAGTTTATGATAATTTGAAGAAATTCAAACATGAAATTTATGATTTTTCTCAGGTATGTGCTGCGAAAGGACCTCGACCGAGGTATCCTCGAGTATGGAAATCTAAAAATAGAATAGGAACTATATCCAAGTCAGAGAAACTTGTCACATGTGTAAGTTTTTATTTAAATTCTTATTTGAAGTTTGCGAATTTTTAGATTATTTGAAGAACAGAATCGTTTTAATTAATTTATTTATTTTATCACCTTTATATTTTATTTTTCATGGAATTTAGGAAATAGTGTTTCCCCTCTTAATTTGAGTAAAGGGTTTGTCAAATTTTAGATTTATTTTTTTTATGGAATTTAAGAAATATTGTTTTCCCTCTTAATTTGATAAGATAATGTTGGTTAGGAATACCCTTTAACACACTCATGGCCATATAGATAAACGATTTGTTTAAATTTTATAGATTTATTTAATCAATTTTAGATTTATTGTTTCATGGAATTTAAGAAATTGTGTTGCCTCTTAATTGATAAGATAATGTTGGTCAATAATAACCTCAACCCATGGTTGTGTAGATAGAATGTTTGTCGAATTTTAGATTGATTTTTTCATGGAATTTAAGAAATTGTGTTTGCCTCTTAATTTTATATGATAGTGTTGATCAATAATAACCTCTACCCATGGTCATGTAGATAGAATGTTTGTCGAATTTTAGATTTATGTTTTCATGGAATTTAAGAAATTGTGTTTGCCTCTTAATTTGATAAGATAACATTGGTCAAGAATAACCTCAACTCATGGTCTTGTAGATAGAATGTTTGTCCAATTTTAGATTTTTTATTTATTTATCAATTTTAGATTTTTTTTCATGGAATTTAAGAAATTGTGTTCACCTCTTAATTTGATAAGATAATGTTGGTCAAGAATAACCTCAAACCATGTTCTGTCAAAATTTTTTTTTTTTTTTTTCATGGAATTTAAGAAATTGTGTTTCCCTTCTAAATTTGATAAGAAAATGTTGGTCAAGAATAACCCTTGAATTCGGGTCATGGTCATGTAGATAAAGGAATTGTCAAATGTCAAGGAGGAAGTCTATGGAGCTCTTGATTCTTTCATTGCTTGGGAATTGGAATTCCCTTTAATTACAGTGAAGAAAGCTTTGAAAACTCTTGAGAATGAAAAGGAGTGGAAACGGATAATTCAGGTGATCGGTTTGTTTATTTTCTTCTCTTTAGTAAGTGTTTTGTACTTGTTGAAGAATGTTGTTTGGGGTTGTTGTAGGTGACGAAGTGGATGCTGAGCAAAGGTCAAGGAAGAACAATGGGAAGCTATTATACGTTGTTGAATGCATTGGCTCAGGATGGAAGACTAGAAGAAGCGGAGGAACTTTGGACTAAATTATTTTCAGATAATTTAGAAAGCATGCCTCGTGTCTTCTTTGATAAAATGATATCGATTTATTATAGCAGGAGCATGCATGAAAAGATGTTCGAGGTATTACTCCCACCCTACTATCGATTTTATTGAATGTATATATGTATTGGTCATGATCCCTTGACTCTTAAGAATGGCTCATGAAAAAAACACACAATCCCAACCCTTAAAATGCAAAATCCAATGGTTGAGATTTATCCTTGTGATAAGTATCTTTGAGATTTGTGTTATCAAGAAACTCATAAATCTCAACCATTGAATGTATATATGTATTGGTCAAGATCCCTTGACTCTTAAGAATGGCTCATGAAAAAAACACACAATCCCAACCCTTAAAATGCAAAATCCAATGGTTGAGATTTATCCTTGTGATAAGTATCTTTGAGATTTGTGTTATCAAGAAACTCATAAATCTCAACCATTGGATGTTGTGTTTAAAGGGTTGGGATTATGTGTTTTTTTCACGAGTCATTCTTAGGAGTCAACGGATCCCAACCTTACATATATACATATATATATATATATGAATGTATGCATGTATAATGTGTTCTGTAATTTTTCTTCAATGCTAAATGATATAAAAAGAAAAAGACGTTTACATTGCACGGTTTGTCATTCTCATGAACTACTTTTGGGAGTTTGAAAACAAACTCTTTATTCCCATGAAATGTGGTGCTTAGAAATGAATCTGAATGCATAAAACCCATCGATGTCTCATAGCCAGAAGCGACTCGCTTCTATTCTCGTTGGGATTGGATATAGATGGGGAATCTATAGATCGTAGTAGTTCGCCAACCTCTCTAACTAACATACGATACAATTTCACTTCACGGCACGGCAAAAAAAAGAAAGAAAGAGCTTCGCTCGGTTGGCCTTCCTACGCTGACGAATGCCTCCTTTCTCTTCTCTGAAGTCTACAACAAGTGGGAGAGGCAGGATTCGAACCTACGTAGAAAAACTTCAACAGATTTACAGTCTGTCGCTTTTGACCACTCGGCCACTCTCCCCTTCCCGGGCCTTTCACTGTTAGTAAGACATAAGGATGAAAAAATAAAGATTTCTGATTTAAGTCTCTGGTCTTTTATACCATGGTGGGTCAAAACGTGTCTTCCCCCACTAACCTGCGTGGCCTATGGAAGCATCAGTGTATCCCGAACTTCACTCTTTACAAGCATAACTAATCAGTGGACGTATAAATATAGAGTTTGGCTTAGTGTTGAATTACGACCTATGAATGGCAAGTTCTGCCTGTTTTGGTGCCACCAGATCATATATTGAAAAGGGGGCATTCCTTCCAATTCTAGTGTTACCATCTCTTCATGCAGTTGGCATACTATATATGACATAAAAGTTTTAGGTGTTCTATTGACATGCATATGGCTCGTCTCTATCATGGTGTGCCTATCTAAAGCAATTAAGGTGGTACTTAATCAGATTCAATGACTCCAATGAGTCCTAGTAGGCATGTTGCATGCCTTTGGATTTGTACAAATCAAAATTTTATCTGACAACTATGAGGCTTCATATTGGCCTTCTACTTAGCCCTTTGGATGCTCATTCGGGGATTTTTGTCTATGAGTCAGGATCCAATACGGTGTCCGTTCCTATAAAATAGGTTTGATGTCATCATGGCATGCTTTAGTTGGTGTTTAAAACACCTTGGCTCCTAATCAAGCCATTCACGCAGCCCAATGTGTTTGTTTCCTAATCAAATTGTGCCATGTAGACACTGTTCAAATCTATAGAAACGGGACACCGTATGGGATATCGACTCTTTGTTTATAACCTTATAACTTGCAGTAGACTAGAATCTCTTCTCCTTTTCTGAGTGTTTACCAAATATCCTGCTTGATTACTCCCGTATAGTTAACCTGTACACATTTGTCCATTCTTATAATCCAAAACCAAATACCTCCCGTATCTAAAAGTCGTCCAGTCGAGGAAAGAAGGAATGGAATTGTTAAAAGTGAAAACGGATCCATTATTCCTTCCACCGAACACATTTGTAAAGTAAATTATTTTTCTCTCCAGTGATCTCATGATTCCACCACCAAGCTCTCTTTTTGTCTCTGCCTCCAAGTTCTACATTTTTCCTCCTTTTAGATTCTACTAACTTATTTTTAGTTATTTTATTTTATTTTATGCACTCTCTCTCTTTTAACTTAAATATTTGTAACATTTTGTTTATGTTGTGTGGTTAGACTCTTTTTTCGTTTTTCTGCCATGTTAAATTCGTTTATTCTTTATGTGTTGGGCGGTTCAAATTTTTACTGCATCAGGGGATCTTAGTTTTTACACATTTACCCTTGTAGGTATTTGCTGACATGGAAGAGATTGGTGTCCGACCAAACAATTCAATTGTGAAGATGGTTGGAGATGTATTCCAGAAGTTGGGAATGCTAGAAAAATATGAGAAGTTAGTGAAGAAATATCCACCCCCAACGTGGGAATATCGATACGTCAAAGGAAAACGTGTGAAAATTCGAACTACGAGTTTAAATGAATCCAATGGAGCACCAAACAAGCTTTTTAGTGAATCTGATAAGGAGGATAACAAGCACTTAGGTGAAGTTAACGAGGAATCTAACGACAGCACAAATGAATTTGTGATTGAGTTGACCCAGGAAGCTGACACCAATTCAACTCTTCTTGACAAGTCAGAGGCATCACTGTAAGTGGTTCGAGCTAACAACCACATTCCTATAATCCTGCACTGTTGTGGCTACATCTTGCAACTAAGAGGTTCTTGATGCAAGTGTCAGAAACTATTGTACCCATATTATGAGATTGTTATGGAAATACAGCCACATTTAAATGTTAATATAAGCCTCTTTTTCTTTTTTTGATTGCAAACACGATAGCAGTTCTTACATACTTATAATGATCGACCCACTTTTTATAATGAAATTATATATTACACATCAATGAGGATAGAATTGAAAAAAATCAAAAATCAAAATTTAAAAAGGAGTTATGCTGGAGTGACCTCATCGCACATCTTGATGTGACAGTGGATAGGAACCATAGATGCTTTTTCACTCATATCTTGAGGAAAAACATCTATCGTTCTCATACAATTTCACATCAGAGTGTGCAATATGAGGTCCAATCTTGAGGTCACTTCAGCATTATTCTTAGAAAAGAAAAATAAAAAGACCATCTCACTCCACTAACAGGAAGGATTGGAAAGGAGTGCAGTCATTCAAAGGGAATGATAAACCGCATCCTGAGGCACCATATTTAATTTCATTCTCAAGTGATTAAAAAAAAAAATTTAACAATAAATTTGGCAACATGTTCTCTTTTTCATTAAGCAATTAGGCCTCCTTATCGATCACCAATCCTCCGTTCCAATCTAGATTGATCTATGTTGGGAGCTGGGGCAACATAACAAATATCGTAGATTTCGAGTAGGGGTATTTTTAAATTACTACTGGTCACGATAGACTAGAATAGCGTAATTTATAACTCACGCCACACAGTCAACTTATTCATGTCAAAGAAGAAGAAAAAATACATAAAACTGAGATAACTATACTGTTGTGATGGAATCTAAATATTTCCACCAAATTAAAAAAGAAAACTCATCTCTCTTACATAGAATAGAAAGAACAAGTATTTCACTCTTCATCTGAGCCTGAGCCCGAACCTTCGGAACTTGACCCGCTGCCCTTACCATGGGCAACACCATTGGCTACTGCACCATTTTTCTTTGTATCCCGTGCATCCTCTCCATCATCACTGTACTCACTCTCGTAATCATCATATCCCTCTTCTTCATCTTCTTCTTCCTCCTCAATCCCATCTTCTGGAATTGGTCCCTCTTCTGGCACAAGGCCTCCTCTTGTTCCTGCTCGGCTTCGTTTCAAAACCTTCACCTTCAAGTTGGTTTTCTTGTCACAACCAATCCACGAATCACACAAACAGTAGGCCGTAAGGTTGTAGTTCCCTTCCGGAGGTGCTTGGAACTTTTTCATCACCAGCCGCGACCCATTCTTCACTTTCTCAACTGCTTCTCTAACTGTGATGCTTATCTCCTTTACACTTGCCCCAGAACCCTCCTTTGCCTCCTGAATTGCCTTCGATGCGGCTGTAATAGCCGCAGCCTCATCTGTGAAGCTAACTTTCTGGGATATCCATGTCTCATTTGAGACAGAATCAGCAAGCAGTAACCAGAAATTCTCTTCTTTGTGGAATGGGAAGTAAGGGGCGTGGGGGAGCGCACCAATCAGGCCATTCCTGCGTTTAAGTGTGACCCAAGCATGCATTGTGACGATGTCACCCTCTTGTATTCCCTCTTCGCCTTCTGTCTCACATGTAATGTCAATTGTAATGGAAGGCATCATTTCAAGGACAACCTCTACATCTTGGACTTCGACTTCAGAGAACCCAGCAGCTTGAGTCAGAAGCTCGGCACGCTCCTCCAGGTTCATGTCGCACAGTTCTTGAAATGTGCGCACCTTCTACAAATATGTTAAGATTTAGGAGTGCACACTCAGAATGAACAAAACACAACAAAAAAGACAGCATATCTAAAAATGCCTGAGCTCTGAAATAATGCTGGTTCATGATGGCAGTTCATGCCAGACTAAGACTTGTGTCACCCAAAATCATAGAGTGACAGTTCTCCAATTTTTTGAAAAGTCGCAATTAATCCATGATTCTTTCCATTAGCGATTCAATCCCAACCTATTTGCAAAGCTTTGAAACATATATTTTTATATTATATTTAATATTAAAATTTGTAATTTTGTTTAATTTTATGTTAACATATGAAATATACATTTTATATTACCCATACTAGAAGGTGACGTGCAAACGCACATGTCTATGAAGGGCTTATTTGTAATTTAAAATATTAATTAAAAGTAAAAAAAGGATAATTTTCTAAGTTTAAAAACTAAGGTGATTTTAGGGACATGGGATTGCAATTTTATTGGGTTTTGACTAAAATAACCTTGATTATATTAATTTTAAATGTTAAGGTGCGGGCATTTTCAGAATCCAAATTTTGGTGTCAATACACTTCTACTCTGCCTTCTCCTTATAGTGGTAAAAAAGTAATAGTAAATTTTTATCATTCCCAATATATTCCCCAGACTCTAGCACCTTTTTACCAAATTTTCCCATATCCCGACTATGCGGATGAATAGATTGCCTTCCTGAAAAGGAGTAGCAACTATAGATGATATCAACTTACCTTGCGAACAATCTTTTTGAAAATGGCCGTGCTAAAGTGTGGCAACTGGAGAAATGGTGCAATGCCTTCAGTGGATGCTCCTGATGCTTTTCGTGCACTAAGAGGAACAGCCTGCATAATGGTACATAAGAAATGGTCCTATAGTCAGTAAGGAATAACAGCAGAGTTAGCAGAGCAAGGCTTAACACGGGAAAGGTAGGAAGAGCTGAAGTTCTGCCTATGAAATAATATCAACCATACTCTCTAATTGACAAAGCGATGCAAGTGCTCCTTAACAATGAGAAGTAGGAAATTTTAGAGGTCAAAAAATGCTAGATAGATGTGTAAAGGTTTAGGACACTAATGACATAATCATAATGATAATACTGTGTACATGTAGACTAGCAGTAGTCAACTTTGCAAAATAAATCTCAAGAGATTCTTCTAAAACTGGTTAGTCAGGAAATTATATAGATTCAAACACAAGGACAAGGGACTTGCTACGGTGCTACAACTCAAAATTTGTATTTTTATAAATCATTTATAGAAAGGAACTAAATTGAAATGACAGCATTTCAAGATTTATTAAATGAGAGAAACCATATTTAATAAGTAGCCCCTCCAAAAAGGTACCTGAATGATACTTTGAGAAAGCTCAACCACCCCGATTGCAGGCCTGAGCCATCCATGTCCCAGAGGAGTGCGTGGTATAACTGCTATCTGAATGCACAAAAAAAAACATTAATGGGGAAAACTACTGATTTCCACTGTATATATTGATAATAAGAAAACCAAAAATGAAGCTATGGGTTACAAGAGAACTGGTGAGAATGAGCTTCCAATTTATTCTCATAACCTCTGTCTGTTTTTGCTTTTATTATCATTATTATTATTTTTTTTTTTTTTGTTTAATATATGAAATATACATTTTATATTATCCATAAGTAATAGTATTTATTTTATCTGATTTTTATCCACGACTTAATTTGTCGATTTCTTCCGAATTTTTTCCCTTGCCAAAATTTTCCAAAATTCTGATTTCATCACTATGCTTTCAAGAGATACTATTTCTAGTTGGCAAGTCTAGGGCACATCAAAATTACCTTCATTAGTTCTTCGAGCAGGCGAGGTGCGAGTTCAAGCACACGCCTGAAATCACCCCGCAAAGTTGGAGATAAATCTGCTGTTTCTCGAGTTAACTGAGCTTGAATCAACAATTCAGTCTGAACAGGACAAAGGCATACAAGGTTGTGAACCACCAATTAAGGATGAGAAAAGCTTATCGAGAAAAAGTCAAGGATTAGAGCAAAAATGAGTGCATAATTGCATGCCGACAGGTCATGCAAAAAAAAAAAAAAAACTACCTGAACCAAGCATGGATGCTGCTTCCAAAACTTTGCTTGCTCTTGCCGAATGTTCTTAAGGTCCAGGTTCAACTCACTCCTGACTAACCTGAATAGTTTCTGACGAGGTTCAGCATCAATTCCACGAACTGGAATTTCCATGTATTCCTCTGCCTTAATAAATAGATCCATAACCTTGCTGTATCATTATAGAACCGTCAGGGAAACAAAAAAGAAAATCCATAACACAGACTGAACGAGTAGCACTAAGTCTACGATATGTGATGATATTCCATTGTAGACTAAAATCTCAAGATCGTATCTTTTTCCTGATAATTGCATACCATCTAAACTATGTGAAAACGAGAGAAATAGTGTCTAGATGAAAAATCTCAATAATCACAGACTACATGTGTATTGTTTACATATGGGCATCATTACTCATTTAGGAATCAGACCAACAACCAGCCCTTCCACATACAGGATGCAAACATTCAGAGCAATAATATGTGCTTCTCTAATTTGACAACAAGACGTTACAAACTACACACGCAAAACTGATACTAATCAATTTTTCAACAAATGTAAGCAGTTCATGTTAAGGTAAGATTTTTAACGACCAATTACACTTGAAGAAATAACCATACCTTGGGGCCAAAGAAGGTTTCATGAAGCGAAAGTATGTTGACAACGTTTGATGCATGACATAGTTTCCAGTATATTTTGATGACCTTGAGAGATAAATAACGGCCATCATCAAGGGCAAAAGAATACAAACTCCAACAATCCCCAGTAAAAGTATTCCACCAGATGCCCCATCAATGTTTAGCAAGAACTGAGGGAGAGCTATTCCCATTTGAAGTCCCTGAATCCAAGAAACAACTGGATGGTCATTTATTTTCCCTTATTCCTTTTTTTTTCCCCCTTTTCTTCCATTACTATATAAAAATAAATAAATAAATAATTACTATACATTCATTTGGTTTCAAATGAATTAATCCTAAACACTTTCTTCATTTTAGAAGTAAAACATGAAACCAAAGGGATGGTTTCCCACTTCCCTGGGAGAGAAAATTATCCTACCTGCCTGCCATCTGGATGGCCATATTTTTCAAAATTCTCACGTGAAATAGGATCTGTCAAGGCCTGATAAGCCTTAGATATGAACTCCACAAAGTATGTGTGGGCCTCTGAAAACATAAAAGCAACTGTTAGTAAGCATAGGTCGTACCTTAAAGCATCAAATTAATTTCCAAATCTAAGGAAAGAAACAATAAACTGAAGAAATAGAACACCTTCAACCTGGATCTGGGTTTTTATCAGGATGATATTGAATGGAGAGTCTCCTATATGCTTTCTTTATTTCTGACTCTGAAGCACTACGCTCTAATCCAAGAATACTAAATGGCTCAAATGGTTGGACCTGTAAAGAAATATGGCTGTGAGAGAGAGTATCCAGACATTAATAATATAGAGATTACAGTGGATTTTATGTTTCTGATCTGAGAAAGAAAAATTTATGTTAGGAAAATGATAAACTTCTGAAATAAACAAAACCTGATGTTGATAACCCATGCCTATAAGCAAGTAATGCAATCAAAGGAAAAGATTGGGAAAAAAAACCTTGTTTCTCCATAATACAATGGGAGGACCACGGTTATGCAAAGAATTCATTCAAAGCAAAAGACAAAAGAAACTAGAATCATTGTAGAAATGATGAAAAACAAAGCAAAGGATTGATTTTTTGATTTTTTTGAAACCTCTTTATTTCTACAAATCTTCAAACTTTAAACTCTCAATTACACAATACAAAGAGAAGATCAGAGTAAAATAAAGAAAAGACAGAAAAACCTGGGATCCTTTATGGATTGATGGAGAATTAAGCAAAAGATTAAAAAAATGGAAACCTCTTTATTTGTTGAAATCTTCAAAAATAGAACTCTTTAAGAAACCCTAAAATTTTCTCTAATCTTGGTTTCAAAAATTGACAATTCATGAGAACCAACGATTTAGACAGTCAAACCATGGGAGTATATACCAGATCTTAATGAACCTGACTGATGTTTTTAAAAATCCTGGTTGGGCCTGGTCTAATAACCATTCTAGTCCGGTTTCTAAAACACTGGTTTGAATACATTCTTCTGAAGAAATCAACTTCTGGGACAATCACACAGGTAATTTTGACAGGATTTTAAAAAAAAAATTTATTATTATTTTGCTTAGAGATTTTGACAGGATAGTAATAGCTCCTTTATAAAAATGAATGAAACCTTTCAAAGGCATAATTTATCACACAAACACATTATTAGCTAATTTTGCAGTTAATTTCAATGTTTTTAGCTATTGAAGTGCAATAACAGGTTGGAATATCAAGAAACGTCTATCACACCTCGCGGTTTATGTGTTTGATGTAATAAACCAGAAAGCCCAAGATGACCCAAAGCAGCACAAGTGTCATGTTACTGCATGTTGAGAAGTTCGAGATCTGCCAAAGGAAACAAAAATATGAAATTAAGGGATGAAATAAGTAGAAAAGAAATCACATTTAATCAAATGACGCAACTCTTCAATTTAAATGAGAGAGAGAGAGAGAAAACATATCAATCGAAAAAAAGAGAAATCTACCCGTTTAAATATGGATTTACGGTACTTTCCCGAGCGTGCACATTCAGAACATTGACAATGGATGCTCTTTGCCTTTTTCGAAGCAGCGCGGCATAACCTGATTATTGTGTAAGGCACTAAAGGCAATGCCATTATGGTCAAAATGAAGATTGGGAATAGTGAGCTGGTCTCTTCCGATGCAGCCATGGAGACCCTCTGTTTAGGAAAGCTTTTATATGGTTAGTATACCTGCAGAAGAACTTCTAGTGAGACTTTATAATGCAAAATAAAAATCCCACGTTTCATGTCATACGCAACTTCATCGACAGTACACAAATGCAAATATTCAACTATGAAATAAAAAATGATAAAATTAATTCCACCAAATTACAATGTCTCATAGCACCTTGAAAATTAGAGAGGAATTCGAATGATTTGGATATTAATATTATTACGATTACTATTATTATGGCTACCTTTTCTTGAGAAGATTATTAAGGAAATGAATAATCCATTGGATACAGATAAAAGATCATTGAAGTGGCACTCAAGTAAGCAGTTTTTGGTTAAATTCTTGTATTGGGAAATAGCTCCTAATGTTCTTGCTTTTTCTCAGTGTAGGCTATGCTCATTTAGAAAGCTCAAGTCCCTTAATAAGTTTGTTTCTTAGTGAGGAGTGTTGACAATGATGCTTGAAAAGCTTCTAGTTCATCACCATAGATCACTTGATAAGTCGTTGCTTTGCCATCCCCAACAGGTGCATCATGTGTAAATCCACTAACGAATCAGTGGACCATTCCCTTATAAGCTGTCTTTTTTTCTCAGGCAGTTTGGATTGGATGGTCTCCAACTTAGTTTAGTTCTTTTGAAGTTAGTTAGCTAAGGTTTTCTTGAAGAGAGGAGGGTGGTTGTGGAAGTTCATTCTCGTAACTCTAGAGAGAGCAATATACTAAGTCAGCAAGAAGTTCGCAAAATATGAGATTAGTTATTCCGCTCTTGAGAAGCCTTGTTGTGCTTTGGTTTGGGCTTCACAGCGACTGCACCACCATCCCCTAAGCTACTAAACGTTGTTAATCGCGAGGATAGATCCGCGCAAGGATAAACCGTTCTATTAATTTCCTTCAATAAATTTTTTCTAATTCTCAAGAATCACTTTACATCAAATTTCCACCATTATTTATAAGAGGGAAAAATTTATTTCCAAGTTCCTAAGTAACTTAGGACCTACAAAGTTTCTACTGAAATCCCATTAACAACTCAATTTGTCATTAATAACATCATCAACATCTATCCTAAAATTCAATTTCCCATCAACAGCAAATTATAGAAATAATAAAAGACCAAATATAGGTCTCATAAATTTACTAAAACCCTAAAATAACCATATCACCTCCATAGATCACAAAATAGTGGGGGGGAAAACTATTGAGAATGCAAGAAAAACAAACAGATCTTGAATCCGAAAATACGAAAAATCCAAAATTGAACCCTAAAAACAAAGTTTTAACGATTTTAAACCCAAAATCCAAGCATACATCGAAATGGGGAAATTTTGGTTATCCAAAATCCGCATAAAACAGCGAAAACCTAAATCAGTACACACATCGAACCCTAAAACTGAATCAAAATAAAAATTAGACAAAACTCATCATCAAATCTAAACAAATCATTAGACTCAAAACCCTCTCCACACGAATTCATAAACATACAAATCTAAAACAAAAACAAAAACAAAAATTGAAAAACACACCTTCGAGATCGAAACTGAGGCTGAGATCCCTTCTTTACTCTTCCAATTCTACCTTTCCGTGCGGCGGCTTAGATAGAGAAGCGGGTGGGTTCGGTTTTGTTGTATATAGTTGAGTTGAGAGTTGGGACTAAGGGTATGTTTGGTATCACTTCAAGTCTGAAGTCCTGTTTTCTGAAATTTAAAATCTGAAATATTATTTTGAAAAAATTATTTATTTATCATTTTTAAAAACTTCTAATTATGGATAAAATTTTAAAATATAATATTCTTTTTGACAATATTACCCTTTTATAATTCTAATAAATTGTTAATCAAAAATATAATATATTATGCATAATAAAATCATCCACACATTTAATTTCAATTTCTAACAAATCAAACACCTCAAAAGTATTGTTTTCAAATAAAATTTTTATTTGAGAAATTATATTCCAATAAGGTAATACTCAAATAATAAACAATCATTCATTTTCTAATTGAAAAATATATGATTTTAATATTTGTATAAAAATATAGGGTTTTCAAACACAAAATGAAATAAAGGAGAGAGACCTTGACAACACAGTTTTAAAAGAAAAAGAAGTAGAAAATAAATGAGAAATAGAAAAGTTAAAAGTAAGGGTTTTAGGGTTCGTATAAAGAAATGACAAGTGATAGAAATTAGGATTTTGAGGAGGGCATTTTAGGAATAAAAAAATCAAATTTCACGAGTTTCATCCAGCATCCCTCCATCGTTATGAAGTCTGAAATCTGAACAAAATAAACGGAAATAAAACTTCTAAAGTCTGAATTTTAAAGGTGGATCACCTCCATACAAACTTCAAAAGTGTTACCAAACGCACACTAAAGAGTTGAGAATTAAGATTGAATCGTAAAAACATGAACAAAAAAGCCTACTCTTTTTATTTGATTTTCAGCTTTATCCCACATAAATAAAACATGCAATAGAATATTTAAGGTTAAAAGAGTTATTTAATTCTTTGATTTGATGATAACGTGCCTAGGTTTATTTTTAAGACACCAATCTACAAATTTTATAAAGAATAAGGTGTGAATATTTTTTGACTTTTTTTTTCTTGGAAAAATTACTTAAAGGACTTGGCGTGGGGTTTTTTTTTTATTTTTTCATTTAAAAAATTGGATTTTCAACATCCCAAACAAGTTTTAGAGACTTCATTTTGTCGAAAAGGATTTAAGAAAGGAAAAAAAAAATCATTTTCAAAGGTTTTTTCAAGCCTTTTGAAGACATATGTAAAAAGTTGGGATTTTTTCAAAATTTTATTCATTTTTTGATGAAAATCAATCGAGGATGATTCTTTTGATATGAAATCATCTAGACAAGTCTTTATCTCAAGTTTTTAGTCGATTTTTACATGTATTTTAGTCGGGGGGAAAAAAATTTGAAAAACAAGAATGAGTGATCAGCGTCAAGTTCACCACTTTTTAATGTCGAGTTCAAAGTTTTATAAAAATTGTCGAATTCAACAATAAAAAAATTCAAACTCGACAATAAATAAAAAGTGGGGAGTTCAACAATATAAATGTTTACATTGACAATAAATAAAAAGTAGTGAACTCGCCAATAATGAGTGGCCATCAAGAAAAGAAAAGTTTACTAAATGGACAATCAAGCTACTACCCAAAACTTAGGCACTATTTAGAAAGAAATCCTTACGACAAAATCCTTTAAGTGATTTTCTCTTTTTCTTTGGGGGTGTGGGGGCACAATTCTCTTTTTATTTTGGGAAAATTATCTAATTAACTTTGACGGAAGATTTTCTTTCTAAATATCCTTTAACTTTTGGGTCTTGATATTTCAATTAGTAATCTTTTTTTTCTTTCTTTCTTTCTTTCTTGGTATCCCTTTTAAATCTTCGAGGTCAGTCATTAAATCTTTGAGTTCAACCTTTTACGAAGTCAATCTCAACGCTTGAATGTCATTGAGATCGGTGATTTAAATGATTCATCTCAATAATTTGAATTGTTGCTCTCGATGATTTGAATTTGACATTTTATCGGGGTGACGGGGCATTAAGAAATAAATATTTTACCAACCATCTTGAAGATAGGGTTCATTTAGAGAAAGAAAACATAAAAAAGAATCGCAAGTCCACTAAGTAATTTTTCCTTTTATTTTTCTTTTGAACGTAATGATTAAAGAGAACTGAAAAAATGAATAAGCTTCTAATATTACATGGAACTATAGTAACAAAAAAACTCAATTTTTTTGGAAATTTCTCGTTTAAGAAGCATTTTGTACCCCTCACAATCAAAACAATATATATGAGAAGCGTTCGGGGGCCTTAAAATGAGCCAAACATTTTTGTGAGGATGATATCTATGGTGAAAAGATCATCCTCACCAAAAATCAGCTCATGTTGAAACTTCTAACCCTAGTTTACAAGTTAAAGAATCATGGACCATCCGTTTTTGGTAAACCACTTTTTATGGGATTAGAAGTTTCGGAATGGGCTGATTTTTAGTGAGGGTAATCTCCTTATCATAAAGATCATCCTCACAAAAAATCAGCCCGTTCCGAAACTTCTAACCCATACATTGGAAAAATGTTTGACTCTCTTTAAGGCCTCCGAACGCCACCCTATATATAAACATTTTTTCCCCTAAAAAATGTATTTTAAACACTATTTTTATGTTTTAAACGCATTTAAACTTAATTTTTTTTTTAAAGTAAACCATTTTTGGTATAAGTCTATGATTAATTTATATGGCCTTGTGAGTTTTTGTTATTTAATACAATGTATAATGTAGGACTGGGTGATAATGTCTTGAAGTTAAAAATTTTATATTTTTTCAATAGAAACATGGATGGTTAAACTTTTTTTTTTTTTTCATCATAAAATGCATAATTATGTGGGGAAAAGTGCATAAATATTCAATAACATTTTTTTCTCTAAAGTATATTTAAGTTTTAGAATAAATGTCTTATCATAATTAGTTAATGTATACATCGATCTTTTATAAATTTTAATATAGTTTTTCCTGTTTCTTTTCCATTTTCTTTGTTTTTTCCAAAGTTTTCTCATGTCATTTTAAACCCATATCCAGACTTCATGACTATGCGTTGAACTTAAGTTCATGTTGGAAAAAATTGAAGTTACAATTTTTTGTGTTCTTTTACTAGCCGTTTTTAAATAAGTTGGACTTACAATATCCTTGAAGTTTCTAAATTGGTGTTTCCACGATTGCGATAAGTAAGAGGAGAAAAAGGATGTTGGGATAAAAAGCCTTTTTTCGAATCTTACCATATTTACTCGATTTGAATATAGATCAATAGATGATAACAAAAATTTTAGATTTTTCTTAATCTTCTCTAAGGCACTATTTAGAAGAAAACTAAGGGTTAAGTGTTTGATGGGCGTGTCTATGACGGTTTATGTGTTATAAACAAAAGTTGCTGGTGCCAACTAACTAGCTTAGTTGGTAAAGTCTTTGGGTGATGATACTAGAGATTCGGGTTCAAATCCCACCAGCATCAAGTTGCTGTACTCATTAAAAATGGATTTACTAATCAAAAAAAGAATTGTTATAGGTAAAAGTTAGTGTGAAAATTGAATTTAACTTAAAACAAGAAACCCTGGAACAATAACACACTAATACAAATTAAAAAAGTCAACAGATGTCAACGAGCTTTAACATTGATTAACAAATCGACGTCTATCATGTTGATGTGGAAAGTCATCGAAAATCGACATCTAAAAGTTGGAACAATTTTTGTGCCAATAATTTCATACCAAATTTTTTCTTTAGATGATGATTTTGTTAAAATCCACCATCTCTCACCAAAAATCAGGTGATGTCTATTGCTGTTAAAATATTTTGAATTACAAAGTGGATTTTATTTTTTTCTTCTCTTGTTTTGCTAGGCAAGTTCAGGGTCACTGGTCAAGAAGAAGATGGATTCAACGGGGTTTGAACCTCCATTGCAGGATTAACACTCTACGAGCCTTACCAACTTACTTAAGATGATACAAAGAGGAAGATAATGGTCAAAATGATCAATAGCTATCGTTACTACATTATAATAATGGTCAATAATGTAACTGTCGCTACATTATAATAACAGATAATGATCTAAGCCTATAAGAATATCTCCAACCATGACTCAAATTCTCACTTCGATTTCAGTAAAAGTTTGAGTAAAAGCGCCATTTGATATAAAACACTCCAGAGGTAAACTGAAAAAATTAGTCTAGCCTTACTAATTTAGTAAGATTCTTAAAAGATGATCTAATGCCATAGAGTTATAAAATTTTAGAAATTGGGTAGTCATCCATTTTCAAACTAGAATTTTTTTTTTTTTTGGAATATGAGTTTTTCCATGAAATCTAGAAGGCTCTAATGTTGGATTGTCAATGTGGTAATTCGTTTGGTCCGACGACCCTTAGTAAGATTTGAAACTTACTAAGTAAGTAAGAAACGTATTTTCTTAAGTTTTACTCAAACTCTCTTTGAATATGAGTCTGGGTAAAAGTCAGTTTGATCTAAGGAGTAGAGAGCAAAAAAAGGACGATTTTACTCAAATTTTGAATTTGAGTCGGACTTTGGGTAAGGGCTGGAGATGGCCTAAAGAGAGATTAAAAGTTGAAGACTTGAAGTCATGTTTCAAAGTTCAAACATCTCTACTGAACTCTTGAAACTAACTGATATGGATCGGTTGGTTAACAACATTTGATCAAATTTTTGGACACAGAACCAAAACCTAGGATAGATGACCATGTCAACCATACAGCAAGTATGGCACATGTGTCACTGTAGCGTAATTTCTCTGAAGCTATGACCATAACATCATCCTCATACATTATTATTAGAAAATGATAGTATACACAATAGGTGGATACAGTCGCAGCTTCGTCTCTATGTAAACCATTGGCTCTTCGTCGAGATGTGCATTGCATCAATCCAATTACTGGATTAGTTTTATACCATTCGATGGCAGTGTTACACTGACGTCCAGTGATTAATGGTTTAGATGGAAAGGGATTTCGTAGGGATTGCTTTAGAATGGAATCCCTAGGAAATCTCTTCCCACCTCAGCTGTTTGTTGGGTTGGTAGACACAACAAACAGCGTAGATAATTGATTTATCTGTTTTACAGAAAAGACTCGGTCATATTTTTTAATATTTAAGAAAATGATTTTATACCCAATTTTGTAATCAATTAATTTTATGAAAAACATGTAAAATCGTCATATATTGTACAACCACATTTGCTATTTACCTTTCACATCTACAACATTCAATTCAAAGGCATATAAGATGAGTTTATCAAAGAGTAAGTCGAGATCCCATACGGTGTCCTGTTTCAATAGATATGAACAGTGTCTACGTGGCACAATTTGATTTGGAAATAAACACATTGGGATGGGTGAACGGCTTTATTTGAAGCCTAAGGTGTTTTAAACACCAACTAAATCGTGTCACAAACGCGACACCCATTGGATCTAAGTCTTTTTAAACAGTGTCTAGGTGGCACAATTTGATTAGGAAATAAATCCATTGGGCTGTGTGAATTACTTGATTAGGGGAAGCAATCCTATGTAAAACTTAAAATATTGGGAGTTTAATAGTCGTTCATTTGTAAAGACACGGATCTGGAGAGAAAAATAAGTTTTATTTTATTTTATAATCTAATTCAAGTCATGATCACAAGAAGTTTGCTACAGGGTGCTACAAGAACTTGTGTTACGGAGGATCTGTTTCCTTGATTAGGAGCCCAAGGTGTGTGTCTTAACTACCAATTAAAACATGTCACATAGACATGTAACATTTTTTTATAGGAATGAGACACTATATTAGATCCTGAGTATTTTGAGTAGGGATCCTGAATGGTATCCCATTCCTAACTAAGGTTAGGTGGCACACCATTTTATGCCATGTGGCATTTTTGGGACTCACTGACCATATGGATATGTGGTCCATCTGTCGGTGAACTTAGATATCAAAAATCATAATATTTGACAACTAACACCCATCACCAATCAAACTAATCTTTTGTGTGTATATTCACCAAGGGATGAACCCCATATCCATAGAGTCAACGAGTCACCAAAAATGCCATGTGGCATATGATGGAGTGCCACCTGACCTTGGTTAGAAATCGGACACCGTTCTGGATCCCTACTCTTTCCTAAATCCAAGTCCAGGGTTTCCTATGAATCAATAATTTTTCCTAGAGATCAGTGTAGGAATGTAATCCTCAGGAAGTATCTTCTGATGATCTAAACCATCCGATAGATACCTAGAATTTTCGTAGATAATAAAACGAGACAGACAGAGATAGAAAGAGAAAGAGAGACGAATACAGTCTACATAAGCTAGCTTTGGTGATAACGATACATGTTGTGCACGTCTACTAAATAGGGCAGTTGAACAGAAGTAGGTGAAATGTAGTTGGCTTTTTAGCTTTGGGTGCAAGAGTAAAATATACAACTCTCCTTCCAACTATAAATAACAACCTCTCTACCTTCTCTCCCCTCTCTCTCTCTCTCTAACATCTTCAACCCCTTCTCACCTTCTACCGCTATTGATCCTCTCTTCTCTTCTTTTCTCATGAATAATTACAACTTCACACCCTCATCACTTCCATCAACTTCATTCAACCCACCTCCCCTATTACACCACCATCAACAACAACAACTACAACAACAAGATTCTCGAATTGCTACCGACATCGATTGGGTCAGTCTCCTCTCCTGCCCAATAAGATTTGATGATCAAAACCTGGGTTCGACGAGTGCATCTATATCAGTTGGGAGTAAAGGAGGAGAAGAAGACAAGATCAGTGGGAAGGATAAGGGGAAGGTGAGCAGAATTAAGAAGGTGTATCGACCTAGATTTGCTTTCCAGACTAGGAGCCCGGACGATATCCTCGACGATGGGTATCGATGGAGAAAATACGGGCAAAAATCTGTGAAGAACAACATCTATCCCAGGTTTGCTACTGTGCCCCCTCCATTACGTTGCATGTGACATGCACCACATACATAAGGTGGCGTTTGGAAAAAGCGCTTTTTGATAATTTCATTATCTTTTTAATTGATTCTAAGGTGTAAAGAAGATATAGGCAATCTCTAAGATTACCAATAGATGTCATTGAGTCTAATTCAATAATAAGATGGAGCAATTATTTGGAATATTATTTAATCCCTTAAACAAAACTCAAAATTCTAAATTTGTGTTAGTTAATATAAGGACCAATCACAAATAGTAGAAAACAACGATCAAATTTCGATCCTATAGACCACAAACTAATTCATCTCATGCAAAATTAAGATTTTTTTTAATTACCTTCTTTAATTTCATTTTCACAAGAAATTTATCGTATTTGCCAATTTTTACTTTTAACTTTTGTTTTAAATAGATTCACAAAAACTGATGAAAACTAATGGTGACACCGATCAGACTTGGTAAGTTGGTTGGACCATTAAAGAATTAAAAATAATAATGTGACTTTATTTTCCTAAATTATCTTCTTTTTTATTATTTATAAATGTATTATGTATTATATTTAACATATCTGATTATTAGAGATATTTTCATATAAACGGTTCCCCCCCCCCCCCCGCGAAAAGATCATAGGGGTATCAACGAAAAAGAGATCAACTTTTGACGAATTTACATTGTTCATTTTAATTACCAAAACATGAGCGATAAACCTGCAAAACAGTCACTTTAAAACCACCGAATTCGTTACCGTTCTGAATTTTTTTATAACGTAAACGTGATCATTCATGTTTTGGTAATTAAAATGAACAGTTAGCTGGAATCGTAAATAATTCATTTTCAGCTCACAAAATGGTAATTCACCCAAAGATCATATACTTGAAAAAGGAAGACTCCAAAATGGAACTTGATCGTGGGACGGATGAAAAATGACTAATGGAAAAAACACATGATCCCAACATTTAAAACATGAAATTCAATTATTGGGAATTATGTGTATCTCAATAATACACTCTGATAATATACATCCTTGTGATAAAATTTGACCGTTGAATTTCGTGTTTTAATGGTTGGGTTCATGTGTTTTCCATTAATCCTTTTTCACGGGTCACCCGATCCAGACCCTTTAAAAGGGGTCAAAACTCTGTAATATGAAATGGCTCATAAGACTAAAAGCTCGATTGGATCAATGGTTGAAGCACCGATTTTTCTGTGACAAAACTGTTTGTTCCACTCCCACTCTTTGGAACACGCGTGTCTTCGAGATAGCATACTTATATAGTACAATGAGTACATTTTTTATAAAATGAAATAAATAAATAAAAACCAAACCAAGTGTACGTATGTACTTTTTGATAAATATTTTAAAAACATGTATCGACTCTCGTAATTTTGACAAAATACTTGCCTGTTTTCGTGAAACACCATTTTTTTCCATTTCAATGCTCTTGTACATATTTACCTTCAATACTTCAAATGATAATGCCCTTAATTCTTTTGCTTTTCTCTTTGTTTCTGCTAATTAACATGAATGAAGAAGTTATTACCGATGCACGCATCATACATGCAACGTGAAGAAACAGGTTCAACGGCTATCAAAGGACACGAGCATCGTTGTGACAACATACGAGGGCATTCACAACCATCCATGCGAGAAACTGATGGAGACCTTAAGCCCTCTACTGAAGCAAATGCAGTTTCTCTCCAGGTTTTAAACCTATCTAATTGGTCTAATTAAACCGAGGACCAGACCCAAGAAGAGTTCATGGCCTTGAAGTTATACAACATTGCTATATTTATCTATAATTAATGTGAAAATGGGAGGGAAGATAACCTGAGGTTGGGTGGATCTCCTGTATAAACTGAACCAAATTGTGTATTATGACATAGTAACCTTTATGTACCATTGCCATGTTATTGGTGATTATAATGAATCTAAATCTTTTAATCGATCGGGAATCGAATTGTGTTTCTTTCCAACTCTAGGTCTCTTTTACATGTCATGTGCTGCAGTTTATTATTCTCTAGTGGTCTCACGAACAAAGAGTTGGCATTGATAAATGTGCCAGAATAGAGTCATGATTTTCTGACGCCCTCTCTGACACACGCCTCGTGTGGCATGGGCTAGAACCATAGATTTTTCCTTCAGGATACACTAGTACTGTGCATCCCCATAAATATTTGTAATTGTTTATCTCAAGGGAAGAAAATTTATGATTCTAGTACATGCCACATCAGGGAGTGTCTGTCAGAGGGGGGAGTAAGAAAATCATTATTCATTAAATAAAATAAAAAATTAAAAGTAAATAAAGTAGGACGCATAATTTACATGGTTCAACGAAGTTTATGTCCATGGACAATGATGCAATCTTTTCATTATTTTCATGGAAATTAGGTTTAATTTACAATCTCTCAAAGTGATTGAATGATGTGGTAGGTAACCGGATCAGGGAGTATCAAATATGAAACAATGACATCTACCCTCATCACTTGGGCATGGAGTGGCATGTGTAGAAATCTGATTTTATTGAGGATAATTCTTGGATAAATTTTATACGAACTCTAATAGGTATTTATAGAGATTACATCGACTAAGATATGAAAATTAGCATAATATTTAAGGGGAAAACTAGCACCCAAGACCTCATAGGGACGTTAACATTGACCACCAATTCACTTTTCAATAATACCCCTCTTAATTTTATTTTTTTAGTGACAAAGACAAGGGTATGTTAGTTTTTTATATAATAAATGTTAAAGACGTTTCAATCTTTTGATTTAAATACCTATTTTGTAGTAAATATTTTGACAATCAATGCCAACATAATAAATGCATTTATTAAGGATATAATAAATGTATTTATTATGTAAAAGACTAACATACTCTTATTTTTTTCACTAAAAACAAAATAGGGAGGGGTATTATTAGAAAAAAAAAAAATTTGGTGGAGAATGTTAACATCCCAATGAAGTCTTGAACGTTAGCATTCCTCATATATAAATATTTTATTTTATTAATATTCCTAGTATAGAATATCCTAATTGATATTGCTACATTAATTATTTTCCATCACTACCTTCCTTTTGTGATAAGATACATTGATAATGATATAACGTATCTCATGCTTCATAATATGATGCATCGTATTCTTTTACACCTTCCCGCAATTGCATAGTCTTTTAAAGAAAGAGTATGAAATTAGTTTAAATGAATAACTCATATTGATCTCATGAAATACTTAATGATGGATAACTCTAAACGTTTATCAAGTTGGATGGTGGTCACCATTTGTTTGTGAACTGTTAGAGCCGATAACCCATTAAATATATATGTAAATTTAGTATGAATAAAGGATTGTGTGGTTTAAATACAAGAACTTTCATTGAAGAAATTTTAGATAAAATAAAAATCGAGATCGTAAGGCATTAACTAGTGAAGTAGGGAGATTTGTAGAAACATAGAGAAATACGATACTTTCATTGAAAAAATAAATAAATAGTAATAACGGGAACAAAATGATTTAGGTTCGACAATGATGGTGGCGCCAACGTCAAAGAACGGCACACCAAGATTGATGTGCTAAAGTAGAGCTTGAGCTTTGATATCATGTATCATATTCTCTTATAGTATGGAGATGTTCAACCTACACGTGCCTATCTAGCTAAGTATTAGCTCTTGAAAGTATAATATTGATTGAGAAAAATATGATACACCCATGCACGGGTAACTTTACCAAGAGGGTTCATTGGAAATTAAATTATGCAATTTCTCCTCGTTGAATCCTAAACTTAGTCAAACTTCTACTTTATGGCCAAGCGTTATGATGAACAATGTCATTGAATGTAGTAAAATAAATAAGGAGTGTCCCCATGCTCTTTTGGGATGGGTCCAATCCCTACAACCGCAAGTCCCAACCATACATAATTTTTCTAGCATGCAACAAAATAAGTTGGGAAGCCACCTAACATGGTTTCAAATCTTGTTCGAGACTAAGATGTATCTTTCATCAATGAGATGGATAGACAAGGCATCTCAATCCTGAAGAATCTTGTGAGATAAACGAGACAACCCAGTTGAAATTTTGAAAATCCCATCCAAGTCAGTAAAACTCAGTCGAGTCTACCGAGATTTTATATATTTTATTAAAAATAATTTATTTTTTTATAATTTACATATATATTATCTAAATAAAATATGATTTCATGAGTTTTTAGAATTTAAACATATGTTATCTAATGAGAATATGATTTCCTGATTAAACATCTTCTAATCAATCTTATTTAAAATATATATATAATCATGATTTGTCTCGTAGGAGACGAGTTGGCTCTTTCGAGATAACTAGGTCTCGTCCATGAACGAGACGAGACGTCAAAGCAAATACCGCCCAGCGGTTCAGAAAACGAATTTTGATATTAAATATGTAGATTCAAATATATCCGATCGCAATTGTATCAAGTTTAGAACTGAAATAATGTGGCACGTAGAAGAAAAGGTGGATTGGGAGTAGGTTTACAACCCAACTCCAAAGAGTACCGGATTAACACCATAAAATAAAACAAAGCACAGCGAGTCAACCGAGTCTACCCCTCTCGTGGTTGAAATCTCGCAGAGAAGTCTACCCAGAAGGCGGAGAGTCTTTTAGACTCTGTTTCCCTCTATCCTTCTCTCTCTCTCTCTCTCTCTCCTACTTCACATCGTATAAAAGCAAAGCTAATTCTTTCCTCTTATTGCAATCGATCCCTCGTCCCTCTCTCTGTATCTGCTCAAGCTTTTATTCTCTCTAATGGCGTCTGATCTCGAGAAGAAGGCCAGAGAAGCCTTCGTTGACGATAATTTCGAGCTTGCAGTCGATCTCTACTCGCAGGCCATTGATTTAGACCCTAAGAATCCAGATCTCTTTGTAGATCGTGCTCAAGCTAACATCAAGCTCAAGAACTACACTGGTATCCAATCTCTATCTCTCTCTCTCTCTCCCCTCTATTACTGTTCTGTGTTCAAGCTCTGTAACCATCGAAAGTTCTTATTGAGCCTTTTTATTTATTTATGAAGATTTCTGTTTGTTTATTGTAGTTTATTTGTTCTTGATTAGGTATTATTGATGCTTAAAATCTCTTTATCTTGATGATTGAGCCATGCAATAATTTGTTTCTATGAATTTTATGGTTCTTGCTTGGAGTTTGGATTTCTTAATGTAAAGTTACTCCTTTGTTGGATTTCTGTAATTTTTTGTTAAGTTACTTGTAGTGTTCTTTGTTCAGTTGTTGCAAAAAAAGAATTTTAAATCCCTTAGCATGTATCAAAAACTAAATTAGTTTCGAAATAAGAATTTTAAATTTTGTTTTGAAATAGATGACGATGAAGATGACAATGGTTGTACTCTTTATAAATCTCTGATGTTGTTGTTTTTACGTTTGACTTTGTGCTGCATCTCAGAACTGGTCAACTGGATGAGTAGATATTATGATAATTAGCTGTGATGGTTGCAAATGGGAGTCAATTGACAAGCTATCTTGAGTTTAGTGCTAGGATTGCAATTTCGCACAAATAAATCAAATGAGTGTCTCCTCTTGTTTATGCATTGTGATTCTGCCTTGATAAGCAACCGTCACAATGAGTGAGTGACATAAAATGGATTGATACGTGCCTATATGTGTGGAAGGGATTAGTGTTTCTTGGGATGCTTGAGGAGCATGGGACCATAACTCACAAGAGGTAGCTTTAGTGTTGTTTTAGAATCTGTTTAGGTGGGACCATGGTTTTAAAACACGATTTCGCATCTCGTCTCATCCATGCTAGATACCGAGTCATCTTGGACGAGTTTTTTAATACATTTGAGACTTCTCATTAAAAAAACTGAAAAATGAACATGGGTTTTTATATCTCGTCCGAAAAATTGACTTGTCCATCTCGTCCATGCCTGTTACCGAGACGACTCGGGCGACACGCCTCGGTCTCAGACGAGTTTTTAAACCATGCGTGGGACAGGGGTAGTCATTCTCTACATAAATAATGAGGTTTTCTTTGTTTCTTAGTTGTGCTTTGTATCTTGAATTAGTCATCTCGGCCACTTAATTAATAAATTCGAGTTGCTTATAAATAAAAAAAAAATGGTGGTTAGATTGTGTGAATAAAAGTGTTTTATAATAAGAAGGAATTGTTTCTCTTAATTGGAAGTTAGGAGCATTATGACCATTAGTTTAGCTTTATTTTAGGAAAATTAGTCTTAGGAGATGATCCCACGCAGAATTCTTGTATTTAAACTATGTAGTTGTTTTAAATTAAAACCATTTCAGAGAATTATTGTATTCTTGATTTGAAAGGTAACTTCTTAAAAATGAAGTCCTACAATTTGATAATTAGTTCAGCAACAGCACTTTACCAATATTAAGAATTTAAATGTAGCATTGAAGCAGTACAACCATACCATACTTGTCCAACTATCCAACTACTTAGCTCTAGCTGAAAGCAATTAGAGTTGTTTGAGGAAACATGTTTTGGAAATATATGTGGAACTAAAAAATAATAGAAAAATATAATGAAAGTACATGAACATAGGAATAAATTAAATGTGTTGTGGTGATGCAAATACGATATAACTGTACTAAATATACATAATGCTGATTAAAATGATGACTTCCTCAATGCTTGATCCATATTCTTACATATTTACAACAGGCATTGGGATGCAAACAAGAGTTTATCAGGCTTGAATTATTTGTATCGATATTCTGGATGGTGAAACCCCTAAAACCTTGCTTTCTTTTCAATGAATTATTTATTTATCAAAAAAAAAAAAACTGGGCATGTAAACCTTATATACAACAAAAGTTATATTTCTCTATTTTAGGGCTCTAACGTGGATTAAAAAGTGAGGAAATGTCTTTGTTCCCTTTTTTATGCAATATAAGAAACTCAAGAGAGAAGCTAACCATTGGATTTTGGGCTATAAGTGTTGATTAGTAGCTGTCTTTGTGGTATCCCTGAAATTCAGTTGAATTAGGTCTTCATATTTCGTTTTGGAGAGATTTGAGCTTGATTCTATGGGCAGGGTGACATAATTTAGAGGTTCCTTATTAAGTCATTTTACAGGGAGAACTGCTTCAGCTATATGCTTTACCAACACTAGCACACTCCAGAAATACCAGTGTTGGGAGCTTTGACACTCTTGACTGTTAAAGAAAATCCTTACGGGGAACCATAAACAAAATGTAGCATAAAGAATGTTGCAATGGATGTTGAGATGGATAAATATGAAGACTGGGAAATAAAAAAATAAAAATTAAATTAAAAATAGTACATTCAAGGAAATTTAGGAGTAGCGCTATAGGGGAAAAGACGAGGAAAGTCAATTAAATTGTTGGCATATACAAATGAAAATAAAAAATGACAAGGATGGTGGTGCAAAAAAGGATTTTAAGATACATGCCCTTGACTAAAGATATGGCTTTATTGAGCTGAATTATTGATTTAGGTTGTTTCCTTGGCGAGTTGTGATTGGCTTACAAAGGATACTGGTAATTAATATGTACTTGGATCACTTGTAGACCATGTTCATTGTTACCATCTTTATCTTTTGGTATTTATTTACTAAAATTGATAGTTCATTTGTGTACATTGTATGGGCAGAGGCAGTTGCTGATGCAAACCGAGCAATCGAGTTGGATCATTTGATGGCTAAAGCATATTTGCGTAAAGGGTGAGGGCCTTATACTTTCTGATGTATGATATTCCTGCTTGATTGATTGATAATTTTTGTTTAAAAAGAAAGAAAGATATATTCCTGCTTGTTTTTGTCATTATGAACCTTTTTTTAATATATATGTAAATTTAGTATGAATAAATTGAGTTTATGGTGTAGGCTTTTAATATAAGCTTCCATGTAAATTTCCAGATATGCAATTTAGGCAATTGGTGTGTATGCTTTTTACAGCTTTGGGATGATATATTTTGTTTTGATGTTAATTGTTTTTGCATGTCTTGTTTGGTTAGTTCAGGCTCTGTTTTTTACAATTCTACACCAAAAATCTTTGTTTGATTTAGATTTCGGTCTTATCTGTTATGCATATATTTTACTATTTAACTTCAGGGCATGTTTTGGAATCTCTATAATTTGAGTTGGCAGGGTTCGAACTTGTTGGTTCAGATTGCAAAGGTCTTTCAAAAGAGCAACTGTTGACATAAAAAGTGATTGACGAAGAGAAAAAGAGGTGGGGCCAAAACATGCCTCCTACACTTCTACCAAACTGGGCCAAGTGGAAGTGCTCAAACAACATATTCTTGGTGGCCCCATTTTTCAGATTCCCAAATTTCCCTTTTATGTTCAACTGTAAATGATTTAAGCGCTCCAGATGCCTATTCTCTTTGTTCACTGCTTTACCATGACTCCTCTTTTCACATTTTATATTCTGCTATGTATAGGGCTGGCAATGGGTCGGGTGTGGGTCGGATGAAGCATGTATCCGTATCCTTATCCAACTCTATATCCGATTTTTTATCCAGTTTTGCTAAGGATATCCACATCGGATTATTTATCCAATTTTTTAAAGGATATCCATATCTGGCTTGTACCCAAATTTCAAGTGGATATCCTATTCTGATATATATACCTCATTGTGAAGATGATGGAAGAACCTTAATTTTGGGTTATACATATATATCTTTTTGTGAATTTACTGTGTTAAACTCGGATGGGATAGAATGCATATCCATTTCTGACCCTAGAAAATTTCAGATAAAATAATTACTGATAAATTTACCCGAATTCTTAATTGGATAAAAAAAATTGTACCCATACTCGAATAACTCTGGCCGGATGAGTCGGGTAAGTGGATATTATCAGAGCCATTGCCAACCCTTGCTATGTTGATTTTTCCCATCTTTGTGTTAATGCAAATTCTCCATCCATATCAAATCTTGTTCTTTTCTCCTGATTCTGGATGTCTATTTTATTATTCTCTTTGTAACACTCCTTTTAAGGCCATTCATTTCTATCTACAGTACTGCATGTATTGAGCTGGAGGAGTTTCAGACTGCCAAATCAGCCCTTGAAGCAGGTGCTTCTTTGGCACCTAGCGAATCAAGATTCACTAATTTAATCAAACGGTGCGATGAACTTATTGCAGGTTTGTTTTTTTCGTAACAATACTTCATTACGTCAGTTTTTAGAACGAAATTACCGTCATGTTCAGATCGCAATATTTTCCCAATATTTAGAATTAAACCAGATTTTGTGCTGTTCACATTCTTCGTGGGTATTATCTATGATGTCTAACACACCACAATTCCCACTGGTATTGATGCTACACCAGGTTAATTTTATTTCTGGTTTATATTGGTGTTTTGTCTTATCAAACTGTCGGATAGTAATATTGTTGGTTGACTTTCTAAAGGATGTATAGGAAGGACAGCAAATTTGCATTCCGCTGCTTTATTGGCTGATTGATGATTATTTGTTGCTTGTATTTGTCTTTGCTACCAGTTCTAAATGTTAGTGCCCGGTGGATGTTCTTTTTCACATTTCTGTGTGGGTGATACTCTTTCCTGAGCTGCCAATACTCCAACTGCAAGATCTTGATCTTGACTGATAGGATGAATCCACCTCTCTTCAATTTGTAACATTGAGTCGTCCACAAAATTGAACCCTCCTGTTCCAGCTTTCATGGCAATGCCTTTCTTGAATCTGTTCTTATCATTCTGAGTCCCCCTATAAACACCACACCTATATGCGACTCTAGATCTACAACAACCCTAACCTAAAGGATCACACCCAAAGTTGCCAACTACAGCTTGCGTCCATAGGTTAGAATCTTACTCTTAAATTCTCCAAAGCCATTGTCCCAAAAGGTCTAATTTCATCCATTTTAACATTCTAATTCCAAGCCTCCAATTTATTTTGGATGTGCATATCTTTTTCATATTACAAGCTAATAATTTGGAGAGATACCCATTCCACCGAAAATTCCTAATTTCTTCTCTATTCTATTCACCTTAGCTGCTGGGATAAAGAATGAAGACATGAAATAAATCAGGATGCTAGATAGGCAGCTTTTTATCAAAGATTATTCTAACCCCCATTGACAAATTACGTAGTTTGCCATGATATCCTATCAATCCTTTCTGCATTTGGGTTCCAAATCAGCTTAGACCTGTAATTGCCTCCCAAGGGGAGGTAGGGGTACATTGCGGGGAGAGAGCCAACAATAAATCCCAAGGCTTGCAGTAGCTCACTCTGTTTATTAACAATTTCTCCCTCCCCAAAAATCTTACCCATGATTTCCTGCTAAAAAGCATTATAAATGTAACTTTGATCATTACACTATTTTGTTCTCTTTTTTTATTTCCCTAGCGATCTCCTTCTCTAAAGACAAAAGTATTAGCAAGAATTTGATCTGATAAGAGTTCAAAGACTAACAAGAAGCCTTGGAGTCAAAGTTGCAAATTTCACATTAACAATACCCAATACTAATATAAATATATAAATGCTATGGATCTTCGTATGACATAGTTATAAGTAAATCACTCATCATACATTCATAACAGGCGAAAACAGCCTATTAATCCTGATTCTTTCTGATATAATAACATGATCAAATTAAATATTAAATTCATATATCTTGATTCGTTATTTGGCCTTTAGTTCCAATCATAGTATGAAATTTCAACATATTTCCATTAAATATACCGAAATATTGCCATTTCCACAAGTTCCAACAAATTTAACCGACAATTTCTTTTTGTATATATTTCGGTGGAAATCGCTATTCATTTCACGATATATTTTGATGAATAGTGAATTTCGATCAAAATTATCAAATCGTAGGTATAAAAATGCAATATTTCGATGGAAATATTTTGATGAATGGTAAATTTTTACTGAAAAATTCTTTTTTTTGAAAAAAAATTATAATTGCTTTTAGAAAGAACTTATAAATTACACGTACTATTTACTAATAAAAAATTGCATATAACAGTCATCTGTTAATGCAAATGAATTATGATTAATTAGTTTTCTATATCGTCTTATTTTAATATATTCTAAGCATATTAATACATTTATATAAGCACGCATACAATCAACCATGTTTCAATTAGTTGGATACATTAGCAATTTATTCATATACTTATTCAAATAATGAAATAAATATAATAATGCACGAATGCAATACTTAATAGTTTCTTCATTTTAATGTCTTACATATTAAGTTGTATGTAGTTAGTGCAATTATTCTTATTTCCATTGACAGCCACTCAATACATGTGTGTATGTGTTACAAAATGTAGTTGATTTTCAATTTCACACTCAATATGATAGTTTATTGTATTTTGATGACTTAATGAGTGTGTTTTAATGCCTATTTTATCTTTTCCTACGGGTTCAATGAAAATTTCTTTAATATTTCAATCATTTCCAAAAATTGTATTCATTTCCACACTGATCAAAATATTTCCACGAAATGTTTCCATTTCCAAACTAACCGAAATAGACACCGAAATCGAAATTTAATACTTTGGTTCCACTAGATAATAAACTAAGCAAAAGTCTACTAAGATTGTATGGGCATGTTAATGAAGGTCGATTTCATCCCTAGTTAGAAAAAATATTCGAGTTGAAGGTCCAAAAGGAGCAAGAGAAAGACGAAAAGATCTTTTGATGGAAACAATGGATGTAGGTATAAACTCAATCTTAATAGCAGAAGACTTGGCTTTGGACCAAGTAGAGTGCAGCAACAGGATTCATTTAGCCAAACCAAAGCTTTGGGATAAGGCTTGTTGTATCTTTTGATATTTTCTCAGTCAAAAAACTTGAACAAGTTTCCAACAATTACGCATATAACATTTTCTCCTTTATTTTAGTATAGTTGGTTAGGCATTTAACTTTGAATCAAAGAAAGGAATACAACCACCTTGGTGAATGCATGATATTCCTTTGTGCTTGGGTGCTTGGGATGGTTTGTGTCATTTTCTTCATGGTGATCATTGGTATTGGCAGCACTTCTCCACACAAAAAAAAAGAAGTCATTGGTTTTGGCAACCAGGTTTTAGAGGTAGATGTGCTGTCACTTCAGAATTTTCACTATGCCATGTTTATATCTTTATATTGTCTTTTTTTTTTTTTTTTTAAATTTATCTTAAAGGGCTATTGTCAAGTTTTTTTTCAGAGGAATCTGGTGATTTACCAAGTCAACAGATCCACAATGCTCCAACAACTGCTGTATCTTATTCGCCAGACGTAACCGCAGAAACTGTAAAAGATGCTGAGCAGATAAGTGATAAATCCCTTCAGCAGACATGGGTACCTCCAGCTAAACCAAAATACAGGTGCTTTGCAACTCTCAATCCTACTAGTTTAATGTGCCTCGGTATTTCAAATGGGGAAAAAAAGAGAGGACATTTTGAATGATACCAAATCATCGAAGTTGCTGACTGGTATTTATGTTTTGTGGTCTAAATGATGGTTTCACAGGCATGAATACTACCAGAAGCCAGTGGAAGTGGTTTTGACCATATTTGCAAAGGGCATACCAGCTAAAAATGTGGTTGTTGACTTTGGTGAACAGATAGTATGTTTCTCTCTTCTAAACGATGGTGCTTTATTAACTATTCACCAATTGATTTTGTAGTTGTGCACCGTGTGGCGTGTACCACAGACCTGAGATTAAAACACTGCATTCGCACTTATACCTATGAAAAATAAAATAAAATAATGGGCTAATAAGATGTTTACTATACTCTCGCCTTGCAGTTAAGTGTTACAATTGATATCCCAGGCGAAGATGCTTACCGTTTTCAACCTCGCTTATTTGGAAAGGTACTTCTGTTTGTGGGAATAATTCCATTTGAGTAGGCAAAATTTTAATTATTTTCTTTGTTACATACAAAGGAATTGCTAATGATTGGTACACAGTTGATTTATGTACCACTGTTTCTATCTCAATATCTTTTGTCCTAGCATTTCTAGCCAACTCAGCTAGAAGATATGGGACAGCTTTGGCATAACATATCAAAAGCCATCATTGTAAATATATGTATTAGTTTAAATAGTGTATATTCTATTTTACTATTTCAACTTCCTTAGCAGATTACCAGGATATCTTCTTAGCACCAATTAGTCTGGTTATAATTTGGATTGCTAGATCACATTGCTTTTGGTGTTTGGTTTTATGACGAGCAGATAATGCCTGAGAAGTGCAAATATGTAATTTTGTCAACCAAAATTGAAATTCGCCTTGTGAAAGCTGAAGAAATCAACTGGACATCTCTGGAATTTGGTGGGGAAATTACAGTTCCACAGAAGATAAATGTATCATCAGGTAGGTTGTTCTTGTTTAATTTACAGAGCTACTTATTAAACCTTATTTCTTAAATTATTTCTCACACCCTAATTAAAGATTAAGACACCAGCCGAACATTACAAAAATTTGGTCAAGTTATTAACTCAACAGTACAAAGCATTATAACAAGTTCAAACAACTTCTGGAGTTGTTTACAAATTAGGATTAGATATAAAATCCTAGAGAAAGAGAGTTTCTATTGGCACCCCAACTTTTACTTTTTCTGAACCATTGATTTTTTGTAATTTGTGTGTAACAAGTAAAAGTTGGGGTGCCAATAGCAGCCTCTTAATTTATGGTGTCTCCCGTTATGGTGTGTCCGTTTTTACTAACTTTTTTATGTGACCATGTCTTGATGCCCAACCTTCGTGAATGCAACCATGTGATTGTAGCCTCTGATCTCAGTTATTCTCTGTGAAATTTTGCTTTGTAGAGTGTGTGTGAACGTATGTCTTTCGAAATGCTCTCTTTGGGTATGCCATGATTTCATGTGTATAGCATTATGTTCATTCTCTACTTCTTTTGAATTAAATGTTGCCACCTTTATTTTAATTGATGATAGGAGTTCCGTAAATTGGTTCATGTTTGAGTTCCTACTTGTAAACTATAATTGGAAAAATATTTCTTTAGTATTTGATTATCATATACAATATGGGCAAATTGGGCTCTTTATCCTTTAATCCGGACCCAGTATATGCCTAATACTTTTGCTGAGATATCTTCTTTTCATGAATTTCAATAGAATAATGATTTTCTGACGCTCCCCTCTGACATACGCCCCCCCATGCCCCCATCACAGAACTGTAGATCATTTGCCTCTGGATACATAGAACCATAATTCTTTTTCTTGTGTATCCCAAGGCAAATGATCTACGGTTCTGTGCTGGGGGAGTAGGGAGCGTATGTGAGAGAGGGGGGGGGGGGGGATCAGATTATCACGACTCATTTCAATATGAATGCATTTTTAACACTTCTATTCACTTATCCCAGAAAAAGAGGTTAAAAAACTCCAATTTATTCCACATATCCTCGTTGTCTGATCTTTGGATACCGATAAACTTCCTCGTGATTTTGAACTTCACAGGTGTTAAATCTCAAAGACCGACATACCCATCTTCAAAATTAGGAACCATTGATTGGGATAAGTTGGAAGCCCAAGTGAAGAAAGAGGTTTGTCAGACACTTCATAGCTTTTGTGCAGGAGCATTTTCATGTCCATTATTTTCCGCAAAGATCAATGAAAAGGGTTTCACACCTTTGAAGCTACTTAATGTTTAATTTATCAGTTCAGACATTATCCTATAGTGATCTGATTTTCAGGAGAAAGAAGAGAAGCTAGAAGGCGATGCTGCTTTGAACAAATTTTTCTGTGACATATACCAAGATGCTGATGAGGACACAAGGAGGGCCATGAATAAATCTTTTGTAAGTCTAATTGTTTTCTTGTGTTTCAACTACTCCATGGTCACCAATTTTGTCAAAATTGAATTGGATTTTATAAAGGGAATGTGATTCAGTTCAAATCTTTGGATCCTACAATTCATAAAAAAAAAATTCTGAGCTAAAAATATGAAATAACACACAAGCTTGTTCTTCAAGGAAAAAAAAAGGAGCCTAGGTTCATGTGTCATCACGTAAGCAATCAAGGAATGATAAGAATCATGTGTTTTGTGTCACTCATGTTAAGTGATGTTAGGTAATTACTAAAAACATCAACTCTTTTTTCATTATTTGTAAGTAACAAAATAAGCATGCAGGAATCGTAGTTCTTGCATATAAAAAAAACATGCCTATTGTTTTTACTCAAATTGCAAGAGTTTGATAGATTTGTGATATTCAATCATGAATTATACTCGAATTTTAAGATTCAACAGAAATCTTAAGCTTTTCTCTTAAATGATTTATACATAAGATTCAGATCTTTCTGGTCAAAATTTGATTCGAATCGTGGAATTCTAAATTATAGGATCTATAACAGCAACGCACATCTAAAAACAAAGAAAAGCTTATTTTGTCAGTTATTTTAAATTTGATCATTTTTAGTAGTAGATTTGGAATTGTTGCTGGATTTCATTAACCCAAGACAAGTTTTCGAACTTCATGAAGATTGGTTCATTATATCCTTCTATTTTGGCCGAGATCTGAACAAAACCTTGACCCCTGCAACATTGAATGTTTCCGGAATATTTCAGTTTGTTTTGGAATATTTTCGTTTTATTTTCTCCTGACCGAAACTTTTCCTTTAGACGAGATTTTAAACCTTGATCCGAAGTCTAATGTTTTAGTTGTTAACTTAAATGGTGTATCCATATTGCAGGGAGAGTCAAATGGGACGGTTCTGTCCACAAACTGGAAAAAAGTGGGTAAGAAGAAGGTGGAAGGCAGTCCTCCTGAAGGCATGGAGATGAAGAAATGGGAGTACTAAACTCATCCTCCATTTCGGATTCTACTGTAACATGCAATCGTTGATCTTGCTTCATTTATTAGACTTTGTCAGGTTGTGTTTCATTTATGTCTTTAATAGCTGTGTTTGGAATGTGTGGCTCTTTAAACTGCAATAATTTTGTGAATGTTTGTGCATTTCTGGACATTGGACTTGGCTTTCATTTGTGGATATGTAGAAAAATTGGAAGACTGAATAATGTTTCCCCTCTCTTTAGCTAGTGCGTTGTGATAATCGGACGCGTTCCTTTTACATACGCCCCCATCACAGAATCATAGATCATTTGCTTCGGGATTATGGTTCTGTGATGGGGCGTATGTCTGGAGGGGGGCATCAGAAAATCATTATTCTTAGTTATTTATTAAGGGTTTTGTCGCTTTGATAACGTGTGCCCTTAGTGCAATAAATACACATTGGAAATTGGAATCCAAGTGTATTTTAATAAAAATTAAGGGCATTTTCGGTACAAAATCAAATTTTCAATGTGTATTTATTGCACTTCAATGCGCCTCGAAACTTTATTTTCATACTAAAATTGCCCTCAAATTTTTTTTAAGGTGTATTTAGTGCATGTTAACATGTGCCCTAAGGGCACACTTTAACAAAAAACTCGTGATATAATAACATGTGGATTCTCTCCTACAGATGAGGAAATCATGTTAAAAGGTTTGGTCTGAAGAATATTTTTCTATTGCGGGAGAATTGTTATATTGCAGTAGATTTTTTTTTTAGACCTGCTATTGCCATGCCAGCTTTTACTAATGCCACACCAATTCCTGTAAATCACCAAGGAATTGCACTCATTTGGTGAGGCGTTAGTAAAAGTTGGTGTGGCAATAGCAACTCTTTTTTCAGAAATAATTTTTCCTACTGATTTACCCAGACAATCATATAGGCCCTTCTTGATATATATAGTTGAAAAGCTGGTTTTTGGCAATATGATTGGTATTATTGGACTGCAACTTTGCCATTTGAGGGATGCTGAGGTAGCAAAACTCTTGAGCCCATTGTTGTCATCAGTGGTGGGGCCCATTATTATTAAGGATGTGGGCCCCAATCCCAAATAGAGAAGTTCCTTGACACTGAAAACAGGACTTTTTTTTTAGGTCCAATAAGGTTAGAATGTGATGGAAGAAAATATAAGATCAACACATGAGGAGCTCCTCATCCCCTTATTTCAATCTATGTAAATAAAAATAAAGGAATAATATATCTAGAACTTAAACTAAAGCCATACTTCATTGTGATCAACATCAAAGTCCCTGAATTGAGATACCTACTCAAGTTCGTATTCCCCGATGCCTGATCAGAATTCATGTCCACTACATTGAATCGTCGAATACCTCATGTCATCTTAACCTTCCTTCCTAGGAATCGTGGCTTCCCCTATGTTTATGCCCTTATAAGTGAAGTTCATTTTGCTATTGTTGAATTTGAACTCACCCCAATTCTTGTTCTTGAAGGGGACTTGAGTGATCAATGTCATATCAAACAAATTGGATCCATTCTTCGTCCTCCGATGCCTATGGAATCGATCTTAATTTTGGGAGATTCGACACGTAGCACAATTAATCCAAGTACTGCAAATACTATGATTTGAAAGACAATAAAAATGAACAATTTGATTTTTTTTGTCTTCCTTTGGAGCTCATTGGGTTGAATCGTGACCAACTCTTGGTCCTTTGGTGTTCATTGGTTGGTTTGGTCTTTCGGGGTGAGTTAAAAGGAAGGTTGGGAGGGATGAAGGTCATGGGGGTCTTGTGAAAATAAATAAATACATCTACATGTTCAAAATTAAGAGAATAACATTCTTTATTCATCATCAAAGATAGAAATAATCACAATTATCATTGAAAAACTAACTATGTGAAAGGGTAATTTGTGTATTTCAAATATCTTATACATGTGAGATGAGGTCCAGCGACTATTTAGAAAGGAAAAGTTTATTAAATGTCTTGATAAGCTAGTCAATAATTTAGGGATTATTTAAAAAGAAGTCCCATCGCGACTTCGCAAGGTCATTTAAGTAATTTTCCTATTTTAATATATAAGTCCTTCTTTCTTAAGGCGTCGGTGGCGTTCGCATTGGAATTCTAGGCTAAGCTACTAGAAACTAGAAAGGGCACGTTGTGAAGTATTGTTCGTATTAAATCATGTGGGCCTCACGTCGCATTTAAGTTAAAAAAATTTAAAGATTTGTCATTAAGGGGCCAACCAAAGAAGTCCAGATCTTGACCACTAGATTGTTGGTTTTCTATTCAAGCACACCAACCCTTTTTATACATAGTCTTTCCGCCCATGTTTAGCCTGTTAGAGTATTAATTTATGGGGTTTTGTTAACGTGTGCCTGTGCCTTAAGGGGACACGTTAAGCTGCATTAAATGAACTTCCAAAATTGATTTTGCTGCTAAAAAAAAATACCTTCAAAATATTTTTTATTATAAAAAATACCCTTAAATACTTGTTTCCAAAATGTATTTAATGCAACTTAACCTGTGCCCTCTCTACTCTACTCTACTCTCCCTACATGGCATTCTACAAAATCGTAGATTTTCTTTCCTCGGGATGCACAACTGCATATCCCCCATAAACATGTGTAGTCGTGCATCTCAAGGAAAAAATTTACGATTCTATCACATGTCACGGTCGAAGAGTAGAAGGGGAGTATGCTAGAGGGGAGAGTCAAAAAATCATTTTTATTTAACAGATCAAAAAACTCAATGATCTTGACTTACTTAGTATTTGTGATTTGTTGGGTATTACATGTACCCGGGGATTTGAGTGAAATATAATGCTTTAAGAGGCTATTTGACTTGCCCCATGTTAGTCGGATCTGAATCTATGGGTCCGAACAACGTTGTTATTAGAAAAAATAATAAAATATGTTAATAAAAATGTTTCCCTTGATAAATTCCCCAATAGATTGGACAATCATGTCGTTCTCCAAATCTTGATTCCCCTCGATTACTAAAACATGGTTAAACTTTAGACTTAAAATATCAAACTCCTACAATAGAAGAAACCTTACAATTACCAAAACATTATAGCAATGAAACCTCGTTGAATATTTATTGATAATTTGTAATCATTTTTTTTATGTATAATCATTTTTCTTATCTAATATCATTTTTTTTTCTCATAATTTATATTGAAAAATATTTTTTTCTTGCAAAATAATAAAATTTTATGGGTGACCTCAAGATTGGACTTCATATTGCACATCTTGACGTGAAAGTGGATAGGAACTATATGTGCTTTTTCACTTGTATTTCAAGTGGCACAAACACAACTATAGATCTTTTTTCCTTGGGATACAAAATAACATATCTGTTATGGAGATTTACATTTGAGCATCCGGAGGAAAAGATCTATGGTATCTACAAGTATTGACCCAGTGAAGATTTTCTATTTAGAAAATCATTATTCTTCTTTTAAAGTGGCGGACTTCATAATAATTCAAAACATCCTTAATGGAAGCTTCCCTTAAATTACATGAAGTGGTTAGTATTCAAATGTGAACGCCACCAACGTGTTTATAATCCAACGAAGAAAATATATTATAATTAAAAACTTTATTATAGAAGAAAAATAAACCCCACACACCAACAATTCCCTCACTATATATATATATATACCTCATAACAAGGACCCATAACCTTCATCCCTCCCAACCTACTCCTCCTTCCCCTTTTAATTCACTCCAAAATACCAAACCAACCATGAACACCAAGGACCATGAGTCGGCCACGGTCCAATCCAATGACCTCCGAAGGAAGAAAAGAATCAAATTGTTTAGTTATATAGCTATTTTTATCGTCTTTCAAATCATAGTATTTACGGTACTTGGATTAACCGTTCTTCGTGTCAAATCTCCCAAAATTAAGATAAATTCTATAGGCATCCAAAGGTCGAACAATGGACCTAATTCATTCAACATGACATTGATTGCGCAAGTCTCCATCAAGAACAAGAATTTTGGTGAGTACAAATTCGACAACACACCGATGGTCTTCACTTATAGAGGTGTGAAGATAGGGGAAACCATGATTCCTAAGAGGAAGATTAAGGCACGAGGCACTCGACAATTTAATGTAGTAGTGGACGTGAATTCTGATCAAGTATCGGGGAATCCGAACCTGAGTAGTGATCTCAATTCGGGGGCTTTGATTTTGAGCAGCTCTGCGAAAATGAGGGGAAAGGTTAGAGTGATTTATATGATGAAAAGGCGCAAATCAGGGGAAATGAACTGCACCATGAATATTAATACGATGAGGCCAATAGGCCACCAAATCAGTTGCAAGTGATATGACATGATGTTGGCTTAATTTAATTTTGGATTTTTAGTTTGATTGATAGAAGTATTCTTTTTATTTTTATTTTTTTTAATATATAATTTGAAATAATGGATCATCAAGTCTCAATGTGTGTAAAATACCATCTCCCTTTGTCCTTTGTAATATTGGATTTGAGATCATCTTGGTTATGTTGTCTCTTATTTTTATTTTTTATTAATTAAATAATCCCACATTGCTCAAATATGAAGAACTCGTAGGCAGGGGTGGCACCATAGCTGTATACTTGGAGAACTTGAATGGTGGGAAAATTATTTGTGCAAGAAAATAGGATTGGAGGGAAGTAAGGGTGTGGGGGCAAAAATTGGAGGGAGATGAGGTGTGAGGGCAAATGGGGAGAGAGAGGTGAGGGAATAGCGACAAATGGGACATGTAAGTAGTTGAAAATATAGGAGTGTCTCAAAGTTTTATGGGGGCAATTGCCCCCACCACCTCCGCCACTGCTCATAGAATTCTTGAAGGTCAAGGTCACTAATTTTTGTGAAGGCAGGAAGCAAGATATAGTCACCCAATAGGCTTTCTTGATTTTTCATAAATAAGGATATTTTTTTGACAAAAATTCCCACTTGCAGGCTTTGTTTAATAAATAGTCATGCTGAAGTGACCTAAGGATTGTACCTCATAGTGCACATCCTTACATGAAAATGTATAAGAACCATAAATACTTTTTGACTCGTATCTTGATTAAAAGCATCTATGATTCTCACACATTTTTCATATCAGAATGTGCAATATGATGTACAATCTTGAGGTCACTTTAGCATTATTCTTTAATAAGGAATTTCTTATAATCATAATTTGGTAAGATAGCTAAGATCACAACTCAAGAAGTGGGCGTCTTGAGTTTTTGAGTTCGAATCCTTCCCCCCCAAGAAGTGGACATCTTGATTAGGGGAGGGTATTGCATGTGCCCCAAGGATTAGTCGGATACTCTTAAGAGGGCAGAGCCAAGAATGGATGAATGAGGTAAAACCGTCTAAATTTTGATGATTTTGTGAGATACTCGTGTTATGACATGTCCCCTTTCATCGTTTTGCCCCACACACACACACACTCCTCACCCCTTCAATCTTTTATCCCCTCCCCACTATATTTTGATGAATATTTGACGTACCTAGGTTTTTTTTATTTTTTTTAACTTAATCTAACAGGATAATTCAATGACGTGGCATGTATAATGAATCGTAGATTATTTGTCTCGGGATACACAACAGCAATCCCTGTAAATATGTGAAATTATTTATCCCGATGTAACAATCAACAATTCTTTGCACATGCCACGTAAGTGAGTTTTTGAATTATTTTGTCAGGTTGAATTATAAAATTAGGGCTTCTTTTGGTTTTTATATTTTAACTACTGTCACATCCACTATAACCTTTTTTTCCCTTTCGTTTTAATAAATATTTGAGGTAACCCTCTTTTGTTTTCAAGCTACTACATATTCACTTCGAATATTTTATTTCTTCGCTTTCAATTGTTTTAGTGATTTAGACCCCCCCCCCCCCCCCGCCATTAGATTAACTAATATTTGAACACCCTGTTTTTTTTAAATTAATGATACTAATCACTCTTGATTTGAATATTCTCTCGTAAAAAAATTGGAAAATGATATAAATAACCTTTTCTTCAATCTCTAATGAAAAGTGTTTGAATTTTCTTCACAAAACCAATCATCTTCGACCTTACTATAATCGATTTGCCCCCACTACAGAAAAATCATGGAAGCACAAGTTATTTTTTCTACCCATTTTCCTATGAAGTCCTACTTGGTATGTTGCAAATCATTTGCAAATCAAAATAATTTTCTGAGATCAATTTTATGGTTACGTAATGCAAATGATTTGCACTGTAAAAAAATTTCTTGGATCACCTAAATTCTTAAGAGATTTCTCTGAATGATTTGCGGCACAATATGTACCGCAAATCATTTGCAAAATCACAATAAATTTTTTTATTGCAAAGATTATTTGTCTCGGGATACACAACAGCAATCCCTGTAAATATGTGAAATTATTTATCCCGATGTAACAATCAACAATTCTTTGCACATGCCACGTAAGTGAGTTTTTGAATTATTTTGTCAGGTTGAATTATAAAATTAGGGCTTCTTTTGGTTTTTATATTTTAACTACTATCACATCCACTATAACCTTTTTTTCCCTTTCGTTTTAATAAATATTTGAGGTAACCCTCTTTTGTTTTCAAGCTACTACATATTCACTTCGAATATTTTATTTCTTCGCTTTCAATTGTTTTAGTGATTTAGACCCCCCCCCCCCCCCCCATTAGATTAACTAATACTTGAACACCCTGTTTTTTTTTAAATTAATGATACTAATCACTCTTGATTTGAATATTCTCTCGTAAAAAAATTGGAAAATGATATAAATAACCTTTTCTTCAATCTCTAATGAAAAGTGTTTGAATTTTCTTCACAAAACCAATCATCTTCGACCTTACTATAATCGATTTGCCCCCACTACAGAAAAATCATGGAAGCACAAGTTATTTTTTCTACCCATTTTCCTATAAAGTCCTACTTGGTATGTTGCAAATCATTTGCAAATCAAAATAATTTTCTGAGATCAATTTTATGGTTACGTAATGCAAATGATTTGCACTGTAAAAAAATTTCTTGGATCACCTAAATTCTTAAGAGATTTCTCTGAATGATTTGCGGCACAATATGTACCGCAAATCATTTGCAAAATCACAATAAATTTTTTTATTGCAAAGATCAACCAATCACAGAAAAAAAAATTCACAAGAGATCTTTCAAGAGGTACCAATCAATAGTAAATCATTCAATGCAAAAGTATACCAAGCAAGGCTCGAGTTTAAAATTTTAAAGGATAATGAATTTTTGTACCATTAAATTTTAAATTTCTATCATTTATTATATACATATACAAATAATAAATGGAATTGAAACTTACCATTCCAATATTTTACATCTGATTTGTAACAGCATTATTGTGTTAAAATTAATGTTGGAGTAATTTTGGTGGGGACACACAGGAAGATCTTGACACGGTGGCGTGCGGATGCCCATACATGCATTTTATCTGAGATACAAATAAAATGCATTGACGGACATGCACATGCCACCACATTAAGGTATTCCCCCGTGTGTTCCCCACCTTACTAAGGTCACCCTAACTCAACTCTTATGTTAAATGACTTTTCTTACTACGAACAACATTTGGGACGAGGTTCTCCTTTAAGATTTCATTTTGACCCTCTAATATTTTGATAATTACACTTATCTCCCTTATAATTATCTGAGGGACTCACTTATGCTTCCATCAAATTAATGTGAACTTAACTGTTAAATTCCTTTTATAACTTTTCTTTGTTTTTTTAGTTGTTACTCTTTAATAAACAAAAATATGCCTGTGAAAAATTGAGTTAAATGAATTCCTAGGTGGGGGCACTTTAAATATTATTTTAAAATTTATCTTTTTTAATAAAAAATAACATAAAATAAGAGGTTAAAATCTATATAATAAAACACAATTAAGTTGTTATCATTTTATGTTTCTTGAGTTGGGGATAAATGCCCCCCAACTAAAGTTTTGTTTTCTATTTTTTTATTTTATTTTATTTTTTTTAATTAATTTATGCTAATTTACTATATCTCCTCTTTAACTCATTTTATTATTTTTCATCTTTTAATCTCAAAATTTTATAATTTAAGAATCCACTTTCCTTCTTTTACTATTTACTCTTATTTTTTTATATTTTCTCATATACTCCTTTTCCCTATTTTATTATTTTCATTTTTAACCTTTATGACTTCAAAATTCTTTAATCCAATTTTATTTTTTTTCACTTTAACCTCCTTAACCCTTTCATCAAATTATAATTGTGTTATAAATATTTTATTTTCTTTGCACTTCGACCCTAAAATTTTTCTATATATTCTTTTTTACCCATTAACCCACTTCAGCTTTTAATACTTTAACTTTAAAAAAAAAATTATTAACCACGCTCAAACTTTATTTTTCATACTTTTACCCCCTCATAGGATATCTTGCCCAACTCGAGGAGTAAAATATAGACGGTAAGTGCAATTACCAAAATGTTAGGGGTCAAAATAGAATTATGCCAAACCATAGGGATCAAAGTGTAATTTACCCTTAAAAATAATATAAAAAAATGGTACTACCGTATTATAAGTTGGAAGCGGAATCGTAGCTGAAGAATACAGAGAGAGACGTGAGCTGCAGAGACGAAAGAGATGGCACCAACTTCGAAGAATCACGAGAATCGATGTGAGAGAAAAGAGCGAGAAAGAGACACCTTTACTTTGTCTTATTCCACTTTCATTTCTCTATCAAATCTTTTAATGTTATATTCATCTTTTGTCGATACCTTTCCCCCTTCGCTGACTGGTATTTCGTCTTGTCCTTCATTTCCACAACATAATAAGGCAAAAATTAATAAATCAGGATTCACTTTTCTTTTTGGTTTTTAATCTTTTAATATCTGTTCTTATAGATTTAGATTTGCTCTCTCTGATGATGATGGTGAGATTCTACTGTTCTACACTATTTCCTTGATTTCTGTGGTGGATTCGGATTTACAGACAAGTTTGAAGAAGAGATCGTTTGATTCAGATCGCTTTACAGAAGAGTGATGAAGTTGATATACATCTACAGTTCTACTTACTTCTCATCATCGATTAACAACTCTTTTATAGTTTTATCTCCTAAAATTTTACAAAAACAACAACTAACAGAAAGCTGAACATTTTTTATATGAAAGATCTACCATAGTTTCAAATATGAGCTTCTTTTGCTACTTCAAATGAAGTTTTGGATGCCTCGATAGGTTTCTCCTGAGATAGATCGTTTGTTGATCGCAAGATCGCAGAAGAATCAGAATCTGAAGAAAGAAACATGACGATTATAATCAAATTTTAACAGATTCAAAGCAGTAACTCTTCGATCAGAATAAACATGAACATTTTAATCAAATTTAAAAGATTTAAAGCAGTAAATCTTCGATCAGAATCTGAAGAAAGAAACATGAACATTTTAATCAAATTCGAACAAGTTTCAAATACATTAAAGATAAGATTTATACCTCTAGAAGCATTAAATGATCTCTTGCAGTGAAGAATAGCGCTCTGGATTCCATCTTGCTGTTGTAACAACGAATCGTCCACTCTCCTCGGTTGAATCGCAACCGAAGGAACCGCTGCAACAGTAGATGAAGCTGATCGACTTTTCCCTAAATGCTTACAAACCACTCGCAAACCTGCAGGGAAATTCCCCTGTTTTTGACTCCTACCTTGACTCGCATTTGCTTCTATTACAACTGATTCAGATTCGTTGTGTGTTGGAGACGACGAAGTTTTTGAGATCACAGTTGATCCTGATTTCCCTAAACCTAAGCTCAACTGTCCAGAAAACCCCAGTTTCTCTCCATATCTCTTAGAACCTCGAACATAGATCGGTTTGATCATCTTCAGATACTTCTGCACTATATCTTTCGCAAATTTCTTCTCCTCTGAAGCAACTACATCTTCGGAACTCTGATTGTTGATTTTGATTCCAGTGTTTCTCGAACTATTATCTCTATTAAAAAGAGAAACGATCGGTACTTCTTCAATCTTGAATTTCACTCGGGATGATTTCCTCTGTTGTGGTTGATTTTGCGATGGTGAAGAAGCTCCATTGGTTTCTATCTTCTCTGTATCTGTCGATTTTGGTTTCTTAAACCCTAACGTGAAGACGCGAAACTTAGTTGCAGATTTTAAAAAGGAGATAGGGAGTTGAGGCTTAGAGTTCGGTTCGGTTGAGTTGAACACGAGCGAGGATGGTTCTAACGGTTCGAGCGGTTCGAACCTGCCTTTGAAGAAGAGATCATCAGAGGGAGAAGAAGATAGGTTCAGGTCAGACCGGTCATCGTTCGAACCGGATGAGACTGCGAAATCGAACTCTTGTTCTCCGTCTGTTCCCAACGATTCTTCGCTATTTCCGTCTACTTCTTCTTCTTCTTCTTCGTTATCGCTCTCATCGTTATCTTTGTTGTCGTTTTCTCTATCTCCGTTATCTGTCACCGTGAACTCTAAGTCAAAAAAAGGTCCTTCATCTTCGTCGCCATCTTCGTCCGTTTCAACTGCTATTTGGCGCACAGTGTTGGCAACAGTGGTGGTGGTGGTGCGTAGATTAGCATTGGTGGGCTCACCACCACCCCTCCAGTACTTAAGTAAGCTGAAAGCTTCCATTGTTGGGAGAGCCAGCGATGAAGAAGAAAATGAAGTTTTGGGTTAGGTTTTAGAGCTTAAGATGAAGGAGACAGGGGAGAGAAGTAAAGGAGGGAAAGAAAGTAGATTGTACAAAGAGAGTTTGTTTAATTGAATTTAATTTAAGAGTTATTTAATGGTGCTGCAGTACTGAGAATGGTGTGACAGGAAAACAGTGAGGGAAGCTTTAAGCAGAGAGAGAGAGAGAGATTGCTTTTAAGGGATAGTTTTGTTGTTTTTCGTCTTTGCGTATCGGGGGAGAATCCTCAGTACACCACATTGCAAATTATTTGGGTAAAAATGTTGAAAATTTTACTATCGAACGTTGTTGGATGCTCGATGTCCAGCAAATATTTTAGATGGAAAGATAATTTCCTTCGGAAACAATCTCTAGGAAACTAGTCGTGATCTGTACGAATTCTGCGTTTCCCTTTTCTTTCATTGCTGACTAATGCAATTACAATATGCCACGTGGTATATAAATGAAACCTCAAGTTGACCCAAAACGCTTTTGTACATTATACAAAAGAAAGAACACACGCATAGCACGTGTTGTTGGTATAGGCCGTAAATCCGTAGGTTCTTTGCGTTTTGTTATTGTTATTTAGGAAAATTATCAGAAAAAATCTAATATAATAATTATTTAACAAAAAAAATTTAATTTATTAAAAATTATAAAAATGATAACAAATCGACCATTCAATGGGTTTTTTTTTTCTTTCTCCTCTTTCTCTCTATTTTTTTAATTTTTTAAATAGAAAATCGAATTTTTTTTAAATGAAACAGTCATTCAATGTCATGTTCTTTCTCTCTCTCTTTTTTATTTTTTAAATATTAAATAAAAAATCAAATTTAAAAAAAAATCGACCATTCAATATCTGATTCTTTCTCTCTCTTTTTTATTTTTTAAATATTAAATAAAAAATCGGCCATTCAATATCTAATTCTTTCTCTCTTTTTTTTATTTTTTAAAATAAAAAAATGAATATTTTAAAAAGAAAAGGCCATTCAATGTCTGGTTCTTTATCTCTCTCGTTTTGATTTTTTAAATAAATAAAAATCAAATTTCTGAGAAAATCGAATTTGTAAGTGATGCGCTAAGAAACAAAAAAAATTATTTTTTTTAATGTTGTTATTGACGATGAGAGAATTCCAATAAAAAAAATCGTTAAAAAAATAAAAATAAAAAGTATTTTTATATGTGGTGTGCCGTTAGTAGAAAATAATTTTTTTTTATTTTCATCTTTTTCACATTTAATTATTTGTAAGTGATACACTAAGAAACAAAAATTCGTTTCCAAAAATTTGTTTTTTTATTTAAAAAATAAAAAAGAGAGAGAGAAAAAAAGAATTGGACATTGAATGCCCGTTTCTTTTGAAAAATAAAAAAGAGTAAGAGAAAGATGATAGAGAAAAAATCGGACATTGAATAATAGATTTTTTTTTTAAATTTAAATTTTTATTTAAAAAATAAAAAAGAAAGAGAGAAATAACCGGACATTGAATGATCGATTTAAAAAAAATTGATTTTTTTATTTAAAAAATAAAAAAGAGAGAGAGAGAAAGAACAAGGAGAGAAAAAGAACCAAACATTGAATGGTCATTTAATTAAAAAAAAAATCGATTTTCTATTTAAAAAATAAAAAATATAGAGAGAAAGAGGAGAAAGAAAAAATTCGGCCATTGAATGACAAGTTTGTTATCATTTTTTTAATTTTTAATAAATTAAAATTTTTCTTGTTAAATAATTGTTGTATTAGGTTTTTTTTTAAATTTTCCCTTGTTATTTCATATTTGTAAAAAAAATTAAATTAAACTAAAAAATATTTTTTTTACATATAATTATAATTGTAAAATACAAAATGGCCAACCTACCAACTAACCATATCTTATCACAATATTGTAATTTCAAGAAAATAAATTTTCATTTAAATTAGAAAATATAGTAAAATGTGAATTTCAACTTCACACGAAAAAGATAAAATTTACCTCCAAACAACATCCTCATCGTCGACCACCCTCATCATCTTCTCTCTATTCTACTTCTTCTTCGACTTTTTTCTCTTGATAACTCTGCTTCTACTATTCTTCCGCCCCTCTTCTTCTTTTGCCTCCTTCCTCCACCTCCACTCCAGCGCTACCCTCTCTCTCTCCTCTCTCCGTTGTATTTTTTTCCTAATATAATTGAACAACAAATAAATGATTTTACCATTTTCACCAATCTTTTTCATGTATTTCATTTTTCAAGGAAAGTGGAAATCCATGCAATCAAACACACTTTGATAATAAACTTTTTATTTTTTTAGTGGCCCTTGCAATTAGTTAGATCAACTATTCAAATGATTAGGATCAGACAATTCGAATCATTGAGATCGACCTTTATTCAAATCACTGAGATCAACACTCAATTGTCAGGATTGAGGTTGTTATGATCATCGATCTCTAGCAATGGCATATTTAGAAGGGGGGGTTTTAACTAACTGGTTTGTTAAGATGCCGCCCCAAAACTTGAGGCGCATTTAGAAATATGTCCTCTCGTAGTGTCCAACTGTCTATAAGAAAATAACATCGCAGGCCTCTTGTGATCATGGTTTAGATATGATTTATATAATAAAAAAAAAAAAAAGTGATTTTCATCAAAGTCACATCTTAAAAATGAACGGCTATGAACTCCAAAATTTTTAAGGTTGTGATGTTTATTGATAAATTTGGGGGTCCAACTCATAACCAATTGACAATGAGTGGAGAGGCTCGAAAGCTTATAAGGAAAGAGTGACAATGCAATGAGTGTCCGGTGTGGGACTAAACTCAACACACCCTTGTATGTGTGTGTATAGCCGATGTGACATTTTTTCAACCATCTAAATCATGCCACATATAACTACAAGAATCTTGCACTACATAGGATTTGCTTCCCATTCTTATGCTCTTCAAGTAAATAATTATAATTATTAAAAAAAAATTAATAATAATAATAAAAATAAATTCCAAAAATAATTTATAATTAAGTGATATTGTGATAATTTTCCCTTTTTATATTTTCACTTTCTATCCATTTATAAATATATTGGCAAAAGGGGTAAGAAACTTTCTTTGAAGGAGATGAGAAAGGTTGTATATAGAGATTAAAAGAATTAAAGAGAGCATCCACAAAGGAGAGAAGGTAAGTTGGAGCCTATGGGCTTTAGCTTCATCTACTTTCCGTTGACAGTGGGACCCAGTTTACATGGACCTGATGATTTTGAAACTTTGATTGACACACACTCTTGTGCACTGCCCAAGAATGATAAGAGATTATCTCTTCCTTTTTTTAAAGAGTAAAACTAAAATATTCCATTATCATCCACGACATGAACAAGGACGTTTGAAATGGGTCAATCTCGAGAAATTGAGCTATTAATAGGCCAGATTTTGGCTCGTCAGACTGGCTGGGCTAAGGTTGGCCCGATTCATGTTTAGAATCAGGTTCATGCCTGAGATATTGGTCTGTTAGATGGGCCATTTCACTGGACTTGGGCAGTAGATTCAATGATTTGGCGAGTTGGTTCAAATGATTGGGAACCGAGTCATCTCAAAATCCAATTTAATTGACTTGGGTGAGTTTTGATTCGACTCAAACGAGTTCTAATACTTTGTGTCTAATTGCTTCATTACTTCAAATATTTCCCCTGAAATCTATGTTTACGAGATACTCACAGAGTAAGGCTGTCAATGGATTGGTTTCGGATCGGACCAAATCCGATATGATGTAATAAATTTAAATGAACTTCATATATATAATTTCTAACATTTTATCGGATCAGGACATAGTCAAGCCAGATCTGATGTATGAGATATCAGATCGGAGTTTTATCAAATCGGATCTTTATTGGAATCTAAATCATTGATCCAAACACCGTAATTATCTGATCGGAACAGATCGGATTTCGGATCTAATTTGATCCATTGACACCCGGAGTCAACCACTCTATTTCTTTCCCCATCTTAAGAAAAAAGGTGTACGTGTCACGTCACGTGTGTGACACTGCACCATTCTTTATCTAAGAAAGAGATTCTTTTTCCTCGGTCCTGTTCACGTGTGCTTTTTTCCACGTAAAAGGTTTTGAAGACATGAAATAGAGGTTAGACCATCACTTTTACGTTGAAATTCTCTTAAAAAAGCATTTCTTTGCTTCTCTAAAGCAAAGATTAGAATTCAAAACTCACTTTTTAGTGTAATGGGGCTCATGGTTTGAAAACTGGCATGAAATCGAAATGACTCCCACTGAGTCATCATGATTATAATTGGAAACTATCAAGCGAGATGATCATTGTGAATCATCCATCATATTGATGTGTCGAAGTTGAAGATCTAGGCATGATCTGATCATAAAAATGTGAAATCCAACAATCGAGTTTTATCATATGAGATGTATTATTGAGATATGTTTAAATCCTACAATTGAATTTCATGTTTCAACGATTGGGATTATGCATGTTTGAACAATCATTTTTCAAGAGTCATTGATCTTTGGCTTAGACCCATAGCTCGGTTGGTTTGGCATATTGCCAAACAACGTTGAAGTCGTGGGTTCAAGTCCAACTTACCCATAAAAATTAAAAAAAAAAAAAAAAAAGAGTCACCAATCCTGACCTTTTAAATATTAGTTGCCTATTATCAAAATTAACCTTACTTTATGAAGTTTATTACCTATCACACCTTGGAGTGGGGATCCACGTCATAGATCTTAACTACATCAATTTTTGGCATCAAAAAACATTATTTGATGTCACAGGGTCATAATGGATAAAATTATAAGAACTTTGAAGGAAAAAAAAATTAGTTAATTTTCATCGTTGACTTTTAGTTTTTCCTTTAAATCTATACATATGTGGTGTTGGATTGCCAATTTGATAATCCATATACGTCTAATGACTTTTAGTAAGCTTTGAAATCTTATTTAGTAAAGCTAACCTTATTCATACAGTCAAGTTTGTTCGGAAATAAACTTGATCGAGTAAAGGAGTTTTTGTAATAAAATTGCAACAAACAAACATTGTTAACTCTATCCATTTACCCACATGTACGAGTGAATGTTTGAGATACCACTTTGTTTTCAAACTTATAACATACCCATCTGACATTAGTCTTCTTAAGAGGCCAACATAAATGACCTAAATACTCTCATCTTCAATCTCACCCAGCTTTTTCATTTGAAAGATAGTTAGGGGCAGATTTACAATGGGGGCACTAGCCCCTAAAGAAATTTTCAAAGCCTATAGCTTAATGAGCTATTGTGATAGAAATTAGCTGCGGATAAAAAATCCACCACCATTGCCCCCACAAAGAAAATTTTCACTCTCAATTACCATCACAAAGTTTTTTTTTTTTCACTCTAAGTTACCCCTGAAAAAAAAATATTATACTCAATATCATGGCACTCCCCTTCAACCTTATGGTAAAATATTTTACTTTCTTATTTAACCTAAATATTCTATCTCCCACCTTCAAACCTTGAGATTTTTGGATTTGATGATTTTCTACGCAAAAATTGAGAACAAGATGATTGATTGATTGAAAAGAATCGATGAATGATTGACTAGATATTAAACAGGTGCCAACTAGTTGAATTGGTAAAGTCTTTGAATTATGATATCAGAGACTTAAGTTCAAATATTACTGGCACCGAATTACTAAATTCATTAAAAACATACTTACCAATAATAATAAAAAATATTTAATTGAAGATAATGCCATGAGGGCATCTAAGTCAGTTTCTATCAGTAGCTGAAGGAAGACTAAAATCAAGGAAGCATGTCATCACTTATTAGTTTGAAAACACTTGACCAAAACGTGGAGGGGTTACATCCAAAATCCAAATCACCCAACAAAATTGATTTGTAATCCTTTTGACGGATAATTGTACCATGGTCAACCCAAGGTCGAAAACCGTAGGATATTCATCGAGATTAGACATCGTTGGGAATGGAATGTCGGTACTTGAAAGACATCTTTGTAGGCCCACTCACCCACCGACCTAACTTTGTTTTGTCTCCACCAAACGTCACTGGTGTCTCGAAATTACAAGTTTGTAATGAGATGAGGATACCTCTTTAGGCATAATGTGACTTTTAGAATTGCTCCAAATCATGGTCGAATCACAACTTCGCCCCTTTTTGGATTTTCAGTACTTAGGGTGTTTGTAACATTAAGATTTTGTAGTTTGTACAACTACTCAATGTGTCGGTTGGTGCAGGTCCACCACCCCCCACTATCCCAAATTGAGATATATTTTCGATTTTAGAAAAAAATTAATTAAAGGACTTTGATGAAGGGAATTTTTTTATTTATTTTTAAATAGTCCTTCTTAGTTTTAGATTATTTGTTAATAGTCCATTTAGTAAACTTTACTTTTCTTAATAGTCTCTCAAACTTCATCTCTCACATTTCTCACGGTTGAATATCCTAACAGTTTGAAATTGAATTTTTAACATCTCAATCGAATTTTAAAGACTTCATTCTATTGAGGAAAAAAAATTAGAGGAAGAAGAAGTTATTTTTAAGGATTTAACTAGGGTTTTTTCACTTTTTTTTTTTTCTTAATTTTTGGATGAAAATCAATCAAGAATGATTCTTTTGGATTGAAATCATCTAAACAGATCGTTATCTCAAGTTTTTAGTTGTTCTTTCCATGTATTTTAGTAAAAGAAAACTCGAAAATAGAAAATGAGTGGGTTTTACCAATGTCAAGTTTCCCACTTTTCATTTTTCAAGTGTTGAACTCAGCAATAAATAAAAAGTGTCAAATTCGACAATAAAAATTGTGAACTTGGCACTAAATAAAAAAGAGTTGATTTTGACAATATAAAAAAAAAAAGTGATGAACATGACAGTAAATAGAAAAACTGTGAGTGGCCAACTTTAATAAAATATGAAATGTTGGAATTATACGTTGGGTGTTTCAAATTGAATTATTTTTAAAAGAGAAAAGCAATAGATATTCGTTTAGGTAAAAATGAATACCTAATGAATATATGATCCCGAATGTTGGAAGATGAGGAAATATCATATTTATACATTAAGCATGCAACATAGATAAAGATGCTCAGATGGATGGAAAGATTGAGAAAGATAAGAATAAAAATAAATGCATTTAAATAAAAATTACTCTACTAGATGGTAAAATAAGAGAAAATCAATTGAAATGATTTAAAAATAAATAAATAAATCAAGTATAATTACAATTCCATTTAAACAAATGTACAAGTTGAAGGTTATACGAAATCAAAAGAACGCGATTGAGATATAGCTAAAATGGGTATGAAAACATCTTCAATAATAAAAGATGTGACTCTAGATAGAATTGATTAACATCAGTCATTATGTCGAGATTTGGTTTTTTAGGCTCAAAGTCTTGCTCATAATACGTATTAAAATGACCTTAGCTTAGTTTGCTAATTAAGTGAGCTAAAATCCAAGATTCATCCATACAGGTTTTTGCCTATAAATTTTATCCAGAAAACTTTCATAACAAAATCTAGAAATTTTAGGAGTTTTTTTTATAGCTTATCATGGATATCCCCACCTTCTACTGAGACTGATCCCACAGTTGCACGCACCGCTCCCTTGGCAAGTCTTACGTGCAAATAGTTGAGTCGAGGGTCAACTGGACACTGGAGGGTGGGCCCAAGGAATTCATTGCTTTGTGGAGTTTCTAACACTTGACCTACCCTTCCCGAGGAGTTATGAGAATATAACGAACATATTTTTGGGACAATGACGGTGAGGGACTCTTTTTTGCGACTATGTACCAATTAGTCCCATAGAAAAGAATAGGGATCATTAAAGCTCCACTTAATAAAATATTCATCCAATAAGGATCTTTTGAAGATTTTTTAAGAAAATACCTGAAATACCCTTTTAACAACTCTACAAAGTGGTTTGATCTAAAAAATTATACCAAATCAAATGAAAAACTTGACCAATTTATTTAGTTATTAATATTTTTTGTGCAAATAAAAATTAAATATTTTTATTTATTAAAATCCATTAATCAATTCAATATAATTTTATTTGACTCATTTTGCTAGACTTGCTAATTTTTAAAGTTGAATCAATTCGATGAACATTCAAGTCAAGTTTTAAAATAATATTTAAATTATTTAATTTTTTTTTAATTAATCTATTAAATATAGATCAAATTAGTTTGATGATGATGATAACCATACTCATCTCCATCAGCATCATCATCATCTATATGAGGTAAAAATCATTAGTTTTGGGAAGAGAAAACAAGGATTTTCTTTTTCATTTAGATTTTTTTTTTCATTGTTATATAAGAGATGACGATAATCAAGGGGCATGTCATTGATTTTAAAATATAAGGTTATTTCAAATATTCTTAAATAAACTTGTTTCTTTAAACCTCAAAGTTCGTTGAAAGAGTAATTATGGCATTTTCGCTTCAAAAATCATTTTTAGACTAATATTTGATAAAATGAGTAGTTTCATAATGAAGTTTTTGGTACATATTTTCAAAAAATAGGTTTTTGGGGATAATTCTCCCCCTTTTTTTTTTGGTTGTATGTCTTACCAATATGCAAAACCTTCCATAGTAAGCAAGTTTGGACTTAATAATTATTTTGTGGGGTTCAATGTGGAAAAGTTTCGTAACAAATCAAGAAGTTTTAGGAGAATATACAAATGATTTTTATTTTTTTCTTATCAAAATCTCTCATTTTTAAACCTCCCTAAAATTCCTATCTTGTTCTTGATATTTGAATGTTGAATAAAATGAAAAATTGAGGGCAAAAGGTTAAATAATTATCATATTCATCAATTAATCGTGGATGAATCCATACTCATCTTTTGTTGTTGGATGTACAAATAAAAAATTCTATTACATTGCGATCCCAACAACTCCGATACTGGAGTAACATTAAAATTGACATCGATTCTCACATTGCTGATGTATAGGTAATCATATAGCCATAGATGCTTTTTAACCGTATCTTGATATATATATTAAAAAAAAAAAAAACATCTATGATTCCATACATACATCCATGTCAAATGTGAGAATCGATGTCAATTTTAATGTTACTTCAGCATTTTCCTATTAACATTTTCGTTGGGAGAACCACTGCTCCCAAATTTTATCTGCTACCAGAATCAGCCCAATTAAAATTCTGAGAGCCCATGATTAATCCTTAAAAAAGCCCATCAACCCACTCCCAGCTTAATAACTCGAGTGAGGTCTACTGTACTCCGGGAGCTGGTTAAGGTTTCCCAATACCATGCATTTTTTATTCACGTGTCAGTTGTCACTTTTAAGTCAACTTTAGTGAATATTTGGTCAACATATCTGCCTTATCCATGATAAATGATCTAAATCTAAGAAGTTGAAAAATTAAAATAGTCTTTTATCAATTTTGTCAAAAAAAAAAAAAAAAACTCGATTTTGAAATTCGAAAAGTGGGATCAACATTGCTTTTTCGTAAAAAAATTCTGAATTTCTTTTCATTACAATTGTTCGTTTTGAGTGAAATTATTCTTATTTCTCAAACGTCAAAAAATCATATTCTAAGAACCTAACTAACCATATTTTTTTCAATACGATAGTGATTTGGTGATTTTTAAATAGGTGAATATGGATTTTGATTCTAAGTGATATTATCAACACTCAGAGAGTTTAACTTAAGAAATTAATATTTCCATAATTTACCATTGTCAGATTTTCATAAATCATCTCAATCAATTGTTTCTTATTTAATCATCTATTGAAGTTATTATTACATTTTTTCAAACACTTCATATTTTTAGTTTGAATAATGCTTTTCTAACACTCCCTCTGACATACGTTTCCATCACAGAATCGTGGATCATTTTCCTCGGATATATAAAATCATAAATCTTATTCTTGTGTATCTCAAGGCAAATGATCTAGGATTCTGTGATAGGGACATATGTGAGATATCATAACTCTTTAAGTTTATCTTATCTGATCTTTCATTATGTTTCTCGAATCAATTTATAAACATTATAATTCTTGAATGCCTAAATAAATTCTCTGAAGTATAATTAATCTTACTTCTATCTTATAATTTTATTTTATAAGTCAAAGATGATACCATTTGTCAAAAATTTAGAAATGGAGTAGAAACGTTAAATATCTCCCAGTAGTACAGAAGCCCAACTTACTGTTTAATCTCTCCTCCGAAGGGCTCTCTCCTTCTATATTCGATACCTGCGTATTAAATGCAACAGCTGGGGATACCCACCCTCCCACAAAGAAAAGTCCTTTTTTTCCTTAAAAATGATGAACAAAACCCTAGCTTTTTCTTCCCCTCACAATGTCCAGCACCGACTCGGCTGCAGCCGCCACCGCTGCCACCAACGGCGGAGTCGGTGGAGGTGGTGGAGGCTCGGCTTACTTCTTCCATAACATCGGCCTCGGCTACGCCATCGCTATCGCTCTAGGTGTTCTCGTCCTCCTCTCCACCATACTCCTCGCTTCCTACGTCTGCTGCCGCTCCTCTCGCTCTGGCTCTGGCTCCCGTTCCCGCTCTCCAAACCCTAACCCTAATCGTTCAAACTCCGAAGGAATCATCGTCCCTAGTGTAATCTTTGTTGCCGAAGACGATTACGAAGGAAACGATCGAGATGAGGAGAATTCTGTTACAGGTCTTGATCAAAAGGTGATCAATTCGTATCCAAAATTTCCATTTTGTAAATCGAAGAACATTGGGAGCGGTGATTCGATGTGTTCGATCTGTCTCTGTGATTATAAAGATGGAGAGATGATGAGAATGATGCCTGATTGTCGCCATTTCTTTCATCTTTACTGCGTTGATGCTTGGTTGAGACTCCATGCTTCTTGCCCTGTTTGTCGAAATTCACCATTGCCGACTCCATTGTCGACACCGCTTTCGGAGCTCGTGCCGCTCTCTCATTATCCGGATAATCGAAGGAGGTGATGTTTAGTGAAACTTTGGATGATTGTTCTTGTTTTGTTAAAGATATAGTTTTGTTTTGTGTAAATTCTCAGTAGAAAGAACTTTTGCTATGTAATGGTTTCAGCTTCAATTAGTGTTCGATCTTTATGTGAGAACATTTAGCTAATATCTTTGCTTCTAGTGTGAGAATCCTACTTGTTTTGAGATCTAAGAAACTAAGAAATATTAAGTTTCATGTTGGCATGCATGTCTTTCCAAATCCAAGAAAGTAAGAATAGCAACAAAGGATAGAGCTTTTATGTTTTGCAATTGAAGCACTCTTCATTGTGTCAATTCTGCATGCAATACCTTTAGAGAAAATTGACAAGAAATAGAAAAAAAAAAAGTTAAAATAAAAAATACAAATACGTAGATTTACGAGGTTCTTTTCCCTTTGATCGGCTATGCCTTTGGAGGCGGGGGCAGATTTACAGTGGGGCACTTGTCCCCACAAGAACTTTCAAAATCTAAAGTTTAGTCAGCTATTGCGACAAATAAAAGAATATGCCACTATTGCCCCACAAAAAAATAAAAATTTAGTCTTAGTTTCCCCCTCAAAATTTTTCCACACTTAGTTGCCCCCCCCGTGGGCAAAATCCTGGCTCCGCTCCCTGCTTGGAGGTAATCGATCGTTTTTACTATAACAAACAAAGGATTCACCCTTCTCCATCTCTCTCCAGTCTTTTTTCTCACAAAAGAAAACCATTGGTCGAAGTTATATATTAATACTTTGACCAAATTACATAAATACCTCAGAAAACAAATAATTATCATTTTGTCCCCAGTTAATTACATACATGCCCAATTATCACAATAATTTGGGTATTGGGATCTCAATAAAAAACAACTTTTGTACAACAAATGCTGGACTATCATAATTGATGCATTTTGTAGCAAAGCCATTTCGGTTGTGGACTTTTACCTGGTTAGTTGGGGAATGAGTTGGACATTCCTTTCATGTAGCATTCCTTAATATTTTGTAGTTGCTATTTTTAAGAATAATTCCCATAATAATGGGATTCCTTGAAATCAAATAGAAATTAGGAGATTAAATTGCTTTAAAATTCCTTGTATTTTTCACTATTTCGTGTAGCTATAAATAGGAGGATTGTATTGAAAATCAATTAGTAAGAATCTTTTTCTAAATTGATTTCCCTGGAGGTGTGATTTTCCTCCACCGATTTTTGCAAAAAAGAATTTATCGTCTCTTAGTATAAGGCTGACACGTGTTTTACCATTGCTTCATATAATAATTATGATCCCATCATGAAGATCATGGAACTCCTTGAGTAACAAAGATTTGCTCTTGAGGCTACTATCAAATCGTAATTTTCATGTGATTGAAAAAAGACAACAACATACGGCAAAATGACATGATTGATCCATCATGTGGAGAGTTTCCGCCTCAATGGCAACATTAAGGCTTTTTCCCCCAAAAGTCCTATGATGGGGCATTGTAGTCAAGACCATCATCTTAGTGCGCCTCAATGGTGGTGCAGACCAAAGGAGCCTTAATAAATGTGAGGCATGGTAGTGTAAGTGAGGCGTACCAAGGCGTTGACCTTGATTGTCCCTCAAACAAGGTGCAAGGTATGCTAGGTGCACACCTCACTTAACATTGAATAAAATAAATGTATTTTATTATTTTATTTGTATAGTCTTTACATATATATATATAAATAATAAAAATAGATTTATTTGGAAAGTACATTTTTTTATCATTAAAAAATGTATACTTTTACACTGACCTTTCTGTTTGGTTCGAGTCCATTAGGGTTGGGTAAGGGCTTAGTCTACTGAAGCTCACTAGGGGGTATAGGGCTGGTCCAAGGTACAACCTGCCTCTTTAGGCTGGGTTAGGGCTCAACAAAGTCTAGACCTTGACAACCCTAATTGTTGTTGTTTTTTTTTTTTGTTGAAAAGTAACCCTAATTGTTGTTGTGCTGTAGCAACAACGACACATGTCGCTGGCCTGCTTATACTTCTTTTTTTCTTGTTCTTCCTATCTAATTTCTCTGCTATTGTCGATCCTCCTCCCCCTCCTTGTAATATTGAATGCATACTTTACCTCATATTTAATCATATTATAATTGAATAATATCCAAAGCCTACAATTGCGATCAAGGTTTATTCTACAATTGCGACGAGTCTTACCCCTCAGGCATCATTGATAGGCACAACAATTTTCCTTAATCAATGATATTGTCCTTTATGACATGGGTGACCCTCCCTCCGACAAGGACGATTCTAACAAGTCCATGCCTCTTCGGGATAAGTCAAATTCCGTGATTTCAAGTCTTGTGTACAAGTCCTTTTTAAAGAAGGGTGGGGTGTTGCAAACCCATTCCATTTAGCAATCTTACTTAGTTGGGGATGAGTTGTACATCCCTTAAAACGTATCTTTCCTCAATTTTACTAGGGTTAGTTTTTTGGAATAATTTTTTTTTACACGTTTTTAGGAATAATCACCATAATAATGTGATTCCATGGAAATCAGGATGGATATTAGGAGATTAGGTTGTTTTTAAATTCCTTTCTATCTTTTAATGATTCTTGTAGCTATAAATATGAAGTTTGTATTAAGAATCATTTTCTAAATTGATTTCCAAGAGGGGTGGGTTTTCCTAAAAAACAAACATTTTCTAGGGTTTTCCTAATTTTCTATCCTTTTTTTTTTTCCTCACATCTTCTTTCAAGGCTTGTCACACATTCTTCACTCACTTCCAACGATTCTTCTGAATCTCAAAACATGGATTAAAACACTGTATCTTAGTGTATTAGACTATATATATTGGATTTGAGCTGGTTATTGATTAGTTGTTAGTGGGTGAAAGTGGATTTTAAGCCAGACTGGTATCAACAACCCTCTACACTTTGCCAACTTAGAGACCAGGCAGCTTTACTATATATTGGAATTTTGGGATTGGGGACGATATGAAGCAGCAATGTGAACTTTCTTTCTTACATGCAACTTGTATGATAGGTTGAATGTATTTGTAGAAATTCTGGGCTATTGTGGAGAGGACAAAAAAAAAAAATCCCATCTTCCTACAATTTATTTGCTGTAAAAGCATACAATGGGTTCAAGTACAAAATCAGTTGATGGATTAGTGATTGGTAGAGTAATGTGTGAAGTTTATTACAACTGCATTATTACTGATATGAACACATTTGATTTAACTGATTTACATAGAATTGAATGGAAGAACAAGATTTCTTTAGCAGAACCTATACTTTTGGGAGAAGGCTTGATGATGATGATGAAGATGACAGGCACACACACTGCTACTCAGTTGAGAATTGAGATATGTGGCATAGCAAGGATGGATCAGGTTCTCTTAATACATGGATCTTCTATATAGTTTCTTTTTCCCTTCTGTGTGGCACCGGTCTAATTGCGAAATAAGTTCGGTACATTTGGTATTATATCATTCCCATATGAATCCTTGTGTAGATACTGGTTTCAGTTGATTGAAACCAAATCTTCATCAAAGTCTCTGCAAACAAAGATGAGGTTTACTTTATTACATTAAGGAGCTATAAGCAAATTTAAATTGTTGGCTTTCAGAGATGAAGTTGGTGGTCTGGCAAAGCAAAGCTCACTCTTCATTTTCCCTGGGTTACATACATGCATAGAGAAACCTTACCCCAAAGTTGTGGCTGTAGCGTAGCTGAGGCATAAATAGAGAGGGCAGATCATGTATTATAGCTAGCAGCAACCAACCATGTCCAACTTCAATTAAGTTTTGAGAGACGTTTAGAATGATTTTTAACAGAACCAAAGTAATTATAGAAGGAAAACTTGAACCTAATATTTTTGGAACATAATGGCATTCTGTTGTAAAGCTGTTTTACAGGTTGAGTCATGATAATCGGACTCCCTTTTTTGGTATATCCCCTTCACAGAACTGTAGATCCTTAGCTTCGGGATACACAAATAAAAAGATTAATGGTTCTGTGAGGTGCCAGGTCCGGGAGTCTGATTATCATTAGTCTTACTGGTTTTATAATAGAATATAATCCTTTTGGAAGGAAGTTATATATTTTTCACGGATAATAAAGAAACATGCTATTGGCACCCCAGCATTTACTTATTACACCCCAATTAAAAATGAAGAAAATAAGTAATTAGATGAGAACAAGTAAAAGTTGGGGTGCCAATAGAAGCCCTCTCTTTTCTTTTTCTCTTCTAGATTTCTACTCTTTGGGTTTAAGATTTTGTATGAGCCTAATCATAATTATAAACAACTACTGAAATTGTTCGAAATGAGTGTTGGGAGTGTATTAGGAAAAGTTGGGTTGCCAAATGGCAACTCTCGAAAGGTTTCATACTTGAATAACATCACAATTTAACGACATTTTTTTTAAAAACTGTTATTTAAGTCCGAATTTCAATATTCAAATTCAGTTTTGTTCAAAACATTTCACTACAATCTTCAGTAGGGCCACTGTTGCATAATCAGAGGGCTCAACAGTCCCCTTCAACCTTGTGAGAGACTTCAATAACATCTAAGTCCTCATTTTCATTACCAAAAACAAAACCTTAACCCATAGATTTGAAGAACTGAATAAAATCCTACTCCTCCATTCCACTGTGTTCAAAGTCAAGTCTTCTATTATTAAGCTTGAGTACCATTGTGGGGGACATTGGCTGACGTGGATGTGTTAGAACCATAGATACTTTTCATTGAGATATGAATGAGATCTCGATGAAAGCATCTATGGCTCTGTGCACACCAATGTCCCCCCACGATATTACTTCAGCATTATTCATTAAGCTCATTTCCTTTAACAGATGCGCAATAATGGGTTGAACAAGCAGGGTCTGTTTAGCCCTATCCCAAATCTTTGGAATAAGGTTTTGATGATGATGATGAACGGAAATGGCTTACTAAGGCCGTAGGGGCAAACACAACAAAAGATCATGAATACTAAGAGTGCTGATTTTCTCAATCAATCCGCCAGACAAGACGAACTCAAAACACTCCCTGCCGTGACATGTGCAAGAACCGTAGATTTTCCTCAGGATATGTAACTGCACACCCCCGTAAACATGTGCAGTTATGCATCCCAAGGGTAAAAATCTATGGTTCTTGCACATGCCACATCAGTGAGTTTTTGAGTTCATCTGTCAGCATTGGGTTAGAAAATCATTACACGAATACTAATGCAAATTTACCAAGATAGACAGGAAAGCTCTATGTGTTTATTTTGCAGTGTGACTAAACTACTCTTTGACACAAGCGCCTAAAATATTGAAAACAATACACAAAAAGTATGATGACTTTATGTTCTAACAAGGAAGCTTGATGCCTGACTTCCATTTGGGACCAATCAACAGAATGTCTCATGTTTCTAAAAAATTGAAAATAAAATAGCCAGAAAAGGAACTCTTTTTCATAATCGATATCCCCTTGTTCGCCTGGTCAGATGTTCACCTGCATCAAAGATGAGTGACAAACACATTACACACCTTGATAAAATATGAAAGCACAACCTGACTTGCCACCACATTTAAATCCTAGTTTTATTTTGTAGTTCACAATAGTGAGAAAGGGCCACATAAAGGAGATATTATAAACCCAAAGACCAGCCGGTGTTGTAGTATTTTGAAGAATAATGATTTTCTGATGCCCCCCTCTGATACACGCCCCCTGACGTGGCATGTGCTAGAACCATAGATTCTTTTCCTAAGGAAACACAACTGCACATATTAATGGGGATGTACAGTTGTGTATCCCAAGGGTAAATCTATGGTTCTAGCTCATGCCATGTCAGGGGGCGTGTCAGAGGGAGCATCAGAAAATCACGACTATTTTGAATGGTCAAAAGAAAGAAAAACGAAAATTGCACTTTGGGGTACAAAAAAATATCTGGTCGGTCAATCATTTACGAGACAAACCTAAACATCCAACCAACCGCGTTCTTTAGAATAGTTGAGAAGGAAACATATAACTTCAGTTTGTTGAATGATTAGGATCATTTAAACAGTATGGTTTGCTCCCTTACAGGTGTGTCAAAGGTAGGGTACAGACCACCTAAAACGACAGGACAATAACATCCCATCGTCCCACTTAGTACATCATGATGATGTAGAATTCAAAAGAGTAAAGAATTGTCAAATATAATTCGGGAAGACTAAATGTCGGGTCGTTTATACCTGGAACCATGTGTGGAGGTGGATATTGTTAAAATAGGATCTCCGGTACTCAAAAGAAATATTTCATTTTGATTTCTTTTGTGGCTCAGAAACCCTCGATCCCTTGATATTACAAACAGGTTCGTCCCCAGATTGAATAAGCTTCAGTCCTGGATGAACTTTGAGGTCTCTCATTACTATCTTCTGGCCAATGTCCAACTCGCTTAGATCAACGTCAATGTAGGGGGGAACAATGTCAGCGGGGCAAAGGTACTTAACAGTCCTCTTTATGGTATTCAAATAAGCCCCTGCCAGTTTGGCATTGCATAATCACATATCACACACACGGACAGAGCTAAGGAATCATTACATATCTGAGAAATAAGAGACTGTTTCTTAACTCGCATAAAAGTTAACAAGAGAAAAAGAAAATCCAAGATACACCATCAGGTTGACTTTAAACTTTAAAGATGGTATTCAGACGCTACCCCCTCTTTGAAGACCTACATAAATTATTAAGAGAGCTTCTATTGGCATCCCAACTTTTACTTATCACACCCAGCTTTTTTAAATTATTTTTCACCCCAATTAAAGATCAAAACACACAATTCAAACATTACAAAAATTTGGTTCAAGTTAGTACCTCAACATTACAAAGCATTATAACACATTCAAACAATTTTGGCAGTTGTTTACAATTAGGATTAGTCTCGTATAAAATCCAAAACCCAGAATCCAACAGCAGAAATCTATTATTAAAAAAAAAAAAAAAGAGGGAGAGAAGAAGATAGAGTTTCTATTGAAACTCCAACTTTTACTTATTCTCAACCATTGACATATTTTTTTTTACTTTTATTGGGGTGTAATAAGTAAAAGTTGGGGTGCCAATAGCACCTCTCATCATTAATTTGATGATTCTAACCTTCTCGTTCACCAGTGATGCCTTATCACATACATTAGGGGTCGGCAATATGAATCCTACTTAGCCGTTAAACTCTATTTAAATCGGTAACTTCAATCAAGGCATGATTCTTTAGATCTTCTCTTACTATCTCCATCCATGCCTTTTTTAGCCTTCCACTCTATCCAGATTTGTCCCTATAGTCTACACTAAATGTTACAGAAACTTGACCAAAAGGAAGACATGTTAGCTCCACCAGATGCGTCCAGACAAAAGTGGTCATGTAACCTTGTCACAGCCATAGTGGAACAATCGTTCGTGGCCCAACTAATGCAAGCCTTTAGCATGTCAAGAGTGACAGGAAGTTTTGGTGATTCTCCGGCACACCCTTACACGACAAAAATTGAGGGGCCCCGAACACCTACAGCACATTCCCCTTGGAACAATGATTTGCCATGTCTTTGCTACTCATTCATTGCTGCAAATCACAGCTACCGTCATTCAAGGTCTAACCACCTTTTGCAATCTCGACACCCAGTTCCCATATAGAAACTTACCCAGGAGTATCCATAGACGCTCACGCAGCACCCCTGTTAGTGCTAAGAGCTGCTTTATTGCCATCATGTGGCACAGGCCACGTAGAAGGCTTATCCCACTGTATAAAGCCACCATTAAAATACTCAGCACCATAGCTTTAACCAACATTAGCTTCCCAATCTCACCCTAGACCACCTGTCACATGGCTAGAGAATTACATGAGTTTTGATACCAATTTTGTCATGGCCATACTGGAGTGACAGCAGAGGGGGAATGCAGCGCACTAGTTCACGGCCCAACTAACGTAAGCTTTTAACGTGTCAAGTGTGACATGAAGCTTTGGTGATCCAACAACACACACGTATGCGACATAAGCTTTCCACACTCCGCACCCAAATGACAGTCTTGCTACTCCACTTTCCCAGCCAAAGTTTCTCACCCCAAATTTTTCCTTGATGAATGTTCTCCACAAACACTAGTATTCCACCTCAAACCCCCCACAACTATCACTTTTCTTTACGCTAGTCTCAAAATGTCTACTCCTTTTGGCTAGGAGAATTAGAAGGCAATTTCTTATTTTCGTGAGAGGCATTGCTAGTAAATTACAATAACATTAGATATACACTAGCTTTGGGAGTGTAAACTCCACAACCAAAGATAATAACAGATTAGTTAAAAAATGACACTTATTGAGTATATAATAACCCACAAAACTAATTGATTGCACTTTTTTAAAGTGGAAAAAAAATGAGGGAAGGCCAAATTAGAGTAATAAGTGAGAACAAAACTTGTGAGGATCTCATTTAGGAGGAGGATACCCCCAACAATAAAGCCAAGTCAAATATACAAGTTTCTCCCAATTAAACACAGGAACCTAACACCTGAGAGGGATGGGACTCTTCAAGCACTTCTAAGTTCTAACTTTGATGTATGAACATATTTTCCTTGTTAACCTTGTGTTTTATAGCTTTCCAAGACTAGCTCTAGATTTGAAGGTTAAGACACCTTACACCACTTAGTTGTGGGTAGGACCCAACCAAAATTTGGAACCCATTGATTCAACAATTTAGATTAATGGTAAAAAACAATGGCCACATGCACGTGATGTGGGGGAGATTCATCGAGAGCGATGAACCTCCAGTGCATATGAAGTGAAAAAAAGGTAAAGTTTCCCATCACTTTATATAATATGACTTTGGAGACTTCATAGACTTGGTAGAAGAATAACAAAATAGTGTAGAAAAAGAGATTGTTTGAGGAAACCTTTTTTTAATCCAGGGCAAACGTCTTCTCCTCTGTATATAAGGGGCACTTCAACCTTTAATAGAGCATGTGAAGGGGCTCTTATAAATGTGACATTAAGTACAGCATCCGTGCCCGCATGGAGATGAAGCTAACAAAATTGAGAAAATATGTGATTTAGAATATGAATAGGCAAATTCAGCAGCAAAATACAAGCATCAACAAAAAAACTTATTACAGTATTCTTTATGAAGTCATAAAAATCAAATGGTGCTTGAACGAAAGCCCAAGCCCAGCCTAATTTTCAAAAGAGTTCAAATCACCACTTTAAGTATGTGAGTTACTCTAGTTAAGTCAGTGAAAATAAAGGTAGCTCAATACATAAATGTGAAAAAGTGAACACTTGACCAGCTTTTCGTTTTCTCTGTCAAACCAACCATCAACTTGTTAATCCTTTTGTAAACACATACAAAACTTTCAATTTATCTTTTGTTCGATTGCTCAACTGACTTAATAATATAAATTTACTGATGTTTTCTGATTTCAATTTACCATTATCATCCACGCCTTATCCCAATATTTTTTTTATAAGCATAAAATTTAGTAAATAAGCGAATAGAGTACAAGAAAAACAAGGTGGTCGAGATGATCAACCAAGAAACAAAAGCATCTAACTAGCATTAGATCGTCTCCCAACGAAAGACAAAGTCTTCAAAAACGTCCCCCTTAAAATCCGGGCAAAGCTTACACCAAAAGAATAAAAGACCTAAAATTTTCAGCACAATGTCCTGGGTTGTTGAAACTTCACCCCTAAAAATTCTCCGGTTCCTTTCCAACCATCAACCCCAACAAATGGCAAACGGAAGTAACCTCCACAAAGTATTCAATCTCCTTGAAAATGGAGACAGATCCCAACTTTGAAACAAAGAGAACTAAATATGGAAGTACCCAAGAAATCCTGAAGAGATCAAAGAAATGATGCCAAATAGGAGAAGAGCACCCACAATGAAAAAGAATGTGGTCGACTGACTAAGCACTCGATATACAAAGTCCACAAGAATTGGGTATTACATAGCCGCTCTTGATTAAAAGATCAAGCGTTGGTAATTTATTCAAGACAGATAACTAGATAAAGAAACAAACCTTGGAAGGGACTTTTGAACCCCAAATGATGGATGATGGAAAATGAATATCTGTATTGGAGACCCCAGTGAGCCTCTGAGTGAAGGAGTTAACAATGAAGTTTGTGTTTTTTGTAAGAGTCCACTCCCTCCTATCATCTTCTAAGGCATCCCAATGCGAGTTGCCGAGGTGGGTCATTAGATTTGCAAGGTCTTGGAGTTCCCAATCATTGAAACCTCTCCTAAATCCCAAATGATCGTCTTATCCCAATTATTAGGGTAGGCACCATGAATATTTCCTTGCAACTCAAATCTATCTAGAGATGTATCTTCGGCCAATGCACATATACTTAACAAATTTATTAATATCTCAAGTACATGTCACTCAACCTTCCTCTCGTCACTTTGAGCACTCTATCATCATCTTCTTTCTACCAAAGTTGGTCTTTTTCATAGATGCCCAAGACAAATTGATATATGTCATTGCCACATTTACCCATTTTAACCAATAATTTTCTTGACATATTGGTACATAAATCTCAGAAATTAACCATAATGAACCAATTCCTTTGATTTATTCAGTTGTGAGTTCATGGTTCTGTATATCATTTAAATAAATTCTTACAAACAATGAGAAAAATGTTCAGTACTGTCACAATTATCTGTAAATTTTGCATTTTATCCAAAACCCAGAACTAAAACATGGTAAAATTCGAACCATACCTTTCGTGGCAACACTCGAACCTTCTCCAGGATCTCGTCCGAATCAAATGCAGGTCGAACCTCCAGATCAAATAGCCTTGATAGGAAGAACGAGCGACCGAGATGATTAACAAGCTTCCTGATCTGGTTTGTCTGGACAGATATTAGGCGTTTGTTCCCACCTTCCTCTCCTTTCTCCTGCTCGAATACGATGCTCGGCACGCGACCAACTTTCCTCTCTTTCGCGGATATGATTCTACCAGAGATTGAGCGAGGGATTGCGAGGATCGTCTCTGCGTGTTTAGGGTCGGGTTTGGGGAGATCTTCGAGGTATGTAAGGGGAGGGATCTCGGGTTCGTGAAGGATTGCTGCTGTTGCTGCTTGAGAGAAGGATCTTAATCGTGTAGTTTTGGCGAGTAGAGAGCGTTGAATCCACATTTTTTGGAGTCAAACGAGATGGATTGCAGGAAGAATGGTTGAGAGATGAGGGAGCTTCGAGACCTTCAAGTTCTCCTCTCTGGTTTTGAGTGTCTGTGTGAGTTTGATCGATCTAGAATTCGAGATGAGAGAACACATTTGAGGCTTAAGGAGGGTTTTTGATAGGGCTGGAACCTGGGCGGGTTGGAGGGTAAACCCAGGCTCAACCCAAGTAGCACAACCCTCAACCCAACCCGACTCAACTCAACTTGACCATGGGGCCTAAGCTCACTAACCCAAGCTTAGTATTATAAAATGGATTGCGTTTGGGTTAGCCCAAATTTAAATAATTTTAGATGATTTGGTTGAGTTAGTTTCGTTAAATAACATAATTTCATTTTAATTAGCAAGTAATTTTAACATTTTCAAAAAAGATATACAAAATCAAAAGTAAAATTATTGTAAATAAAATTATATACAACCTTCAAATCCATCATTGAGAGAATATTTAGACAAATCATACTAAATCAAAGTTCACGTAATATTAATTAATTGTTCACAAGTCATAATAATGAGATGGAATTATAAAAAATTCTAATAAAATATAAAAATATTTATATAGTAGTATATGCTAGGGGTGCAACTTAATTCAGTTCAAACCGAGAATCGATTCAATCCGTGAATTTTAGATTGGGTTGGTTCGATTTTAATTAAATACGATTCGGTTTCGAGTTAAAAAAAATAAGAACCGATAGATTCGATTCGGTTTTCGGTTCAGGATTTATATATAACCAAACCAAACCGAAAACCGAACCAAATACCATTTAAAAATTTTAAATGTAATTTATTTTAAAAACCAAACCTCTCTCGTCTCTGTGCTCGTGCGACCTACAACCTGCGTCTCTCTCTCTCTCAGCGTGCGGCTGCGGGTGTGCGACTGTAGGTTACTCTCAACTCTAGTGCCCGGCCGTTCTTCATTCTCTCTCTCGGTGTGTGGTTGCGGGCGTGCGATCGCGGGCGTGTGGCTACAGGTTACCTATCAACTCCGGTGGCCAGCGGGTCTTCCTCCTCTGTCTCTCTCTCGACGTGCGGCTGCAGGTACCTCTCAATCATGGAAATCCATTTTGATCTGTGATGGGTTGGGGTTTGTAAAAAGAAATTAATTTTTCCGATAATTTTTAGAAATCTAATTTTTATTTTAATTAATCTAATTTTTTATGTGATCTCATAATCTTGTTTTTTTATTTTTAATTTTTCATAATTCATGTGTTTATTTATATAATTTTACTGATAAATTTGTGTAAAATTTTTTTTAACAACCCATGGAACCGAACCGAACCAAACCGAAGTAAGGTCGGTTTGGGTTGGTTCGGTTCTAGATCAAATCGGTTCGGTTCTGGTTTTCGTATAATGAAACCGACCTTGGTCGGTTCGGTTCTGATTTTACTCTAAATCGAACCAACCCGAACCAAGTTGCACCCCTAGTATATGCCATAGGTTCGGGTTGAGTCAGGTTGCTCATACCCTCATTTCGAGCTCAACCTGAATTAAAATCAGATTGGGATACTCTACTCAACTCATTTTCTACATAACTCGACCCAGATTCACTCATCTATCGGGTAAAGTTCGGGCAATTCGGGCCAGGTAGCAGCCCTAGTTTTTAAAGGGAGGCTAGATTTAGTTTGGACTCTCAAGAGTTGACTTAGAGTTGGATCGTTTTGGGTTAAAGTGGACGAGTTGAGGAAATAAACAGTTTGGGAGCTTGATTGGCCTTTCGGCTTTCACAAATGATTGTAATTTTTGTTGCCTATTACAAATATTTGTGTGCTTAACGCTTCTAAATCTATGTTACCTAGTTAGTTGGTACACTCAGTTGGAATTCGGGTTCATGGTTCATCGTTCGTCACTCTTGAACAAGCCCAATTCATACATGTAGTTTGTAGTAGGGGTGGACACAATTTGGGTTGGTTTGGGTTGGGGGCAAAATTTGAACCAAACCAAATTTGATTGGTTTTACAAATTTGGAAATGAAACTGAATCAACTACCCCTTAACATCGAACCAACCCGAACCGACTTTAGTTCGGTTCGGTTCTCGATTCTCCTAAACATAGATATTAAGCCAGCAATTTTCAAATCTAACATCAAAACCCTCTAAGTTGCTTCAAAAAATTCAGATCCAACACCAAACTTAACATTGAAATCAATAGTGAAAATTAATTATTTTTTGGGTTTTTTTTTTTTCCCTTCAAATTCATATAAATTTATCCTTTATAACCCCAAAGCATTGGATCATGTTTTTAGATGCCTCAAGTTGATCCCAAGGACCCTTAGTGACATTGAAATCTTACTAGGAAACACCACAAGTTGAACAAATAGAAATCGTGATTTGTTCTTAATCGACTAATCAAGTTTTGTTCTCAATCATTTCGAAATTGCGATTCCCCGATGTTACAGGCTACGGAAAGAGAGTACCTATTCAACGCTTGATGTTACAGACTACCAAACCAAACCAATTCGAAATGCCTTGATTCGGTTCGATTCTCAGTTTGACCCGATCTAATGTGCACCCCTAATTCGTAGATGATATTTAAATCATTTATGTTAATATCATAGAAGAAGACTTAGGGAAGGGGGCATATCATAAGTTTTAAAACACAAATGGGTATCTTTATATTGACCAAATCTTGGGATTTTCAAAATAAGGGTTAACTTAAGTATTAACCAACACCGTGGGAAAACCTAAGAATGTGAAGAACATAAAAATGGTAGTTTGGGTATTTCAAAAATATTATAAGGTGAGATGAGGTTGAGGAATCATTAAGGAAAGAAAAATTTACTCCAAAACTTAGGGATTATTTAGAAAGAAATCCCTCTACCAAGGTCCTTTAAGTAATTTTTCCATTTTTATTTACCAAGACTTATTCTTTGACCCATTTATGTACTTGGTGGTATTGGTATATTGGTATTTGTTTACTTATTTGATTTGAATGAAGAGTACCTTGGGTCACCATTTTTTGCTGAGATTTATGTATTTTTTAATATTCTTTTTACGAGTTTTAATTAATTTTAACGAATTAAGTAGAGTTAATTTTAAACAAATGACAATAATAACACTTTAAACGCAAATCGAAAAAAAAATACAACACATAATTCACATGCTTCAACTAGATTACCTACATCTTAGGGCGACAATGAGATCCTTCCCTATTTAGGATAAAAAATATGGTTGCATTTTCTTGATCTCATTTCCTCTCAATAAAACTAGAAATTCTCGTACGTTAAAACCCGAGGACGCATAGTTCGTATGGAAATAAAATTGCTCCTATGAAAAGTTATTCGGAGTCGCTCTTGATGTACAATCCAATATACCAATGTAATACTACATAACCAATATAATACAACATATGTACATCACAATGTACATAAATCTTCAAAGTCTAAGAAAAACTATTTTAGACTAGTTACCTTTTCAAGTGATTTTCTCTTAATCAGTCTTGATCTTGTTTTTTATTTGAATAGTTGAGGCAGATAGAATCTTTAGGTTGGAAATGAAGGAGAAAATTTTACTTTATAAGTTAAAGATATTGGAAAGAAAACCATTCGTCTTCAATCTCCCACAAAAATCTATCTTGATATTGTTTTTTATATGAATGGTTGAGACATATAGAATCTTTATGTTGGTGTTATATATCAGGTTGGGCCACTAGGAATCTACTGTTTTACAACCTTATGTTTGGAAATATGAAAGAGGAAAATTTCCTGTATCAATTAAAGATATTGGATTTTGGGGGGATTAAAATCAAAGGTTTTCAGCAAGGATATATGAAATGAGTGCATTTCAGTCCCTTAACTAGTCTCCATTGAAGACTGAAGTAAAGGGTCGCAAAGTTTTGTTGAGATTTATGGGAATTTTCTTTTTTTGCTTATTTTATTTTATTTTATTTATAATGGTAATCTTTGCATAATTTCATGTGGCTGAAGATTTAAAAAGAGTAAAAAAAAAAAAAAAACTTGTATAAGAATATATTTGATAGGAAAACAAATCCTTATACAACACATATTTTTCATGCAAGGTTTGTGCTGGCAAGAACCGTAAATGATTGTTAATGATTTCCGTGTTTGTGTTCATGTTGGTTTCGTGATTTTTTTAGGTGTAAGGCTTGAAGTCCATTTTTTATAGATATGTTTTGGAGTACAAAATTGTGGGAGTTGGATTTGATGTATTGTGTGTTAGCAATCTCCCTCAAAATGAACTCTTAACATGTAGTTATATGTGGGGATTGGACATTACCCGAATCGGGTGGCCTAAGGAGCCTAGTAATCGACACCCTTGGAGTGGACATGTCGGTTGTGGGTGACATGGACATTGGTGGAATTACAAAGTCGAAGTTGTTACAATGACCTTCTTTTAGTAGGGTTTGAATTTAGAAGTTCTCAAAAATTGCAACTATTTAAAATTGCGCTCAAAAATACAAAAAAAAAAATGGTATTGATTCACAAGGGATGCAAATCCAAAACTCCCAACTACGTCGTCTAAACATGCCCTGAAAGACATATCAACTTGTATTAACATAGCACCAAGCCATCGACCCATACCAATATCAATTGAGCGGTCACAATCATGCATACAAAGAGTTGGTTACATCACATACATGTATTGGGCTTGAAGGTGTCAGCTTGTTAAGTTGGTTAAAGTTTGTAAGCGTTGATATCGCAACCTGGATTCTAAATTCGCCTTCACCTACAAAATATTGTATCAAACATATTACGTAATTACAAAATACAAAATATTGTATCAAACAATGACCTTGACTTTTGTCCTGCACAAGAAATTGATAGAAAATGACCAAAACAACCTCATCCTCAATCTAATGACATGAACCCTTGATCCCCCCCCCCCCCCCCCAAAAAAAAAAAAAACTCCCTCCCTTAAAACCCATTGTCTTTGACGTCTAATATAAATTATTTTAAATTAGTAAACCTTTTCAAACAAATTTTCTTTTCAAAAAACTATTGTCTTTAATGTGCCACAAAAATCCATTATGAGTTTGTTTTTTTTTATTTGAATGGTTGAGGCAGATAGAATCTTTAGGTTGGATATGAAGTAGAAAAATCTACTTAGTCTCTCTTTTGACAAAGATTGAAATTAACATACAGAGAGAAATTTACTTAAATCGAAGGCTTTCGACAAAGATTGCAATGAGTGCATTCCAATCTCTTAATTAGTCTCTCTTTAAAGATTGAAGTCAAAGGGTATAAGTTCAATTTGTGAACAAAAGGTATCCCTATTTTTTTATATTGTAGATAAAAAAGATAACCTCACCTCAAACTTGAATCTTAACGAAGATCTCCATCTGATTTATGCAAAAGTCTCAAATCTGGAAAGTTTTCTCATATCGAGACTTAGCGACAATCAAGTTAATAGGGATAAAGAAGGGTTGAATTTAGAAAATGAATTCAAAATCCTTTACCTATGTGTTGAGTTCGATTTTTGTTCTGTAACCTAAATGGATTATAAAGTTACCGTCCAAAATTTAGAAATTATTTAAAAAGAAGAATAATTTACCAAAACGGTACAGTTTTGGAAATTAATTACCAAAACGGTAAACACTAGTAGCAATTAATCCGAAAACGGTAATTTTACCATTTTCGGAATTAATTTTTTTTACCCAATCGGTAAAAACAGTAAAATGTAATTTTTTAATACCGCGAAAATACTCTTTTTTGTTTTACATGTGCATTTACCATTTTAACCTTACAATAAATCAAATCCAATAGTTCTTTGTATCTTTTCTGCACTTCGTCTTCTCCGTCACAAAACCTGCACTTCGTCTTCTCCGTCTTCTCAAATCTGAGATTCTTCGTCTCCTCTCATCTTCCCAAATCTGAGACGTCTTCATCTCAGATTAAAGGACTAGTTGATTCCGGCATCACCTTTATATCCTCGAATCTTCCATCACCCATTCGAAATGACATTTGATCTCAAACCATTAGCTGCATTTTCTAACTTAACAGCCCCCATCATCGATCTATCAGGGTTGAATTCATCAAATCGATGGTCACAAATCATCGATGAAGTAAAGAAGCATGCCACATGTGGGGATTCTTCCTACTAATCAACCATGGAATACCCATGCAAGTAATGGAGGAGACGATCAAGGTCGTCCGTTCGTTCCATGAGCAACCAGTGGAGATGAAGAAGAAGCATTATGGGAGGGATGAGAAAGCCTCATTCTACAGCCATGTGAATCTGTTTTACTCTAAACAGCCAACTGGTGGAGATTGGGTGGAGCTCCAACCCATCCATGGTGCCATCACAGTTAACGTGTAACGTGTAGGTTGGGTGTGAGTTCATCAAATTGACGGTCACAAAGGCAACAAAACAGAAATATGAAAGATGAGAGGTCTTTTTCGTAATTTCAGTCAAACAATAAAAAGGTTATTTTCGGAATAATCTTTTTTTTTTACTGTTTTTACTGATTTGATAAAAAAAATTAATTCCGAAAACGGTAAAATTATCGTTTTCGGAATTAATTGCTACAGTTTACCGTTTTGGTAAATAATCAAAATGTGGTGCATGTTTTGGTAAATTTGCCTAAAAAGAAACCCTCTCCCCGCCAGGATCCTTTTAAGTAATTTTCCCAATTTTTAAACATAATTTTTCTCATGGGCGCTAGTTTAAAATTACCGTTTCACCTGTCAAATCGGTCACCACGTGAATATTTCCATAGATTTAACGATCGGAAATCATAAAGTAGCGGTCAACTATTTCTTTAATGCGGGCACTTTATATCGTAGAATATGAGAGGATACACCAATGTCTCGGTAACACGTGGCGCATTGCCCTTTACATGGTCGGTGACTTTCGGACGCACTCTGACATTTCCACTTTACGGATCACTAGTCACTAACCGCTCCACTTTCATTTTCAAATTATTCCGAACCAAGAGGCTCGTATAATAAAAACCAGAGCTTCGGATATTTATCAGGTTCGGACAGTTTTAGGATGGACAGCTGGAGCTACATGAGAGCATCCGCATCATTGTATATAAAGCGATCAGATAGTTAAACTTCAGAGTTATTGGCATCTTTATCAGTCTACTTCGGCTGTCGTTAGGGTTGGATCTCGTTTTAGGGTTTCGATTCGAGCTTCCATTAGCTAGCAATGGCGGATCATACAGACGATTCGGCTTCGAAATCGGATTCGTTGGTGGAGAAGGTAATGGAGAAGCTTCATGGCGACGATTCTTCCTCCTCTTCTGATTCGGATAACGAGAAGCCCTCGTCTCCATCAGCCGTAAAATCGGCGATTTATCGGTTGTTCGGGAGGCAGAAACCTGTGCACAAGGTTTTCGGTGGAGGAAAACGTACGGAACACCTCTTAGATCTTTCTCCATTTATTTGTTTTTCGATTTTCGTTTGATTTAGTAAAGAGTAGGGTTTATAGTGATCGCAAAACCCTAGTTCTTTGATTTTCTGTCCATTTTTCTGATTTTTATTGTGTTTTATAAATTTCATAGAGTTTGTAACTGAAACTTTTGAAAAAAAGGGATTTCCCATTTAATCTAAAACCCTAATTGTATTTCTGCCCCTCTCATTGTGATCTACATTGGTTCAATATTTTGATGTGTAGGGAAAACTTACGGAACACCTCTTCGATCTGTCCCCATTTGTTTGTTTTTCGATAGATTTAGTAAATAGAGTAGGGTTTATAGTGATCGCCATTTGTGTTTTATTAATCTTACATAGAGTTTGTGACTCTGAAACATTTGAAAAAAAAAAGGTTTCCCATATAATCTAAGACCCTAATTCTAACTCTGCCCTTCTCTCATTGTGATCTACTTTGCTTCAATGTTTTGATGCAGCTGCTGTTGTTTTCCCATTTATTTGTTTTTCGATTGATCTAGTAAAAGAGTAGGGTTTATAGTGATTGCAAAACCCTAGTTCTTTGACATTCTACCCATTTTCCTGATTTTTATTGTGTTTTATAAATCTGACACGAGGTTTGTGATTGTGAAACATTTGAGAAAAAAGGGTTCTCATTTAATTTAAAACTCTAATTTTAATTCTGTTCCCCTCTCATTGTGATCTACATGGCTATGATGTTTTGATGCAGCTGCTGATGTTTTCTTATGGAGGAACTCGAAGATCTCTGCAAGTGTGCTGGGAGGAGCCACTGCGATCTGGGTTCTCTTTGAATTGCTCGAATACTTTCTGCTCACTCTAGTCTGCCATTGCTTGATTCTCTCTTTGGCAATCTTGTTCTTGTGGTCCAACGCTAGCATTTTCATCAACAAGTAAGCTGTTTGGATTGTTTAACACTAATTGTGTGATTTAGATTGGTTCGGTTCCTATAAATATATGCCTCATATGTATCTGTGATTCATCCTTAGGTCTCCACCATGCATCCCCAATGTTCATCTTCCTGAAGAGCCAGTCCTGCAGATCGCCTCTGCTCTGACGTTTGAAGTTAATCGGGCTTTATCCATTTTGCGCGACATTGCCTTAGGAAGGGATTTGAAGAAATTTCTCTCTGTATGTTGATTTTATAATCTAATCTAGTTTGATTCTTAACTCATTACATGATGATTGTCATATACTCAATAGGTTTTCATTTCATGTTATACAATCTTCAGTATGTAGTCTGTAAACCAGCTTATTTATTGTTCATTGTTCCTCAGCTGTTGATCTTGTAACCTTGTTGGTGATCAAGAACAAACTTTGTTGTTGTTCATAACAAAAAAAAAAGATGATTTTAACATGTGGTTAATGATATCAACAGTGGTGGAACATGTGCCCTATTGTACTACAGTGTCATAAATTATCAACCATTTGCAAAATAAATAAATAATAATAATAATAAAATCTTATGGGTTGGTGCTTTGGGGTAATTAGGTGGTTGCTGGCTTGTGGGTTCTGTCAATCGTGGGGAGCCGGTGCAATTTCTTGACTTTATTCTACATAGGTAATGAGTTTTGTTTGTCATTTATTTTTATTTTTATGTTTATGCTTTTTTTTTCCTTCCAATTTTACTTTCTCTCCCTCTATCATTTTCTTACTTAATCTGGAATAAACAGTGTTTGTTTTGCTACACACGGTGCCTGTACTCTATGAGAAATATGAGGACCAGGTCGACTCCTTTGCTGAGAAGGCGATGCATGAGATTAAGAAACAATATGTGGTGTTCGATGCTAAGGTTCTAAGTAAGATTCTGAGAGGGCCGTTGAAAGACAAAAAGAAGGCTTAGGAAGAGATAAGATATTCTGTAGTCCTTGGTATGCTCTGATAGACATTTGGGTGGTGCTGGTTTTTGAAGTGCTGTCACTTGCTTGAGACTATTTATCAAATATTGGCTAGAACCCTTGTTTCTGTTTTTATTGCTTTTGGGTTCTCCATTTGGATGGATATGGGAATTCGTAGGATTGTTCTGAGTTATCTGTCATGCATTCGGGTTCACTTGCTTTTTGTTTTTATTGGTTTTGGGTTCTCCATTTGGATGAATATGGGAGTTTGACTTTTTTCCAAGTTATCTATAATGCATTTGGGTTCACTTGCTTTATATGTCCAGTAATGTCCTGAATGGTATTCAGAATGATGCGTGCCCACAGGATTAATGGGGTGCTTTAACAGACCTGGATACCCAAGTTATCCTTGGCATCGAAACTTCAAAAACATGCAACAGGATTGTTGTTCATGTTGAGATGATCAATTGATTATCTTTGCATGTGTGGATCATGGTTTTAAATCTAGTTTGAGACTAAGATGACTAGTCCAATACGTCTCAATATTGTTTGCCAACGAGACAGATAGACAATGAACGTATTGGATGAGATTTAAACCACAGTTCATTTTTGAACGAGACAACTCAAATGTATCGGAAAACTCATCCGAAAAGACTTGATCTCATTCATGGACCAGATGTCAAAGCGTTTTAAAACCATGGTGTAGATTGGGCTGAATGTTGGAACCCATATAGCAGGGTAGTTTGAATGTTGCAGCATTTTGATTTGTTGGACATGCATGTTACCTGATGTTGGGGCCATTTTTTATTGGTAGTTTTATAAGTACATTTTGTTTGATGGATTCTAATCATTGATAGATAATGTAGGGTAGAAGACACGAACTTAATGTTCGTGTTAAAAAAAATCAGATTCTAAGATGAAATCCCAAGAATTAGAAGCAATGAAGCATCTCTATGCCAAGCAAATCAGAGCAGAAACTTCAATCTAGTCCGAGATTGATAAAAATCAATCGCAAAACACTAAAATTAAAAACTAATATCAGTCTTTATGCCTAGAAGAAAACAAAGTAAGGGGAGAAAAATCTTTTTTTTTTAATTAATCAATCTAAAAAAAATTAATTACTTTATTTTTTGGAGTTCATTATAAAGATAACTCTCTCACACAACTAAGAAACCTTCTCCAATACTAAAATTGAAATAGAAATTAACTTAGAATTTTTTTTTTTGTTAAAATTTAAATAGAAATTAAGTAGGACTACTTAAGCAACTTAAAGAATAGAAACTCATTAAAAGAAAGAGGAATCCTAAAAGAAGTTGGACAAGGTCTTGTAGACCGATCAAGTTGGTCAAATTTAGTTGACTCAATTTTGATCCGATCATCCAGTACACAATTATAATATATACATTTTAGGTATTTCAAGAAGATTTATTAAATATCTAAGTCGAAAAAATAAAAAATGAAAAACATCATAATCATATTTAGTGTTGAGCTCATCACTTTTTATTGTCATGTTCAACAATTACTACAAAAAAAAAAAAAAGGCTGAGCTCAACAATATAAAAAGTGGTGACTGCACTGTCTAAAATTTTGGGAATTTCAATTTCGTTCTTCATTTTTTGTTATACATCGTTAAAATAGATAAAAAATTACATCTAAACGTTAACAGTTAGAAGAATATCATTTTTAGTCGTCATTCATAATAAAAAAATCGTCGGAAAATGATTGGATTCCAATCGCCTTTAGAAAACCCAAGTATATGAAGATAAGAAAAAAAGTAGTTTGGATATTTCAAAAACATTATAATGTGAGATGAGGTTTGAGGGACCATTAAGAAATAAAAAAAATTGACTAAACGGACTATCAAGTTATAATGTGAGATGAGGTTTGAGGGACCATTAAGAAATAAAAAAAGTTGACTAAACAGACTATCAAGTTATTGCCCAAAACTTAGGGACTATTTACAATGAAACCGCTCCGCCAAGGTCCTCTAAGTAATTTGTCCCCCTTCTATTTTTCAAAGGATAGATAGGGTCAGTTCAAACACCGAAAGATACTTCTCTTTTAAATGATGAAAGAAAGAATTGACTAAAAAGCAAAATCGAAAAAGGAAACTCTATCTTACCAAATTACATGATTCTTGTTTCATTATATTGGGATTTGAGAGCTTTTCCTGATGATGGATAAACCGATGATATAAGAGGAACTGTTGAGTAGTCGGAATGGCAAGGCTGCAATTGATGTCCGAGAGAGAGAGGAAAGCAGACTCAGGAATGGATTTATTCTTACTCTTGGTAAAGTAGAAGTAATACTTGATGTTCTCATTCCCTGGTTAGGCATTGGTGCATCAGTTCCTATGGTTTGCATCACCCTTGTAACAACCCCTGGTTTGACTGCCTCCTCTCTCTTTCTTCAGTTTCTTTGAGAAGAAAATCAACCCACAGATCTGAAAAGGACTGTAAAATTTAAAAAAAAAAAAAAAAGGTATGAGAAATGCAAAAAAGAGATGAGATCGTGCATAGGCATGAGCTAGCAAGGAGTTGATATATATTTTTTTTTGGGACAATAAATGAATTATTGAGGGAAAAAAAAAGAAGGATTACCAAACCCCTATATACTCCCCCTCCCCCTCTCTTTCTTTTTTTTTTTTTTTTTCCTTTCTTAAAAATCATTTTTTTCTAGAATTTTCTTAACCTCCCACTTTCTTCCTCTCTGATTCACCTTCTAGTTTTCTCTTCAAAGAAAACCATAGAAAAACGCTATGAGAGAAATGTATCTTGTGTTTATATTTACTTTGTTTCATATATTATTTCATTAACTTGGGTGTTATAAGAAAGGGTCAGTGTGTCACTAATCTATTATTTGTTTATCGAAATCCAACTCCCTCCTTGCTAAATCTCCCTAGAAATAAGATTTTTAAGAAAGATAAAAAAAAAATGAAAAAGAGGGGGAGTAGATAGGGGAAGAGGGTGAGAACAAGAAAGAGTGATAAGGAGATAGACCATTGGAGAGAGGGTAGCACAGCACACTAAGCCTACATTCCTCAAAAAAAAAAAAACACTCATTCTTCGCCAACAGAAAAAAGAACCTTTCCCGAGTTTGAATTTCTACATTCCTATTCTGTTTTTATTTTTTTCTCCCCGTTCTGGCCTGATGTTGAACTGAGCACATACACAATAGGATCATGTAATTTGTTTAATTTACCATGCATTTGATGAGATAAATCAACTACTAATACAGGAAAAAGTTCCTATAAAGACTTGAAGAGCCGGAATTCATTAAATAAATGCTAACCTGGTTTTCAGATTGCACATGAGCAGGTTCGGGTGAGCTTCCACCCAAGATGCCACCAACAAGGCGTCCAGGTAGACCCAAGACACCTCGAACAACACCTTTACCTTGCTGAGCATCACTGATTCTTTGTTTGTCTTCCTCGGAGAACCCCAGCATGCGAACCATAAGATCTAGAACCTGGTGATCTCCAGATTTGGTAATATTATTTCATGAGCATGTCAAGTACGAAATCTTATTTGAGATGAGGCAGATTTACATCATGATGAAAGAACAGGAAGAACAGTCCTGCCTCTACTGTATGCATGACCCACATGTAGTGAGATTGGCAAAAAAAAATTATTTTTATAAAAAGAATTGGTCATCAAGTTTGGACAAATATTGGTCAACAAGATCTCCTAGAAGGGTACATCCCATCCAGTTGTGTCTCTCAAACTGCTCTGCAAGTGACCTCATGCACAGCAGAGGACAAAGAATGACTTTTTTCCATCGCATCCTGAAGCACACATTCCTGTTCAATGGATCTTTACTGTAAAATGAAAATCCTCAATAGTGAAAATATCTTACCTCTTTGCTGTGGTTTCTCTGAAAGTAGGTCACCAGTAATTTGATCACAATGCGCCTACCAACAGTGGGTTATCCATCATTAAAATCCATGGTTTCAATCTTTAAAAGGAATGGGGAAGGAAATGACACAAATAAAGATGGAAAGACTACTGTAAACCAAATTCTCTAGTCAGAGAAAGGCCAAAATTGTTCACAAATTACAACCTATCATCATATTCACAAATACTAAGAAAAAGATTGGAAACAGACCACTTCAGAGCACAAGGAAACTACAATTCACAAGTCAAAAAGGCTGACCTGTCCACAAAATAATCTGAATCCACTGACATCCTGTTTAGCCTTGTCATGCTCTGCTCAAGGGCTCGACGGAACTTTGCATTGTCTTCCTCTAGCTTCTGGATTGCATTTTTTCCTTGTGAAAGCTTAACCAATAATTCTTCCTTTTCCCGCTTTGATATCTCCGCACGCTGATTTGCATCCTAGTGGAAAAGGACAAGAAGATTTCCAAGAATTTTTTTAAAGGAACACAACTCTTAACCAAATAGTTCAAGATGCCAAGTGCTTAGGTCCATGTCAACAATGCAAAAGTTTCAGATAACTTTAAGTATTGGAAATTAATGCTAGAATAGTAAAAGCATATGATATCAAGAATATATGCCACTACAAAAAAGAAAATGGGCTAAATATTAATGCTGCATTCCTGTTCCTTTGGATCTTCTCTCAGTATTTATATTTTGAAATGCAAAGGTTTTAGTTACAAGCTATCTTCCAACAGCATAAATTTCTGCTCAGTTCACTAGGGCTGCTGCATATGACTTTATGTAAGGGCTTCGAAAAAAAATGAAAAGAAAAATAAATCTTTTTGTAAATATTTTCCAAGTTACAGATTATAACCAGCTTTTAAAAAGCACAACTTTGATAAGGAGGACTTGTTGAAAAAGGTTGCTACCAACCTCAAAGTGCTACATGTGTCCAAACTATAGTTATTTTTCAGTTTGGTTAGGTAGCTAGATTAAGTTCTAGAACATGTGTCAACATATAGAGAGGGTGGTGTCAATATTTTGTAACCCTTCCTATCGATAGATTTTCCTGAGTTGTACCTTTACCAATGGTGATCAGTATATAAATCTACGTAAACATGATTCCTAAATAAGTACTGGATGTGGGTCTACCAATCATGTTGAAAAATGCTCAGAAACCAGAAAAAGAATTACGGGGTCATACCTTCAACAATGCAGAAAGTTTAGCCGATTCTTCTCTTGCCATAATGAAATCTCTTTCTAGACGTTCCTACACACAAACAAGAGGAACCTACATTAAAAAAAAAAACGAAATATAAACATTTCCCTATATTATTAAAATAAGCAAAAGAGAAAAAAACAAGAAATTCACCTTGGCTTCACTTTCGGCATAATACTGGCCTAGAGCAGTCTGAAGATTCAAAAGTTCAACATTTTTTGCATCGATTGCGTGCGTACAACTTCCAAGTTTTTGCTCAAGTTCACTAATAATTTCCTTAGCCTTCTGAAGCTCACTGCTGTTCATCTTCCTAACCTCCTCCTGACTTGTTCTTGCTTGCTTCAGAGCATTCTCCAAATGCACTATTTGAGCTCTTTGATAATCGGAATTCACTTGAAGCTCCTCAATGATTTTGCTGTCCTCGTCCATTTTATCTGATTCTTCAAGTTCCTAGATGGTAGCATTGTAAAAGAAACCAGTTTTTGGGATAAGGCTTTGATGATGATGAAATGAATTGGTAAACTTGCTAAGCCTAAGTGTTGTTATTGTCATGGGTCAGGGAAAATGTTGAACATCTATACTTTAAAGTACAGATTTTTTAAGAATATATATTTTTATAAGCTATTTTCTAAGAATACATGGAGATCGATTCTCAATAAGTTTGTAATATCTAGACGAAGAATTGGTGATTGGAATGGTGAATGGTATGGATGGTCAGGGAGGCAAAATCCTCTAATAAAAATAGGTCATTCTTGAAGTGCAATATTTAGTTTGAAACATAATGTAGATGGTAACAGCTAACTCTACCAGCTGGCTCGAAGAAACCCATCCACATATAGCAGTGACAACCAGGGTACATGATGGGGACAAGTGTACAATTAATACCTCTAGGAAAATGGCTTTGGAGGTTTGGCGAGGAGAGGGGTAGTTTGTGGAGGAAAGTTATTATGGCTAAATATGGGGAGAGGAGTCTAGGTTGGTATAGCGGTGAGTCTAAAACCTCGTATGGGTGTAGCCTATGGAAAGGAATTTTGAAAGTTAGCAAGGATTTTGAGCAAGGGATTAGATTCAAAGCAGGTGTGGGGGACAAAATTAGATTTTGGGAAGATTGTTGGTGCGGACCTTCGTCGCTAGCTTCTCAATTTCTATCTTTATACGTCTGTTCTGTTAAGAAGAATCATTCAATCCAGCAATGTTTGATTCACAACGAGTCCGATCCTACTTGGGATTTGGGGTTCAGGAGAAATTTTAATGATTGGGAGCTAACCGAGGTTACATCTTTCCTCGATCTCTTGCATACGCTTCATCGCAACGAAAGTGAACAGGATAGGTGGGAATGGATTAGAGCGAAGGATTCGAGATTCTCTGTCAGATCCTTCCATAAATGGCTCACTCCTAGTGCTGAGCGTACCATCTCGGCTTCCATCATTTGGTTTAGGTCAGTGCCTTCTAAAATCTCTTTCTTTGTCTGGTTGGCTTCCCTTGGTAAAATTCTTACGATGGATAACTTGATTGCTCGGGGTTGGATCACTCCTAATTGTTGTCCCCTTTGCTTGATGGAAGGGGAATCTGTTGATCACATTTTAATTCATTGCCCTTTTTCCTATAATTTATGGTCAAGTTTCCTTGGTTTATTCCGTATGACTTGGGTTTTCCCTCATAAGTTTTCATCGTTGTTGAAAGAGTGGACCAGTAATGTCTTTCACACCAGAAAACGTTACCTGTGGGCTATGCTACCTTCGGCTATTGCTTGGGGGATTTGGAATGAAAGGAATAACAGGGTGTTTAATGGCAAGATTAGAAGCTCTCACACAAGTTTTTTAGAGATTTTGGGCTTCTTATACCTTTGGTCCAAACAAAATATAGAATTCGTGGGAACTTCGTTTGATGATTTTGTTTTTAGATGGAACTCTTTATGTAATCATTGATATTGTTTGCTCTTCTTCTTTGTTACTTTCTATGAGGCTTTCTCGGCCTCTTTGTATGCTGTTTTTTCTTTCTCCTTGAAATATATTATACTTTTCAAAAAAAAAAAAACCTGAAGTGTCTGACACAGTGGGTACAATATGCTTTCATAAAAGTAAACGCTGGTTCATCTGAAAACATTGCAAGGTTTAAGGAAGAGAAACCTGATCTAACAAGTGCTGCTTGAGCCGGGTCAATTCTTGACATGCTTTGTCCCTTCCTCGGCAGGCTTCCTGCAAATCCTTCTCCAACTTTTGGAAGGATAGCTCCATTTCTTCTTTTCCAGCAAAACTTCCAGAAGAATGTGCCTTTGAGATAAAAATGCAGTTGCATAAGCATACGAAGATGGGACAAAAGATCTAGAAAAAAAAAATGAAGATCGGATAAAATAAGAGAAAGTCTATTGAGATGGTATTGAATGAAAGCCAATTGCAGCCCCAGTTCTGTGCAAATTTAATTTAAAGTTCTAAAAGTAAGAGGGGAAGACACGAAAGAGCATGGATTGAGGTAGTCGGACATAAACACGTTTGCAATAACATAATACAAGACTTTGGATATAATTGAACCGGGTTCTTTTAGCCAATCCCCTATTTTTTGGGATAAGGCTTCAATGATGATGGTGGTGATCATTGCAATATTAAATACACAACAATTCAATGAGTCTTTGACACCCCATTGAGCTAGAAATTTCCTCAACTTTGACATACACCTTGTTCTTACTTCACGTGACCTGAAATGAAGAGGAGGAATTCATTGATGTATATTAAGAATACTCCACAAACTAATGCATAATAGTCATATAGGACATGAGAATTTTAGGGAAATAAAAAATGATTAAAATTTCGGGAAATAGAACACGATTAAAAGACTTTATCCCTTCATGGATTTCAAAGTGACTTTCCAGAGAGTTGCTGATGAGATTCCCTCTTCTTAACTCCTATGACTAAAATATCCTTGAAATTTTCATAAAGGATAACAGTCAAACAAACCCATCTAAAAACCAACAAGGATATGAAAATTTTATGTCAGTTCTTAGAACATGATTAAATAAGCATCCCTTCAAGAATTTCAGAATGACTTTCTTGAAAGTTGCTGAAGAGATTCCTCTTCCTATGAACTAAATTATCCTTGAGATTTTCTTAAAAAGCACCTTTTGGGTTCCTTGATTGCAGAAAGGATTTTGAAAACTTGATTAGATGGAACTTCCAGAGTTCAGTTATACTGGCGAACAAAAATGACATGCGATTCCACAATTTCAATGCTACCATCCTTAGTCATAGTAAGAGATTCCAAGGCTCTCCTTGAAAGTTCCTGAAGATATTCCTCTTCCTATGAACTAAACTATCCTTGAAATTTTCTTAAAAAGCACCTTTTGGGTTCCTTGATTGCAGAAAGGGTTTTGAAAACTTGATTAGATGGAACTTCCAGAGTTCACTTATACTGATGAACAAAAATGACATGGGATTCCACAATTTCAATGCTACCATCCTTAGTCATAGTAAGAGATTCCAAGGCTCAACATTAACCTACAAAAATAGACCACTCATCCACCTCACACCCTCTTGATGGTACTGCAAATTTTTTGTTTTTTATTTCTCGACTAAGCCCACTTCCTTTCATGCTAGAGTGTCCACAAATGAAGGTTCATAGTAATCGATGTAGATAAAATCATACCTTGGAAGATGGTGCCGTAATAAGCAATTAGATATGAGATTTTACTCATGATGTGACGATATCATATGTCTGACAGTCATATCATTTAGCAATTATGTTCAATACTATCACTAGACCATATTCTAGCACACAGGCAGCGATGTTAGGAGCTTATACTTTGAAATATTGAGCATGTCTACATGAGTAAATAAATATGAAAAATCAGTGAATATGCAATGTGGAGTGCGTGTGCATGAGAGCAGCACCTAATAAAGAAACCAATTGCACATACATAAATAATAATGAATAGTGGAGCACATAAATCATGAAAATTGGTAAACTGCTATTGACTGAAAACTAAAACAAGAATAAATTACTTTTCTGGGACTACTAGTTGTTAATGACCCCAACATAACTACACAATAGTGAAGGAACTACCTCCAAGAAACTTGAATGTTCGTTTGAAGGGTCGGACCCATTTGCAAAAATTCGATCATTTGATGACTTCTCTCTCATCTTCAAGGAAGCCTCTAGTTCAACCTTCTCTATCTAGCACAATCGAGACAATGTCAGACCAGCCTCACGACTCCAAAAGACCAAAATAACCAACAATATCAATATGATAATACAGAAATATAAAATTAGATACTGAAGCCAGAAAAAAATATATAAAAAGAAAGATGGAAAATGATATAATTGTCATATTCTAAAGCAAAAAAAATGGAATGCCCACGAGTATCAACCTTAAGATTGGTGTTCTCCTTTTCTAGGGTTGCAATTACTCCTTTTAAACTCTCAGCATTTTCATCTGCTTCTTCATCATTATCCCTTCTGGTCAACTCAGATTGCAGCCTTCTTATTTCTGATATCTTTGCATTCAATTCATTACGCAGCTCTATCATCTCTGTACTGTTCTGTCATTTTAAAGACACAAAGGATGAAATAAACCAGCACATATAATAAGACAATGCACATCATAAAAGCATTACCAACACGCATTCTTACAAATCAATATAACAACTTAACAAGAGATATTCAGATAATCACTGGGAAAGACGACAGGGTGCAGCATGTGTAATAAATACACGTAGCCTATAGAGTTTTGCTTGATTATGGATCTACACCACTATCAAATCTATGAATTTATTTACGAAATGAAACGGGAGGATGGCTGATGTTGTCCAAGTTTTACCTTATTTATAGCTGCTAGTATTATGGTACTAGTGGGGTAGATTCGGTATTCTAGAGCAAATCGTTCTCATCCTATATTAGTTTTACTTCGTTTCAGTCCGCTCTTTATCTCACTCTCAATCAACACCGTTGTCTCCCCACTGTGGTAGTGATGTAGAGTGGTTGGTTGGTGGAGAATGCGGTGATGGTTTCTGAGATAAAGAAAGAGTACAGCTAAGAGCCTAAGAGGAAGAAGAAAAGAAAGGGGTCAAAAATTAAGGAAAAAAAAGTGTAAACGGATACCAACTTTTGCAAATGAAATTACTTACAACACAATCAAATCAATGTGCTTAGATAGAATGGAATGACAAAACAAGATTTTTGTAGCCAAACCCATATGGTTGTGACAAGGCTTAGATGATGATAATGAGACTGCTAACAAATATTACTTCTAAAAGAATGGAAGAGAAGATCCACAACGCCCAAAAATCTTGCCAAAACATTGCAACACTATTTAAAATACCAATGCACCAAACCCAACTAATCCAAATTTGAAACAAGAACATCGCCAAGATGGTTGCTATAAATATGAACATTGCCAAGATGGTTGCTATAACCATCCTTAACGACTCAAGTTTTCAATGATAGTATCAATTGGCCCAGAAAAGAGTTCTATTGCTCAATAGACCCTAAAGTGCCACTTGGACAATTAAAATTAAGGATTATAGATACCCTGGAAAATTTCCACCTAGATGAACCAGGAAACTCTGATATCATGTGAATATTTTTCAAAATGAAGCAAGTGTCTTCCATATGACAACATAGCTTGGAGCAAAAGCATAAAACCATGATAATAGACTAATTAACACAAACTAACCATGATAATAACCATAATATGCATCCATAGATCAACATACATACATGAATTAATATCTGGAAATTCAAGTTAAAGCTTACTTTGTCCTTGTACATCTTTAAAGTGTGGGTTTCCTTCTGAAAAGATATGTTCATCTTGTGTTCCTCTAGAGAGCAAGCAGATAATCAGAAAAGCAATTATAAATGACAAAAGATAATGTAGTTTACTTAAATCTTCATTGGTGCACAAAAAATACCTTGCAGTTTAAGTTGCATGTTTGCTAAACTATCACGTTCTTTATCTAATTCCACTCGTAACTGTTTTATCTCAGCCAGGTAACTAGACTGCATTGCTGCCAAGGATCTGTTCTGTTCTAGCAAATCTGCAAGCACCTACAATGCATTCATATCTATTATAAAGTCCATTCATTGTGGATAAATATAGAAAGTAATTACATAAATGTATACAAGGACAACATTTTTGGGGACATTTCATATAACGATATGAAATGACTAATTCACTTATTCACCCCATAACAGAGGTATCTTCCAACAGATTAAATACTACAGTTTCAAGATCACATAAAAAAGAACAACATGAGAAACCCATCAAAGTTAAAAGGGGCGAAATTTATATGTGCTGGAGCAGCTACAATTGCTTTAGCGGGAGTGAAAGCTGCCATCAGTATAGGAAATTTCTTTAATTCCTTGATTAGATTTGCGAGATTTGGGTATTAAGGCATTGTTTACGTCATGATCAGTAAACCCTAAACCCTATACAGTCATTATCAGAACAGAACAGAAAAAAGACCCATTACCTTTTCATGTTGCTGCAAATTCACATGTTTTGGTTCCATCACACTTTGAATTCCAGGAGACTGAATGTCCAATTCACTTCCATTTCTTAATGGGTCCTGTTCAGGGTCAACACCTTTGGGTTTGTGGCTTGCAGTTGGAATCCTGTTCTCCCTGCCATGTGATTGGTCAATAGTCCCCTAGATAGATATCAAACAGAAATCAGCCAAGACCTAATGCAAACTCAAAGTTATGCAGAATCGTGATTGTTGACAAAATTTAAGAAGCATTTTTTTGATGAATAAAATTATTCCAAGACCTAATCTTTTTTTTCAAGCAGCAGCAGCAAAATCATAATAAAAAAACCCGAATGACATATGCATCCCCATAAAAAGAAATTAAAATGTATCAATGTGAAGTGTGAACATACAAAATAGTTAAAAATTCTAGCATTGGGTGCACGGTAAAGAGAATCAAGCAAATAATAACAAGTTGTTCCAGTAAACTCACTTTCAGTGTAAATCACTCGAACATCAAAATTAACTAATATTGTTCCATGGATTTTGGTTGCATTTACTATTATAGTGGTTGTATTTACTACCTATTGTTTGCAGGGGTGGATTTACAGTGGGGGCAGTTACCCCCACAGAATTTCCAAAGTCTACAAGGGGTTGTGAGCGATTGCCCCCATACAAAATAAAAAAAAAACTCTCATTTGCCCCCACATAGGCAAAATCCTGGTTCCGCCCTGATTACTAGAAGTACAGCCTATCAAGAAATTAATCTTTCAAAAATGATTCCTCAAACGTTCAACCCACTCAGCATTTGATAAGGTATTTCAATTAGCTCCAATTCATGAACAAATAATTGAACATGAAGAAATGAGATTTAAGATAAATCTTGCCACTCTATATAGTTTGATAAACAAAAATAGAAAAAAAAAAACTCAAATCGACCATTTCAATCAAACGGCAATCAACCAAGAATTCTGGAACCGTAACAACATAAATCTTATGAAATTAAGCCCTAAATTAACAGAATAATACCTTTGATTTTAATGTCGAATCAATACTATTCTCCATGGACGAATGCAGAGGCGAAATAGATTGGGCAGAACGATGAGAAATCTGTCGATCAAATACCAAAGAATCTTCTTCATCACTGATCGATGGATCTCGAGCTCTTCAGCAGCGTTCTGGACCTCAAGTGCAATCTGATTGAGGTTCTCTTTGAAATTAGCGATTTTATTCCACATCATTCAATCTTTTTCAAATCTTTCGAAACCTATATTTCTATGGCGGGAATTCCCACTAATAAAACCTCTAAATTTATCAGAAATCCGCCAAATTTTTGTGGAGAAATCTTAAATGATGGAATTTTGAAGAAAAAAACTTCAAAAACTTTGGTGGATCACGAGAGAGGAAATGACCTAATAATGTTTTAGGAAAGAAAAGATTAATGTGACAAACATATGCTTGGGACTTAGTTTCTCACTGTGATTTTCACTGCGTTAATGCGATAGCCATAGATTATTTCCTCGAGATACGTTTAAAAAACATCTACGGTTATGTGTGCACCTCCACGACAGAAATGGGAGAATCGCATGTCAATGTCAATGTCACCCCTGCGTGTAACTGATCAAAATGGCAAACCCAGACATGTTTTTATCGAATGTGACACAGAGTTAATCACTATCAGAAAAATTACTTAAAGGACTCTGGCCGAGGGATTACTTTCTAGTTAGTCCTTAAATTTTAGGACTTTCCGTAGTAATCCATTTAGTAAAACTTTTCTTTCTAATCACTCCCTGAATCCCACTCTCCATGATTGAAATGCCAAAAGTGTCCAAACCATTCGAACTCACCATTTGTGTTCAAAAAAATTAGATTTTCGATATTTCAATCGAGTTTTGGAGACTTCAATTCGACAAAAATGATTTGAGAAAGAAGAAGTCATTTTCAAGTATTTTGAGGACATATGTAAGAAAGTTAGGATTTTTTTTTTTTTTTGATACTTCATTTTTGGATGAAAATCAATAAAGGATGGTTATTATGATTTGAAATCATCTACACAAGTTTTTAGTTGAGCTTTCCATCTATTTTTGTCGAAAAAACTCGAAAACGAAAATGAGTGTGTTTTACTAAAAAAAATGTCAAATTCGACGATGAACAACACTATTTAAAAAAATTAGAATCTCAACTTCGTTCTTCATTTTTGTTATAAATCATCAAAATAATATATATAAAATAATACATCTAAATGTTCAAAATTCAAAGTATATCATTTTCATTTATCATTCACGACACAAAAATCATCAGAAAAGATTGCAATTGCCATTTGAAAAACCTAAATATGTGAAGAAGATGATAGAAAGAATAATTTGGGTATTTCAAGAACATTATAACGTGAAATAAGGTTGAGGGAGAGCGACCATTAAGAAGTAAAAGGTTTACTAAATGGACTATCTAGTTACCGTACAAAACTTAAGGACTACTTAGAAATAAATCCCTCTGCTAGGGTTCTCTAAGTAATTTTCCTTTATATAAGTTATAAGTTAGATGACACGCAAAGTTGTGTAAATAGATATATTATGCAAATGATAAAAGTAATAATATATATTATTTATATATAAATAAACTTATTTTCATAGTTTTATGATTAACGTTTTGCTTCATAATCCTTAATGTGAGCTTCGGTAAATTGAAGATTTTTTTTTGTGTGTGGAGATTTTCAAGAATTTTTTTTGAAGAGACTTTTATCTTTACTTTGTGCATCTTGGTGTAACTCTTGTAGAAAAATAACCGAAAAAATGCACATATCATTTGGGTTAGAATTCATTCAAATTCAATGGCTGAGAATCAACAATCAGATTGATTTTCAGTCGGTAGCCTTGTTAGCAATTCGGTAGGTGAAAATTTTGTGTTTTATTCGATTCTGGATTGCAAAAATCCAGTAAAAAATTCAATAAATGAAAAATATGTGGCATATGCTTCGCAAGTGTATTATCCGTCTCATTTCAAAAATTAAGCAATATTATAATGATGGTGATGATGCAATTGGTGATGTTGAAGGTGACGATATAGTTGTGATGGTAATAATGATGGTGGTGATAATGAGGGCATTGAGGTTATTGTTTAATTGATTTATAAAAAAAGACCAAAGTCAAGGGACAAATCATCGATTTGAAAAATTAAGATGTAATCTCAAATAAATTTAGAAGACCATGTCATTGTTCTTTTAAAGATAAAAGGGACACCAAAAATTTGAAACTTCAAAGTTGACTTGTGTTATAGGTCACAATTTTTAAGTTCACAATTTACAACATACAACAAGTTAAAGACCCCATTTCTCCATTCTGAAACTCTTACAAACAACAAATATCCAGGAAACATAATTAACATGACACTATGACAGTAAATGGGCTGATTGGTTATAAGACAGAGCACAACCACACATGTTGAAGCAAAAAAAAAAAAAAATACAACTTTCTCTAGTTTATTTTGGATGGAACTTGTCAATAGGAAGCCAGTAACTCCCTCCTCACTCCCTCCAGCATGATACATATAAACACACCTAATTTTAGATGGAAAATATTACACAATGATTTGAACTTACCAAGATGGCGAGAACTACGTTTACTGTGACTTTCGGAAGCAGAGTTTTCAATCAACATCATTGGAATCCAAAACTATCGGGTCTTAGGCAAATGATTTTGCATTACCATGATTCTTTGCAGATGAGTATAGGTTGACTTCTTACTCTTTGACTATTCTAAAGGAAGTACGATAACTGCTCTTTCTTCCTTGAACCTCCTTCCCCATATGATTCGTTCCATTGCTTTAACTCGCTCATTATACATCCCTCAGCTGCAAAACTGGCTGCAACCTGCATTATAGAGATCTCCCTATTTTCAGGACTAAAAAGTTTTTATAAAAAAATGTTACTTATGTTATGATGGTAGAATGAAAGAACAATTCTCGAATGCCATATTGCTTGGATTGTTAGGAGATGGTATGTTTTTACTACAAAAAATAAAATTACTCATTTCTAGAAGAACGAAATTATTGAAGTCCAACTTGAGCGTGCAAACACTTCTTGTAGGCAATTTGGAGCATCCCATGTACAAATTGCCCAAATTAGGTTCTTCAAATTGTTCGATTTGAAGAACACAAATTCCACACTCTAGAGATAATGCCATTGTAACTTACTTGATTCTTTGCCTGCCTCATGTCTTCCATATTTAATGGCCTAAGGGAAATTACTCTACCCTCTTTGCTTTCATTTGCGTTTGGGTTCTGTCCTGCCTCAGCTCTCCGCTCTCTCTCCTGAAAAGAGGTGTTTAAGTGATGAAATTTGTTAAATACATCTCTACAAAGCCTAATTTTCCACAAAAAAAAAAAAAAAAAAATCAACAACTCTTCATCATCAAAAATTCATAATCAATTCATGATGTAAGTTTCATCCCCAAAAAATTGGGGAAAATAAAACAGAAAATGGGGAATACTTACCAAATCCTTTAGCCTCTCTTGTTGTATTAGCTCCCTAACAGGACGATAAGCTGCTGTTGTGCACAGGTTCTGTTGTCAACAATTATTGTTCAAAGTTAATTTACAGTTGATGAACATCAAAGTCATGGATTCCATAAGGAACATACAAACCTTAAGGTCGCTTCCACTGTATCCCTCTGTCATGGTTGCAAGCTCCTTAAAATTTAATCCTTCTTGGACCTTCTCTTTTGATAAGAGAGTTTTCAAGATTAATTCCCTATTTTCAACGGATGGTAGACCAACCATAATTCTGTTCACCTTAGTAAGCAAGCATTAGAATTGGCAAACATGAATTATTGGAATATTTACATTTATTGAGATAGTATGGATGCGAGTGCTTATCATCTGACAAGTTATCATGAAATAATTTAGACTATTATGAAACTCAATACTGATATTGAGAGTAGAGACACTAAATAAAGAGTACTTTATCATTCACTAAAGTTGATATTTTTTATTGAATTTCTTTTCTTTTTTCCCCAATTTTCTGTTAAAAATCAGAAGGTTGCACAAGGGTCGGTGAAGGGTCAGAATCCGACACAGGTATCGTTATCAAAGCCTTATCCCAAGAATTTGGGGGGTTGGCTACATGTCCGACACGAGTAGTTCACCCATTTAGAAGAATCCATGACATATAGGTTAAATTATAGTATGATATTGGCTGGTTACCATATGAAGAGTTATAATCACTGATACTTGGTACTAGCTGTGAAGTTATGGAGGTCCTGAATACATATACATACCTGCGCTCAAATCGTCGAATAATAGCTTCATCAAGGTCAAAAGGCCTGTTTGTTGCAGCAAGAACAAGGATCCGCTCACCAGGTTTTGACAATAGCCCATCCCAATGAGTCATGAACTCATTCTTTATCTTCCGCATGGCCTCATGTTCCCCAACTCTGGTTCGTTGCCCAAGCATACTATCAACCTCATCCACAAAAATAATTGTTGGAGATACCTTTGCTGCAAGTGTAAACAGAGCTCTAACATTCTTCTCATCTTCTCCAAACCATTTTGAAGTGATGGTGGACATGGAGACATTGATGAAGCTTGCCCCTGCTTCATTAGCGATGGCCTTGGCCAGCATTGTCTTTCCAGTTCCGGGAGGCCCAAACAACAATATTCCTCTGCAAGGCTTTAAAATTCCTCCTTGAAATAGATCCGGTCTTCGCAGAGGAAGCATGACAAGCTCCTGAAGTGATTCTTTAGTCTCATCTAGGGCACCAATATCCGCAAATGTCACTCCTATCTCACTTGCAGGGATGACTTCAGGCCTTATACGCTTCTCAAACTCATTGTCAGGAGGAACTTCCTGTTGGTAAAACCCTTAAATATTCAACGTAGCTTCAATATTGCATCACTGGAAAGAAAGAACTAGGAAGGATTGAATGTTGGGGAAATTTCCAACCTATGCAACTATATAAATCTGAATGACACCAAGACAACATGATTACCAATGTAACTACATAAACCTGATGACAACGTGACACCATTATCATGAACCTACTAAGGTATGTTCTGGCTAAGAAAATTTTCTTCATTTTTATCCTAGTTAATTAAAATCTTGCAAAAGGATTCATGTTAGGAGGAGGTGGCAAAGTTCTTACTCCTGCTGCCAAGCTGACATAATATATATGATTAGGAGGCTTGATTACTTGTTCACTAAAGGTAGACATAAATAAATGACAAGCTCTAGCATTTCTTTCCTTAATAGGTTTAAGTGGGAAGGTGGTTTCAGCCTAGACTTGAACGAAACATTGACCCCAAAACATTTAATATTTCAGATTTTCTCAGTCTAGACCGTTTCGGTTTTTTTCTTGACCCAAACCTTGCCTCAAAATGAGATTTTACACTACTGTATTACCATACAAATTTTACCACCTCGTTGAGGTAGCACCTTAAAAAAAAAAACTAGCAATTTAAAAAAAATAAAAATAGTTTCAGAGATTGAAAATGTCAAATGTGTTTGTGATAGAGCACCAGTCCTGATAATAGGACCATCAGTAATAATGTTAAGGAAATCAGACTTACAGGAGCTTTTGATGAAGGGGATGGATTCTCACCATCCTTCTTTACTACCGGAACTGATTTCTCTGCCGCACTTTTATTTTCAGGAGACAGAGTCTCAGTTTTTGATCCAGGTTTTATACTAACAGCTTCTCCCCCTTCGGCTTCCTGATGTAGAAAAAGAAAAGAAGCATAATCAAATCACATTAACACTCCAAGAATCAGTTCCACTCTCAGATTATTGGGGGAGTAAAACAGGGAGAAATAAAACAGACCTTGGCAGGTTCAGCATTAATTTCCAGCTTCAATGTATCTTTGGCACCACAATTACCTTCCTGAAATATACTCAATCCATGGGACAAACTGTGCCACAAACAAAACAGTAAGAGAATAAGTAGAACACAAACAAACCTAATTAGAAAACCATAATTATGGCAACTCTGAATCTAACCTCTTCGATGAAATAACAAGCTTTCCGTTTCTGTATTCAGGATCCTTGTTATTCATCAGGTGATAAGAAATCGCAGATACCACAATCTCTTCTATGTAATTACTGAGAACCATTGTGTCTGCAAGGCAGATCGAACCCAGATCGTCACAATCAAGATCATTCAACGCAAGTACCTCCATTATGTGATTTCTGTTATCCTGAAATTGGATCATTTTCATGTCTTCTTCCAGTTGGGATTTCCAGCTGACAAGATGGTTCGCATCTTCAGGTGACCTGATCTCAATATTGTAAGGGAATAGATTGGCGAGCCTTGGGTCCACTTCATCGCAATCATTACTTGGATCCAAAATCCGTGAACCAAGGATCAGCACTGATCCTGATAGTTTCTTCAACATTTTCTGGAACAAAGTGTATATTCTTTGTGATTGGAAGAATAGTTTCTCAACATCCCTGAGGTAGAGTACAATGGGACTGGTTTTTGATACCGAAACTAGAACCTGTATGGTCAAGTCAACAATGAATCAAGCCTATCAATACCTTCATGAAAATCCAGGAAGCTACATAGATAACTTTTTTAACATTAAAATCGAGTAAACGATATGTTAGAAGAAATCCATTAATAATATCAAAGGAAGTCGAACATCGAGACAAGTTGCAACTTAGTAATAACAAAAGTACCAAGTAAAGAGACTGTATGAAAAGCTTTTCGTCAAAAGACCAGCTACTAGTTCCCTTTAGAGGGGCTGAAAAACAGTTGAAACCATGAGATGCAGTTAGAATAAGAACAAAGTTGTTTGATAAGTGTTGAATAACTCACACACTATCCACGTACACGTAATCCACTTGAAATTTATAATTAATGGTGATCATGTTGTACACAAAGAGAAACAATGACATTTCAGTTATAACACTGAAAAATATTGTCTAATTTCAGTAGGTTGTTTTAAAACTGGTGTTTCAAGCATATTAATACACAGAAGATTCTGAAATTTGAACCGAAAATAATTAATCTGAATTAGAAAAAAAATCAATGGATGGTCAAAAATTAGTATGTGTTCTTAAGGAAAATAAAATTGCAGTTATACAGTCTTTTAGGAAATCAAAGTTCAGGGTGTTACCTGAATTAACATAAGTGCGTTGTGAAGCAAGACTACCTATATCGGCTGTAGAACAGGCATTCCTACGGAGCTTTGGAGGATTACTACCACCTTCCAGTCCCCTGAAAATACAGAGAAATCAGAAGTGATGTGACAGGCAATCAGTAACCTCTATTGTATGGTAGGTATGCAAAACCTTGATCTAAAATCAGCTCCACTGCTCTGCCTCCATAATGTGCCTGCAACAAAACTCTAAATTAGGGTCTAGAATAAAGAAAATTGAAGAGTGGATGGGAAGGGACCATTAAGAAAAAAACAACCAACAAAAAAAGAAGAAAAAAGGAAGAAAGAAAGAATGGGATGACTACCCAGAGTCCTTATTTGAACAATTGATAACTAGTGAATCTACTCATGTAAAAACATTACCGAAGCAAGGCAATTTCCTTCAAGACCTTCTATCTTTGGAATAAAAAGGTACCGTTCTTATGATTATGAGAAAAAGAGGGATGTAGTAATAGCTAAAAGAGTTATTATCAAAACACTTCTAATCTTTCATGGAAAACAATAATTATTAACTCATCTATCTTGGAAAAAAAAAGGCAAATGGAAATCATGTTATAATAACGCAGAAAGTACACAGCACCAGAATGACTGTTGGAGATGCTTCGTGTGAAGGACCATGTTTGACATCAATTTTTAGGTTGAATAGATCATTGAAGTGTATATAAGTAAAAAATGCAATTTTCACACCATATTTGACTTCAACAATTTGGGAGAATAGATCACAAAGTGTACATAATATGTGTATTTCTTTGGCAAGTATAAAAATGCAAATGAAGATGCTAGTGTTGAAAATCCCAATTTCCCTCGATTAACAAAAGGGCAGGGCCCTAACATTCTACTATGCAGAACTTTGAAGTCCATCCACTATAATCATGTAGTTTCTTGGATTGGTCCTCTGAATTCATAAAGAGAGAAAAGGGAAGGAAATGAACAATACCATGCATAAGAAAGGAAAAAAATCGAAATAATATAGCTCAATTGGATAATATTCACAATGAAACCATGAAGTCGGTTTCAGACCAATCTTACCCACTAAAAATAAATAAAAAGCAAATTCTAAAGCACTCAACTAGCCATTAGAAACCCGTTCAATTTAGAACTGACAAACACAACAAACACAAATACTTCATTTTTAAAGAAGCATAAAAGGAGAATCTTCTTGCTTGTATACCTTTGGTTTCCTCCCTTGTTGGAAGGATTGATAAGGACTCAAATAAGCTGGACATTCGCCCCAGTGTTGTCTCAGAGATGGACCTCTTGAAAGACTGCAAAAAAGGAAAGGAAAAAAAAAAAAGACAAAAAAAGAATAAAAGTGGATATACAGACAGCTTTAAGTTGTTTACTCATTTTTGCAGTGAAAGAACCACAATTACAATGGGCAAAGCATATGGTGAAGAAACTAAATGAGAATGGATCCAACACAAGCATAAGGAATGGGCATATTGGAAATTTTCTTTTGATTCCCGGAGATTTTACACATATTCCAGATAACTGTCGTGGGTGGGGCAGGGCAGGGTTAGTTCATATGCAATAGAAGATACCACATGATAACAGTAAGTCGGAATCTTACGGATTCATTGTTGGCACTACCATATTTGCTCTGCATCTGAATAGGAACAGCCATGACAAACATCAGTAAGCTGAGCAGAGTCCAATGAAAATTACAACACCACAGGTTATTACCTTCAGAGAGAAGTCAGTTACATCTAACAATAGCAACTTGGCTTCAAAGTAATGCGCTAAAGCCTTGGCTAGCATTTGTTGATAAAGCTCTTCACAACATGCAAATTTGCAATCAGGCTTGATAACAAAAATATATGTATAAACATAAATATTTTTGAGCCGGATCGGCTGACTGACATATTCCAGGTAACCTACCAGCAGGCCCCAAGAGCAAAATGGATCGACTTGCCGGTGAGAGGTTCCGGGTGTGCTTAGAGAAGTTGGTTTGTTTCAAATGAACATAGGCAGCACTTGTCAATAATGCCCTAGTCTTCTCACTGTCATAAATGTCAGCAACACAAAGATACCAAAAAATAATAATGATGATAATAAGGGAAAAGGAAAACTAATAGAAAAATAGGCCACACTTACACGAACAACATTTTAGTATAACTATAAAGGATATATGGGCAGTAAAGCTAAAGCTACTCCAAAGTCCAAACGGCTATTGCATCTAAAGGCTCATAGACTAGCATTAATTCACTATTATTTCCACGTAACTGGAATCTATTACAAAAGATTTATAAAATAGGAACAGTGTCTATGTTGGTTGGCTCCTAACCAAGCCGTTTTCTACAATAGCATGCAGCTTGACATGTTTAATCTCCAATAAAACAAAACAACATTAAATATTTAAAGGGCTCAATAATTACATGGTCCATGTATATTAAATTATTCCACGGAAAACCACAAATTCATTATCAAAATCATGCAAATGATCATCTACAGATCATCATAGCAACCAATGCAACAAAAAACAGTAAGACCAGTGAAAGTTTATCATCTCCTTACCTAAGATAATACGGAAATTCTTCGAATGTGACTTTGCTTTCTCGACCATCGACAATCTGTCTCAGCAATTCCTGCTCGATGCGCTCTACGGTAATGGCGTTGAAAGAAGAATTAGATCCCGTCCATTTACTTACTGTTTGTCCAGAAGCCAAACCAAGCCCGACACCAACACCAACACCGAGACTCAATGCCGACATGATAATTTGTTTCTGCTCCATTGCTTTTCAGGTCTCGAGACAGTGAATCTCTTCCAAATCGTAGAATTTGTTTTTCTTAACTTTTTTTTTCGAGATTCTACTTTTTGCAGGAAATGAAGATTTTATGGATTTAGAAACCAAACGAAGCATGAAATTGGTTGAAACAGATCACTTTTACAAGAGAGAGATCAAGTTCTCTGTAAATTTCCAAACAAGAAACAAAAGTTCAAATATTTCAGAATCCAATTTCGTGAAAACGGAGCGATCTGTTTCAAATTCATCAAATTTTCTGAAGCTCTTCGATCATAACCGCTCAAAACAACCAAAAACCAAAATTTAACACTTCTACACTTGAAATCGATCGCATACTTAAAATTATTTAAACACAAACATACATAACGAGATTGAATGACAAATGAGTCTCTTAAAAATTCCGACACGAAACCTAAATTCTTTCTCTCTCTCCCTCTCTATCTGAAAATTTTCTGTTAGTCTCGTGTGATCCTCTTTGATCGATCTCACGACCTATTTATAACAAAGGAGACTAGTGGATCTCGAAACGTAAAACGAGGGCGCAAGAAGAGTAGAATTTCTGATTTTATTATTTTTTTTTTTTAGAGCCAATTTGAGTTTTCGGAAACAGCGAGGTCGTTAAATGGCGGAAGGACAGGGTGGTATAAGAGTGAAGAGTCGGTTCCCACTTTTTGAGGTTTTTTCGCTCTTTTGAGTTTTTTGAGGATTGGTGGGTATTTATAAGTAAATTTACGTGTCGCTGCTTTGACGGGTTTGGATTCCAGGTTTGACGTCTCTTTGACGCCTTTTTTTTTCCTAAGAATCATGCTGAAGTGATAATTGACCAGTTTCGCACTTTGATGACGTGGAGATCATATGAATCATATATGTTTTCTTCGAGATACGTGTGAAAATCATACATGGTCCTGTGAACACCTCCACGTCAGAAAAAGTGCGAAATGGGGTTATTCTTAAGTCCCTCCAGCACGATTTTTTTTTTTTTTAAATCCTTTTCTTTTGGATAATTTTCTTACCACTGGACTCTTGTCTTCTATAATAGACTAAGGGAAAATGACGGACACATCAATCAAATTAAGAGTCGATTTTATAAGAGAAGGAAAAGCCTCGTCCACCGTCAAAAAGACCTTGAGATGCAAAAAGCCCTCGAGATTTGGTCAATATTAAAGATACATCTCTTTGCTTTCAAATTTACAGGATGCCCCCATTGACCTGAGTCTTCTTTTATGAGATTAACATAAATGATTTAACTATCCTCTACGAATTGGGTTCATTCAAGAGCGGCAAACCACGAGCAATGTTCCCAAATTTGAACAAAGCAAACAAATGAATCAGGTAAGATAGCTTTGGACATAATTGAGTCATAAAACATGATTAATTTAAGTGGTCATAAATCATAAGGATAAGATTTTTGATGATGGAAATGAAAATGATAAGAAATTTTATTTATTTGAAAATCATTAATCTTTTTTTTTCTTCAAAAAAACCTGTATTTTTCTCAAAATCTATCATCTTCAATCCTAAAAACTGGGGGTAATTTGGTTGTTTTATATTAATCCCTGATAGAAGACTATCTTCAAATTCAATCCTTCCCTACTTATATGAACGGTGGTATAAGTTATCAGACTAATAAGAGAATCTTTGGGACACTAACAATGAGATCCTTCTCACCATCACAAAAAGTAGCAATGTGGGATACACGCATTGCCACTATTATTCCTTTTTAAGGCACTTTGATAACTAGACGCACATCACTCAACCTTACTTTTCATTTTAGTAACCAAATGTTCTGAAAATCGAAACAAACCCACATCACTCAACAAATACAATTTTTTTGAATTTCCAACAATTATGAGACATAATTAAATCAATTTTGAATTATTGTACTTCAATCACATTGAGTTTGACTCATTAATCCTACCCACTTTAAGAGAAGAGTCATGCTAGAGTAACATTAAAATTGATATCGTTTGGGACATTGGTGTGCACAGAACCATAGATGCTTCTCACTCATATTTCGATGAAAAACATCTATGGTCTGTACACACATCTATCTCAGTAATGCCCCAAACAATGTTAATTTCAATGTTACTTCACATGGGATTGTCTCAACGATAAACCTAGTGATAGGGATTTGCTCCATGTAACCGTATGTTGGAAATTGAGTCTGCCTTTCTCTGACCAACTCTATTGTATATTAGGAAACTTTCATAGGACAAGGACATGTGACTTTAGAAACTAGTTTCATCCAAAAGGGGTGTGATATGGGACAGATTTATAGTGGGGGCATTGGAGCACTTACTCCCACAAGAACTTTTTAAGCTTTAGAAGGATTTTGAGCTATTGTGACGAAAAAATCCGTCGATATTACCCTCACAAAAAAATTCTACACTAAATTGCTCCAACATAGACAAAATCCTGACCCTGTCTCTATTGTGGGATATCTTGCATTAAAGAAGTAAAATGGCTGCGTTAGAAGGTGGACTATTGCATAGAATAATGTTGATTGGTTTTACTTGGGAGGTAAGGCATGCATGTCGACAAGGTAAATTAGATGGTTGATCCTCTTGATTCAATCGATGTTTGGTAAAAAGTAAATAAATAAATGCATATTAGTTTTTTTTTAATCTAATTTCATTAACAAGAATGTGTGTTAGGTTTTTTTTTGCTTTAATCTCATTAGCAAAGAATGTGCGGCATTATTATATATGAGAAAACTTATGGATCTTTCAAATTTTCAATTCTAATTCTTGTACGATTGGAAGTATGTTCACAAGATTATGTAATATTTTATAAGCTCGATATAAAATCTTACTTGTTTATACCAAAATAAAAATAAAAAACCATAGTAACAAAGTTTAGATCCAGTAATCATTGTTAAGGGTTCAATTCAGATAAATTCGAGAAAGTTTCGTAAAAAAAACTAATTTTTTTTTGTGGAGATTATACAAAATATTTTATTGGACTTGTTAGCAAAACCTACCATGTTCAACTTCTTTCTAAATCCTATCTTCTTCTCGATGTTTGAACTTTGAATGTTAAAAAAACTAAAATTTTGAACATGAAAAGTAAAAATGTTATCATATTCCATGATAATTTGAGGGATCGTCGATTAATTAGTCAATTCGCCAAATTAATCAGCTTACCCTTAATTTGGAAAATTTTACGACTTTTTTGAAAAATTTAGAGAATTTTGTAACTATGAAAAATACAAATTTTTTTTTTTAACACATGACCTCAAGTTTGCTTTGCAATGTGTCATACTAACCAGGCAAGTTATGGGCTGGGTCTACCCCTAAAATACATATTGCTAAACAACAGAATCTTATTTTGCATATTATGAATCTTACCTAAGATTCCATGTTTTTTTTGGGGCTAACGCATGTTTTTAACTTTGGAAAAGTGAAATCTTCTAGACATTGACAGATACCAGATATTGCACAACTCGCGTTCGTGCCCACGCATTACATATATAAGACACTTACGAGCCAGCCATCGTGGTAGACATCAGCATCACCCCACAAATAAAACTGTGAACTTATAACAAAGTTCGTGCCAATTTGAATTTGTGTGGGGTTTCTTACATGTTTGTGCCACCAAGCATCCACCAACTTTTATTTCCAAAATATTTTTTGGGCTGATCTTGGAATCCTAGGGAGTTCATTTTTTATTTTTAGGGTTGCGATAGTCTGACTTGAAAATTTTCACTTAATCTATACTCGATCAACGTGGCCATTGCACAAAATCGTAGATCTTTTTGTTCAAGATACACAAGGGAAAAAATTTACGATTTTGTGTAGTTGTCACGTCAATCGAGTATAGACTAAGTGAAAATTTTCGAGTCAGATTATCATTATTATTATTATTATTATTATTATTATTTTTAAATCCAGAATGTCAAGTTGGATCGGATTTTGTAATACAATTGGTACAATTAGCAAATAGCCGATTTGCCTTCGTAAATGTTATTTTCCTATGAAAAAAAATAAAGGTACTTATAGACTATTTTATTTATTTATTTTAAAATAAAGGTAAATCAACCCAAATAAATTGAAAAAGGGGGTCCCATTGTGGTCCGACCATTATTTTGATAATTTTATCAAGCATGGGTTAGGTTTTAAAAACATTGTTTTCAATTGCAATTGGAGTACTTGTCTAATGACACATGTATTAGTTTTTTAGGCCCTCTGGTCCAAGAAATGTTTGGTGGTGGTGAGGATCTTCAATTTAAATGGTAAATTATTATGTATGAAAGCATAATAATATGATATATTATTAATATTATTTTAGCGCTTATGACAACAAAGTCAGGATGGCCGAGTGGTCTAAGGCGCCAGACTCAAGTTCTGGTCTTCGTGAGAAGGCGTGGGTTCAAATCCCACTTCTGACAATTTACAATTATTTTTATTTATTTTTTGTGTAAGGTTTTAACCACCTGTAAGCTCAGATGAAGCCATAGCAAGGAAAGGTTCCATCTGATCCTCACGTTAAAAAAAAAAAAAAAACATTTTTAGAAAAGAGCTATTAACTTTTACTTATTACACCCCAATTAAAAATAAAAAAAATAATAAGTAAATATTGAGAATAATTAAAAGTTGGGTTACAAATAGAAGTTCCCTCAATTTTTTTTTTTGGATAGATTTTCGGGTTTAAGATTTGGGTGAATCTTTATTTCCTACGTTGAATATCACGAAATTCAAAGTTTGGTATGCTGTTCATTTTAATTCTCAAAATATGCATTCATCATTTTATAATTTGTGAGTTCTTCACTTTTAATATCTACGAAGTCACACAAAATGAATGTTTTGGAAATTAAAATAAACATTGTATCAAAATCGGAATTTGGACATAAGTTGCGCATGTTTTGAGAAGATTTTATATGATCCCAATCATAATTTTAAGCAACTACTAAAATTGTTTGAATGAGTGTTATAATGTTTTGTAATGATGGATAGTAATTTGAGCCATACTTTTGTAATATTTGAAGGTGTGTTTTAATCTTTAATTGGGATGCAATAAATAAATTAAGAAATTGGCAAGTAATAAGTAAGATTTGGGATGCCAATAGCAACTCTCTTCTTAAAAAGATCATTTTATTGGTTTTTAAGATGTTCTTTTTCATACACTAAGTTTAAATTTAAAATTATATAGCAACATAAGGTGTCTATGTGACACGTTTTAATTGGGGATTAAACACATTAAGCTACGTGTCATGTAGAAAACAACTTGATTAGGAGTTCGATCTATTTTAAATTCCAACCAAAACATGCCATTAGGCATCGTTCCTATTCTATAGCAACTAGACAGGTTATTTGATCCCGATTTAATAGTAAAAAAATTAATAACATCCAAAAATTAACGTTGTTTGTGACAAGTAGGGGTGGCAATCTTAACACGACTCGCAAACATGATTTGAAGTTAGTTGGTTTGGATCAAGTTTAATTGGGTTTGGGTCATAATAGTGTAAACCCGTCTAACATGATTATTAAGTGGTTGGGCTTGGGTTCTGTGTGTCAACCCGTCTAACTCGTTTAATTATTATGTAATTAATGCGTAATTTTAAATATATCAATAATTATTTAAGAATTTGTTAGATTACTCATTTTTTACATCAAATTCTATAAAATATAAAGGGAGCTTTAAGATATTTTTAAATTAATAAATGGTTAAGATTTAATTTGGAAAAAAAAAAACTTTTTCTTAATAAGTTATTTATTTATAGTTTTTTTACTCCATTTTTTCAATAAAATCTAAAGGTGTATAATGTTTGATTCTTAATATTGACAAAATGACCCTCAATAAGATTTAAGATCTTACAAAGTAAGGCTATTATGTCTCATGTGATAATGAAATACACTTTGCTTAGCCATAATAATAATATTGAAAAAACCTTTCATTACTATATTAGTAAGGAAAGTTTTTTGCCACGTCACCTTATGGCATCCAAAAACATGATATGATGCCACATGGTTGTAAAAGACAAAATTCTACAAACTTGATTTTTTTTTTCAAAATAAAGTTATTTTTCACCATTGAACTTAGTTTATGATTGTGTTACTTTATCTTTAGTAATGATATTTTATTTTTGGTGGTAGAAATGAATCTTATTTTTTCCAATAAAGGTTATAATTTTATTAAATAGGTGTTATATGGATTGGGTCAGGTATACCTATTTATAAATGGGTTGGGTTTGGGTTTAAGTTTTTTATTCGATTATTAAATGTGTTGGGTTTGAGTTTGGTAATTTTTATAATACCTGTGGAGGATATTTCTCGTTGGATACTAATGGGTGACACGTGGCATCTAAGGATTCGAGTTTAGTATGGAGATACGAGGATAAGCTCTATGGCTCAGTCACAAACCAACCATGGGTTCGAGTCTCAATTGGAGAAAATCAGGGATTAGATCAAAAGGGATTAAAAATCTGGTGACGGAAAGTTAAAAAAAATGAGGAATATATGGGGATCAAATATTTACTAGATGTATTCCAAATCACCAATGAAGATTTATTTTTTAGATCCGATAATGGTTAAATTGATAATAAAATCTAAAGGGATCCTAGGGTTTCATCTCTATAAATAGACGGATAAAATATTAAAATATATGAGTTCTCCCCATCTAAATTTTATACTATTTTTGTACTAAGGTTCTGACTTAAGCGTTGGAGAAGTGTTGTTGCAAGCACACCCAGGGGCACGAGGATTGGAGATCGTGAGACATTGTCACAAATCCCAAGGTAGTACAAGTTTTTGCATCTACAATACCCTTAACTTGACACAACATGAACACGACTCGACCTGACCCATTTCCACCCCTAGTGACAAGGGAGCTAAATGCAATTGTCAGAATGTTAGGCAGTTGATAAACCTTTTTTTTTCCAGAATGCAGTTCATGATAATCACGATTGTGTATATATATTTTCGATGCTGTCATTTCGAAATGTCTACTTCAACTACAGTTTCACCTCCAAAATGGAAAGTTGACTTGACAAGTGTAGATGAGGAAGATATAGTAGAGTTGCACCAAATTAGAGGGGGTGAAATTATAATTTATCCAAATAAATAATTATAAATTCATAGTCACAAAATTCTCTTTAATAAATTTGGAGATCCAACTCACAACTGTTTGGCAATGAGTGAAGAGACCCATGTGCTTATAAGGAGAAAGACAAGACAATGAGTGTTCAATGTAGGACTAAGCTCAACAAGCCCCCAAATGTGTGGGTCAAAGCACATGGAGATATGAACTAGATGACGTAGAGAAAAGAAAGGCACGCTCTAATATTACGAAAAACTTTGAAATTTTTATTAAGAAATTCTTAGATGAATATTACATGAATCCTACTAGAGTATTTATAGAGATTACATTAACCAAGATATTAGAAACTAACCTAATATATAATCACTAATTATCTATAATTCCTAATATAGAATATCTTGATAGATATTGTTAAATATTTTATTTTCAATTACAACCTTAACCTTTCTTTTATTGTATCTCATGCATCATAACATGGTGCATCCTAATTTCTTACACTTCCAAATTTTAAATTAAGAACTAAGCAATTAATCGATAATTTATTGATAAATGTCAGGACGTGGTAAAAGTTTTATCTTTCACCCTCAAAGTTTTATTTTCTTCAACATTTAAATCTCAAGAACAAGATAGGATTTTTAGGAAGGTTGAAAGTGGCAGATTTTGATAAGAAACCTAAAAACATCATTAATATATATTTCAAAATTTTCCCAATATTTTTACAGAACATCATCGAATTTATTTAAATTAAACTCTCACATAATAACTATCAAATCCAATTTTCATTTTTTACTATTGTAAAATTGGAATACAACTTTTTTTATCATATTAAAAAAATTATTGATTCAGAGATTTTTGCAAAGTACAATATCGTTTCCATAAAGAATCATGATTTTTTTACTAGAAAATTTTCACTCAATCGATGTGACAAGTGCACAAAACCATAACTCTTTTTCTTCGGGATATGCAAGTAAAAGATCTATGATTCTATGCATTTGCCACGTCGATGGAGTGAAAAATTTTGAGTAAAAAAATCATTTATCTTCCATAAAACACCCATTTGAAAAAAGTGTTCAAAATGATAATTATCAAAACCCACCGTATCCATGCATTTATAAGCTAGAATTCAAACTTAAGGACTTAAGATGTGAACAATTATTTTTAAATTCTTGAACTGTTGCCTTCAATTAGTTGGAGAACCAAAAAGAAATAAACACGCGCCATTATATCCAACAATCTCTAGCCGACCATTGGCTAACTTTTCAACATTTAGCTCACCCACCCCTTACACGTGTCACATCTTCACTTATGTATCCCATCTGAATCCCTCCTCACCCTACCCCACCACATCACCTAACGTCGCTCTCTTAAGTCTTAATTCTCATGGGTGAGAAGATGAGGCTTCCTTCACCTATATATTATATCTAAAGCTCTCAAAACAACATTTCAGTAACCATTTTATTTAGTCCTCATGGCTTCTTCTTCTTCTTTATTGGTCTTGTTGTTCATGATTATGGTCATGTTGACCAGTTGTATGGCTAGCCAAATTATGGTTGGTTCGAGAATATTGGCTAGTAATAATGAGATGTGGGTTTCAGATAATGGAACATTTGCGTTTGGGTTCAGTTCGATTGATTCTAAAAATCAATTTCAGTTGGGAATTTGGTATGCTGAGCTTCCTGGGGATCGAATTCTAGTTTGGTCCGCTAACAGGTGAATTCGATAACATTTTAGTTATAAGTGTGGTGAAGTATAACCAAATGGGAGTAAGTTTTTTTTTTTTTCTGGAAATTTAAGTGGTGTTTGGCTGCAATAGCTCTCTGTTTCAGTAAATTTGTTGCTTATTAGTGTAAACTACGTTGTCAAAGAAAAAGATAGAGAGCTACTATTGCCACACCAATTCTTATATAACAGTTGGTGTGGCAATAGCAACTCTCAAAAGATAACATGCAAGAAATACAAAGAGATCTAGGGCTGTCAATGGACCTGGTCGATCCAGAACTGATCCCATAAGAATCGGATCCTTTTTGGTATTTTATTGGATCTCAATATTTTGATCAAACCGGATCCGATAACAATTGGGTCATTTCCAGATTGTACTTCAAGATCCAAATTCAAGATAATAAACTTATATTTATAAATAATGCTGAAGTGACCTCACTTCATATCGCACATCATCACGTGAAAGTGTGTAGGAAGCATAAATGCTTTTTATTGAAATACAAGTGAAAAAAGCATCTATGTTCCTACACACTTCCACATCAGCATCTATGATCCAAAAACAATCTTATTGTCAAATAGATCCAAGTCTAAAGTTATCGAATCGGATCCATTGATAACCCTAACATAATCCATCATCATCAAAGTCTTATCCCTAATAATTGAGATTGGGTGAATGGATTTTTCTCATCTACCCAATTCTATCAAAATCCAATTCTGACTTTTGTCATAAAATCCTTTATAACCCCCTCAAGCCAAACAATGAAACAGCCCTTATAGTTGTCATTGATAATCGATTCCATAATAAACTAAGCATTCTAGAAGCTAAGGTCTGTATTGGATCGGTGGGTCAGCCATGATATGAACGATCTCAACCATTTGATTCATTCTATTGGTTGAATGGTTAAGTAGATCAAATGGTTGACAATATACTATTATTGATGGGATTCTTAGCCTATGGGGAGTTGATTAAAAAAATAAGTCATTCTCCACAACTATGTTTCTTCAAGAGATGTTGTAGCGACCGAATTCTTGAGATGGAATCGATTGCCACGTGATTTGGAGTCACCGGTTTTGGGATATGGATTTGGGTTGGGTTCGATTTTTCTCTCTTCTCTTTTTACCACTTTTGACGATTTTCAATCTCTTGGACTCTCAAATCTCGGGTTGTGCAATTTTGGGGTGTCTACATATGCCATGTAATTAAAGAGTGTTCTTATTTTTATTCTTTATCAGGGATTGGGAATGTTGCCATTTCACTATAATCACTATTGAGCGCTCTACTGAATCTATAGTTCCATACCGTATAAAGTGTAGTGTAGTCATGGCTTTAGGTCTAATTCCGTTGCGTTAGTGCCGAAGCGCTAAGGTGTGCCCCTTGGGGCCCTATCTTACATATCTATCTCGCGAGTTTACACTTGCTGCTTGCTGTGCGTCTCATACACTGCTAGCTACGGCTTTGAAGCCTACTTATTTCTCTCCTTCACCTTCAGTAAAGTGTTCGGCCCCCTTTTTCCTTTTTGGTCGTAGCTTGCTTTTTATTCCAAAAGAAAGGATTTTGTTGTCATGGCTCTGTTCAATATCAATTATGGGAATATAACGAACTCTCAAAAAAGTTATTTACAAAAATGCCATTACGTAACGACAACAAATTTCTTACCTTTTTGGAGAGACATTCTTGAAAGAAACATGGTTGTGGATGATGCCAATGCAACGTCACAATGAAAGCTTGGATGTTAGCATTCCCCATATTTTAGTAATTGTCTTCGACGTCTTTACAAAAGCTTTTGCAGGTCTTTTGACTTATTAGTCGACGATTTCATTTTCTCTCAATCATCTAATTAGAAACAAGCCAGTCGGAAAAGACGCTGTATTGGAGCTTGACACCACCGGAAGTCTTGTTCTCAGAGATCGGGAAATCACCGTATGGACCTCAAACACATCGGGTACTGGTGTCGAGATGGCCACAATGTCAGATTCCGGTAACTTCATCCTTTACAACACTACCCTCCACCCTATATGGCAAAGCTTTTCTCACCCATCAGACACACTTCTTCCAGGCCAACCCTTAACGGTCTCCTTAGAGCTCACATCATCTCAGTTTCCTTCACATGGAGGTTACTACACCTTAAAAATGCTTCAAGAACCCACTTCACTTAGCCTCGGTCTCACTTACAATTTACCGGAATCTTACAACGCATCACCAGAATCTTACACAAACTACTCATACTGGTCAGGACCCGAAATCTCAAATGTGACTGGAAATGTAGTTGCGCTTTTGGATGAATCAGGTAGCTTTAGTATCACGTATGGATCATTGTCCAATGGAATAGTGTACGTATACAAGAACGATGCCGATAATGGAGGTTTGTCGTCAGCTGGAAACCGTTCTGTCCACAGTCCAATCCTCCGGAGATTAACGCTTGAAACAAATGGGAATTTACGTCTGTATCGATGGGATAATGATGTAAATGGGTCTCGTCAATGGGTTCCTGAATGGGCGGCTGTATCGAACCCGTGTGACATTGCTGGCGTCTGCGGCAATGGGATATGTAGTTTAGATGCAAGTAAGACCAATGCTAGCTGCACTGGCTTACCAGGGTCGGAGAGCTCATCGATGAAGTTTAATTGTGATAATGAAAATTTGACATCAAGGTTCAAGATCACAACAGTGGCTCAAACCAACTACTACTACTCCGAATCATCAGTGATCGCAAACTATAGTGATATCTCAACAATTTCGAGGTGTGGTGATGCTTGTCTATCAGATTGTGATTGTATTGCTTCTGTATATGGGCTTAAGGAGGAGGCAGCCTACTGTTGGGTACTGAGGAGTTTGGAGTTTGGAGGATTTGAGGACGCAGGATCAACCCTATTTGTAAAGGTTGGAAACAATGGATCAACAACTCATGGAAGTGATGCTAGAAGGTCCAGAGGGTCATCGAAAGGGTCTAGAAGTGATCGTAACAAGGTTCTCGTCCTTCCAATTGTTCTATGTATATCTGTCCTCATTGGTTTCCTCTGCTTCTTGTTATATTATAGCGTTCATGGACGAAGATCCTTAAAGAAAGCTCTTGAGAGTTCTTTGACAGTGTCGGGTGCCCCGTTGAATTTTAGTTATCGGGACCTACAAAACGCAACCAATAATTTTTCTCAGCTGCTTGGAACAGGTACAAATTGGTGTTATTTGGAAATTGGTATTTCTTATAATTGTAGGAATTTGTGTCTCTATTCCAGACTGATTTGTGCATTTCTATGGTTGAAGTTGAACAAGGAACAATCAAAATCATTTCACTAAGACAGGTAAAACTGTTTTGGGGTTGTAGTCACAAGTACCATGAAAACTATTTCCCTCCACACATATCTACATTTCTTGCTTCTTGTATCATTAGCTACCGTAAATTTTTTTTCCGTAAAACATTGCCTACCCGCTGTTGGAATCTCATACAAGATCTATTAGATTATGGGATTATCCTCAATCAGGTAGTTTTTGTTGAGACTCCATCAACAAAAAATGAGGCAAACTTGCTCGTTGTACCTTTATTAATATTGAATAAACCCGAGATTTTTTTTTTTAAATTTATGTGGATCATCCATGTAGTGTCAATCTTTCTCAACTAAGGAATTTCAGTAAAAAACAAAATCTGAGTCTTTGTTTTTCTGTCTACTATAGGAGGATTTGGGAGTGTGTACAAGGGAAGCTTAGGAGATGAGACCTTGGTTGCAGTAAAGAAACTAGAAAGATTTTTGCCTCATGGAGAGAAGGAATTCATAACAGAAGTAAACACAATTGGCTCAATGCATCACATGAACTTGGTTCGACTTTGCGGATTCTGCTCTGAGGGGTCACACAGGTACACAAGCCCCTCTTCAATCTATTCTTTCTTCATTCATACCTATATATAAATTCATACAATCTATGATCTAAGCTGATCTGAGATGTTGCTAACCTATGTATTCGGTGCTTAATTTGTATTTAAAAACAGGCTTTTAGTGTACGAGTTCATGAAAAATGGGTCACTAGACAAGTGGATCTTTCCTTCATATGGTATCCGAGGGGTCCGAGACAGAATACTAGATTGGAAAACTCGCTTCAATATAGCAATTTTCACAGCACAAGGGATTGCATATTTCCATGAGCAATGTCGGAATCGGATTATTCATTGTGACATAAAGCCGGAGAATATTCTTTTAGATGCGAATTTCTGTCCAAAAGTATCGGATTTCGGGTTAGCTAAGTTGATGGGAAGAGAGCATTCTCAAGTAGTCACCATGGTTAGAGGCACTAGAGGCTACTTGGCTCCAGAGTGGGTCAGTAACCGACCGATCACTGTCAAAGCTGATGTTTATAGCTATGGAATGCTGTTGTTAGAGATTATTGGTGGCAGGAGAAATCTTGACATGTCTTTGGATGCAGTGGACTTCTTCTATCCTGGATGGGCATTTAAGGTATAACCTCAAAAATCCTATTTTATTTTTTCTGTGTTTGATGATCGAAAAATAATACACAATTGTGATTGTCTAGTTCAGAGACATCAAACCACATACAGGGAAATGTGTGCGTGTGTGTGTGTGGTGATGGACGTACTTCAATCTTGAGGGAATCACGTAAAATCTCCGTGTTTCTGTGTGTGATTGCATCTTGTTTTTTTTTTTTTTTTTCCTTCTGTTCTCGTTTTGCATTGCTTCGGTTTTTTTTTTTTTTTTAAACAATATGATCCATATCCATTGATTATATATCGAATTTACTAATCATGGTACTATCAAATAATTGATACCTTCAGGAGATGACAAATGGAACACCGATGAAAGTTGCAGATAAACGGTTAATGGGGGTGGTTGAAGAAGATGAGTTGGTGAGGGCCATCCAAGTTGCCTTCTGGTGCATCCAGGACGAGGTATGGATGAGACCTTCGATGGGTGAAGTTGTGAAGATGTTGGAAGGATCCGTTAACATCAACCCACCGCCAATGCCTCAGGCAGTATTGGAATTGATTGAAGAAGGCTTAGATCATGTCTACAAAGCAATGAAGAGGGAGTTCACTCACTACTATCCATCATCTCGTGCTACTTATAGATATTCCCACATTAGCCATCCATCATCCCGTGCTACATGTAGTTATTCGACTATGTCACCGAGATAATAAAGTTAATGTTGAATTGTCCATTAAGTAAATCAATATATCTAGGATGGATTCCAATCTGTATGATTGAGTTTCATTTTTATTTTAGTGTCAGATCCAAATAGTTCCAATCATAGTCACAAAGTCCGAGTAGGGGTATACAATGACAAGGGAAAACTTTGGAAAAAAAACGTTGAAAATGAAAAAAAAAAAAATTGATGAAAATAAAAGATAAAAAATATATTAAAAGTAATGAAAAAATATATATCTAATGAAAATTCATAAAATCAACTTATTATCATCACATCCCATAATTTTAAGTTTATGAATTATCAAATTCTATTATTTAACAAATCTCACATTTAAAAAAAGAGAAAACATTTAAATTTTTGTCCCCCTAAAAAAAAAAAAAAAAAAGGGGGGAAAAGTTGGGAAAAAACGGTTAAAAAAACAGTGACTTTTGTTACAAATGAAAGTCATTTTTTTTTTATACCGTTTTAATCGTCATAAATGCAGGTCGCGTTTTTTTGAAACAATCGTCGATTTTTGTTACTATGGTGGTGGTGTGTGCAACAAGTCAAAATGAAAAAGATGAAACGATAATTTACTCTCTTTTTTTAAAACAAAAGTTAGTTAAGTGGGTGCATTAAACCATTTCGGTGTGTGCAAATAGACCCACGCTTGAAGTGTACATTGATTCTGAGATTTCGATAGGGGTGGTGCATACATTACCATAAATACTCTTCACTCATATCTCGATGAAAAGCATCTATGATTATGTGTGCACCACCACATCAGAATGTACAATTGATGTACATTTTAATGTTACTTCAGTATTATCCTACAAATATACCACGGAAAAGTCCGTATAATTAGATACTCTTGTGTTGTGGGCCCCCATTTGCGGCCCAGATTGGAAGCACATCACTTACGATATGACGTGTGGACCCCAAATGGAAATCTGATTTTTGATATAAAATTGTCCGATAATTCCAATTATCCAGCAAACTTATCCAAATCGATTTTCCCCTCGAAGGAAGACGCTGACGTGGAAAAAATATGACGTCTTCCTTCCCCAACCATAAAATATCTTACAAATATAACGCGAAATATAGCAAAAAATTTCTCGCTTTTTCGCTGCAAATGGAGCTCTCCTGTCTAATTGTCCTCTAATTCACCGTCTTCCGGTGAAAATCCCGCCAGAATCTGACACAGATGGCTTGTCCCATCACCTTGACCGGAACATCTGTAATTTCTGGTAGAACACGAGGCGAAATTCCGACCAAGTTTTTGTCTAAAACAAATCCTAGAAACAGAACAAGCTTCAGAAGCGTTGGAGATGAAGAAAAAATGGGAATCAGTGTTAGGGTTTGTTCGAGTACCAAAGATCGAGTGGTTGGGGTTTCGAATTTTGGACAGAATGAGAGGGTTTCTTGGCACTTTTCGGCTCTAATGAAACAAAGTTCGTCAAAGCAGAACAAAGAGGATGAAGAGAAGCACAATTACTACGTGAACACTGGTTATGCGATTAGGGCATTGAGGGAGGAGTTTCCACAGATCTTCAATAGGGAGCTCAGCTTTGATATTTACAGGTTTAATTTGGTTCTGGCATTTTGTTCCAATTCAATTGTAGGTTAATTCGGTTCTGAATTTTATGTTTATTTCGGTTGATTATCCTTGAAATAGAAAATTTTAATGTTTAATTTGGTCATAATTATCGTAATTAGTCTGGGTGTAGTATAGTTTGATTATATATTTTTATATATAAAATTTACTACAATTTAGTAGTATAGTTTAGGATCAAAACTGTCTGATTGGTGAGCCATCTTATAGAGGGACGATAGCCTGAAATCACACTGATTGGAAGATTGTAATTGTGACTTTAATCAGGTTGGTGAGGTCATTAGAGCTCTGAGAAGCATCTCGAGCCAATTATAGTGGTGGTGTATTGTTTTTGGTTGGATGATCGTAAGTGTCAGTGTAGTCAAGTTGATGATATGGTGAGGCTTTTGGGAATTGTTTCTTGCTGTAATAGATTGGCCTGTGCTGGTTTAAACCCTTTTCATGGTTGTTTCTGCAGCATGATTGGTTTTTATTTATTTATAGACTATAAAGTATATTTATGACATTAGAACCCATATAAAGAAGACTCAGTTGACGAGAATCAGGACATCTTTTTTATTCTTCCCAAAGCTTGCTTGAAGTGGGTTTCTGTAGTTGTGAGTTTCAACCATGAATGAATTGGTTCAATGAAGCGTCTATGTCTTGGAGAGTGAATTAGAGAGGGATCAATTTGTTTGGGATGGTTTGGACAACTAGTAAAATATCATTAAGTGTGGGTGCAGAAAATGAATTGGGGGTATGGGTCTCTCTAAGTTTTAATTTTTTTTTTTCCATGTGAGATTTATTCTGCTACATATTTAGTTAATCCATTCTTGATATTCGCAATATGGATCTATTTTTGTCTTAGATGGCATGAAAGAATTGATATGGGATGAAAGTTACCATCGAGTTTTTGAACACTAGTTGGGCCCAGGACATGGGGATGACGGCATGCCTTATTTTTTTTGATAAGTGTAATATATTAAATGAAGGAAAAAAGTACAAAGAGGCCGAGGAAGCCTCTAAGAGAGCAACAAGCTAAAAAGAGAACAAAGCATCAAAGACTACATAAAGAATTCCATCTAAAAACGAAATCATCAAAAGTGATCCCTTGAAATCGATGTTCTGTTTCGCCCAAAGATATAATAAGCCCAAGATCTCCAAGAATATGCCGTGAGAGCTTCTCATTCTATTGTTAAACACCCTGTTATTTCTCTCGTTCCACACCCCCAAGCTATAGCCGAGGGAAGAATAGCCCACAGAAATCTTTTCCTGGAAGAGAAGACATTACTGGCCCACCCTTCTACAACAGGGAATACTTACAAGGAAGGACCCAATGAATACAGAAAGACCAAGGAATATTGACCAAATTTGGTAGAGAATGTGCAATGAATTAAAAGATGGTCGACAGACTCCCCATCTCTCATGCAAAGAGGACAACAATTTGAGTGATCCACCCTCGAGCATCAAATTGTCCAATGTAAGAATCTTCCAAGGGAAGCCAACCAAACAAAAAAGACGGCATGCCTTATTGGATGTTGAGCATCACATAAAAAGATGGACTTGGTCACATAGCTCAATGGTTGACTCATTACAATGCAAATTTGAGATCGTGGGTTCAAGTCTAGCTTACCCACCTAAAAAAATTGCTCAAAGTACTATCATACATTGCACTTGCACCATATATTGTGGTGGAGATTGAGTAGATTTTTTCCAATGTTGCATGCTTTTTGCTGACAGATTCGTTTTTGGTTGATAAGATGGGAATAGACCTGTAACTTTTTATTTTATCAGCAAGCCTGTTTTTAATGAGTTAAGTAACTTGGCGTTGGCGGGATTTGAACCCAGGTCTCTGGTAACATCACCCATTGACTTCATTTTGGGGATTTTATTTAGTAGCATTTCTTATTCAGACAAAATTTATGGTAACTAAGTTGGAAAGAAAATTGATTTTGTATTTCTCTCTCACTGATTTAGCATTATAAATATCCCTGATGAACCTGGCGAATGGTGGATCCACTCCCATGCAGTGAATCATGTTAACCACTAAGACAATGTTTGACCATCCTCATGGTTTATATTTACTGTTAAACTAGTTTCCTTGGTACCAATTGGTGCTTAAGGATGCCATGAACCATGACTGTCCTAGGGTGTCTCTGCATTGCATTATTTCCTCTTATACTTTCTCTCAATTTTTATGCTTGTAACATTTTCTATGTTACTTGTATAGGGATGATATTGTCTTCAAAGATCCTATCAACACCTTTGTTGGCATTGATAACTACAAATCAATCTTCTGGGCTTTACGATTCCAGGGCAGAATATTCTTCAAAGCTTTGTGGGTTGACATTGTTAGTGTGTGGCAGCCTGTCGAGAGCGTCATAATGATCCGTTGGACCATTCATGGCCTCCCCCGTATTCCATGGGAGAGCCATGGTCGCTTTGATGGCACTTCAGAGTACAAGCTTGATAAAAATGGAAAGATCTTTGAGCATCGAGTGGACAACATTGCTGTCAACTCACCCCCAAAGTTCCGAATACTAGCTGTGGAGGAATTGATTCTATCCATTGGCTGCCCCTCAACCCCAAAGCCAACTTATTTTGAAATATTCCATCATGATATTCAGACCATTCCTGGTGAGGTTCACATGGGTGAGGCGTCATCTGGTTTTTAAACAAGCTGTCTTGGAGATGTTCTGCAGAAGCTTGAGAGAGAATTTAGGTTTCCTGAAAAGCTTTACAAATTTTTCTGTGTCGTAACGTGGTTGTGAAGATAGCTTGGTTAGCATCACCATCTTCATCTCTCGACTCTTAATTAATGTAACTTGTCCATTCCTCTTATTTGATTCCATAGAATTGGTGCAGACAAAAGCTGGAATCAACTCGGTCGACATGCATCTCCATGTTGGGTCTTTCAAACCTTTCTGTGTACTGTATATTTGTATAGTATAAACTTAATGAAAGAAAAAAAAAATCTGTAATGAAATCTGACATCAACCTACCCGTTTACAGCTTTATAAATAGCCATTTTGATAGTACATATTTCTTACGGTTGAAAATAATGTAGTGGAAGAGGGCTAGCTTCACCTTATTTGTTTTTAATTTGTTGTTGATTGTTACAAATCTTGCATCCCCGGATTTGTCAGAATATGGGCTTCACTTCTTGTCCCGGTGAAATCATTCTCTCATTGATTAACAATAACACTATATTTTCCTCAAGATTTTTAGGAGAGTGGGACCCTTTCAACACCGTAATTGGCTCAATGTTAAGACTGGTGATAGGGATTTGCTCCCTGTTTTATTTTTCTTTTCACTAGGCAAATGGTTGGCGTGAAGGTGGATTCAACGAGACATGAACCCAAGTCGTGTGATCTACATTCCTCACTCCTTAACCAACTTGGCTGAGTTAGCATCTTTAACTCTCTCTAGTTATGTGTTAGGCCTTCTGACTTTCCCTATAGCACCTTGAAAAACTTCTGTGGTGTCAAAGGTGTGCATTCCAAAAGATGTGGGATACCCTGCCATATCAAAAAATGAGAGAGAGTGAGAGATCATGTTAGATTGCATGGCGAGTGATTTTTTCTCACAGACTCTTGCGTGCCATCTCAAGCATAGCAAGGGTAGTTCCGCAGCAAAAATACGGTGAGTAAAAAAGATGGCCTGTGTTAAAGGCACCCCATTTACTTGAGCCACCAACAAATCGTTTTGACCATCAGGGCATTCGAATTGATCAAAGCAACTTTTCTTTTTTGTCGACATAGGCCAAAATTTTTTTTGGAGGTATGTCGCTATGCCTCCTCCAATGTTGACATGGTGGGATGCTCTAGTCATGGTAAAACTTGTTATTCATTAGATACTCGAGAATTGAATAAAATAAAGATTGACCAAAGCTCGTGTTGAACACAATATCCTTAAGACAATTTTGTTCTCGCAACTTGGTGCCCACGGATCAATGAACAATTGTCTCCTAGAATACAACGATCACATGTGCAGAAACAACACTTCAATCTACACGTCTAGTGAACCGAATACTAAGTTTGTACTCTCAAATAATGCACACGAGAAATCAGAATCTAAACATGTTAAAACAACAGAGAAGATACATTTTTTTAAAATGAGAATCATTAAGGTTGAAATGACCTATTTAAAGAGACATGATATCTCTTGAAAAAAGAAGGTTTGGTAAAGGAAATGTGTCTCCTAAGAGAAAAGGGCCTATCACGCGCACTCATGTGAAGCCAAATTGTCAAAATTTGCACTATTCCTATGAGGGCATCGTGTGCCCGCTCACGCATTACGGATTTTTTGGATCGATGGTTTAAATCCTTTTTGAGCCCATGGGCCTCTTGTGTGCATGTGAGGATTTATCCAGGTCTCTCTCTCATATTCACTTAAGTGATATGAGAAGTTCTATATAAAAATTAGACAAATTTCTTATTCTTATCCGATGTGGGACTAAAAAGTTTTACTAATAAACTCAATAGTTCTACAAATCACATATAACAAACCATGGTTGGTAGGGGTTGTTTTGAGTCGATTTCTTATTCATCCAAAATGAATTTTTGATAATTAAATTTATGAAATTATTCTCTTCAATAAGAAGAATAAATTTTCAAGTGATCTCGTCTCAAATAAATTGTAGGACCCACTTAAATCGTAGTTCAAATAGATCCACTCGGTCACAAAAATCTGAAAAAAATAACTGTCGATTTTTTCCAACAAAACTTAAGTAAAAAAAGTTAAGTTTTCAACATCTAGTCAACAATTTTTTTGGCTTGATCAAGAGTATTATATCCTTTAAGTTGCACGGCGTTTTAACCCAAAAAAACTTTTTGCGCAATTCATGCATTTCTGTTTGTATGATCATAAATTATTTCTTGATTCTCATTTCAAATTGTGGCGACAAAGTCATTCCTTCCGGAAAAGAAAGCCATCTCCCAATGATTTAATTCAAGTTGTTTTTGCAGGCATCGGTCTGGTGCTTTCCATCTCTTGAGATTGCCTTTTTATGATAACATAGACTGCATGTTTGGGGTACCCTTATTAATACGATGAGTGCCCCTAACTGCAATGCAAAATGATTTTGAGAGCTGTTATAGACACCCAACTTTTAGTTATTACACCCCCATTTCTTAAATTATTCATCAGCCCAATTAAAGATTAAAACACGCTCTTCAAATATTATTAAGGTTGGGCTCAATTTATAAGCTCAACATTACACAACATTTTAACTCTCGTTCAAACAATTTGAGTAGTTGTTTGATTTGACACATAAAATCCAAAACCCAAAAAATGGAAATCTAACAGACAAAAAACAGAGCTTCAATTGGCACACCAACTTTCCTTTACTAAGGCTCCTGTTATGGGCGCCCACCATATTAACAAGGGCATTCACACATTATTGAAAACTTAAGTTTTATCATATGATTTGAGCACCTCACCTATGTCAACATGCCTCCAAAAGATTTTAAAACGGGGTGCTGAAATCTACTGTGGTGCTCAAATCATAGAAATAAGTTACAGGTTTTGTTAACATGTGCCTTGAGGGCACACGTTTAGCTGCATCAAATACACTTTGAAAATTGTATTTCATATAAAAAATGCCCTCAAATTTTTTTTTTAGACCAGAAATACCCTCAAATGCTTATTTCCAAAGTGAAATTAATGCACCTTAAAGTGTGCCCAAAGAGCACATGTTTAGGTGCATTCAATACACTTTGAAAATTGTATTTCATATAAAAAAAATACCCTCAAAAGATTTCTTTTACCAGACATACCCTCAAATGCTTATTCCCAAAATGAAGTTAATACACCTTAATGTGTGCCCTTAGGGCACATGTTAACCATAAGTTAAAGAGGTGCTCATACTTACAATGGCCCCTTATCAAGAATTAGGGTGTCAGGAGTGCCAATAACAACTCTCAAATTTTTTCACCCCATGTTAAAGGATCCAGATTTCATACTATGGAGGTCGAGTAGTTAATCCAACACCGAATGTTTTTTTTCCCAATAGATGTTTAGCCACCTAGTATCATAGTGTGTAGGTTCGTCCTCAACATAAAGTTGGATGGTTAGAATCAAGTGTACACGTGTGGTAGGAAACCTAGAATTAGATAGTCTTAGTGTATAGATCTGCACTCCAAACTCCACAGATTCGTTGTTAGAAAGTAGAAATCCACGGACACATTGATAATAGTTACTATGCCTCACATTGCGCCACTTGCTTTGAAGCATTTGATTTATCGAATAACGCTAGATCGTGAAATATTTATTTTTTCTATTTGATTTCCCTAGTTTTTAATTTGAGATCCAAATCTATTTATGAGATTGTAGAATGTTTGAGTTTCTCTTGTTTGATTCTTCGAAAAAGTCATTGAATATATGAAATTACGTAGATCCCTATTTTGATCGGATTTTGTCATTTTAACCAAAATTTCTTACTAAACCTTATAATTATCTAAAATTTGACTCAATTATGAGATCTGAGTTAGATTTGAATTCTTGCCCTAATTGCCTACTATACAAAGCTTTTGATTAAATTCTGATAATCCTATATTTATCAGATCTAATCATTTTAACTCAAAATTCACTAAACCCTATAATTCAGACTGAAAGTTGCCTCAAATTGTGAGATCGAGAGTTACATTTAGATCTAGATTTAGAATCGTTCCTCTACTCGCCTACTCCACCGTCCACAAACTCCATTAGAGCTTCGGAAGAATTTGTTTTCGATAGATAGCTACTCCAAGAGATGTCGTCGATTCTTTACCAGAGACAACAACAGCATCAGCTTCTTTCAAATCCCTATCCAATTTCGCCTAGATCTTCAATTAGTCACACAAGATCGATCTCACTTTTCAGCCGTACAGGTCTTCTAATTTTGTTCTCTCTTCTTGTGATTCTTGGTGTGATCTTCCCTTGGATTGACATACCAGAAGGCCTTTTCTCTGGAAATAAAAACTCTCTTTTGAAATGGAAGGATTACACATTGGTTCAAGCAGTATCGTTTGTGGCGAAGAATGGAACGGTTATTGTCTGTGCTGTAAGTCAGCCTTATCTGCCATTTTTAAATAATTGGTTGATCAGCATTTCTAGGCAGAAACATCAAGAGAAAGTTCTTGTTATTGCTGAGGATTATGCGACTCTGTATAAGGTGAATCAGAAATGGCCTGGTCATGCAGTCCTCATCCCCCCAGCACCTGATGCTCAGACTGCCCATAAGTTTGGTTCTGAGGTAATTTCTTCTAAGTCATTGTTGGATTGTTTGTTTGTTAGTCTTGAATTTGATACATTTTTCTTTTGTGTTACTAATTTTGTTTAAAATGTATTTATTTATGATTGAGGAAGATGAATCTATTTTTCTTTAGTCTTGAATTTGATACACTTTTCATTTGTCTTATCAAATTCATTTAAATGTCTTCGTTTACTATTGAGGAATTTTGGTTCTGAGGTAATTTCCTTTTTCTAGTTACCCTCTTCTAAGTCATTGTTGGATTGTTTGTTAAGTCTTGAATTTGATACATTTTTCTTTTGTGTTATTAATTTTTTGTTACATGTATTTGTTTACGATTGAGGAAGTTTGGTTTGATTCCATTTTTCGTTAATCTTGAATTAGATACATTATTAAAAATTCATTTAAATGTATTTTAACATGATTGATGAAGATTGGGTTGACCTTGTTTATCTCAATTGGATGTTGTTTTTGTCTCAAATAAATTACATGCCAATTGTTGCTTGCTCGAGATCATGAATTTTGGTGTTTAACAACAAGATCAGAAGCTCTCATGCAGGTTTTTTAGAGATCTTAGGTTTATTATACCTATGGTCTAAGCAAAACATAGAGTTCGCAGGGACTTCTTTTGATGATTTTATTTTTAGATGGGACTCGTTATGTAATTAGTGTTTTTGTTCATTCTTTCCTTGTTGTTCTTTTGAGGCTTTCTCGGCCTCCTTGTACTCGGTTCTCCTCTTTGCAATATATTATACTTATCAAAAAAAATTTTTTATGATTGGTTCTTTGGAAACCATATGGGGTCATGGACCAGCTTACCTAACACAATCATCATCACCAAAAGAGAAAATAATGAATATTGATCCTTCGTTCGATTTTTTCTGCTCACTTTTATTTGCCTTCATTAAAAATAGTTGAGATTTTTTTTAATAACATGGGATCATGGTTTTAAAACTCGTTTTGAGTTGTCTCGTTCAGCATGGTTTTAAATCTCGTCCGAGACGGAGACAACTTTGTGTATTAATTAACTTGAATACTTGATACTGATTAAAAGAAAGGAAAACAAAGTGGAGTTCTTTAACATTTTACAGGACATACTTGGCATGGTGCATGCTCTTTGAAGCTTTATGCTAGTGTAGATGTATTTCACTTCATATATCTCAAATTTTGTTTCTGGGTATCCTTTATTTTATGACCATAGGAGAAATGCTTATATGTATATGAATTCACGTAGCGACTTTGCTTCTTGAAATATTCTTAATTTATCTCATTTGACAGGGATTCTTCAATTTTACGTCCCGCAGACCTCGTCACCTACTGCATATTCTGGAGCTTGGATACAATGTTATGTACAATGATGTTGATATGGTCTGGTTGGCAGACCCGTTTCCATATTTCCAAGGGCATCACGATGTGTATTTCACTGATGACATGGCTGCAGTATGTACACCAACTTTGATTTTAAGAATCAATCTTTCCAATTATTGAAAACAGAACAAAGAACCTCAATTTAGAATTTGGATCTTTTCTCTATTAGTTAAATTAATGGATGGTATGGCCGGTTATAGTCCACAACATGGTTTATGAACATCCCTAGGTTTATGTGTATCACACATTCAAGGAGGTGTCACCCAACATTTAGTAATTGATACCAATTGAATGATGGTATCCTTTGAGACCTTTAGACTTATTTTTCTCATAATAAAAAAAAAAGAGCAAACATAGGTTAAATTTGCTCGATTGCAGTCACCCTATCAAATGGTGGATTGTCCTTTTGTCATTTTCATGTACTTATTCATATATTTCCTCTATTGGAATCAATAGGTAAAACCTCTGAACCACTCTTCAAATTTGCCTGCCCCGGGGAAAAAAGGGCGCACTTACATTTGTAGCTGCATGATTTTCCTGCGCCCAACAAATGGAGCAAAACATGTTATGAAGAAGTGGATTGAAGAACTCCAAGATCAGCCATGGTCTAAAAGAACCAAATCCAATGATCAACCCGCTTTCAACTGGGCTTTAAACAGAACCGTTGGACAGGTACTTCCAGTTCATTTTATTACGTTTTTTTTTTTTTTGGGTGATTCGTACTAATGTTTCTAAGTGTTGAGGCATGGGACATGATGCTTGATAGGCAAAAACCTCAGGGCAAGGGGAGTAAGCCTCCGTGCCTCGTGAGCACAACTTCCTAGTGATTTTTAGTAAACAAATAGGATAAAATTCAAAGAACTAGTCTATAACTTATGGGGGGAGGAGGAGATGTTTGTTATGTTATTTATCCTAGAATTGCTTATTACTATCTAAGGGATGGGGGAAAAAATGAAATAAATTGAGGCGTGCCTCTACTCAAGGTGTCAATAGCATGATGTTTATACCTTTCCTAAAGCCTTGATGGATGAGACATAGGCTAAATTTTCAATTAAGGATACCCTTTCGATAGAGATAATTTACAGAACTCTTATGTTGTTAAAATAAAGGTATTAATATTCATGTTTGTACTAGTAGCCATATGCCAGCACCACATGTTTACCGCATTTACAGCCACAGTTTCAGTCAGATACATCCCTTCCATTCTTCATCAAATGCAAAAAATTTAATCAGCAATTTTAATAGATTGAATGTGATGTGGTGGGTTTTTCCCCCTTTTAGATATGCAAACAAGAAAAATTAGATTAACCAAATGGGAGCAGATACCTTGGTAAGGGTGCAAATTTTTTAAACTTGTTCTTCTATGTGCTTAAATCAGCATAAATTTTTGGGTTGGCTATTTGGCTAGTTTTATAATTAATTGACGTCTTAAATAATTCGTTACAGGTGGATATGTATCTGCTGCCGCAGGCGGCATTCCCTTCAGGAGGTTTGTACTTCAAGAACGAGACATGGGTCCAAGAAACCAGGGGATTGCACGTCATCATCCACAACAACTACATCACTGGCTTTGATAAGAAAATAAAACGCTTCCATGATTTTGGCCTCTGGCTGGTGGATGATCATTCCCTCGAGTCTCCACTTGGTAAGCTATAACAAAGAGATTGTGAGCTTCTGATCTACTTCACAAAGCCAACTACTCAATGCTACACGTGCACTACTTATGCCATGTAACATGACAGATAGCTTAGATATTCCAAGGACTACATTCATAACTGTTGTGGTATTAGTCAATTCATTTCCCTTTTGAGAGAAAATAGACCGTAAATCCATTTGGAGTAGACTTCTTTGCAAATTTTGGCACATATGCTCATGAAATTTTGAAACCAATTGAATTTCTTTTTAGGTCCTGTGTCTGACATTTTTTTCACTCGCAAAATTCAGCTCACGGTTAACATCTGTGGCACATTGGGTTCAAGAGGTAGTTCCCGTCATTCTTGGGCTAAGCCTAGGCAACCGGGAAGAGAAGATCACCTGAAAAATGGGTGGAAGGCCATTATGTCCCATCTCAGATCCAGAGTGGTTGCAAAAATTGCCCGACACCTAAGCCAAAGACCTTTTCGATAGGCTTCGTTAAAGTGTGCCATCTTTGATAAGCCGTTCAAAAAGCAAATCTTTTAAATTTTCTCTACTCTAAGGTCTCTCCTTGTTTGATCGATCTTCAACTATCTAAAGAATTACTAAGGATATACATTTTATGGGGAAGTGTAATCGTGTATCCCAAGGCATACCGATCTACAGTTCCAAACTTGTCATGTCAGGGAGTCAATTGAGTATGCCACCGGGGAGTCATATTATCAACATTCTATAGTAAAAAAGACACTTTCTCACAATGCAACTACATTAAATAATAACTTTCAAAAGAAATACTACATCAATTAATAAAATGAACGCCTCACAAGCCTCACAAGTTCTTATTGAGAATTCAAAACCAAAATCTACATCCTCTTTATAAGCCTCACAAGTTTCCCCCTTACAAGCCCCTCAAAACTTGCACGCAGAGACACCTCACAGAACCTTATATAGGAAGGCCTACTCGACGATAAAATTTTAATGCTCAGCATAATATTAAGACCTGCAGAAGAATATTAAAACCTATTAAATTGATCCTCTGAAACAATCGAAGGAAACATAAAACAGATTAATTAGGAAATACCAATTTTCTCATTGAATAGAGAGATTTAGAGAGAGAGAGATCAAGGAACGAATAATCACTTGTTAACATGAAATTGAGGTTTTCTCATAGAATCATGGATGCTTCTCACTTGTTTGTTGATGAAAAGCATCTATGGTTGTGTACACACATCCACATCAGCAATGTTTGAAACATGTCAATTTCAATGTTACTTCAGCATTTTCCCTTGAGGGCATTCCTAAGTCGCCTCTCCCTCCAAATAAAAATCCCATTGTCTTCAAACTATTCAAAGGGCATTTGCAAGAGTCGAGAGCATCAGGGTCATAAATCATCCTTTTATGTTCGTCTCTTGGAAAAGACCACAGTCAAAGGGTATGTCATCAGTTTAAAAACACAAGGGCCTCAGAAATGTTCACCGAAAACCTGAGGCCAATCATCAATAAATCCCCACTTTTTCTTAAAACCTGGGGGGTGTCACAAATCTCTGCAAAAATTTGCATCTATTTTTCATGATATTATACATGAATTAGGTAGGTGTATGATACCATGCCCAATTCCTAAGAAAAAATTGTTGGGATATTTCCACAAGAATAATGATGAATGCACGCAGCCTTGATAGACAGTTGGGTTCGTGGCTGACGTGGCAAGATCACAGAACCGCACATCTTTTTCCTGTGTATCCCAATGAAAATTATCTATGGTTTGTGCCCTTGCCACGTCAGCCGCGTACCAAGACCTGATAAAGGGAGATTTCAAGTAAATATTTACATAATCTTCTTGCAAACCCTTCATGTAGGGTTAGTCCACATATGTCTCAATGCCATAGAGAGAAGATATGCTAAAGCCAGCAACACTAACCATACAAACGACTTAAATTGCATTCTAAAAACGGGGGTCGATTCACACGCAACAGCATTGGATCATCATCATCAAGGCAAGTCAATGAAACACAATACCGAATTCAATCGATTTAGTAAACAAGACAACACTTGCTCACAAGTTTGAGCTGATGAGGGACAAATTCAAACCAAAATCTACATCTCCTCCTTCATAAAGCTCGCAAGTTTCCTTCATCTGTGAATTCTTACAAACCCATCCAAAGTTATACACTCAGATACCTCACAGAGCCTTAAACTCATCATTGAAAATAAATGACAACCATCTATGATAAATTTCAATCCTCACCATTTTTATTCCACGATGCGAGGCAAAAGTAAAGACAAGACGACCATGATATTATCGACAAGGAAAGGATTAAAACCTATTAAATTGATCCTCGAAAACAATCACCACTGTCACTGAATTTCCCATTGAAAAAAGAGATATTTAAAGATGAAGGAATGAGTGATCAACTATTCACAAGTTGCATATATTTTTGGGAATTTGGCCTTTTCTAAGTAGGGAGATAGAGTACTCAGCAGTGTCAATGAGGTCTTCAATGTTGTGGAGGGATCTTTCTTCAGAGCCCAGCATGAAAATGGTACGAACCTCTGCTTTCTTGGCTAGCCTTGCAGCTAAATTCAACGGCAGTTTTGGGGAGTTGAGGCTTCTAAGTATTTGACGGTACAGAGAGAGGACTCTCCCTCTATTCCTCACCATGTCCTCTGTTGTCGCCCATATCAGACTCTTTGCCATTGCTAAGAAACAAAGAAACAAATACCTGCATCCATGGAAAGCCCAATCATCAATCTGCAAATGCCCATATTGAGAATCAAGCTCTAAGACACAATACATCAAACACATTTGATGCAACACGAGAATCAAGCTCTAAGACACCATCCATTACAATTCTAAATTCTAACTCATGAGCCTTACATCTTTGATTTAAAGTGAGAGAGAATTACTAAAATCAGAAAAAAAAATAATAATAATAATAATAATAATCCAAACTTCTACTAAATCTCAACTTTTTAAATTTCATAAAACTAAATGAAAAAAAGATCATTGTTTTTCATTTAAACATCAATTTGATTTCAAAAATCTTAGTAAAACTCTAGATTATAAAAATCCCTCCATGAATGAACTTATCCAAAAATCAAACCCTAAATCAATTCCCAAAATTAGATATTAAATCTTATAATGAAGAAGGTTCCATCGATCCTCACCCTTCCCAAAATCCAAATCCTATAATAAATTGTTAAAAACTCTGATTTTTCACCTAGATTTTGAATACCCCTTCAGACACACACAGAGCCTCTCACGATCTGATCTGCACAAATGAGAGAGCTAAAAAAAAAAAGAAAAAAAAATGTAGGAAAAAAAGGGTAAGAGCTTCTGTTCACACCACCAAACATTTACAGATTTTTTATTTAAAATTTTAATTGGAGTGTAATAAGTAAAAGTTGGCGTGCCAAAAGAAGCTCTCTAATTTTATCTAATATTACTAAAAATGAGGATATATTAATTTTTTTTAAATATTAATAAAAATTAATAATTATAACATGATAATATAATTATATACTATTATAAAAAATATAAAAAATAAATGATGTAATATTTTATATAACATTATTACAAAAGTGAGGATTTATGTAATATTTTGAAAAATGTTTGACTCTCTTTAGGACGTCCGAACACTTTCCAGAATATATATTTACACCGCCTATCAACAACGAAGAATGGTGATCACCACACAGCAACTTTTTTTTCTTTAGTCATATCATATTAGTGGATTTTTATATGGGTGAATTACCATTTACGATTTTGGCTAACTCTTCATTTTAATTACCAAAATGTGAATGACCATGTTTACTTAAAAAAAAAAAAAAATCAAAACAATAACGAATTCGATGGTTTTAAAGTGACTATTTTGCAGGAGTTTACTTTACTCATATCATATTACCAGTGGGCCTTGCACATGCAGGCTGTATGGTCATATATTCCTACTTTCAAATAAGAACTCATTACCACCGCAACGACGACCATTGGACCATTTTTACCATACTATTGCTGCAATCACTATCACCGTGCTAAGTAAGGCTGGCAATGATCCATTTTATACCCAATATCCGATCCAATCTGAAAAAGTAGGATTCAGATATGGAATTTGTTCATTTACCTGGTGTGTGAATTGATAATTTTGTTACTTCAAAAAAAAAAAAAAAAAAAAACTAAATTAAATAGGTTTATTTTTATAATTTTTTTTTTTTTTAAGATTTCTATTTTATGGATTTAGGATTTTATATGAGCCTAATGATAATTGTAACAGCTATTAGAATTGTTTAAACCAGTGTTATAATGTTTTGTAATGCTGAGATTATGATTTGAGTCAAACCTTTGTAATGTAAGGTTCAAAGAGAGTGTTCCATCTTTAATTGGGGTGTGATGAATAATTTCAGAAATTGGGGTGCCAATAATGGCTCTAATTTAGAGATGCCTCTCGCTTTTTAGCAAAAAGAAACAATTTCCTTAGTAAAAGATTAGATCCCAAAAACTAATAATTTTGACGTGGTTCGACACCAAAGTTTGAGTGGCCATGAAAGCCCTCACTTTTATTTTTTTTGATAAATATAAGCTTGTATTAAAAAACGGAACGAGAAGATGAGGCTGAGATAGCCCCCCAATACAAGATTAAAAAACAGTAAGAAAAAACAAAGAAAGGAAAAAAACTCCCCAAGAGGGAGGACCTAATCACAAATAGCTTCCCAATTACTAACAAAATCATGGAAGCACACTCCCTCAAAGTCTCTACTCAACTTTGACCAAAGGAACAGAAATCCCAGAATCTCTAAAATCACAGAGTAAGTTGAGCTCTCCTTGCCATGAAATACTCTGTTGTTCCGCTCTCTCCAGAGACCCCAAGCAATGGCCGATGGAAGGATAGCCCAAAGGTGTTTTTTCTCGAAGAGAAGATATTAAAAGTCCAACCCTCTAAAAGCGCAAAAAAAGATAATGGAAGAACCCAATCCACCTGAAAGCGAGAAAAGAAAAACATCCAAATAACACGGGAGAAAGAACAATGGATTAGGATATGATTAGCAGACTCCCCATCCCTCGAGCAAAGAAAACAAAAATTAGGGGTGATCCACCCCCGACAAATCAAAGTATCCAAAGTGAGGATTCTCCCCAAAGAGGCAAGCCAGACAAAGAAAGACACCTTAGAAGGAACAAAAGCAGACCAAATGATAGTAGGAGAGAAAGAAACCTCACTCAGAGGGAGAAGGCAAGAATAGAAAGACTTGACAGAGAACTTCTTATCCTTAGCCTTGATCCATTCTCAAAGCCCTCACTTTTATATTTAAATTCAATATAATCAGGGTCAATTTGGTAAAAAATAAACCAAGAAAATTGCAATCTATTCCGGTGCTTAGTTTAAAAAATTAGCTGAGCATCATTTTTTTTTATATATGTGAGTTTGCACATGGCACCTTCTAATTTCGTAAAGAGTATTTTTTTATGCCCCCTCTAACATACGCTCCCTGATGTGGCATGGGTACAACCATAGATTTTTCCCTCAGGATACACAACCGCACATATTTATCGGAATGTACAACTGTATCCCAAGGAAAAATCTACGGTTCTAGCACATGCCACGTCAGGGAACGTATGTCGGGGGAGTGGGTGGGTTCAGAAAATCATTGTTCTTTCTTAAAACCAGAGGTGTCACAAATCTCTCAAAATAGAACCTGTTCCAAGCATTCATTTTTCACGATAACATGCATGGATCAGGTGTATACCATGCCCAATTCCTAGGAAAAAATTGTTGGAAATTTCCACAATGAAACCTGATAAGGGAGATTTCCAAGTAAATATTTACATAAATCTCCTTGCAAGCCCTCCATAGAATGGGAAGTCCACATGTAACGGGCATTTGAACTGTCAACGACGCATCCTCTGCATGGACTGTTCTGATGAATGTGACTTCCAACGATAGGAGGTGCAAGGACCACCCCATAATGTGGCGAAGTAAGGGAATTTCTCTCACTTCGAAGACTAGAAAATAAAACTCATCAACAACTTGGTTTGCAACTTCAGAAACTTATGTCTCAATGCCATAGAGAGAAGATATCACACAACACTAACAAGAATACAAAACCCAGCAACACTAATAATTATACAAACTGTATAAATCGAATTCTAAGAATGGGATTCGATTCACAAGCAAAAACTTAAAACCATAACCTCTTCTTGTTCTATCTTGTACTTTGGTGCCTAAGATGGGATTGAAAATTCACAACTCACAGTAATGAGTAATGACAATGGGGGCGACTCCACTGAGGTTATAGGTCAAATCAGAATTTTGTATTTGTTATACATCAGAGCATAATTTACTAGTCACCATATTTGTCAACCCCGACAAATTGTAAACCAATCCTCCGAAGGGAATTTTACAAAAAAAACATGTAAAGCAAGTGCTGTGCAGCAATCTGTTAAAAGCTGAAATTGAAAGTAAAAACCTCGTAGATGCAACAGAAAGGAATTGGAACCGGAGCCATGAGCTTCACCAAAGTAAACTATGTAGCTGTGCTGTAACTTATTTGCGTCGCCTGCTTGTGACCAACTCAGGGTTGCCATCCCTCATCATTGCTACAAACTCATCATAGTTAATTCTTCCATCCTGCAGGGAAAAAAATAAGATAATATAAGCTAAATTATTATTAAAATTATAGACATTAGACCATAGAACTTTCACCTAATCTTTCTATAACAAAACACATTTCTCTAAACGTAATCATGAGGTTGAACCCTCCTTGGCAGGATTCCGTTGAACCTGGCTAGGGACTTCAGTCGATGCTCATGTTTAATCTGACAAGCACAATGACAATTCTCATGATAATCTGATGCCGCCATCACCAAACTGTAGATCACTTGTCTCGAGGTACACAAGAAAAAGATATATGCTTCTGTGTATCTCGAGGCAAATGATCTACGGTTCTGTGATGGAGGCGTGTATCATAGTGGGGGGGGGGCATCAGAAAATCATTATTCTTTCACGATAGATAATATCATACATAAGGATACTAACAGTCATAGAATCATAGTTTTTTACATCAATCACAAGTCTCGCCAAATTTTATAATTTTTAATTATTATTCAAAATAAATATATGCATTAAAAAATAAGCGAAGTACTTGGGGGACATAAACAGGGTAAAACATCTGGTAGCTTAGAGCGACCTGCTTTCGTAGGTCAAATGGTCCAATACATTTTTAAATCAACGTTGTTAAAATGTCTTTGGCCTACTTTGGCCCCATCTCACAGTTTATTACTGAACACGCAAAATCGAGGTTGCAACAAAAAAAGGCATCCAATCAAGGCATGATTTCAGCAAGAACTATTTAATGGCTCTAGTGTGATTTGGAAAGAATCAAACATAATATAATGAAAGAGCCAGCAACTGAGAGAAAAAATAATAATAATAACATACATGGTCCGTGTCGACTTCTGCAATGATCTCCTTTATTGTTTTCTCATCTCCCATATTATACTTCTTGAGGGCTTGCTCCAATTCCTCTATTGTGATGTAACTAAAATAGAGGGAATATAAATAAGAAAAACTTCAAAATCATTGGTTACTATGAATATAAAATGATAATTAAGTGAATAAAACTATAAGTTTTCTGTGGTACGGTGAGTGGGGGATCAGGATTACCCGCTCTTGTCTTTGTCAAAATACTCAAAGGCAGTGTATAGGTGGTCTTCTTTTTCCATTCTATTCAAGTGCATTGTAGCCGATATAAACTCCATATAATCTATGGTTCCATTTCCATCCACATCAGCCTGAAAGCGAAATCATACTATCATTTCAATTACACCATCAAACAAGTCATTAACTAGGATATTATTTATGTGCTTATGTGAGTAAAATTGGAGACAACCACAGAGCAGAAAGGAGCTTTCAGAAACAAGCACAAATGAGAAAATCTAGAAGTCCAATTCTTATGGACCACAACTAAAGTCTATGAATGGCCTATTGGAAATTCTATTTTTAAAGTTCAAAGTCAAGGAATAAAAAAACTTAACTAGATACTAAAGCACCAAAGAAAAAACTCTGCTACAATTTATGAAAATAACAAGAAACAATACCGCCTCCATCAACTGCCTAACTTCAGACTCAGAAAGCTTGGTACCAAGTTTTGGAAGACCTGCTTTCAGTTCTTCAAATGTGATTGTTCCACTGTTATCTGTGTCCATCGATTTAAACATCTCTTTCAACCCTGTGATTTCTTCTTCAGAAAGATTTTCTGCAATTACCTGGAAAGGAAAAAAAGAATAGAACCTACTAATTAGAATTCAAAGGTGACAACATAAGAACTAAACAGGCCCACAAACCAACTACTCTAACCTTTAGAGCTACTTTTTTTAGCTTGTTCATCGCCCTGAACTGCTTCATTCTGGTTAAGACAGCAATATCAATTGGCTTGTCTGATGCATCCCCATCTTCCCGGATCCATGGATGATCTGCATTTTGTTTTCAGTTGTTAAAGTTTGGGTTTCTAGATTTTTTCTAGAAAAGCAAGACACACACACACAAAAAGAAGAAAAAAAAAAAAAAAAAACACATGCAGGTCCATTTCAGGCATGAAGCTTACTTAGAACTTCAACAGCGGAAAGTCGTTCTTTAGGATCATGTCTCAACATCTTTTTCACAAGTTCTTTAGCACTACTGGATATGGAAGGCCAAGGATCAGAAGAGAAATCGATATGCCCCCGCAAAACAGCATCGAAGATACTCTTCTCATTCTCTGCATGACCAAGGGAAGTGTGAAAAAAGAAAAGGATCCAAGCAGCAGAGAGAGAATAGGACAGTATCTAGCATATTAATTAAAAGACAGATGATGAACCCGATTCCTTGATACATTCATATCATAAATGTGCACACTGAGTTACTTAGTACAAACAATTTGATCAATGGTATGGATAACTAAAAAAATCTAATAAACCAAACATTTCTACCTGTAATATGTAGATTATGTGTCTTGAATTCTACTTGTTAAACTCTTGGGGCCCACAAAAGGCTTAACTCAATAGGAGGCTGAACCCCATTGGCTGGGTCCATCCCCCCTTATCTGATGAAGTTTATGAGCAAAGCCCTCAGTCCAAATTATATATGGATTAGCGCTATGATTCAATCATGTAGAGAAATCTATCCAAGAACAACAAAGAAGAAAGTCAATCAAGGTGCAATCACGTACATAAAACACAGATTTTGCGTGGTTCCCTCAAGATTGAGGTACGTCCACGGTGTGCACGGATCACACCGATTCCACTTCGAAGAGAAAACTCTCTATTACAGATTAGACCTTTCCACCAAATAAAGAGAAAAACTGTGGAATGATGAACAGTACTCCTTGCTACCTACCATCAGGCTCCACAAACCATAATAGATCAATGTAGTGGATAGACCAAAAATCAAATCAACCATACACTTAAGACTGTTATAGGTGGATTAGGTGCCTTGAATACTATTTATTCAACTTTTGGGCCCACAAAAGGTTTAACTCACATCAACACATCTCTTTTTGTGCCTGATTGTTTTTTCTGGTTTTCATTTGTTATTTGCAGTACCCGTTAATTGTGGCTGATCCAATTTCCGCAACAGTACTACATAACTTAATAAACACAATACATATAAAATATACATTACATAGATTATTAATCCTTTTTATACATACTATAGAATTAGGTCCTTATTGAATAGGGAATGGTTGATTCAGAATTTATCAGGTATCATCTCAGTTTGGGTTCATATTGGATTGCAAAACCCAATTTTTTTCCGACTCTTTTGTGATGAAACACAAATAAGTGTAAAACAATTATATCGATAACAACAATGGAAGTTAACGACCAAGCCCCAACCGTTGAAACTTTTTTTTCCTACTGCCCACGTGTTAGTTCTAGCCTAAAAGACTAAGATCCTCTAATCATTCTGTTCTCCGGCCTAAACCAACAATGGAAGCTAACAATCAACCCCAACCATTGACCTACCAATGGAACAGCCGAAACCAAAGCAGCTTGCAAGCAACATGTATCATGTGGGGGACAGGGTTCATTGAGGATAATAGACTTCAGGTCCATCATAGAATGGATGAAATATATACCTCCCCAGAAAGGTGGGACCCCACTAAGAAGAATGTAAAGTATCACACCAGCACTCCAAATATCAATCTCCGGCCCATAATTCCGGCGCAGCACTTCAGGAGCCACATAATATGCACTTCCAACAAGGTCTTTAAATATATCGCCTGCACCCAAGAACATACACTGCAAAGCTTAAAATCATCCTCACTGACATAATCCATTACAAGAAATGATGAAAATAATAAAAGTATAAATTCCATCAATTTATTAGAGAGAAAATAAATAGTGACAATACTTCAAACCAAGGGTAAAATACTCAAAAGTATAGACATTTGTGCTTGTTAATAGCTTGCTAAGCATATGAATCAAGAGAATATTAGTTATTAGTGTCTGTGGGTATATGCAAAAGATATTAGTATTGATAAGGTTGCTTCTTAATTGCGTATTCCACATTAGGAATGGGAAAGAAGCAGAATATTATAACAAGTTGCAATGGGAACAGTAATAATCTTGTTTAACAACTCAAATACATGTATAATTATTTCAAAAATTGATAATATTTCTACCTTTAAGAGGACAAGAGGGAGGCAAAAAGAATGCAGATCGAGGTAGTAGAAAACAAATTAAATATGCCTGCTTTAACTAAGACATGACCTAAATAGACTACACTATGGATAACGTAACGGAAGCATGTGAATCAATAGATTCAGTTGATAAACAAGTAATAGCTATAAGAAAATAAAGCAAAGAACTGGAGATTAACTAAGAGAGAATATAAAATTTGCAAATGAGAATTGAATTGTATTAAAATTCGTTTTTGAAGCTCCTTATATAGATAACTCCATTATAACAACTTAGGAACCTTATAAATTTCTAAAACTTAACTTTCCTAATTTATCTATAACCTAAAAATAACTTCTTAAACCTACTATAACTTAATTTGGACACTTATAAGCATTTCTAATTATATCCTAAACAAAAAAAAATGAAATTTAGAAAAAAATGGAAACTTGCAAAACAAATTAGAAATTAAAGAAAATAGAAACTTCCTAAGGTTGAAATGGAAACTAATTAAACAATTTCCAAATTATTTAAAATTGAAATAAACTAAACACAATAGGACTGAAATGGAAATTAGGTTAAGTAAGGACCCAACCTAGTCAACCCGAACCAGGCTGGTCAAACCGACTTGACTTGGTCAAAGGGAATCAACTCAGCCAGATCTGGGTGAGTATCTGACCGAGTTGATTCGGGCATGAAAATTCTATTATCTTTGCCTTTTTTTGGTGCATTTCCTCTAGACATTCAAGAGAAATTTTTTTCTCATCAATAGAGCAAGATTTTGTAGCAAATCTCAAATAGTTGGGAAAAGGAATGGTGGATGATGGAAGTGATATGATCCAATGCAATTGGTTGAACCTAAAATTGTTTTTTTTTTTTTTTTAATGGAAGAAAAAAAAATCAACCATGTGCCCTGTAAATTTATCACTAGTTGTTGAACTATTTTGGTTTATCAATATGTAATGTGATTTTACATAGGTTCCATAACCATAGTAACAAAGTTCGGATTCGGAAATTATTTCACTTGGATAAATTCGGAAAGAGACATTTTCCTAACTAAGTAAAGATTTGAACTTGTTCCTAGGTTTTGAAAACGGACGACCACCGAAGTTCTGCGTAAGGGATTTTTTTTTCAAAGTTCTTAGAATTTTATCCTCTACAACCCTGAAGCACTGGATCATGTTTTTGGATGCCACAAGTTGAGCCCAAGGTCCCTTAGTAAGGGTGAAATCCTTACTAACTTACTAAGGCTAGCCGGACTCATTCGTAAAAGTTTCATGAAAAAAATGGTGAAATTTTGTGGAATATACAAATGATGGTTTTGGGTTTCTTATCTCTTGTGCAGAAGCGTAACAAGAGCAAAAATAGAGAAGAAAAAACTTTCATGGTTCGGCAAATTGCCCGAGTCCACGGAGCAGAGGGAGAAAAAATCTCCTATCAACAATAAAGATGACACACTCTCTGTCCTCTACAACTCTCTCAATCATAAGGAACCTTACAGAGCAAAAAACCACTCCGCTTCAAAAAAGGTCCCCTTTTTATACTGTTTTGCCTCTTGAAGTCCAAGCCCAATAAGAATACTAGACATCTCATGACATTGTCAAAACCCATCATCTTCAACCTCCCTAAACACCCTATCTTGTTCTTGACATTTGAATGTTGGAGAAAATAAAATTTTTAGGGTAAAAGGTAAAATCATATTATGCCATTAATAGATAAATTGTCAATTAATTCTCCATTTAATCAGCTAGTCCCTTCGAGGAGAATTTTACAAATTATTGAAAAAAAAAAATAGGTGAATTTTGTAACTATGGTCATAACATGTAAAAAATCCCAGTCCCAAATAGACTAGCGCCACTAAATTAAAGGCTCTTACTCCTTATATGCAATCTATAGTAAGTTCTATAATTGTAAAATGGACATAAACTGTTTAATAAAATTCCAATCGATTCACCAATCTAATCGGCTATACCCTTGAAGAGAATTTTCCGAATTTTATCAGAGAATGTTGTGACTATGGCCATAGCATGTAAATAAATAAATAAATAGACTAGTGCCATAACAGTCAAATGTACATAAAAATTTTGATAAAATTCCAATTAAACTAAAAATCACAAACCTTAGCTATCAATTTTATAAAATAGAGAGCGAGATAGGAAGAATAAACAAGAATCACCTGCTTTGAAGAAAATCGAGAGCCCAAAATCTGTAGCCTTCAATGGTGAATCCTCACCCGTACTCAAAAACAAAAAATTCTCAGGTTTAAGATCTCGATGCATCACTCCCATCGAATGACAATTATGAACAACGGTCACGATCTGCCGACACAAAGCTGCAGCCGCACGTTCCGAGTAGTGCCCCTTAGCGATGATCCGATCGAAGAGCTCGCCTCCAGCACAAAGCTCCATCACCAAATTCACCGAATGTCGATCTTCATACGCGCCTTTCAGCTCTACTATGTTACGATGACCTGTCAAATGGTGCATGATCTGTACCTCTCGACGAACATCATCGAGATCATCACGATTCTTGAGTTTACGAGTTGCAATCGATTTACAGGCGAATTCCTCTTTGGTCTCCTTATGAATTACCAAATAGGTTACACCAAACTGGCCACGGCCGAGTTCGCGACCGAATTGGTAAGTGGATCGTACATCTTCCATCGGACGGCCAAGAACGCGTCCCATTCCAGAGAGAGGGCGAGAAGGAGTTGTTGATGGATGTTGATGGTGGTCTGCTTTGGGAGGAGGAGGCGCAGAAGTAGAAGGGCGCAATATAAGGCCATTGTTGGGTGGAGATGGTGAAGATTGGTGATGCTGTGCGCCGCGATCCCCTCCTCCGTGTTGGAGCTGATTGTAGTTGGACGGTAAGCCGTTACAGTTACCCATGTTTGATAGTAAGTCAGCGAGAGAAAGCTCGAGAAAAAGATCTGGAGAAACAGAGAAACGCGGGTTTTTGTACGAAAATGTTTTTTTCTTTTTGTTGGATGAAATTACCGAAACACCCTTTTGCATGCTTTGAGAGAATCATGTTAGTGTGTGTATCTCATCTTTACAAAAGAAAATTTATATCAACTTATCTATGCTGTCCATATGTAAATCTTACAAAATATATAATTCAAATTATGTACCTTTCTCTCGAGAAGACTCTAGTTTGAATTAAACTCTTTGAGTCTTATTGATGGTGATCTAAAAATATTCTAACGATCAAGTCAGTTGTAAATCTGATAGATTTTAAGTTTGAAGAGTAGAAGTATTTACGCCTTTAAATTTTAAATGATCATTTATTTATAAAGTATTAGAATATTGTAGATGCAATTTCTTACTCTACTTCAAGATATTTACAAACTGCTTGATCTTTATAATTTTCAAATTCCTATGTGTGCTTGCAACACAACCTCTCCTACGTCTAAGTCAGGTTAATTATAAAAAGTAGGAGAGACAATGTGTGAGGAGGAAAATCATACATTTTGATGTCTCTTGTTAATGTATTTATAGAGATGAAACCTTGGGATCTCTTTAAATTTCATTTACCAATTCTATGTTGATTCGTTTTAAAAGATAACTTTGATTTGGTATGTATCTAATTCCCATTCCATCTTTGGTCATCCCGTCTTTTTAGGAATCTTCTGCCACCTTTATCCTCTTTGTTATGATCCCTAATTTTTGAGGATCTTGACTGATCTTTTACTCTTTGATCCTTAATACATCGGTATCTGGATCTAGCTGCTTAATCCATCCCCTCGATGTATATTAGGTTTGTTCATCACCCAAGGTATAAGAGGTTTGTTTCTTGGTCGACTTACTAGAGATTAGTCCTTCATTTGAGTAGTATTACATCTTAGTCTCCGTGTGTGAGGGGAATTTGTATCTCAAAGTGACATGTGTTGGTTTATGGTGTATCAATCAAAAATTACATCCACAAATACCTAGGTAAATTGTTCTGTCAACATCATACTTGTAATAAAATTTACACGTGTCAACATCTTACTGAATCTGCACATCTCATGCTTGAGTGACATTGGCAAATGCCCTTTTGTCAACTTACATGCCTTACTTTGGTTGATCAATCGAGGAATCAATTTAACAATTCTACAAGGAGTTGTCGTTCAACAATTATTTTTCATAAATCATAACACATGTCCTAGACGTAATGTTAAGATGGCACGCTCTGACTCTGATTTTCAAGATGACCTAGTGGCAAGTCGAACCTTGATAAGTTCCTCAGGAAAGTTAGGTCAAGTGATCGAAACCCCACGAAGCAATGAATCCCTTGGGGCCACCCTTCGGGTCTGGTTGACTCTCGACTCAACCAATTGCATGTAGGACTTTATAAAAGGGTGGTGCGTGTATAATTTGATGTTTATAATTGTAAGACTACAAAAAAAAAAAATCAAGGGCTGGGATGCTTGTAGGATCACAATGAGTATGATTTTGAGGTTATGATCAATTAAATGGACAGTTGAGATGGTATATGGTCATCAGATATGGTTTCACGAAGTTTTTGTTTATAAAATATTTCTAGCAACTGTGAGAAGTCCGTTGAGAATCTAATTTGGTTACTTTATATATTTATGTCCGGCCTTGGCAGGCAAGTTAGAATAAGATTCCGTTGATATAGTGTCAAACAAGGGTCTGTAAAACTTTGTGGAGCATAGTTGACTTAAATCTTGTAGTAATTGAGGAACGAGGATTATGCCACACCAACTTACTCTTCTACCTTGAAAATTTGAAGATAATTCTTTTTTTATTATTTAATTATCATCACCTCTTCTAGAACTTCAGTGCCATCAGATTTGATTGTTTGTGAAGATCGACGAAGAATTAAGAACATGTATCACGAAAAAATACTTTTCTTACTAAGTTATTTATTTATATTTATATTTTTTTAATATATTTTTTCATTGACATCTAAAGACATATAGTGTTTGATTCCTAATATAGTGATCCGGGTGGCTAAAACTATCCTTGCTAAGTAAGGTTAATAATAATAATAATAATAAATAAATAAACAAATAAAAACTTTCTTACCAAGTAAGAAAAGTTTTCTAATCAGATCACCTTATGGCATCCAAAAATATGATTTGATGCCACATGATTGTAAGGGATAAAATTATAGGAGATTTGAAAAAAAAATTCAAAAGAAAGTTATTTTTATCATGGAACTTAGTTTATGGTTGCGTGACTTTATTTTTAGTTATGGTATTTTATTTTTTGTGGTGGAAATGTAATATATTTTATTCAATAAAGATTAGAATTTTATCAAACATGTCATATATAGGTTGGGTCAGGTATACCTATTTATAAATGGGTTGAGTTTTGGTTTAAGATTTTAACACGATTATTAAATGGGTTGGGTTTGGGCTTGGGTTTGGTAAATTTTCATAATACCCTTACTTCAACACGACATGACTCGACCCGACCCATTATCACTCCTAATTATAATGTTAAAAAATTCTAAATTAAATAGAAATAAAATTTGTTTGATTTGACGAACCAAATTGTTGGGTTCACCAAGCTTAATGCTTTGGTTCGTTGAACCAAATGTTTTCGTTCATTGAATCCAAGCAAACTTTAGTGGATTTGTAGTTCGCTTGATTTTATGAACCCAATACAAATCGTATCGCGAACTAATTTGCTTTGTATTGATTCATGGTTCAGCCTAATAGCAACAAATGATGCAAGGCATGCAAGTTATACACCTAAGTGAAAAGAAAAGGAAAGTACCAAAAAGGTCTTATATATGATGGCCAGAATAACTATAGAATCATGTTTTAAAAATATTTATTAAAAGATATTTATCCCATTTTAGCTCATTCCAAAGCTTCTAACCTATATTTTGAAAAATGTTTGGCACAAAACTTGGCAAACTTTAGGGTTGCTGAACCGCCCCCTATACATATATATATATATATATATATATATATATATATATATGCAAATGATGCAAGGTATGCAAGTTATACACCTAAGTGAAAAGAAAAGGAAAGTACCAAAATGGTCCTATATATGATGGCTAGAATAACTATAGAATCATGCTTTAAATATATATATAGGTAGCGTTCAATGGCCAACTTTTTGGCAAAACATTTTTCAAAACATGAGTTAGAAGTTTTGGAATGGGCTGATTTTTGGTGAGGATGATCTCTACGGTGAGGAGATCATCCTCACCAAAAATCAGCCCATTCCAAAACTTCTAACCCATGTTTACAGGTTGAAAAATCGTGGACCGTCCATTTTTTGTAAATTGGTTTTGATGGGGTTAGAAGTTTTGGAATGGGCTGATTTTTTATGATGATGATCTCCTCACCGTAGAGATCATCCTCACCAAAAATCAGCCTATTCCAAAACTTCTAACCCATGTTTTGAAAAATGTTTTGCCAAAAAGTTTGCCATTGAACGTGACCCATATATACATATATATATATATTATATATATATATATATATATATATATATATTATATATATGGGTCCCGTTCGCCACCCTTAGTTTTACCATACACTTTAACAAACGCGTTTTGTCTTACATGGGTTAGAAGTTTCGGAATGAGCTGATTTTTGGTGAGGATGATCTCTATGGTGAGGAGATCATCCTCACCAAAAATCAGCTCATTCCAAAACTTCTAACCCCATCAAAATTGATTTACAAAAAATGGACGGTCCACGATTTTTCAATGTGTAAACAGGGGGCTAAACATTTCGGAATGGGCTGATTTTTGGGGAGGATGATCTTCTAATCATAGAGATCATCCTCACCAAAAATCAGCTCATTCCAAAACTTCTAACCCATGTAGGACAAAAAACGTTTGTTAAAGTGTGTGGTAAAACTTAGGGTGCTGAACATTTCCCTATATATATATATATAGGGTCACGTTCCTAAGACTCATATTGAGACTCACATTGCGACACACCGTTTTGTTTTATATGGGCAAAAATGTTTGGAATGAGCTGATTTTTTGTGAGGATGATCTCTGTGACGAGAGGATCATCCTGACAAAAAATCATTTCATTTCAAAACTTCTAACCCTATCAAAATTGATTTACAAAAATTGGACGGCCTATAATTTTTTAACAAAAATTGGACGGTCTAGAAGTTTCATAATGAGCTGATTTTTGGCAAGGATGATCTCCTCACCATAGAGATCATCCTCACAAAAAATCAGCCCATTCCAAATATTTTTGCCCATATAAGACAAAACGGTGTGTCGCAATGTGAGTCCCAATATGAGTCTTAGGAACGCTGTTCATATAATATATATATATATATATATATATATATATATATGGGGACGGTTCAGCAACCCTAAAGTTTGCCATGTTTGGTGCCAAACATTTTTCAAAATATGGGTTAGAAGCTTGGGAATGAGCTGATTTTTTGTGAGGATGATCTCCTCATCCTATTCCAAAACTTCTAACCCCATCAAAAGTGATTTACAAAAATTGGACGGTCCACAATTCTTCAAATTGTAAACTAAGGTTAGAAGTTTCAAAATGAGCTGATTTTTTGTGAGGATGATCTCTTCACCTTAGAGATTATCCTCACAAAAAATCAGCCTATTCCAAAACTTCTAACCCCATCAAAAGTGATTTACAAAAAATGCTTGGCATTAAACTTGGCAAACTTTAGGGCTACCGAACCGCTCCCTATATATATATATATGGGAAATGTTCAGCAACAAACATTTTGACAAACATTTTTCAAAACATGGGTTAGAGGTTTTGGAATGGGCTGATTTTTGGTGATGATGATCTCTACGGTGAGAAGATCATCCTCACCAAAAATCAGTCCATTCCAAAACTTCTAGCCCCAGTTTACAAGTTGAAAAATCATGGACTGTACATTTTTTGTAAATCATTTTTTATGGGGTTAGAAGTTTTGGAATGGACTGATTTTTGGTGATGATGATCTCCTCACCGTAGAGATCATCCTCACCAAAAATCAACCCATTCCAAAACCTCTAACCCATGTTTTGCCAAAATGTTTGTTGCTGAACATTTCCCTATATATATATATATATATATATATAGGGGGCGGTTCAGCAACCCTAAAGTTTGCCAAGTTTTGTGCCAAATATTTTTCAAAATATGGGTTAGAAGCTTTGGAATGAACTGATTTTTTGTGAGGATGATCTCTTCACCATAGAGATCATCCTCACAAAAATCAGCCTATTCCATAACTTCTAACCCCATCAAAAGTGATTTGCAAAAAGTGTTTGGCACCATACTTGTCAAACTTTAAGGCTGCCAAATCGCTCCCTAAAGTTTGCCAAGCTTGGTGCCAAACACTTTTTGCAAATCACTTTTGATGGGGTTAGAAGTTTTGGAATATGCTGATTTTTGTGAAGATGATCTCTACGGTGAAGAGATCATCATCATAAAAAATCAGCTCATTTTGAAACTTCTAACCCTAGTTTACAAGTTGAAGAATCGTGGATCGTCCAATTTTTGTAAATCACTTTTGATTGGGTTAGAAGTTTTGGAATAGGCTAATTTTTTGTGAGGATGATCTCCTCATCATAGAGATCATCCTCACAAAAAATCAGCTCATTCAAAAGCTTCTAACCCATATTTTGAAAAATGTTTGATACCAAACTTGGCAAACTTTAGGGCTGCTGAACCGTCCCCATATATATATATAGGTCCCGTTCAGAACCAAACATTTTGGCCAACATTTTAGCCAACCATTTTTGTCCTACACGGGTTAGAAGTTTTGGAATGGGCTGATTTTTGGTGAGGATGATCTCTACGGTGAAGAGATCATCCTCACCAAAAATCAGCACATTCCAAAACTTCTAACCCCATATTTACCCGAAGAGATCATCCTCACCAAAAATCAGCCCATTCCAAAACTTCTAATACCATATTTACAAGTTGAAAAATCATGAACCGTCCATTTTTTGTAAACCATTTTTGATGGGGTTAGAAGTTTTGGAATTGGCTGATTTTTGGTGATGATGATCTTCTCACCATAGAGATCATCCTCATCAAAAATCAGCCCATTCCAAAACTTCTAACCCATGTTTTGCCAAAATGTTTGATGCTGAACATTTCCCTATATATATATATAGTATATATATCCAAAATGGGTGTCCAAAGTAGGTCACATTTGCAATTTACCTTTTTAACCTTTTTGTGAACCTCAAATAGAAGATCATTTTTTTTATGAAGTCCGACAAAATAATTTTGGTTTAGAGTTTATTTCTTATTGAAAATGAAGGTATTAAGGTAAAAATTGATGAGTACATTTGAAAAAAATTTAGTTCATTTATATGAATTTGAAAATAAAAGTATAAAAAGATAAAATCAGTTTAATCATTAATATCCTATAGATACCCAGTTTGGTAAAGATAAATAAATACCAAAATAGTTATAAGATTCTTTTTGATAAATATTTAAAAAAAAAAAAATTAGACTAGTAAATTCGGCAAAATACTCGACCATTTTGGTAAAACTTCCTAAAAGGGAATACACGTGTGATTTATATCTTCTCCAGTTGGAACAAATGATTTCCTAGTTAACCTTCACAAGACACGTGTAGTTTATCTTTTCCAGTTGAAATCTCGTGAGAAAAAACAAAAAGATATTTATTCGAGCGCACGTGTCATTGTGAAGGTTGATGGAATCATGGAGTCGCTTAGTGGTCGTTGTCGCTGATTCCTTGGCCTTGCGACGAGAAAGATCAAAACGAGATAAGAAATTAAGAATCATATCTCCTGCCGAGATTTCAAGGGTTCACATGCCTTATTACCTGTAAATAAATATCATTTTTTTTTCTCACGAGAAGATTAAATATCGTTAATCTAAAAGGAATAAATTCGCCCTGTCGCACATTAACGAGTCTGACTAGCCTTACTATAGTGAGAGGGGAAAAGTAAAAAAAAAAAAAAAGAAAACCTTATTAAACCTCATTCACCCTCAAAAAGGCCTCAAGATTTGTAAACAATTCCTTGAGATTTGTAAAAAATTCTCAAGATCTTATTGACTCATCTCGAGGTCTTTTTGTTGGTGGATGAGACTTAGTAATGCTTTTTTACTCACTATCTTAGTAGGGAAAGGGTTTCATTAAATAAATGCCATTTGGTAAGGAAGATAAACATCTGTGGTATAATATGTTTGGAGATAAATTTAAATATATATATATATATGATCTGTGATAATCTGTCTACCTCACGTGCCACACTCAATCAACTCATTTGACGTGATAAATTCGGGAGTAGCAGATTTATACACCTTGGGATACACAATTCTCTTGAGATATATATATTTTTATAGGGAAATGTAATTTTGTATCCCAATACATTTAGATTTACAACTCCCGAACTTATCAAGAAAGTCGATTGAGTGTGCCATGTGGGGTAGTCAAATTATCACGATTCAAATAATATTTCAATGAGTTGTGGTTTTCTAACTCCCCCCTCCGACAAACTATTCTCACGTGGTTGTGCATAGAATCATAAAAATTTTCCTCAAGGTACACAATTGCGCATCCCCATAAATATGTGGTGTTGTGTATCCCAAGAAAAAAATCTATAGTTTTATACACAACCACGTGGGAGAGTTTGTCAATCCTAGGGTTGAAACTTGGTTCGGTTTGAGACTAAATCGGAACCGAATCGACGTAAGTCGGTTCCATTAATTGAGAATTGAAACCGAACCAAATTGCCCCAAAACCAAACCAAACCGAACCAAGCTTAGGTCGGTTTGATTTGGTTTGGTTCTATGGATTATCAATATTTTAAAAATCTAATTGAATCAATATATTTTTAATAAAAATAAATTTAAATAAATATGAATATGAAATCTCATATGATGAGTCATTAATGTACCCGTTAAATAAAAAATTCAATAGTTTGTCCATCAATTAGAGAAAGTCATTAATCCATCCATCCATCCAAAAAAATGATATTAATCTATCCATTAAAAAAAATCAATTTAATCATAAAAATCTGTATAGTTTATTAAATAGATTGATAATATTTATTTATAATTTTATTAATATAAGAATTAGGTTATCAATTTGGTTCAGTTCTATACAAGGCATGAATCAAGAACTAAACCAAATTGATTGGTTTTCTATTTTGTTAACTCGATACCAAACCAAAATTCATTATAAACTGAATCAAATCAATCCAAAGATCTCAATTTGAACCAGACCAAGTTGCACCCTACTAAATCCCTAATACTTCTAGTGAAGCTATCAGCCAATGATATTAGTATCGAGCATTATAAATTTCTTCATTAGCAAAATTGATACTAAGATTTTGTTATAAAATCTATTATTTTTTAAACGTAATTCTATTCTATAAAATATGCCAACTTGATAAGGTGGTATTTTATTTTATTGGTAAGATTGTTTTTAATGAGTTTAGTTACTTGATACTAATAGAATTTGAACTCGGGTCTTTGGTATCATCACCTAAAGACTTTACCAATTAAGCTAGCTGATACCTACATAAGGTGATAAATTTTGTTTGTGATAAGAATGCATATCTTTGATCAAAACACAGATTGAGGTTCATCGATTTTCTTGCACATCTGGGCTCCTATGGAAATGTGTGCTCTTTTTTTTTTTTTTTTTTTTAGCGTTAGAGGATGATTCTTTCATTCCTCGAGAATTGGAAAAATTCTCTTTGATGATATGACTCGTAACTATGTTAGAAAGAGATGATTAATAAAAGGGGAGGGACCCTTTAACCCCAGCTTACCGAAAAAAAAAAGATGGATATATTCCAAAGAGACTAAGACTTATATTTAAAGAAATGAAATACGCTTAGGTAAGTAAGGTGGATATGAAAGAGAAGACTTAATGAGTTTTTATGAGGGGGAGGCAATAAGAATAATTCTTTAAAGGTTAATATTTCAACAACTTGTCCATCTCTCACAAACCACAAAAATGGAAATACAAAGTCAATTCTGAGCATAATATTCCCATATGAAGAGGAGGTGCGTGGAGTTCTATAGAACCAGATGCCATTGATACAAGTTTGTGTCTTTATATATATATATATATTATTGGATTAGAACCCATTCTTCTGTTCGATGGACTAAGGCATTCAAACACAACCACTAGTCTTGTGGATTGTAATCATGTTTGTTAAAAGTAATATTCTTCTTTCTTTCTATTTTTTTCTTCTTTTTTTTTTTTTTCTTTTTTTTTTTTTTCTTTTTAATTTTTGTGAAGGAATGAAAACTTACACTTTTGCCAAAATACATGGAGTTCTTATGTTTAAGAATAAGAATAAAAATATTCTTCTTGTTGATATATTTCATCACAACCATGATCTCACGTTCCATAAAAAAAAAATTAAAAAAATTGACAAAAATAAGATATATTCTTCTCAAAGTCTCAATCATTTTTAAGAGTTGAGAGACTGTTTCCTTTAAAAAAGGAAGTCCTTTTCAAAGAATCCCCCCCACCCCCACTTAGAGAAATTTGAGGACCCACTTGTTGGATTCTTGAAAAATAATTTGGAAATTGCTACAGTGGCTGGGTAGGACACTGGGCTGACGTGGAGGTGTGCATTGAACCATAGTGGTCAACGAGGTGAAGGTTGGTATCAACGGATTTGAAGTTGAACCCCAAGTCGTGGGATCAACATTACAAGTGCCTTATCAACTTTTATATACAGACTCTGATTCAAGTAAAGTGTCTCGTTCCCATAGAATAGGAATGGTGTCAACATGGCACATTTTGGTAGGATTTTAAAACACATCGGGCGCCTAACCAAGCCGTTTTCTACATTGCACGCAGCTGATGTGTTTAATCTCCTACCAAAAAGTGCTACATAGACATTGTATGTTATTATAAGAACGGGACACCACTTTGGATTGTGACTCCTGTATATATTGGGGCCGGAGTGCGTCAAAATTGTTCTGTTATGGGGGCTACTTCTTTATATGTCCATTTCATCATGCTTTCAAAGCAATGGATGTACAATTCATGTGTCTTAGCCAAAGAAGAAAAAAAAAAGAGAGTAAGATTCTTGTTGACAACCCCAAATATTCTAATAATTACATTTTTTTTTTAATTCATTGATTTATATATTTATAAAAAGAAATAAAAACGCGGCCAAACAAAATCGTCTGACCTTGCTTGGGTTGTTTGATTCTAATTCTCCATCCATATAACATTATTGAGAATTGAGATTAGGCATCTTTTTTATCTAAGTATTTCAGTCCATCTATTCTCTTATGGTTTTTGTGGAATTATTCTTCGAATTCCATATCAAACCCTGTCTACACAATTTCTTCCCTACTTGCATCATCAACTTACCACCACACACATCTCTTTAAATCACATTCGTTATTCTACTCTTCAACTCATCTCCTTGTTTGGCTCTCCCTCCCAAAATTTCTCCATCTTTGGAGATAGTTTGGTTTGTAAACAAAGTCGAAGAACTTATACTATAATATTGGAGAATGAATGGAGATAAGGGTATGGTTGAGATCGAAATACCTTCACCTTTGAAGGTTAAACAGTTGGAGAAAACTCGAAATAAATCTACGACTGATGGAAGCTTATCCTGCAAAGGATGGATAATGAATGTGTGGGAATTTTGCAAAGAAGATATGAATAGAGTAATTTTCTCATTGAAGGTGGGGTTTGCAGTGCTACTTGTGTCGTTGCTCATACTTTTTCGAGCACCTTATGAAGTTTTTGGCACCAACATCATCTGGTCTATCCTCACTGTTGTCATCATGTTTGAATATACAGTTGGTATGTACGTGCACGTTTGCATGCATACATACATACATACATCGATATATACATAAAAAATAGGATAGGTGCTACTAGGCATGCTTTAGTTGGTGTTTAAATCATGTCGGGTAGCTCGATGTGTTTATTTGCTAATCAAATTGTGCCACATAGACACCTCTCCTATTTATAGAAACGGGACACCAAATGGGATCTCAACTCTTCTACAAAATGCAAATAGATGCATGCATGCATGCCTCAACAAGTATATTAATGGGGTATTTTGAGATATTTACCCTGACATTTGTTATGGTACTCTCCTAAAGGAGCCACATTTAACCGAGGATTCAACCGAGCGATGGGAAGTTTAGTTGCTGGAGTCATTGCGGTTGCTATTGCCCAATTGGCTCTATGTGCCGGCCATGTCTCAGAACCTATAATCATTGGTGCCAGCATGTTCTTTGTTGGTAAATCTTGTAAACACTTCTCACTAGATTAGAAAGAAAAAACAACGAAATAAAAATAAAAAAGTTTAGATCTCATGCAGGAACCTTAACGTCGTTCATGAAGCTGTGGCCATCGTTTGTCCCATATGAGTATGGTTTCAGGGTCATACTATTCACCTTCTGTTTGATTATAGTCTCTGGTTATCGAGTGGGCAACCCGGTGAGAACCGCCATGGATCGGTTATACTCAATTGCCATGGGAGGGTTTGTAGCTGTTCTAGTGAACATTCTTATTTATCCTACATGGGCTGGGGAACAGCTTCACAAGGAACTAGTTAACAACTTTAACTCAGTAGCTGATGCTCTTGAAGGTTAGCCATCTATGAGTACTGTTTCACCATTTATGTGAAGATCCTATATTCCTGGAGTTGAGTTGCAATCCTACTCCCAGCCTCCTTTGGGCACAGGCCCAAAGACCATCATGATTGGTGATTTCTATCTGTTGGATTCAATTAAGTGGGCCCACAAGGATTTGCCACATGGCACCAAGCAGACTTGTAGTATGATTGCAACTCCAACTCCTTGTAGATGATCAGGAATTCTCATTTCATCATTGAAAGTTTCTCACTGTTCTCTCTTTTACCTCAGAATGTGTTGGAAAATATTTGGAGGATGATGGGTGTGATCACCCAGAGTTCTCCAAAACAGTCATGGACGAGTTCCCAGACGAACCTGCATATCGAAGGTGTCGATCGACATTGAACTCATCTGCCAAAATTGAAACTTTGGTACTAATTATCTTGCTTTGTGTTTGTTTATATAGTTAATTTGGATTGATTTTTTGCTAAAATTGTCAAAATTGAAGATGGGTTATAATTACTTTGTAGGTGATTTCAGCAAAATGGGAACCACCGCATGGAAAATTTCGACATTTCTTCTACCCATGGTCCGAATACATCAAAGTTGGGGCTGTTCTCCGATATTGTGCCTACGAGGTCATGGCCCTCCATGGTGTCCTGCACTCAGAGATGCAGGTTTTTCTTCTCTTCTATGAGTGAAACAGCTTCACCCTAAATCATATATTTCCACTTTACTTCGATCATAAATACGATAATGATGATGATGATAATTAAGATTCATGTTATTTGATCATTTTTCAGGCTCCCTATACCCTCCGTATGACATTCCAATCAGAAATCTTGGAACTAACCAACCAAGCCGCACAGCTAGTGAGGAGCTTGGGAAAAGACATAAGCAATATGAAACACAGCCTACAAACTACTTTAATGAAGAGGGTTCACAGCTCGTCGGAACGTCTCCAACGTGCCATAGACATGCACTCTTACCTTCACACAGTAAGCCACGACAACCTCGACTACTCTTCCAAGCAAATACCCAAACTGTCTCATACTCTCTCTACCACCCTATGTGACCTTCCTAGCTTCATGGACAAGCAATGTGGTGACAGTTGCAACCTCGAGCCACCTATATATCTTGCACCTCAAGATGTGACCCCTCCAGCCCAGGCTCCCGAATCTTACCATGATGCGATGAAGAAGCAACAAAGGAGACTTCACTCATGGCCATCAAGAGAGGTGGATGAGTTTGAAGGAGGGCTTGAAATGGATTTTCTCACGAGAATGAGGGCAATGGAGAGCACTACAACATTGTCGCTTGCGACCTTCACGTCATTGCTCATTGAATTTGTAGCTCGCCTTGATCACTTGGTTGAAGCAGTCAATAAGCTGGCTGTGATGGCTAATTTCAAGCATGAGGGTGTATAAACTGGGGGAAACTCCAAATACCAAACCTGTTCTAATCCGAAATAAATCTGAACAATGTAACTATACGGAAAGAGAGATGGGGAGGGTTCATGAACCTTCTAGTCGGCAAGTGAAAATAATTTCCCCTAAAATTCGTTCGATAGATCCAAAATGACCACACGTCTCCACAGTAGTGGAGACAAAGAAATTATAGCCAAGCCAGAGATTTATCCTAACTATTTGGGTCAGCAATACAAACCATTTTTCTCCATTGAACTATAACTATTGAAATAATGGAACATGATTCATATAAAAGTATGGCAAAAATTTACACTAAGTGAGAATCCTAAGTAATTCCACACATCAAGAGTCATGCAATCCTTTACAGCAGGCTAAACACAATCAATGATGTAACATGTAAGGAATTGATACTCATAAAGTAGAACTGAATCAAAATATTAGGATTAGGATTTTTTTTTTTTTTTTTCCTTTTTCTCCCGATAGTCAAACTCGATACACTAAAAAAGTGAACTATATATAGATGGGAAGCCACAAGGGGGAAAAACAGCCACCACACCTATGACCATATAACATGCATGTTTCAACAACATAAACATCAAAGAAGCATATGTAGATCCTGGAAATGGTCAAAGAACTGATTGCCTTCATGTTGCTGATAGATAAACTCCCATTCTCAAATTCTTGGAGCTGCAGAACATAGAGAACATGTCTCAGACCAAATGACAACTCAACAGTTCAACATAACAAAATCTATTGAAATTCTAGAGAACGGGATTTGTTGTATAGCTTCAAGAAACTGACATCATAACAACAACAACAACAAAAATGGGAACAGCTTCAACCCTACCTCCACCCATCGTTGCTTCAGGAAGACGCTCGATTGAGTACTTATGTTGAGTAATATACATGATTGGCACACCTGGGATCTGCTTGTTATCAAGCAATTTATGTTTCAGAATTCTCTTTACACAAAAATTAGATTTCAAGCTACTACAAATCATATTTCTTATACCTTGCGGATTCTTCGCTTCAAGTCACGATCGCATGTAGCGACAATGTAGCACTTATGCTGTCCAACAAAACGAGTCATAAAATTTCAGTGAAGGGGCAGGACAAAATTACATAAATAAAAAAATCCAATGGATGTCATAGATGATAACTTAGCAGATAAGGGGAATAGGGGCCATAAAAGCAAGCATACAAGCAGACAATTGTACCCACCTCAATCGAATGTGGGCAATGATAAGGTGAAAAATGAACTTTTAAAACCTGTATGGATCATCTTATTTTAATGCAAAAGCACATTGATCCAATGGTTAAAAACAAATGGTGGACAACAGATAGGGTCATGGTGCCAGACACAAACATTGCCTTTATGACAACCACACAGAATATATCTTGAAAATACAGATTTATCATTTGTATTAGGAGGCATGTGGTGCCAATTTTGAAGTCCGAATTTTGAATCATGTAAAAGAAAACACGTAGTAGAAGATATTGAGAATTGAATTATACCTGAGTGACTCTATCAACAAGGCAGTCATCAGCATAGGTTCCTTTGTGAGTGCAAGGGAGTCTTTCAAACCGAGGATCCTTCGCAATCCTATTTAAAAAAAGGAGAAATCCTATGTAATTGGACTAAATACTAAAAATCTAGTGAGCTTTTAGAATACACGGAGACATGCATGTTGACATATAAACCTCTGACCTAATTTTTTTGTTTCTCTTCAACTCAACTAGTTTACGCACGCGCACGGCATGTACGCACGCAAACATGAATACATGTCTATCATGTATATCAATTTTGGGTGCCAAAACATGGTCCAACAGTCACATCTCAATCCTTCAAACAAGAAGAGATTCTTGAATCATGCAAGTAAACTCTTGCAATGCAAGTAGCAATATAAATTTGTTACTAAAAATTTTACAGAAGAAGAATGGTAATATAAGAATCACCTCCTAATAATGGCACATATTAGCATATTGAAAAAAAAAATGAAGTTTTTCAGTTAAATATATAGAAATGTACCTCAAAGCTACACGATACTTCTGCCCCAACTTCTCGAGTTCAGCCATAACACAGTCCGTGATACAAGGAGTGCCTAAATAATAGAAGAAAAAAGAAATCGGGCACCAATTGGATGGACCATAAGGATGATCCAACAAAAGTACAAATATACGGATACACACAGAGAAGAAGCAAATGCAAGTGAGGGAGCAACACAAAAAAGATGGGTGCCACCTTGGAGATACACATTTGTCAAGATCAAACCCCAGTCGAATGATCACCAAAATCAACTCTATGGACACTTCTCTGAAACATCACCATATTTTTCATGTACAAAACAATGATCTACCAGAAAACTGGGATCATCCAACTGGGTGGATCTTTTATCTATAAGATGTCCTAATAAGACACATTAAATTGTCACTTCCATCAAGCATTTAAGAACATTATTTTAAAAAAATGAAGAAATTAAGTGGCATGTAGAGACTCACACTTTGCATACAAGCAATCCATCATTGCTTTCTCCAAATCCAACTACACAAAAACACAAGAAAAAAAGGATCCGTAAAGTGGGATAATTGGTTCAAATAATCATTAAATAGTTGATTATCAGGAACCAAAAAATCAGAAAAGAAAAAGTATACTCCACAAGAGACCTCGCTCAATTATTGTGAACAACCAGAATTTGTACTATGCAATACATTTATCACTTAAAACATCTAAGACTGGCATAAAACTCATAATATAGGCTGTTTGCTATAATACACAATTTTTTGTTTCTAAACCTAAGCTACAACATTAATTCCAGTCATGGCGAAAATTTAAACCAATTCCAAAATTTTGAAATTTATTCAAAATTTCATATAAATGTTGTAAATTTCATACAAGGTTTAGCAGGCATTGGTTAAAAAAATGTCCAATTGCAAAATTTCAAAAACTCTAATTAAAAAATCTCAAAATTTATAACATCCACCAACCTGCCCAAAAACCTAGTTATGGGAACACTATATGATCTTTTCATTCAAGGTTTAGTAGGCAATGGTTAAAAAAAATGTCAAATTGCAAAATTTCAAAAAATAAAGATAAAATCTTAAAAAAATTCAAACTTTATAACCTCTACCAAACTTGCCAAAAACCTAGTTTTGGGAACACTTTATGATTTTCCTAAAATCTATTCCAATTTGCATAAATGATTTATATATCAATAAAGCTCACTATTTCTCAATCTGAATAATTGAACCTACAGAATCATTAAAATTTAGCTTCAATTAATTGTTCCATTCTCAACGACGGTATCCAATTAACATAAACTCAAATACAATTAGGAAAATAATACTTAAAAAAAATCACCTTGTTCTGAATAGAGAAATTGATGAAGTTGGTATCGACCAAAACCATGTAAGGAGGCCCTAATGCAGTGTTGTGTTTGAAGAACAGGGCTGAAGAAACATTTGGCCTAAAATTCCATCACCAAAATATATAAATAAATAAACATAAATTTGAGAAAATCAAAGAAGAGAAATCACAAACAGGATGACAAAGAGGGGCTTACACATTTCTGGGGAGTTTTTCCTTCTCGAGATCTTTCTTATTAGGATTTAAAACGTCTTCTTTGTGTCTGAAACCAACACAAAAAAAAAAAAAAAAAAATCAAATATTTTTCACAGTTACAGAAAAATCTCTTAAGGAGATCAGATCAAGGAGAGGATTATTTACTTGCGAATCATTTTTGAGCTAACGAGCTTCTTCGTTACTGCAAATTTACGGGTTTTCTTTGCTCTCCCCATCTCTGAATAAACCCTACACCAGTTATTGAGCAAATTTACGAAGCTCGCACAGATTTCTCTTGCCGATCTTTGATGGCTGGTTCTTTGCGTTTTAGGGTGAGAGAAGATAAAGGTTTAAAAATTATGTTTTGTTGTATGACATGAATACACAGCACCCCATATAAAGGTAAAACTTAGGGTGCTGAACATTTCCCTATATATATATATATATATATATATATATAGGGAAATGTTCAGCAACAAACATTTTGACAAATATTTTGGCAAAACATTTTTGAAAATATGGGTTACAGGTTTTGGAATGGGCTGATTTTTTGTGAGGATGATCTCTACAGGGAATAGATCATCATCACCAAAAATCAGCCCATTCCAAAACTTCTAACCCATCAAAAATGGTTTACAAAAAATGGACGGTTCACAATTTTTCAACCTGTTAACATGGGGCTAGAAGTTTTGGAATGGGCTGATTTTTGATGAGGATGATCTCCTCACCGTAGAGATCATCCTCACCAAAAATCAGCCCATTCCAAAACCTCTAACCCATGTTTTGAAAAATGTTTTGCCAAAATGTTTTGCCAAAATGTTTGTTGCTGAAAGGGACCCATATATATATATATATATATATGGGTCCCTTTCAGCAACAAACATTTTGGCAAAACATTTTTCAAAACATGGGTTAGAGGTTTTGGAATGGGCTGATTTTTGGTGAGGATGATCTCTACGGTGAGGAGATCATCCTCACCAAAAATCAGCTCATTCCAAAACTTCTAGCCCCATGTTTACAAGTTGAAAAATCGTGGACCGTCCATTTTTTGTAAATCATTTTTGATGGGTTAGAAGTTTTGGAATGGGCTGATTTTTGGTGATGATGATCTCCTCACTGTAGAGATCATCCTCACCAAAAATCAGCTCATTCCAAAACCTCTAACCCATATTTTGAAAAATGTTTTGCCAAAATGTTTATTGCTGAACATTTCCCTATATATATATATTATATATATATATAATATATATAGGGTCCCGTTCGCCACCCTTAGTTTTACCACACACTTTAACAAACGCGTTTTGTCTTACATGGGTTAGAAGTTTCGGAATGAGCTGATTTTTGGTGAGGATGATCTCTATGGTGAGGAGATCATCCTCACCAAAAATCAGCTCATTCCAAAACTTCTAACCCCATCAAAATTGATTTACAAAAAATGGACGGTCCACGATTTTTCAACGTGTAAACATGGGGCTAAACATTTCGGAATGGGTTGATTTTTGCGGAGGATGATCTTCTAATCATAGAGATCATCCTCACCAAAAATAAGCTCATTCCAAAACTTCTAACCCATGTAGGACAAAAAACGTTTGTTAAAGTGTGTGGTAAAACTTAGGGTGCTGAACATTTCCCATATATATATATATATATATATATATATATATATATATATATATATATATATATATATAATATATAGGGAGGCGTTCGGATGCCTCCGTTTTATCAGTCGTTTTAACAAACGGCTTCAAACCGTTGGATATGACGGTTACAAACGCTTGAGATTGAAAGTTGAGGTTAAGTTATAACTTAACCAATATTTACAGAGTTATCCTTTATCTTTATAAGAATTAGTGTTACCTACCTGTCCTCAATTAAAACCCGTTCAAAAACTTAGAGAGTTCTGTCGAACCCTCTTTTTCACTGAAACCTGATCGATCACCCTCTCATTCTCTCTCGCTGTCGCCTGAAACACTCTCACTGAAACCCTCTCTCTCACTCTTTTTCGCCTCTTCTTTGTGACAGTGTAATTTTTGGATCAACCATATGGGAAACAATGAATCTTGACCATTCAAATGGTAGATGTAATGCAGCTTATTGGATGAACCATATCCCAAAATTGGATCAATTTGAAAATCCTGGCTGTCTGATGCATCCTTAAATCGCAAAATGCGATGGATATAAAAGTTCGCATTGAAAGTGAACATGGTCTTAAAGTTACTTAACATCCATATATTTTTATTTTAACAATAAAAATTTCCTAAAAAAAAACTTTAACATCCATATTACAATCAGAAGAGTTGATAGCTTATTTCAAATATTGGATTTTGCTATAAAGATCTAAAAGAGTCTAATTCAACCTTCTTTTACATGTATGATGGACTCCTCCATCTACATCTAAAATACCAGACACACTACTTCTTCGCCTTCGTCTAAGAGTACGAGAAGATCCCATGCTAAAACCCTCGCTCGTGCGAGGGAGATGGAGTTGCAACTAGGCGAGAGCGAGAGGGAATGAAAGAGTGAGAAAGAGGGTTTTATCAAGAGTATTTCAGGCGAGAGAGAGAATGAGAGAGTATCGATCGGATTTCAGTGAAAAAGAGGGTTCGACAGAACTCTCTGTCGTTAAGTTTCGATCGGGTTTTAATTGAGGACAGGGAGGCAACACTAATTATTGTAAAGATAAAGATGGCTCTGTAAATATTGGTTAAGTTATAACTTAACCTCAACTTTCAATCTCAAGCGTTTGTAACCGTCATATCCAACGGTTTGAAGCCGTTTGTTAAAACGACTGATAAAACGGAGGCATCCGAACGCCTCCCATATATATATATATATATATATAAGGTCACGTTCCTAAGACTCATATTGAGACTCACATTGCAACACACCGTTTTGTCTTATATGGACAAAAATGTTTAGAATGAGCTGATTTTTTGTGAGGATGATCTCTGTGATGAGGGGATCATCTTGGCAAAAAATCATCCCATTCCAAAACTTCTAACCCCATCAAAATTGATTTACAAAAATAGGATGGTCTATAATTTTTCAACAAAAATTGGATGGTCTAAAAGTTTCATAATGAGCTGATTTTTGGCAAGGATGATCTCCTCACCATAGAGATCATTCTCACAAAAAATCAGCCCATTCCAAATATTTTTGCCCATATAAGACAAAACGGTGTGTCGCAATGTGAGTCCCAATATGAGTCTTAGGAACGCTGTTCATATATATATATATATGGGTCCCGTTCGGCACCCTAAGTTTTACCACACACTTTAACAAACGCGTTTTGTCTTACATGGGTTAGAAGTTTCGGAATGAGCTGATTTTTGGTGAGGATGATCTCTATGGTGAGGAGATCATCCTCACCTAAAATCAGCTCATTCCAAAACTTCTAACCCCATCAAAAATGGTTTACAAAAAATGGACGGTCCACAATTTTTTAACGTGTAAACATAGGGCTAAACATTTCGGAATGGGCTGATTTTTGGGGAGGATGATCTTCTAATCATAGAGATCATTCTCACCAAAAATCAGCCCATTCCAAAACTTCTAATCCATGTAGGACAAAAAACGTTTGTTAAAGTGTGTGGTAAAACTTAGGGTGCTGAACATTTCCCATATATATATATATATATATATATATATATATATGGGTCCCGTTCGGCACCCTAAGTTTTACCACACACTTTAACAAACGTGTTTTGTCTTACATGGGTTAGAAGTTTCGGAATGAGCTGATTTTTGGTGAGGATGATCTCTATGGTGAGGAGATCATCCTCACCAAAAATCAGCTCATTCTAAAACTTCTAACCCCATCAAGATTGATTTACAAAAAATGGACGGTCCACGATTTTTCCACGTGTAAACATGGGGCTAAACATTTCGGAATGGGCTGATTTTTTGGGAGGATGATCTTCTAATCATAGAGATCATCCTCACCAAAAATCAGCTCATTCCAAAACTTCTAACCCATGTAGGACAAAAAACGTTTGTTAAAGTGTGTGGTAAAACTTATGGTGCTGAACATTTCCCTATATATATATGGGTCCCGTTCGCCACCCTTAGTTTTACCACACACTTTAACAAACGCGTTTTGTCTTACATGGGTTAGAAGTTTCGGAATGAGCTGATTTTTGGTGAGGATGATCTCTATGGTGAGGAGATCATCCTCACCAAAAATCAGCTCATTCCAAAACTTCTAACCCCATCAAAATTGATTTACAAAAAATGGACGGTCCACGATTTTTCAACGTGTAAACATGGGGCTAAACATTTCGGAATGGGCTGATTTTTGGGGAGGATGATTTTCTAATCATAGAGATCATCCTCACAAAAATTAGCTCATTCCAAAACTTCTAACCCATGTAGGACAAAAAACGTTTGTTAAAGTGTGTGGTAAAACTTAGGGTGCTGAACATTTCCCTATATATATATGGGTAGCGTTCAAGGGCAAACTTTTTAGCAAACTTTTTGGCAAAACATTTTTCAAAACATGGGTTAGAGGTCTTGGAATGGGCTGATTTTTGGTGAGGATGATCTCTACGGTGAGGAGATCATCCTCACCAAAAATCAGCTCATTCCAAAACTTCTAGCCCCATTTTACAAGTTGAAAAATCGTGTACCGTCCATTTTTTGTAAACCATTTTTGATGAGGTTAGAAGTTTTGGAATGGGCTGATTTTTGGTGATGATGATCTCCTCACCATAGAGATCATCCTCACCAAAAATCAGCCCATTCCAAGACCTCTAACCCATGTTTTGAAAAATGTGTTTGCCAAAATGTTTGCCAAACTGTTGGCCATTGAACGCTACTCATATATATATAGGTCCCGTTGGGCGCTCTAAGGTTTAACAAACATTTTAACAAACGTATAGGTAACGTCCGATATAACTCAAGTGGACGATCGAGATTGAAAATAACAGTCGATCTGCGTTTCCTTATAAACTATGCATCTATTCACAACGTCATCCCTCCATTTATTTTTATTTAGTGTCACATCCCTCTTCCCTTAAAACAGAAACGAATAACAGAGAGTAGAACTCTCTCTCTATCGTCTCTCTCGCTGAAACCCTCCCTCACTCTCTCTCTCTCTCTATCGTCTCTCTCACTCTCTCATTATCCTCGCTCTCTCTCTCATTCTCTCTTTGCAACTCTATCTCACGAACACGAAAGGGTCTAGAAGAGAGATGATGGGGTTGGAGCTTCAAGACCCACAATTAAGGTCAGGGCCTTTCATGGTTCTGCCCAACATGAGATCAACATTCTTACTCAATCTACTTTTGGTAATTCTCAGTGTGTATATTTTTTTTTCCATGTAATATAGATGGATATTTAGTTTTTGATATTTAATGGAAGGGGTTTAAACTTTAACATGGGTTCTTGCCCAACAATCTAGTTTTTGCAGTTCTTAGTTTTCCTTACTTGGTTTTGTTGTTTTTCAGTGTGAGATTGATGTGCAAATTGATTTATTTGGTCTGTAATTGTTACTAACCTGATAATGAAAACATAATAAACAGTAAGAGTCTTTTTTTATTTTTTTGTATTAAAAGAGAAAGAGGAGGTTCAAAAGAGCTACTTCATACCAAAAACAAAACAAAACAAAAAAAAGTTATCGAAAGAAAAAATTAAATCACTAAACATAAAATAACCCAATCCAAAAACTACAATTTCTCAAGCTTCCAATTTAAATGAAAATCTTTTAAAAAAATTTCTTTCAAGCACGTACACCGCCATGCGCTTACTTGAACTACCATGATTAAGAGAGGCATAGAGAGAATGAGAGAGACGATAAAGAGAGAGCAAGGGAGGGTTTCAGCGAGAGAGACGATAGAGAGAGAGAGTTCTACTCTCTGTTATTTGTTTCTGTTTTAAGGGAAGAGGGATGTGACACTAAATAAAAATAAATGGACGGATGACGCTGTGAATAGATTCATAGTTTATAAGTAAACGCAGATCGACTGTTATTTTCAATCTCGATCGTCCATTTGCGTTATATCGGATGGTCCCAATACATTTGTTAAAATGTTTGTTAAACGTTAGGGCGCCGAACGAAACCCATATATATATATATATAGGGAAATGTTCAGCACCCTAAGTTTTACCACACACTTTAACAAACGTTTTTTGTCCTACATGGGTTAGAAGTTTTGGAATGAGCTGATTTTTGGTGAGGATGATCTCTATGATTAGAAGATCATCCTCCCCAAAAATCAGCCCATTCCGAAATGTTTAGCCCCATGTTTACACGTTGAAAAATCGTGGACCGTCCATTTTTTGTAAATCAATTTTGATGGGGTTAGAAGTTTTGGAATGAGCTGATTTTTGGTGAGGATGATCTCCTCACCATAGAGATCATCCTCACCAAAAATCAGCTCATTCTGAAACTTCTAACCCATGTAAGACAAAACGCGTTTGTTAAAGTGTGTGGTAAAACTAAGGGTGGCGAACGGGACCCATATATATATAGGGAAATGTTCAGCACCCTAAGTTTTACCACACACTTTAACAAACGTTTTTTGTCCTACATGGGTTAGAAGTTTTGGAATGGGCTGATTTTTGGTGAGGATGATCTCTATGATTAGAAGATCATCCTCCCCAAAAATCAGCCCATTCCGAAATGTTTAGCCCCATGTTTACACGTTGAAAAATCGTGGACCGTCCATTTTTTGTAAATCAATTTTGATGGGGTTAGAAGTTTTGGAATGAGCTGATTTTTGGTGAGGATGATCTCCTCACCATAGGAATCATCATCCTCACCAAAAATCAGCTCATTCTGAAACTTCTAACCCATGTAAGACAAAACGCATTTGTTAAAGTGTGTGGTAAAACTTAGGGTGCCGAACGGGACCCATATATATATATATGGGTAGCGTTCAATGGCAAACATTTTGGCAAACACATTTTTCAAAACATGGGTTAGAAGTTTTGGAATAGGCTGATTTTTGGTGAGGATGATCTCTACGGTGAGGAGATCATCATCATAAAAAATCAGCCCATTCCAAAACTTATAACCCCATAAAAAATGATTTACAAAAAATGAACGATCCACGATTTTTCAACTTGTAAACTGGGGCTAGAAGTTTTGGAATGGACTGATTTTTGGTGAGGATGATCTCTAATCAACTTGTAAACTGGGGCTAGAAGTTTTGGAATGGACTGATTTTTGGTAAGGATGATCTCCTCACCGTAGAGATCATCGTCACCAAAAATCAGTCCATTTCAAAACCTCTAACCCATGTTTTGAAAAATGTTTTGCCAAAATGTTTGTTGCTGAACATGACCCTATATATATAAATAAAAGTTTTGTTGTAAAACATGAATACATAATATATATATTATATCAGAGCAGATATTATTGAATTGAATTTCGCAATATCCAAAACTCATTTGAATTTTAAAATAATATCCAAATTCAAATTCGATATCCAAAAACTTAAAATAATATCTTATTTTTTTAATCAAATTTGAATTTTCAAATATCGATTGACAGGCCTCATTTTTAAGGGTAAAAAGATAATTATCATTTTTGTTCGCATCAAAATAGTATTATTATTATTATTATTATTATTATTATAGAACATGTCTATGATATGTGGAGAAGTCCATTTGATATGATCATATTGCCCACACTTGTCTTGTGATTTTTTTTCTTATAAATATTGGAAGGCTTTTCTCTTAAGCATTTGTAATGGTAACATTATGCCCTCTCTTTTTCGTTTTGGGTTGTTTATTATATTATTCATAAAATTATAAGTACTTTATTTTAAATAATTTATTAGAGAATTACAACTAAAAAAATTGAGGTATTGGAAGAAATTGAAAATTAATGAAACTTTAAAATATTACTTTAAATCCTTTACGCTTAATCCAGCAATAATGATGGTGTCAATGGATCGGTTCCAATTCAATTCTTGAAGTATCTAGAACTGAGAATCATCTTAACTGGTGTAATTTGGAAATCTTTTAAATCCAAATATCGAAGTGAGAATGTGAGACAAATTAACGATCAACACTTCTTTCACAAGAGTCTTTTGTAAACAGATACTAATCGAATCGAATATATCCATAGCCGTATTCGTATTCGAAAAAACACAATATCCGAAACCTAAATCTGACTAATACTAATTCATAATATCCTAATTCGAATTCAATAAATCTATTGAATATCCGATTCGAGTTTGAAACTATGGATTTTTAAGATAATTCAAAGAGAGATACCTGAACGCTCGCCGTAAGAGAAGAAAAGAAAATTGTGGGAGAGTACCGCAACCTGCAAGCTCTAACCCTATTTTCTTATGTGATGGTAGGCATGTATATTCAGGTAGAACCAAACCGACCCCAACTGAATTTTTAGATTCAGGTCGGGTATCACTAAAACTGGAATTGAACCGATAATTGCGAGTTTAACTTTGGGTTCGGGTAATCCGAAATTGACTATAAATTTTTTTTTTATTTAAAGTATTTTAAGTGACTTGAACTTGAGATGTGGTAACCACAACTCATCTTACTGATTAGCCAATAAAAATATACATATTATTATTTATTTAATTCGTGGTTCGGTCCCTTAGTTAGGTCGGTTCTCAAAGTCAATACCCAGAATCGAATCAAAATATTTCGGTTCAGGTTCAATCCAACTCCATTTTCAATTCAATCCAGGGTCGGGTTTTGTGTAATGGGTAATTTTTACATCCCTATGTGATAAGTTGATAGAGAGAAGAGACTAAAAGATGAGAAACATTTACTATATCAACTATATACATATATAAGATGTTTAATAGAACAAATAAAAAGAATAAGGCCGAAGTCACCTTAGTGACTAGAACGCAAAGCGGGTGAGGGAGCGACTACGCGAGAGCGTCTAATTCCAAAATGCCCTCAAATCGGTAACGCCTCCAAAGCGAGTCGGTAAGTTGAGAATATTTATACACATACACACCTCTTTCTTTAAAATACTACTATCAAATTTAATTAAATAAGTCTTACAAACTAAAAAAATATATACATGATACTTGAATTTAAACTTTCAAATTCATAAAGAAACTATAGTTTCAAAACATATTTTGGACTATAATTGTCCAAAAGGTAAAGTACAAAAACAAAAATAAAATGTGGAGATCAATCAATTCAAGCATTACCTTTTACCTTGTGCAATTTCTTGAAGTCTTTGTTCTTGAGTTGAAATGCAAGATCCGTCAATCTAGCCTTCTTGAAATGAAGTAGATGTTGCAATGAGGATTGTGTAGAAGTACTCTAAATGTGTAAAATAGTTGAGTAATTAGAAGTCTTTTGAATAAATTCTCTAAATGAAAATGTAACCCTAGGAAAAATATTCTAATCTCTGGAAGATCAACACCAATTTCTAGGAATTTTTTTTTTTTCTTTCTAAACTTTTTATTTTTAATATTAACTTAGATTATAAAAGTTATTTAATCTCACAATGTAATTTCAATTGATTCGTACACAAATCATGATTTCAATGGTCTTGATTCGTGGTTTCACAACAATCGATTCCAAGATTTTAAGTATAGAGATCATGAATTTAAAATTTTGAAAACGGGGTTTATGTTAATTTTTTTGGAGCGCGGTTTCTAATAAGTGAGAGTGACAGTTTCATCGGATGAAACTGCCAAAAAACTGCGGATCCACCCTAAATCTGCCCAATCACAACTCGAGAGTGGGAACTGGCCTAATTAGAAGGTTTGGATTACTAAGAAAGTGACTTTAAGATTGTACCTCATATCACACCTTTCAGTTAATTGGATCTAGGTCCAAATAAAAAATTCAAATCTGGATATGGATATTCTCTTATTTGATCGAACCCAACCCATTTTCCTGATTGAAAACACCTTTTTTTAAAATTTACACTACACTTCGCTTTTTCACGTTTTGGTAAATATTTGTTATATCCCTTTGATGATATGCCCCTTGACCTCAATTTTCTCTTATAGATTAATATAAAAAAGTTACCTAAAAAATCTTGATTTTTCTTTTCAAAATTAGTCATTTCCAACAACTTGGAAGAGTGAAAAATTGAAGATGAGTCATTTTAGAAAGAAAAATCAAAGATTTTTAGGTAATTTAGGTCATTTTCCACGAATAAGAGAAGGGGGCATGTCATGTGTCATGTAAATGTATAAGAGCATTTTTCCTAAACTTTGAAAGGGGTATCTTAATTATTTTATGGAAGGATCCTTATAGAGAGAATGTTTTAAAAGGAGACCTCAATGGTCCAAATATATATATATATATATATATATATATATGTTAGGAGTTACCTTGATAATTTTTCTAAAGTCTAAACATTTAAGCTTGCATAGTATTATAAATAATAATAAATAAATAAATAAAGGAAAAATGACCTAAAAAAATAATACTTTTAAGTTATGTTTGGATTGAGAGAAGTGGAGAGGAGAGAAACTCATTAAAAGAAGAGAAAAGAACTGAAACTCAATTTTGCTCCACCATATTTGGATTGATAAGAGAGAACTTGAGGCAACTTTGGAATTTTAAAATATCTTAAAAGAGATTTAAGGGCAGAGTTGGAATTATAAAATACTTTAAAGGGTTTCTCTCATCTCCTCTCTACTTTTGGACAAAAAGAAAACTCGCATCTTTTTGCTCTCCTCTCCCCTTCTCTCTCCCACTTAACAATCCAAACAAGAGAAATAGAGAGAAACTCGTTTATTTTCTGTTATCTTCTCTCTATTTCTCTCAATCCAATCACAGCATTAAAGTTATGGACTAAAAGTCTATTGACAAAAATTATGAAACATTCGAAACCCACTTTTTGAATGTCTTACATTTTTTTTAAAATCGTGATAATCTGACACTCTCCTCTGACATACGTCTCCCTCATAGAACCATAGATCATTTGCCTCGGGATGCACAAGAAAAAGATTTATGATTTTGCATACCCAAGGCAAATTATTTACAGTTCTGTGATTGGGGGCGTAAGTCAAAGAGGGGCATTAGAAAATCATTTAAACTTTTTTTATGATCAAATGGGACTTGAACCCCACCACCTCAAAGTTGTTTGGCAATGTATCAAACCAACTGAGCAAAAAATACCAAGAAGTCCTTTAAAACTTTGAAGAAAGAGTTATGATAATTTGACTCTTTATATGCTTCTTTCATAGAATCATAGATCCTTTGCTTCGGGATACACAAGGACAAAGATTTATGGTTCTGTGAACTGCCAAGTTGGAGAGCGTATAAAAAAGAGTGTCAGTTGATCATGATTCCTGAAGAAATCGTCTCTTGCGCAGGACCCCTCCATGTTTTGGTTAATATTTGAGATACCCTTGTATTTTAAAACTAACAACAGGCCTCTTGTCTTTGACCTTGGGCCTTTTCTTATAGACTAATGAGAAATGACTAAAAATCCTCCATTTCTCTTGCAAAAAATTGGCCATCTTCAACCTCTTGGTGATGGTGGTGGTGGTGGAGATAACAACAACGATAATAATAATAATAAGACTAAAAATGGATTCCTATTTTCATTACTTTCCTCCACATTCTTTTTAGGATCTAATGTTGAATACGTACAAACCATCTCAATTTGACTTTCTTTTAATTTATCGTGCATTAGCTCTAATCTTGCACTTTTTCAAACGCGCTTATTTTTACCTTTCCTAACTTTTTCATTCATTCATCTCAACATATTTACCAATATAGTACTTCTTGACCACTCAAAATTTTCGCTATCTACTCATGTTAACCTTGATTTGTTTCGCTGAATAAGTTTAGCTCTCAATTTTGACTGTCAAGATGGTCTAGTAGATAATAATTTGGGTTTGGGGGCTTTAGTAAAGATGTTGCCCATATGATTGAAATATGTCAAGTGATGAGTTGGAGGGCACGTATGTGATATGATAGTTGAGTCAAACTATTAGGTCTATTATCCTTAATAGCAACGTGTTCCTAAGCACCACACATCTAACTTAGCAGACATAATTTTAGTCAAACTTCTTGTAAAAGATGGCATAATCAAAAAAGGCAAAATGAATTTGAATCGTAGACACGCACAGGAAAAGTCTTATATATGAGATGAACCATCGTCACAAAACTTTGAATGTTAATCTCTATATGCAAGAAAATTCTACAAAATGAAACAAAATTCCTCTTTGAGATAGACAGATTTGGTGGGACCAAAAAAAACATACAAAGGATGTTTTTTTTTTTTTTTTTTTTTACGAATTCTGAAAAATATGAATTCTGTAACATTAGGCATGAAAATTAGTTTCCCCATGAAATATGATAAACGTGTCCCATCTCTGTTGAGATCCTCTTAATTTATCATTTATTAGAGTTACTTCAATATTTTTCCGAATTCCTAGTCTTTCCAATCATCACCCACGATGGATGATTTGAAAATATTTGGAAAAAATGTAGGAGTAATTCCAATTGGATAATTGAGAAAATCGACTAAGATGGTTTGAGCATGTCCAACAAAGACTCATCACAACTACAATTAGAAAGAAATATTTAAAGTTACAGATTGTGAATGAGAGAGGAAGATCCGAGAGAACGTGAATGGAGATAGTGAAATCAGACATGAACATGAGTATCTTCCTTAAAAATTTCAAAAGAGCAAGAGTGGCTTCAAATGCTTTATGACTTAAGCAAAAAAATATCCGAGCAAACGATAAAGCAAGAGTGGTCAAAAGAACATATATAGCTAAAAGGCATTTCAACACGACGAAATTTACCAGACATACTGATTTACTTTGAATCTAAAAACATGTATGCACAATAACCTGCACAGATACTAGGGTATATTTACAAACACTACTAAAAACCCTAAATAATGCCTACCCATTTCCCCTTATTGTTTTACGAGGGCCTCAAAGGTAACACTTTTTTACATTTTAACCCATACAATTCAATGGATGAGAAAATTTTCATTTTTTTTTTTCTCATCTGTAAACATCGTACTACTAAATTATCTAAAACCCAGACCCAAACAAGCGACAGTACTGCCAAGACCAGATTAACACAAGTGAAGAGATGTGAAGCCTTTCAGGTTTGTTCACATCCAATTGTGGGGAATCACGTAAGATCTTCCTGGTTCAGATGGACCACCCATTGCCTGCTTTTCGCTACTTGCGCCCAGACCTGAACTGCCCGCCAGCATTGCCATCAGACTTCCCCCATGCACTCTACCTTCTGGAAGTGAAGCTAGGCCTGATGGCGAGCTCACCTGTAGAGATATTCCTGGGTGTCCATATCTGCTTGACTGGATATCATGCCAGCCTGTAAATTTCCCTCCAATTTCACCCATCTTTGTAACATCAACATTCATGTCTTCAACACTGACCACCTCTTTCATTTTCTCAAGCTTGCTTGGGCTTGAATCCTGCACAGTAGGTCCCAAGGTCCCACCTCCATGAACCCTCTTGTCTTGGACAAGGGCACTATGTGCAGCACAGAGGCCAGTCTTCCCCCGAGCAAATCGGTCACAAGGTACGGAAACTTGACCGCCAAACTCCGACTGACCCCAAGAGCACCGCTTACCTCCGCCGTGTGCCTTGCAGAAGTCAGTGCTGCCTTGCGCACTCTTTCCGCACCCTTCAAACTTGCACCTCTTACCCCCGCCATGACGGACACAGAAATCTGTCCGTCCCCTCGCACTCTTAGTGCACTCTGGCACAGCACATCTCTTGCCGCCTCCATGTGCTACACAGTAAAGGGTACCCCCATGTACACTCTTAGGGCAAGCTCCACCACCTTGGAACGAACACCTTTTACCTCCACCATGACCTTTGCAAAAAGGGGTGCTTCCTTCTGCCCCCTTTGTGCACCCAGGGACCATGCACCTCTTGCCCCCACCATGAGCCTTGCAGTACATAGTGCTCCCTTGTGCTCCTTTCGTGCATTCTGGAAATTGGCAGCGTCTGCCACCTCCATGAGAGATACAGAGGCCAGAGAAGCCTTCTGCGCTCCTCGTGCAATTTTCCTTCCGGCACCTCTTGCCACCTCCATGTCGAATGCACAAACCAGACCTGCCTCTTGCAGCTCGGGTGCAACCCTCATGACTGCACCGCCTACCACCACCGTGGGCAATACAGTAGTCCGTGCGGCCTTCAGCACTTTTTGTGCACCCAAGATGTTGGCACCTACGGCCACCACCATGGGCCTTGCAGTACACGGTGCGACCCTCAGCTCCCTTGTGACAGCCAGCTTTCTGGCATCTCCGGCCACCTCCGTGAGCGATACAAAGACCAGATGCACCTCTTGCTCCTTTCACACATCCCTGGAACTGACAGGTTTTCGCATTCGTGCTGCGTTGCTGCTCAGATAACTTGGAAGTACAGGTGACCGAGCTTTTCGGCATGGTTACCATGGTCGACAAGACGTCTGGAACAATGGGAAAAGGGTCGGTTTCACTGGGAATCTGGTTGACGTCAAAGCTATTTTTGTTTTTATAAAATACGTGCAACGGAGGCATGGACTTCTCTAGTTTCCTGCAAGAAGAAGTCGATCCTTCAGCTACAAGCGGAGCGGTTCTGTCACTCAACACCTTCAAGTTACTCTGAAATGCGGTTGAACCCAAAGTGACACTGGTAACACTAGATTCAGCAGGCCCAGTCGACAGACTTAATTCAAGGTCAAACTTGGGTCTGTCTTCTAGTGCTTTCGGAATTGTGCATGCATATTTCTTTGCATTGGGGTTCTTCTCACTCCCGAGATTTAGATCAAAATTCAAACCAAGATCCATTGAAGACTCCTCCTCAATTTCTTTGGCTGAAGAGATGGTTGTACATGCAGTCGCTGTACTCCCCTTACTGTCTGAGGTACTTGGTGAACGACCTAGTCCAAGAGCCAGCGAAGATCCATCTTTAGGGCCCATTTGTCCATCAATTACACTCCATTTCCTCTTGATACCCTTTGAGGTGGCAAGGTAAGGGAGAGAAGCACCAGGCGAATCAAGCCGTAGAATGGTGTCTGTACAATAATCAGATTCTACTCCAATTTGCATGGTGTTTCGCAGACTCTCAAATGCATTTGAAGGAGAGTTTGCAGCAAAACCCAAACGCAGGAACCTGGTATCCATGTCCTGTTTCGCTGCAAATAAGATACTCTTGCCGCAATCAACTATCAACGTAAAATAATAGACAGCCTGACTTCAGGGGCAAAAATAATCAGGAACTAGGTCTAGAAGTCTTCGAAAGGATACATCCCTCCACCGCTAACGAAACCTGATGTATCACAGCGATCCATTTTCCGAAAAACTTGAAAAATATCTTCAAGTAATCAGTAGCAGAACGGAAAGATAAGCGCACAGTAACCCATATCCTTCATAATAACACTCCGGTAGTTATCATCCTGTTCCAGAGAAAATTGCATGACTTGATATATATTATGGGACACCTAATAATCAGATTTAACATAGGAGCTACAATGTTGAACAAAAAAAATACCCAAAATACTAAAGAAATGGAGAACCTTGAATAGCAATAGCATAGAAAATACTGGATTAGTTTTATATCTGTCAATGATAACATGTAACCATCAAGTTCTATCTAAGATAATTAAAGGAACTTTGATGTTATTTTAGTATTCTCAATTTAATGCTAATTGTCTGTGAAAACCCCACCTATACTTTCCTCACTCAATAAATTTCACAGCCATAGCAAACCCTACCTGCTCATAATGTGATAGCCATATAATGATATAATATAAGATCCAAAACAAACGTTGAACACTAAATACAGAGAGGGAACAAACAGTTATTAGAAAAGCATGATCTCAGTACTTCAAGTCTCATGTATTATTAAAAAAAAATGTATAGATACATTAGGCAGAATTGGTAGATGACTGAACGAGGAGAGATGAGGCAAGGGAAATAGAAAACGGACCAAATGATTTCTTCAATCACTGAGAAACAACAATACAAAATTTCACAAAGTTACGGTACGTATATGCATAAAAAAAAACACCAAATACCATAAGGTCTAGTGTACTTCCAATATGTAAAACAACAATATGCTTGAACGACCTTGAGTTTCATCAATTCCCACTGCACATTATACGTGTCCCAACAATTACTAGACATACGCCCCTAGGATACGACACAGTGCAAAAATCAGACTGATCGGATGATCTTCAAATTTCAATATAATAAACCTAAATCTGGATTGCTTAAAAAACAAAACCATTATTAACATTAGGTTGTCTGATTTTGGGCAATGCACCATCAAAAAGAGACACCAACCAACAGTTCCGGATCGATGAATTGGTGGGATCATGTGTACCATATGGTAGTAGATTTTACTTGGGAAAGAAGAACTGGAATCTGAAATCATCTGAGACTAGGTTTCCTCAAGAAACAAACCTTCAAACCAGCACAGAATTAGTGATGCATTCTTGAATGCAAGGGCAACACAAATATCGAACAATCAAACCAAGAGAAGCTACACTAACTTCACATTCCTATTCAAGAAAATTTTCACCACGAAAAGGTCCCAAGAGACCCTGAAGAGATCTATTTCTGAAAGTGAGACCACCAACAACCTAGATTAAGACAGAAGACTATAATCTGAACGTAAAATAAAATAAATAAAAGTACTGTAAATTTAATTATTCATTTCTGGAATAAAATGACAACGAAGCAACAGCAGAGTAGCCGAAATTTCTTAATCACAAGTAGAAATGATATAAACAGGACTGTCCAGGTTCATTGCTATTAAATAGGGCTTTATATAGTAAATAACAAAACCCTAGAAACTCAAGAAAGACTTCTATTTTCAACACACAAAAAAACCCTAACAGATTCATTGAGCCAAAAAAAAAAGCTGTGGCGGCTAGAAATAAGAACTGTGATCTAATCGGCCTATACTTGATAAATCTTCATAATTCAAGCTTAAAATACTCTGAATCACAGATGCATAGATTTTTCAAGGGATAAAGCTTCAAATCAAAATCAGATTTCTTCTAAACTTACTTCACGAGCTAAATCAAATCTAAAGCACAAACCTTTCTTCACCACACAAAGAAATAAAAAAAAACTAAACCCAATAAAAGAGAAGAAAATCACCAAATCACATACTCCAAAACATCAAAACCTGAAGAAAAATAAAATCAATAAAGACGACGTAACAGATAATAAAAAGCAATAAGCAGATTGAAAGACGCCTTCATACATAAAATAAATAATAAATAATAAAAAATAAAAACTCAAATCGAAACTTCTTCCCACTAAATCAACACCAAAAAGCTAGATTTTTTAAACCAAAAACACGGATTCCAACACATAAAGCTCGGATCTTGGAAAAAAATGAATAATTTCGATAATTAAAAAAAAAAGATAAAAAAGATAACTTACCAAACTTTGATTTCTCAACAAAAGGAATCCGTCGAAGGAGCTGGAGATAACGAAATTAGGGTTTCGGATGCCAAAGAAATCGAGACGGTAAGAGAGAGAGAGAGGGGAGTTTTTAAGAAAGAAAAGCGCACGATAAGCCAAGGGAGGGGTTTATAAAGATAAGCAGTTCGTCGCGGTTCCCTCGCGATTTCGTGGTCGGCTGGGCGGTCTGGTGCGGCGCGCGGCTATGGTTTTGGTTGAAACGCGACATGCTGACACGTCATTTAAACGAGAGATTTCCCACGTGAGAAGGAGCAAAATTTTGATGTTATCATCGTTTTGATGGCTTTAAATGAGTGAGTGCCGTGCTGCCACGTTGTCAAGTTGCTTTAAATTTTTTTTTTTCCTTTTTGTAACATGAGTCTGTTTTGTAAATTTGAAGTTTATGATTGTATATTAACAATTCTACCACTTATGATTGTACATTTTACCTGGGAAATTATTTTTTTACAAAAGTGATTTATTCTGAAAAAAATATTTTCTCACTCTACTCTTAGGGAAATGATTTCTCCAATTCTAATAAATTAACTAGGAAATATTTTATCGGGGCATTCATTTCCAAGAAAAAATGAATTATTGAGATCATATTAAACAAACTCTCATTATTTTAAAAACTACATGATCAATTTGAATCATGGAATTGTATGTTTTTACGAATTTGGTTGTTTGGCGATGTGACCGATTAAACCATCGAGTTCTATATGAATGGAATTAAAATATTAGAATAAAGTATTCTGATATGATATTGGAAGACAACATTGTTGTCAATGATAATATTTTAATAATCAAATACTAATAGTTTAAATTTGACATTATCTATTGTTTTTAATGAAAAACCAAAAACTTAATCTCAAATAATGGAATTTTGTTTGTTACATAGATAAATTATGTGCATATAATCTATAATTCCTTAATAAATATAAATCTTCCAACCAAAATCCTATAATTTCATTCTTAAAATATTTACAATATTCAAACTAAGAACTTTGAAAAAAGATATATATATATATATATCTCAAGTCTTCCAACTCTCCATCATCTTTTTGTCTTACTCTCCAAAAAAATTTGTTTATTAAACTTTCAAAATACAAACATTTGGAGAAGAGTCCAACTTCCATAAAGGTACTTTTCATCGAAAATTAATTTAGAATCTTTATAGAATGCATTGTTATAAAATATATGATGGTAATGTAATATCCACAATGGGCTCCGTAGGAAGGCTAGGTCAAGCGTCTGAAACCCCACAAAACTATGAATTTCTTGGGGCCACCCTCCAAGGTTTGGTTGACTCTCGACTCAACCAGTTGTATGTAGAACTTTCCAAGGGGGCGGGACGTGTGATCGTGAGATTAATCTCACCTGAAGGGTGGGGATACTCATAATAAGCAAAACAAATAATAATAATAATAATAATAATAATAATAGATTGGACATACCAAAAGGGTGAGAAATACATTTGCAAACTTCTAAAGAGAGGGAAAAAAATAGATTTAAAGATTTAAATGCATTAAAAAAAATATATTAAAGAGTTTTAGGAAGTGATTAGGAAATTAAATTAAAGAAAGAAAGATGAATTATTTTAAATAATTACTTTGATAATTAATGTAGAAGTTTCTACAAAATAATGTAATTATAAATAATTTTATTAATTTATATAAAGCTTATGCTATAATTTGTAAAATGTTAATTCGAAAAGGGGTTCTAGACGAGTGTATTGAAGTCATTAATGACATGTAGATTGTAGTTGTAACAAGTGCTAGAATTTTATTGATTTTATTCTCTCAATATTATAGTTTCTACCCATTATAATTCTTGTACATATTATGGTAAATGTTTAAATTACAATCGATCATAAGGGAGAGTTTTCACTTTTCAATTACAAAAGATTGGCATTAGAGATCACTATTATTCTTCATCTTTTTGACTAATTTAAATGGATTAAAAACTTACATATCGAGGTGGGGTCGTTATGTTCATGTTGCTTTTTGAAATTATTTATATTGGGGGTAGGTAGAACTAGATGTTGTAAATATAGCGCTATTACAACGTAGGGAACCCACAAGGGAAGGGTTTGAAGATGAGTGGAATTACTATATAATATATACAATGCAATATTAGTTAGGACACGTTGAGGGATAAAGTATTGGTCCAGATCGATGGATATATAATTTATATAATAATAAATAAATAAACATTTGTCCCACAAAGAGGGTTTCATATCAATCGCACACAGATCTCAAGGATAACTTTCAATTTTATTATTATTTTTTCATTTGTTTTCTTTCTAAGAATATTCCTTCAATTTTAGATATTATTTTTTTTTTTTTTTTTTAAATAATACTTCTTTAATTTTATCTTAGGGTTTAGGGTTAAGGCATGCTTTCAAAAAGAGATGTTTTGAGTTCAAGCCCCCTTGTTGGCCACCCACAAATATTTATCTTGGCATACATAATGGGAAAAATGACGAAAATGATTGTGAAAGGGAGAGAGGAGTCTAACTTTGAAGCGAGCAACCCGCATCAAAATTTCGATAGAACCTTCTTCTCAACATAACACGTGGATTTTATTTATTTATTTCACACCCCTACTTTTTTTATCAATATTTGAAATACCTCCTTGAAAAAGCCACGTGTAATCTAAACAAGAGGGTTCTATCAAAATTTTGAAGTGGGTTGCATGTTTCGAAGTTTTTTCCAAGCAAGAGAGGAGGTATTTATAAAGGGTTTATCATTGTGTTACATCGCAACCCTAAAAACTCATTTAATGCATGGTTTGGTAGTTGGGCCTATGGTCCGGTCGTCCTTTCACTAAAATTAATAATAATCATACCCCACCAATCGGAGGTTAACTGAGATGGTAAGAAACGATTGGGTTTGCTCCCCATGTTGCGACTCATAGTCTCTAAATGCCCCTCGACGTAAAGTTTATGTGGCTACTTACCTATCATAACACGTGACAGGGTGGGATGGTATGTGTGGGGGATAATCCCTGGGTTAACGAAAATAATAATACCCCTTCAATGGAAAACCCTAATACACTAAGTAGCACCTTCCATTATTTATGTTAATTCGTGGGCTCAAGTTCAAGGCCCGGCACTTATTTTTTGGGTGGGTTAGGCTAATGGGCCTGCTTGGAATTCCTGGCAAGCGAAGAAGAGAGGCCCAATTGGAGTTTAACAGTTGAGCTACACCATTAAACCCACGAAAGTGGGCCCCCACTGACGATATTTAACATTCAAAATATCTTTTTGATTTCATCCCATAAGTTTAAGGTTGACCTCTTAACAGAGGGTCTTGTTAACGTGTGCCCTTAGGACACACCTTAACGTGCATTAAATGCACATTGAAAAGAAGTAGTTGAGAGTATTTTGATAATAAATAATTTTTGTATTTTAAAAGTGTATTTAATGCAGCTTAACGTGTGTCCTTAAGGAACACGTTAACAAAATCTTTTAAAAGACACTATTCCCATTTTACCCCAAATCTTCAAGGATGAGGATCAATTACTAAAATATCCCTGATTTGAAAAGTTTTCACTTTAATCTCCACCTTCCATTAAAGATGCAATCTGACAAGATAAGCAAATCAACGGTCATTTTCAATATAAGTAGGAAAACAAGATGAATATTTGATTTGTAGAGCGAAAACGATGAAAACTTCTTTTGTTAGAGCTACAGAGAAAAAAATGTGTTTGTTTGTTAAGGAAAGATAAGGGTTAAGGGGCTTTCAAGAACTAAATTTAACACCGGCCAACATAAACGATATCTAAAGGTTAAGGCCCTTTTGTACAAATAATAGAAAGTTTGGTTGGACATACTTTATTACCATAAATGGGAAAAAGTGGTGGTTGAAGGTAAGAGCATTTTAAGTCATTTTCTGAAGTCTTTCACGTTAGACTGAGCTCAAGGGGTGTGTCATCATTTTGAAAATATGGAGTGTATCAAATATACACCAAAACCTAAAGGGGTATATATAAATCAACTGTTTTTTTTCCTCCTATCCCCGTACATTCCTTTAAAGTTGCTTTTATTAAACTTTTCAAGAAGTATATGCTCTTTAGGATTCGGTTCGCTTTAGCCTTCTATCACGCACGTGTGAGATTGGTTTCTTCATTAACCAAAAGAACTATTATTGGCACCCCAACTTTTACTTATTTCATCCCTAATTCTTAAATTATTTATCACACCCTAATTAAAAATTAAAACACTCTTCAAATATTATAAGGAAACAAGAGCATTTATCACACCCCCACGCTTACTTATTTCAACTATTCACTTATTTTCTTTATTTTTAATTGGGTGTAATAAATAAAAGTTAGGATGCCAATAACAACTCTCATAATGAGTGAGTATTAACCTGAGTTATTTGTGATTTCAGGACTGGTTATAAGTCGGATAATATCCACTTACTTGACTCATCCAACCTAAGTTATTTGAATTCAAACACATATTTTTTAGCGAAATATCATCGAGATCCTAAATTTTACTTATTACATCCTAATTTCTTAGATTATTTATCATACCCCCATTAAAGATTAAAACACACCATTTAGTTTCGTTCAAATTATTATCTTAACATTACAAAAATTACAACAATAATTCAGAAAATTTTAATAGTTGTTTATAGTTATGATTGGGCTCATATAAAATCATAACCAAAAATCTAGTAAAGAAATGAAAAGAGTTTCTATTAGCATTCTAACTTTACTTATTCTCAATTATTTACATATTTCCTTTATTTTTAATTGGAATGTAATAAGTAAGAGTTGAGGTGCCAACAACAGCTTTTTTTTCTTAAAACTTGATTAAGAAAATTTTGTTTAGGGTGGGATGTGAATATGTCATATCCGACCCAAATATCCATTTATTCAAATTTAATGGTAAATTCACAATGAGAAAACATATATAAACCAAAATTAGAGTTCTTTACATCATCTTCACTATCTTATACGAATTTTCGCCAAAAATTTGGGTACAAAAATCTCGATAAATAATCAAATACAGATATCTTTGACAAACTCTAATACAGATATTCTAAGGGTCATGATTTTCTCACTCGAAAATTTTCTCTTGGTGTGTACACAACTGACGTCACAAGGGCATAATACCATAGATCTTTGTCTTCGGGATACACACACAAAAAAAAGATCAATGGGTGCTCTTGCCATGTCAACCAAGTATAGACTGAGTGAAAATTTTCCAATCAAAAAATCATTAGCGGCATTCTAATATGAGTTGTGATGGGGGTGACATTGGGATTTATTGTGATTCTCACATTTCTAATGTGGGGTGCGCACATAACTGTGGATGTGATTCCTTGAGACACGAGTAAAAAAAATCTCCAGTTACATGTGGACCTTCACGTCAAAAATGTGAGAATCGCAGTAAATCCAATGTCACTCCAGCATCAATGTTCTAATAAATAATCAAATATTAATAAGGATCTATGCTTCACCCGATTCGTTACTTTGTGGATCATAATCTATATGATTTATAAACTTTGTGTTTGATGAAGAATCCACTTTTTGTGCATTTGTTCCTTGATGTGAATCAGGACCCACAAAGTTATTTTGATCAATTGATCTTAACTGTTTGATTGATTAACATCGAATAGGAAGCTCAAGTAAGTTATCGAAATAAAATTGGAGACGAAGAACAAAAAGGTACCGCCAACCAGCTCACCACTGCTACTGTACTGGTTGGTGGTGGTAGGTGCCGAAGTACTTCAAGTGTTCTTTTGAGTCACTGAGGGAGTGTTTGGATTGAGAGAAGTGGAGAGAAGAGAAACTCACTAAGAGAAGGGAAGAGAAGAGAAGGGAAATTTAATTTCTCTCTATCATGTTTGGATTGACAAGAGAGAACTTAGGACAATTTTGGATTTTAAAGTATTTTAAAAGAGATTTAAGGGTAAAGTTGGTATTATAAAATATTTTAAAAGGGTTTCTCTCCGTGTGCACAAGTTTTAATAATTGGGTAATGGTGTGTAACATGTAAACAGGCTTTGCTGGGATCAGAATGGGCTTTTCCCTAATACTCTTAATATGATAACCGGCCGATTTACCTGGAAAGGCCCAAAATCTGATTGATTTTAGTTTTCTTTAGCAATACTACCCAAAACTGGTTGGGCAGGATTAGGCTTCGGGCTGGCCCAGCCTATTATACACCTATTAGGATCGATGCCTCCCCTATCGATCCGTACATAACTCCATGTGTCACTGAAATGCCCATATAAATGGAAACAGTTTCAGCTTTAAATCATAATTTTTAAAAATAAAGTTAATAAAAAGGTTAATGGGTTGGTATAATAATTATTATATTATTTTTATATAAATTTTTTCAATCATAAAATATCACGGTTTTTCAAGGGTTTATAGGAAAATTAAATACAAATAATATTTAAATAAAATAACTGCTTTACATATCTTTGTTAAGATTTTGGTAAGAGATCTCTAAAAATGCTATTTTAGTTACCAACAAACTTACGAATTGAAAATTAAAACATTTTGAAAAACTCGAATAAAAATATTACTAGTTTGGGAAAAAAAACGTGAAGAAAACATAATAATAAGATAGATATGGTTGGTTGCAGTACAGTAACTTAATGGGTATTATAAAACTATACAAACTAAGGGCTTGTGCCATTGAATATGGGCTTTTCCTTGTTGTGATGTAAGAACTTGGTTTTATACTTCCATGACATAATTTACAATTGTCAAAATGCGAAAAATGCAACTTCAACAGTCGTGGGGGCTTCCGAAGGGGTGAACCTAACCACCTTAGCACGACAAACTCATTTCAAAGACATGGTTGTTTTTATGACCCCATCACTTGGCATGCAAGGTGTCTATATCTACGACAAGAAAGATTCCATGCTTGGCTAGGCTTCACATTTGATGAATGGGTTGGTGGTCTTATAGACATGTTTAACTATCGGTGCAACCCAAGTTAGAACCAATTCATGTTTAGGGACAAACTCGGTGCTCGGGGCTAGACCTCTTGAGCAATCCAATCCAATAACTTATATTATAATTTTACTTATAATGCACATAAGAATAGGTCCAAATACTTGAGGGTTGAATCGGGTTTGGGCTCTTATTTTTAGGCCCAATAGGCATCTATTTGTTTAGCCCAGCCCATTGACAACCCTAATCATACACATCTACAATCCACTTGGCAAAATATTTGACCTTTCTTTCTAAATGTCAACTTTATCCATCTACATCCTTCGTACATTTCCACCCACTCGTCCCATTCCACCACCAATCACTTGGTGGGGTGGTGGAAAAAAATAAAGAGTCGCGCTCGCACATCTTAACGTGAAAGTGGATAGGAACCATATATGCTTTTCTCACTCGTATCTCGATGACATGCATCTATGATTCTCATATATTTTCACGTCAAGATGTGTGCTGTAAGGTACAATCTCAAGGTCACTTCAGCATTATTCAAAAATAAATTTGTTAACTACTCATTTGATTTCGTATTTTTATCGAGTTTGTGGGGTTGCATGTAAATTAAATATTTTAAATGTTTTTTTCTTTCTTTCTTTCTAAGAGAGATCCAATTGTGAAGGTAATAGATTTTGACAGCAGAGATCAACATCTAACAAATAAGAATGTTTTGAAATTTCAAGATAGAAAAAAAGAAATATTAAAAATGGAGGAAAAGTCATCACTAGAGGTGTGACATTAGGTTAAATCTCAACATCATAAATCTTTAAGATAGAATTCTTCAAAAGTGGCAGGCCCATCCTACTTCAAACCCTAGACCATATGCAATAATTTGACATTTTATGGAAGAATAATGATTTTCTGACACCCTATGCCCATCACAGAATCGTAAATCATTTGTCTCAGGATGCGTAGAACTGTAAATCTTTTCTTGTGTATCCCAAAGCAAATGATCTACAGTTTTGTGATGAGGGTGTAGGGGGGCATATGTTAGAGGGGGGCATCAGATTATCACGACTCTTGATTGAAATGTGCTTTTTGTAATTTATGGGGGTGTGTTTGGGTTCAAGGTTTCACATCCTTGTTCATGATCAGTTTAACGTCCTTGATAATATCGTAATTTTGGCTTGTTTAATAAATTGTGACCAGTATATTTTATAATGGAAGCCAAAATGACTTGTAAAGTGGGAGCCCATTAATTTGATTTTTTGATAAACATCACTTGTCTTGTCACACTAGAGATTTAACATCATTAGGACTTTGGACCACATTGCATATATTAGTAGATTAGTGTATATTGAGTTTATTATTTGCATAGGTGGACTCCTTTGAATTTTAATGGACATTTGAGAAGCACTTCCAATTTTTGTGGGAAACTGAAAAGGTTAAAGAAGTTAAAAATATCTCATCCTCATTTTCTGTATTTGCAAGAATTTGATAAAACTTAAAATAATTATTTTTGAAGTAAATACCCTTATTTATTTAATTAATGATTAAACGACTCCAAAATGCTTCCAATATATTAAATAAATGACCAAAAATAATAAATCACAAAAACAATGATTTTACAACCGTTTCTGATTGTTTGATTCTTGGAAGCAGAAACCTACAACCAATCCAAACAGGCCCATAATATCCATTTTTTTTTTATAGATTTAATTGATTGATATGTTTATCCAATGGCTAGGATCATCTGTACCAGTGGGTCTTGTTTATTGTACTAAAAAAAGCATCTTATTATTCACCTCTCACATTTGATGAACACATAGTAACCTCTCATGCAACTCAAATTAAACTTTGGGGGAATTAGAAAGCTAATTCGCCAATCGAAAACACTTAATTTAATTACCAACACTCATACAACTTGATATCGACACGAAGGCGAAAGTAAACTTCTCCTTCAAAGGCATCGGTCATTATGGTCGCAATTCCTCTAGCCATGAAGAAATCACCCGTGCCACCAATCACCGATATGTCTCTACTCTTCACTAGTATGGGATCAGCTCCAATGAAATTTATTGTACCTTGATGTTCGGTACTATTGAGAACAAATGTGAAGCCTAGCCAAGCATAAAATGTGTCTTTCTTGTCATATATATAAATCCCTTGTGCACGACCAACCGGCTTTGAATGAAGATTGTTGTCTAGAGTGATTGGGTCATCGAAAACAACAATGTTTCCGAAATGATTTTGTCCCGCTAAGATGGTTAGATTCGCTCCTTCGGGTGCCGCAACGATGGCTGATGTCGCATTTTTGGCGTTCTTACCATTGTAGATGATGTCATGGAAGTATAAAACTAAGTTCTTACATGGTTGATATTGCTTTGCCTTCTTTGGCATGGCTGAAGACCCAGAGAGGGAGAGGAAGAAGAAGAGGACAAGAAGAAGAGTGGGAGTGAGCTTTCTTTCTCCCATTTTATTTGAAACTTTGCTTAGGGCTTGAGAGAGCTTTCTCACTATCTAACTATTTATAAGGCTTGCTAATAATTGTTGTGAGATAAGTATGGGTGGAATATTAATTATTATCTAGTCTTAAAAGCATATTTCCATTGGTCTTTCTTGACTATTATTTTTCTCCATTTAGGCTTGCTTTCTACCTAACACTTTGCATAATGGATGCATTGAACTTAAAATATTTAAGGGGACAAGTAGTTATCACTAAGATCTTAGACTTTACCTAATAAAAGCTTGAATTTTAACTTTTATGCTTTGTTTGAATTGAGAGAAGAGATGAGAAAATAAATGAGTTTCTCTCTATTTCTCTTGTTTGGATTATTAAGTGGGGAGAGAAAAAAAAATGTGAGTTTTTTTTTTTTTTTTCTCTCCTAAAGTAGAAAGAAGATGAGATAAATGGAGAGAAATCCTTTTAAATATTTTATAATTTCAACTCTGCACTAGATCTCTTTTAAGATATTTTAAAATTTCAAAGTTGTCTAATTTCTTTCCTGTCAATCAAAACATGATGGAGAGAAATTGAGTTTCTTTTCTCTTATCTTAATGGTTTTCTCTTTTCTCAATCAAAATCATGATTTTAAAACATGGTTTCACATCTTGTCTAGTTCATGTCAGATACATTGATTTGTCCGTTTGTCTCATCCATTCTTGATATAAAGACGACTGAGTGATAAGTCTTGACCTCGGACGAGTTTGAAACCATGATCAGAACAAAGGGTTAATACAGAAAAATTATCTAAATTACCCTTCTTTTGCCCTATAATTTCCCTTGACAACATTGAGTTAACGAGGTGTTGCATGTAGTATAATATTAATCAAAAATATCAAATTATCATAATCATCCACATCGTGACCAAGATATTATCCAAAAAATTGCAGTTAGTCCATTGAATTACGTCTAAAGCAATGTATTACGTTAATTTATATGTTCTCATATTCGTTCTCACTATTTCAATCCACACCTTTTGGATCTTACATGTGTTAGTACTAGTCCAATATAGATCCCGAAACATCGATTAGCAAATAGATATTATTTATTTATCAAATATAGGTATATATATATATTATGGGTTTTGTTAATGTCTGCCTTAAGTACACATTAGAGTGCAATAAAAACACTTTGAAAATTTGAATTTAAGGGTAATTTGGTAAAAAAATAAATTTTAAGGGCATTTTCGGTACAAAACATAATTTTCAAAGTATATTATTGCATTTAATGCGTGCCCTAGGGGCAGAAGCTAAAGTTCCATAAATACACTTGGGAAATTATATATTATACCGAAAATGCCCTTAAAAAAATATTTTTTTATCAAAATGCCCTCAAATGCTTATTCCTAAAGTGTATTTATTTCATATAGGTGTAATTCCGTCATAATCTGTTTTCGAGGGTCAGCGTTACATTGTTCTGTTATGGACTCCTTTGAATTTTAATGGACATTTGAGAAGCACTTCCAACTTTTGTGGGAAGCTAAAAAGGTTTAAAGAAAGTAAAAAATGTCCAAGACTGACTTTTTGCATTTGTGAAAATTTAATAAAATTTAAAATAATTATTTTTAAAGTAATACCCTTATTTATTTAATTAATAATAAAAATAACTCCAAAATACTTCTAATATATTAAATAGGGTCCCGTTCAGCAACAAACATTTTGACAAAACATTTTTCAAAACATGGGTTAGAGGTTTTGCAATGGACTAATTTTTGGTGAGGATGATCTCTACGGTGAGGAGATCATCCTCACCAAAAATCAGCCCATTCCAATATTTCTAACCCCAGTTTACAAGTTGAAAAATCGTGGACCGTCAATTTTTTGTAAATCATTTTTGATGGGGTTAGAAGTTTTGGAATGGGCTGATTTTTGGTGATGATGATCTCCTCACCATAGAGATCATCCTCACCAAAAATCAGCCCATTCCAAAACCTCTCACCCATGTTTTGAAAAATGTTTTGCCAAAATGTTTGTTGCTGAACATTTCCCTATTAAATAAATGATCAAAAAGACTAAATCACAAAAATGATGATTTTACAACCGTTTCTAATTGTGAGATTCTTGGAAGTAGAAACCTACAACCAACCCAAACAGGCCCATAACATCCATTCTTTGTTCTTTTTTTTTTATAGATTTAATTGATTGATTGATTGATATGTTTATCCAATGGCTAAGATCATCTGTCTCTATGGGTCTTGTTTATTGTACTTAAAAAAAAGCATCTTATTATTCACCTCTCACATTTGATGAACACATAGTTGAACCTCTCATGCAACTCAAATCAAACTTTGGGGAATTGGAAAGCTAATCCACCAATCGAAAACTAACTTATTCACTAAAACACTTAATTTAATTACCAACACTCATACAACTTGATATCGACACGAAGGCGAAAGTAAACTTCTCCTTCGAAGGCATCGGTCATTATGCTCGCAATTCCTCTAGCCATGAAGAAATCACCCGTGCCACCAATCACCGATATGTCTCTACTCTTCACTAGTATGGGATCAGCTCCAATGAAATTTATTGTACCTTGATGTTCGGTACTATTGAGAACAAATGTGAAGCCTAGCCAAGCATAAAATGTGTCTTTCTTGTCATATATATAAATCCCTTGTGCACGACCAACCGGCTTTGAATGAAGATTGTTGTCTAGAGTGATTGGGTCATCGAAAACAACGATGTTTCCAAAATGATTTTGTCCCGTTAAGATGGTTAAATTCGCTCCTTCGGGTGCCGCAACGATGGCTGATGTTGCGTTTCCAGCATTTTTGCCATTGTAGATGATGTCATGGAAGTATAAAACTAAGTTCTTACATGGTTGATATTGCTTGGCCTTCTTTGGCATGGCTGAAGACCCAGAGAGGGAGAGGAAGAGGACAAGAAGAATAATGGGAGTGAACTTTCTTTCTCCCATTTTCTTTGAAAATGAGAAGGAATACCTTATGAAACTTTGCTTAGGTTTGAGAGAGCTTTCTCACTATCTAACTATTTATAAGGATTGCTAATTATTGTTGTGAGATAAATATTGATTATTATCCAGTCTTAAAAGCATATTTCCATCGGTCTTCCTTGACTATTATTTTTCTCCATTTAGACTAGTTTTCTACCTAATACTTTGCATGATGGATGCATAAAATTTAAAATATTTAAGGGAACAAGAAGTTATCACTAAGATCTTAGACTTTACCTAATAAAAGTTTGAATTTTAACTTTTACGCTTTGTTTAAATTGAGAGAAGAGAAGAGAAAATAAATGAGTTTCTCTCAATTTCTCTTGTTTGGATTATTAAGTGGGAGAAAAAAGAAAACAATTGGAGAGAAGAAAGGAAAGAAAAAAAATATGAATTTTCTTTCTTTCCTAAAGTGAAGAGAAGAAGAGATAAATGGAGATAAATTCTTTTAAATATTTTATAATTTCTACTCTACACTAAATCTCTTTTAAGATATTTTAAAATTTCAAAGTTGTCTCATTTCTCTCTTGTTAATCGAAACATGATGGAGAGAAATTGAGTTTCTTTTATCTTCTCTTAATGGTTTTCTCTTCTCTCAATCAAAATTATAGTGTTAAAATACAGTTTCATGTCTTGTCTAGTTCATGCCAGATACCGAGTTGTCTCAAATGAATTTTCCGATACGTTTGAGATATCCCATTCAACAATGAGAAAAATGAATGCGGGATTTTAAATCTCGTCTAATATATTGACTTGTCTGTCCGTCTCATCTATGCCTGATACTGAGACGACCTGAGCGATAAGTCTCGATCTTAGACGAGTTTTAAAACCATGATTAGAACAAAAGGTTAATACAGAAAAATTATCTAAATTACTCTTCTTCTGCCCTATAATTTCTCTCGACAACATAGAGTTAACGATGTGTTGCATTGAGTATAATATTAATCAAAAATATCAAATTATCATAATCATCCACATTACGACCAAGATATTACCCAAGAAATTGCAGTTAGTTCATTGATTACGTCTAAAGCAATGTATTACGTTAATTTATATGTTCTCATATTCGTTCTCACTATTTCAATCCACACCTTTTCAATCTTATATGTGTTAGTACTAGCCCAATATAGATCCCGAAACATTGATTAGCAAATAGATATTATTAATTTCTCAAATATATATATCATGGGTTTTGTTAACTTGTGCCTAAGGCACATGTTAGAATGCAATAAATACACTTTGAAAATTGATATCCGAGGGTAATTTGATAAAAATAAAATAAAATTTAAGGGAATTTTCAATACAAAATCCAATTTCCAAAGTGTATTATTGCATTTAACGAATGCTCGACACAAACTAAGGTTCCATAAATACACTTGAAAAATTGTGTTTTGTACCAAAAATACCTTTAATAATTTTTTTTATATAACAAAATACCCTTAAATATTTATTCCTAAAGTGTATTTATTACATATTTTTGTCGAGTCACAAAATTTTATAGGTGTAATTCCATCATGCTCTGTTTTCGAGGGTCAGGACTCATTACATTGTTTTGTTGCTGGGATGGTCGGAGTTCGCTGAGCCTAATTTGCGAGTTGACTCGTGTGCTTGTTGGTCAGAACTCATTATTTTTCAAGAATCATGACTACTGACAACGACTGATCGACTATTTCATGGCTGGTAAAGCAAAACGTGTAAATTAAACTTTCACATACTTTCAAGATAAGAGTCAACAAAGTAAACTGTGGCTCTTAAGAGTGATGAGACGATACATGGAAAGATCCTTTTTCACATCTTTGAAAATGGATAGCTGCTATTGCCACACCACCTTTTTTTTTGCTAACGCCACACCAGTTCTGTGTAATTTTTAACGATTTACTTAGGAATTAGCGTGGCATTAGTAAAAGTTAGTGTGGCAATAGCAATTCCCTAAAAGTAATATATGAAGAGAATCCCAAACTGATCAGAGTTAGGTAGCAGTTGGTGTAAAATTGTTTAATTAAGCGTGATTTAGACATACCCCTCCAAGTTTTGATTAATATTTGAAATATCTAATGCTCTCAAATTGACGGTATACCCCCTTGGCCACTTTCTATTTTAGAATACTAATAAAAAATTACCTAAATGTCCTTGACCTCAATCTCTAACAAAAAAACTTTTGATTTATCTCCCAAAATATGATAGTTGAAAATGATGTTTTGATCAACTTAAAACTATAATTTTCAAAGCAATATATATCTGCATATGACCTAGATAAGATTTATGTCAAGAGATATTAAACCATATTCAATACATGAAGATTTACTATAAATTGTATTTAACCATTTCAACCTCATTTATCATATCTTTTCTAAAATCCTTGATTTTTCTATTCAAAAATCATATCTTGTTCTTGAGATTTGAAGGTTGAAGGATATAAAATCTAAGAGTCGTGATTTTCTAACGCTCCCTCTGACATACATACCCTGACGTGGTATGGGCTAGAACCATAGATATTTTTCTGCAAGATACATAATTGCACATAAAATGCTACGTCAGGGGCATATGTCGAGGGGGAGGGGTTCTGAAAGTCATTATAATCTTCGCGGGGGGGGGGGGGGGGTCTGAAAGTCATTATAATCTTCAAGTTTGAACATAAAGTATAATGTTAGAGGTTGAAAAATGATGAGAAAAAATAACAATTTTTAATTAAAAGTTGAAGACAAGGGTATTTAGGTTATTTTATTTTAGTCCCCTCAATAATGTTGTAGACTTGTAGTCAAGACGCATTGATAAATGTGAAACACTGAGGACGTATTTGAAATATTCACCAAAATATGAAGAGGTATATCTAATTCACCTTAAATATTAATTAATCTTAAAATATTACCAACTTTAAAAAAAAAAAAAAAATTATTATTATAATAACTAATTTTAAATATTTAATACTATTTTTTCCTGAATTTTGGTGAGATATTGGTGAGGGTTGGTGATGATTAGAAATGTGGTGGTGGTCCCCGCACTCCACAGAAGACTGAAGATTTGCCTTTTTTGCGCTTCGGTAGGCAAGCTAAGCTTAACCAAAGTGTATCCCAGTAGCGAATCTTAAAGGACTTTCAGTCCACTCCGTAACTCGCACTCCACCAACTGATTCCACATCGGATCCTTCTCGTGCCTACACGTCATCATGTTACGACAGTGTTACCAACTGTCCGTATAAGTCCACTTTGATTGCTGGATTTAGTCATGAGATGACGAGATAGTCCAGATTCCTGATATTGATTTGTAATCTAGATTCGTTTGTTGTCAATCTCGAAAACCATCCAACGGATGCACCCGAACTGACAGCAACACCTTTCAATTGCGTTGAACAATCCCAAGTCCGCTTCGTTGATCAATGAATGATACGTGGGTCACTTCTTTGCCTAGTTTGGCATGGTGGTTGGGAGTTTTAATTACGAAGAAATCAAGAATTATTTGTCACAAATATCTGTTTCCCGTGTTGGTTATACAATGTTTTGACATGTGGCAATCTTAAACACTAAAAATCAGATTGATCATAGATAAATATGGATTTGTATATCCAATTTCATAGGAATCAATGCAAAATCCCAAATTGCTCAAGTGGGTTGTTCGTCCTAATTGTCGAAAACTCTTTTTGAATTTGATCTTTTTTGTTTAACTAACGACAATTTAACGCTCTTTTTTCATATGCCACCCAAACAATTCTTGACCTGACGATCAAAAAATCATAAATCTTTTTCTTGTATATCTCGAAGCAAAGGATTTACGATTCTGTGATTGAAGGCAAACATGGGACATCTGGAAAAGAGTGTCGGATTATCACAACTTTTTTTTGTTTAACTTCTCCATGTCAAAAGGATTTTGTTGGAAATTACCGAGAAAGGGAGGGTGGTGCTCAAATAAAAGAGACAAACGGAAATTTTACATAAACCAGAGAGAAAGGAGAAGAGAAGAGAATGATCTCAAGTAGATCCACGATTGATCTACTTGGTAACCATCCATGAGTCTTGTGTTCATCATCTATTTATTATTTTATTATTTAAAATTTAAATCTTTTATTTTTCCCATTCATCTTTATTTCATTATGATTCCCGATTGCATCAACACGAGGGACGTGTATTTGTGAGCAACACACCTCAAATATTCTCTTTCATCTTTTATTATCAAACAGCTTTACTTTCCAAGTTCATAATTATTTCTTATTTTGGAAAAAATAAAGTATTTCCTTCCTAACAAGTTATAGAAGAGGGGCCAAAGCCGTACCCCCACTAAACCATGAGTGTTTAAAATTTTCAAAGAAAAAATAATATGTGGACCTCACTTCCATTTGCATACATGGGGGACTCATATGAGGTCATGGCGTGCAATACTTTTAAGGCAAGTTGTGTAACAATTAAGAGTGCCTAATTGAGTTTTTTAAAAAAAACATCTTTTTGATCGATGTTTTCATGTTGGTTTATTTCCATATAAATTGTTCAATAAAGCATCCAACGTCAATATCATCATGCCGCCTGTATTTAGAAACTTAAAAATCTAAGAAGTTCGATTTTTTTTTTCTTCGTATTTGTATTTTTTATTTTATTTTATAACGGGAGTGTTCGGAGCCAAGGCATATGGGGAATCCTCTCCCCAGACATGTACAACACCCGTACACCACACACACCAAGTAAGTGAGGGAGTGCCCTCACGAGTGGCTCCGAGAAAATATTGCTCGTACTGTGTATCAAACACATAGCCTGTGGACTCTCACTGTTTATTGGATTTGAAATTGTCATTGAGCTACCCCATCAAGTTTGTATTTGTATTTCTTGTGATAGATGACTTGAGGTCTCACATCTTACTATTTGTGTAAGTGTCACCTTGAAATTGATGTTAGACGTAATGACATGACCTGCCCAATTTGGATTTGAGGTAGATAACCTATAAATAATCGAAGGATATGACTTAAACATTATTATAATTTAAACATCAGAGACTCTTTGACAGATACTACATTTGTATGTGACAATAAAGACAACATGAATATCAAGTTTGGTAGTAGAGAATTGGTGATCTCGAGGTGTTTTGTGATTGATGGGAAAAAATCACTCAACATTTCTCATCTTGCCATTGCCAACCACCTTAAATCTTGTAGTATTTTGTGTTTTATGATATTAAAACACTATTATGTTATGAATGATCACCATAAGTGACATTATTATATGGTGTGAGACGCACCATTACAACGAAGTCACTTTGATGCCTAATGGTGTGGTAATATCACAAACCTAAAACTTTGAGAAACATTTTCTCTGAAAATCAATTTTGTCAAGAAACGTTTTCTAAAGAAATAGCTTTTTTTTATTATTATTATCTTTTTTCCGTAGAATGTTTTCCCGTACATGATGACATTTTACACTTCTGTGATCATGGAGATCAAGATTTTAAACAATCATCCTCAACATCAATCACCAATAAAATGTTCAAACAAATCAAGATTTGATCGGGTCAGGAATAAAAAGGTAAACTTAGACCTATTTCAATTGGGTTGGGTATTAATATATATTTGGGTCCATAATGCATCCCATTTTACAGGGCCATGGAATTTAACTTTTCGAAATTAAATTCCACGTTGATAGGTTGATCGTGACCATTGATTCATGTCCTCTTTTATTGTTTTAATCACCATTATTTTCCACAGTTTCTGGTAAGATATTGTATTTCTAGATCACCCAATCAGATTGTTTTGATCAGGCTAAAACAGAATCTCTTGATTAGACTCATTTAATTTATTGGTAGGTTTTGCTGCGTCAGATAGATGCTCTATTAGGTTGTAAATTCAACTCCAGCTTACCTGCCCAAAGAAAACTAAGAAAAATACAAAACTTGCATTGTCGGCTTAGCAATTAATGTCATCATACGCATTCAACTAATAACATGTGCCTAATATTGTTCTTTCAATTGGTCAACTCCATAAATATTTTCATAATTATGTTTAAAGATCATAATTGTTTTTTTTACTTTTATGCTCTATTAAATTCTTATTCTATATTATTTTTTTCATTAGTGATCCAACGAAACATTGATTTGGTTTAGTCAATAATTTAGATTATTTATATGCAACACTTGTGTCCCACTTTTTTTTTGTTTTTTTCTTCTCGTGGGATGAATGTCACCCGAACCCCTCAGAAAGGCCTACGTGCAACTAGTTGAGTCGAGGGTCAACTGAATCCTAGAGGGTGTCCCCAAAGACTTTATTCTTTCATGGGGTCTCGAACAAGTGTTCGACCCTTCTTGAGGAACTTATCAAGGCTTTGGCTTGCCACTAGGCCAATCTCGAGGTTAGAAAATACTTTACTGCATGCGTTGGACAATGGGTCCAACATTGAGTTGACCTTACAATGCATAGAGAAACATTGATTTTCTAACTTGTATCCTAAGAAAATAAATCTATGGTTGTCTACGCCCTGGCAAGTCAACTCAAGTTTGGACCTAATGTCCAATGCAGATAGTCTGACACGGCTCCTTAGAGTTGTACTTATGTCCCACTTGATATCTAATATCAACCTAAAATCCTATTTGTCCAAGCATTGAGTCTGGCCTATTAATAATGTCACACTATTACAATAACAAATATTAAGGCAATGTTTGGATTGAGAGAAGAGAAGAGAAGGGAAGAGAAACTCAATTTTTGTCCACCATATTTGGATTGACAGGAGAGAACTTGGGACAACTTTAGAATTTTAAATTTTTAAAAAAAAAAATCTGGAAAAGAGTTGGAAATATATAATATTTTAAAAGGATTTCTCTCCATTTCTCTACTCTCCCCACTTAACAATCCAAACAAGAGAAACTCGTATATTTTCTCTTCTCTGCTCTCCATTTCTCTAAATCCAAATACAACCTAAGGTTGTAATCAAGGGCAGATTTACACTGGGGGCACTTGCCCTGCCCCCACAAGAATTTTCAAAGTCTTTGGGTTAGTGAGCTATTGCGACAGATTTAAATGGTCGGATAAAAAAATCTATCACTATTGCGCCAAGAATTTTTTTTTTCCATTGCCCCCACAATTAATATTTTTTTCACTCTTAATTATTTAAAAAAATATATATATATATACTCTTAGTTGCTCCCTTATGGGCAAAATCCTGGCTCTGCCCCTGGTTGTAATTTGGGTGCATTGGTGGGTAGACCTAGGCTCAACTCAAGTGCCCAAACCCTCAATTCAAGCATTGATTCTGACCTTATTAATTCAATCTAAATATGAACTTGAACTTCTAAATTCAAGTTGATCTTGAGTTAGCCTGAGTTAGGTAGTTTTGGGCGGGGCTGGACTCGTTGAATAAGCCTAATTTTGTTTTTATTAACAAAGAAAATTTATATCTTAAAGAAGAAATAAAGTTAATATACTAAAAATTTTATATCTTAAAGAAGAAATAATTAAAAACATTTTTAAAACAAAGAAGACTATATCAATATAATTAATAAAAAGATACTTATACATATATTTTCACATAACCTCGAATTCAGGTTGAGTTGGGTTGCTCAAACCTTAAACCCGAGCTAAACTCGAATTAAGGTCGGTTTGAGTAATTCTAACCCAACCTCAACTCATGTTCTACATAGCTCGGCCCACGCTCGCCCATCAATTGGGCTAGCCTTAAGACTCGTTTGGGCCACTAATTTTTGAGTTCTGATGGGTATACTTCTTGGGCTTGGTTTTCATAAATACCACATTTTTCCTTTTCTTTGAAAGCGATAATAATGGTTATTAATGGGCCGGGCCATCCTTAGCAGATTTCTAGATTGATCATCCAGGATTTATAATTTTTATTGGATTTATTAGAAATCATGTTTTCTTTGTTCCAACGTCGAAGGCACCTAAGAAATATCCGCCTTAGTTATGGATTGTCCCTATATGATATTTTAATGGTGAAAGTGAAATATCCTGATTAAATCATGGACCAAGCAATTAGACACTATGGTAGCAAACATGGATTAAAGACAACTTTATCCTCATATAATATTGAGATGGAAGCATTATGTAGTAAACCACCGTGGACGACATTGGAATTAAAGTACTTATTAATGAAATTTTATCACTAATCACCTAACATTAGAGATACATAATGAACCACACGCCACACCCATTGTGTTGTCCCATTAATACCATTTTTAAGTTCTAGACAAAAGAGTGGTCATCATTTTGAGGTCACCTTTCTATATAAAGGATGCTCCCTTAGGCTAAGAAACTCATCAGTTGGCTTTAATTCTACATTCAAAGACAAACTTGGCCCAACATGGCATGCCCAACACCATCATCTTGGCTCATATTCTCGTTGATGCTCGTATTTATCGTAGGAACACAAGGAGGAGGAATAGCTATCTATTGGGGTCAGAACGGCAACGAGGGGACCTTGGCGGAGACTTGTGGCACGGGAAACTATGAATTTGTAAACCTAGCTTTCCTCGCCACATTTGGTAGTGGCCGAACGCCTATGATCAACTTGGCTGGTCATTGTGACCCATATTCTAATGGTTGCACTGGCCTGAGCGATGACATTAGAGCTTGTCAAAGCAATGGCATTAAGGTGATACTATCTATTGGAGGTGGTGCTGGGAGCTATTCCCTTGCTTCGTCTGATGATGCTAGGCAAGTTGCAACTTATTTGTGGAACAACTTCTTAGGTGGTCATTCATCTTCTCGACCACTCGGTGATGCTGTTTTGGATGGAATCGATTTCGACATAGAGGGAGGTACAAGCCAACACTGGGATGACCTAGCAAGGTAATAAATTATCAAAATAGAATGCATCATAATAAGGTGCACATTGAAGATACATAAAATCATTTTTTTCCCAAAGATTGGGATTATTTCCTATTAATTATAGTTTATTTATGTTAACCAACCAACTATTCCAAAAGACCGATCTGTTGGAGAATAGGAGAACTATGAATATAAGAGGGTCATGGGACTTAACAAACCTGAGAGTGGAGGAAAATACACACTCAACACACCCCCTCACCCATAAAGGTGGAAAGAATTGAACCCGTGGTCTATACGAACCTGACTCTAATACAATGTTAACCAATCAACCACTCCAAAAGACCGATCTCTTGGAAAGAGGGAGAACTATGAATATAAGAGGATCACGGGGCTTAACATGGATATGCCACACCTGACACTAGAGGAAAATATACTCTTCACAATTTCTATATAAATTCTAACTCAGTTCATAAATTAAATAATCTAACATCCGAAGAATTATGATCAGGTACCTCTCGGGATATAGCAAGAAAGGTAAGAAGGTGTACTTAACGGCCGCTCCTCAATGCCCATTCCCTGATGCATGGGTTGGGGGTGCATTAAATACGGGTCTTTTCGATAATGTTTGGGTTCAATTCTACAACAATCCTCCGTGCCAGTATACGTCGGGTAGTGTAGGGAATCTTGAAGATGCATGGAAACAATGGACCTCCATTACTGCTACAAACATTTTCCTTGGATTACCAGCAGCTCCCGACGCAGCTGGTAGTGGGTTTATTCCTCCCGAAGATCTCACTTCTGACGTGCTTCCGATCATCAAGGGCTCGAGCAAGTATGGTGGGGTCATGCTATGGTCCAAGTATTATGATGATCAAACTGGATACAGTACCTCGATCAAGAGCGATGTTTGATTGGCTTTGTGTACTCAATTGCATGATCTTTATGTAAATAAATATCTTGTCCCCTATAATTTTCGATCTCATCCATATGTAACTTTGCTTTAATATTTCCTTGAATAAAGTAAATATTACATCTTAATATCTCACATGTTGGGTATATTTGATAACAATTTTCAAGTTATTCCAAGTTTCCAACCACCAAAACGTCTAACCACAAAATACAAATCCAACATCTCCTTTGGAATTATTTAACCAACATTTCCAGTCAATCATGATTTTAAAACATGGCCAATCCTGATTTGATTTGGAACCCCTTTTGACACCCCCCCCCCCCTTCTCTCTCTCTCTCTCTCTCTCTCCCTCCCAACGCCTCACAAAAAAAAAGACAAAATCCTTTGTATATTTGGTTTTTTTATTTATTAAAAATTTAAATAAACATTTATTGTTTGATATAGAAATGACATTGTCAATTATTTTTGAAATCTAAATCAATTTAAGCCAATTAATGTGAAATCAGTTTGCCTAGGTTTGAGAGGGATTGAGTCAGCCAATATAAATGAGAATCATTGAAGAATTGGGATCGGCATCTACCAATCCCTAAACCCTTTTAGATGAATATGATCTTATGACAATAAGATGGATTCCTAGCATTCCAGTATGAGCACTAATTCCTCCCGCCACACGCGAGAGCTCACCCTCACTTACTTGGTGCGTGTAATGTGCGCACATTACACGTGTCTGAGGACTAGTCCTTGGACAAGACCATGGTCTACGGACTGGGCATCTATCAATCCCTAAACCCTTTTAGATGAATATGATCTTATATGATAATAAGATGGATTCCTAGCATCCCAGTATGAGCATTAATTCCCCCTGCCACGTGCAAGAGAGCACCCTCACTTACCTGGTGTGTGTAATGTGCGTACATTGCACGTGTCCGAGGACTAGTTCTTGGACAAGACCATAGTCTACGGAATGGGCAAAGTCTAGATACAGGCCTAGTCCTTCATCTGTAGGGATACCTAGTTATAAAATAAAAAAATAGATTCTGAGGAACTAAAAAGCGTTAGGTGTAGTGGCCAGAGTCTCTTTCCAAAAAAGGGGGAGGTCTTGAGTTCAAACCCCCTTGTTGACCATCCACAAGTATTTATCGTGACTTACCTAACATGTATGGACTCGAGGGATTTGATCGAGATATGATCCTCTAAGAGGTTAGTTGTCATGCCCACAACACCCCCCCCCCCCCCTAAAAAAAAAAAAAAAATAAAAATAAATAAATAAATATGTCACTACCATAGTCAATGACAAATTGGGTCAAGAATGATAAAATTTGTAGATTTACATATGAATTTATGAATTGGTGTGGCATTAGAAAAATTTGGTGTAAAAATACCATATCTCTAAAATATTTTAAAATTTTATCAAATTCTAAACTTGGACCAAACTAGGGCTTGGACAAGCATATCCGCTAAGAATAAGGACCCGACTTTAGCGGCCCAATGGCAAAAATTAAGCAATATGGACACGTCATCGGAAGCTTCGAGTCTTGCTGTTTCTGACACAGAAAAAAGATATACGTGCCACATGGTGAAATAAAGTTGCTCCACGTGTTTAGAACAATCCAGATCCGGAGATTTGAACCAATAACAGAAACGCGAAAGATCTCGAACATGAAAGAAGGTCCGCGGTCACTTTCTCTCTACTTATATAAAAACCAAAACCAATTTCGTTGATTTTCATCTTCAGAAATCGATAGAAATCTGATAGCTTAAGAGTAAGAAACAAAAGCCAATCTTCGAATTTTGGGATTTGTGGAGAGTTTCGTGCTGATATCTTAGTCATTTGGATTGTGGAATCGTTTGGAAGGATTTTGAAGAATTACAAGTGAAGATTGTAAGTATTTTAGATTTTTGAGTTGTTTGATTTGAAAATTTGAGATATTATTTGCTTTGGATAGATCTTTCGAAATTTCTTTGTTATATTGATACTTGATTTTGGAGGAATCTCGTGAAATCGTAATTCTGTTTCTAACACAAAACAGTGCTTCGGTATTCTTCTTTTAAATTTATGATTTTTCTTAGTGAGAGGACTGATATCTATTGTTGAGTGGTGGAAAGGCTAGATTTTATTTACTCGAAAAAATCTTGTGCAATTTTAGAAAAAAGATGGAAAAAAAAAATTCAATAGAGGCAGAAAAATCAGTTTTTTATGGAGGAGCAATTTTATGCCCATATAGGTAGCTGATCCATAAAACAGCATTGAAGCAAATTAAGGGAATTTTTTAAAACGTTTTGTGAAATTGATTGCTGATTATAAGATGAGTATAGGAAAATAGGTTTTCTAAGCAACATTTTATTAAATTTATAAATGTTATCTTCAGGAGAACATTTCTAAATTATGCAAATCATTTTAATTCTTCGAATTTCTGGTAGAATTGGTAGTGTGGTTGTTTGTTTCTTTGAAAATCGATTTTATTTGATTCAGTATGCGACCAAAAAATCTTGAATGTTCTAAGGAATTATTGAATAATCTTGAATGGTGTGGAAGTATCTAAACGATTTTAAGAGAATTTTAATGAATTAATCATATGGATTAATGCATTATATTATGCACTAGGTTTGTCTTAGGATGATGTTGAAGGGAAAATTCTTTGAATTTTATAGAGAAATATATAATAATCTTGAAAGAAGTGGATCATTTGGATTACGCACCAGGTTTTTGTGGCAGTGTCTCTTAGGGATTCCTTCTAAAGTCTATATAAGAGGTTGAAGTTTTCGTTTTAATCACATTTTTTGCGAGATCACTTATACTCGAAGATGTGAGTTAAGTGTAAGAGTTAAAATCCAAAGCGTGTGAGTTTTCTCTTGAGTGGGGGAAGAATAAATTAGTGAAGGGTTGGTCTTAGCTAATTCGTGAGGATCAGTTCAAGTGTCTCACGTTATCCTTGGCAAGTGATTTGATTCTAGGGTTTTGTTTCAAAATTAACCATGAATCTCATGCTTGAGGTGGATTTGGGCATGAACATCAGGGTTATAGCGCTTGATGAACCAAGGATGTTTTCAATTCAAGTAGGTGTGTTCTAGCTTCTATAGGGGGTTTTAATCAGTGAGAGTGGGTGAGGGAAAGATATAATTGGAAAAGGTGGGCTTCAATTAATTTGTGAGGATTATTTTTAATGCCTTGGGATGGCTTGGTTTTTTACAATCTCACTCTAGGGCTAGAGTTTTTTTCCGAACTGAATATAAATCACACGCTTAAGGAGGATTTGGGCATGGACGTTAAGGTTTTTATGCTCCAAGGTTGATTCCAATTTCAATTAGGTTTGCCTTAGCTTCTATAGGGTCTTTAGTGAGGGACTTACTGTTACAAATTGGTTCGACGAACTAAGGTTCTTTCCAATAACAGCATCAGCTGCTACTGAAGAGCCTAATTAGAAGTAGTGAAGATTTGTGAATTAGATGTAATATCTATTAGGACTGAATGAGGTTTTCTCTGGTATCTAATTAGATGTAATTTTCTTTGCTTTGGTGTTGGTTCTTTTTTTTTTTTTTCGTTTTTCATTTTGTGTCACTTCCCTTTTTCTAGTTTCATTTCTAACTCAACTCAATGGGAAAAAGATGGCTGGTAATTGTCTATTGTGTAGTACAGGTGTAAAAGTGATATATTTTTTTTCGGAATCTCCTATGTTGGTTTTCATAATGTTTGATATCATATTTTATTCTTACTTATGTTTTGGTTCTTTCTTTGCAGTTCTGTTTGTTTTGATTGATCTCTCAAGGCCCTGTGTTCGTGAAGAACTTAGGCTAGTGTGATTTGCTTTATAATAAAGTACCAAAAATGTTACCAGTCTACAGATACATGGACTCATATCCCCAACCTCATCAGAGAAATCACTCTCCTTACCCCCACCATTACTACCCAATGGACCCATTTGAAACCCCTGCAGCCTACGAACCATGGCCGCATGGTGGAAGCTATGGCTATCCAAGTCCAGTGCAGTGTCATGGATGCTTCAACAACCATAGTTGTCCTCCTGGTTATTTTAGTTTCAGGCCTCCACATCCACCAACCCACCACCCACTTTGTTACCATAGCCCTTACCCTCCTTACCATGAAGCCTATCCTGCTTACTCTTTCTCTCCTCCACATTATTCAATGGAGCAGCCTAAGTATGATTACGATAAGAGCATTCATGGAAATCACTGTTGTGGTTGCCTGAACAATTCAAGGAATCACAAGAAAGACAAGGAGTTGAAGATTGAAGAACAGGAGCCAGAAGTTGAGAAGAAGGAAAATGATTCTTCGGTTAACAACTACCCTTATCCAATTATGTGGTTTCCACCTGAGTACACGAAGAACAAAGAGAGTAACAAGCCTTCTGAGTTAGAGCCAAAGGTCTGCAATGGGTGGTCTCCGATTGACACAAAAAATGATAAGGACACTAGCAACACCTCCAAATTGGATTCCAAGGCTTGTGATTCATGGTTTCCACTTGACATGAACAGCATCAGATCTTTGAAGCAAGGTGGAAACGGCGAAGGTGATAAAGCACAGTTCCCATATCCTTTGTTCTGGATTCCTTCTTATGAAATGCAAGGGGAAGCGGAGAAGAAAGATGTCAAGGAAACAAATACAAGTCCAAAAGTTGCAGAAGAGGCACCGGCGAACATAAAGTTCATTCCTTTGAAGCTATTTGGAAATGGTGATCACGAGGACAAATCAGGAGTTGTGGAAGACAGTTCTAGAAGCATGATGCATCCAAAGATGGAGGAACAAGAGGTCAAACCTAAGGATATACATGTGAAGCAAATGGAAGAAACCGAGGCAAAGAAGTCCTCGGAGGATACTGAGAGGAAATTCAAAATCATTCCTGTGAAACAGTTGAAGGAAGAAAACAGAGAGAAGTCGTCATCATCAGATAAAAATGCTGAGAGGCGATCTCCATCTTCACGGAAGACATCCAAATTGCCTCCTGTTTGTCTGAGGGTTGACCCCTTGCCAAGGCCAAAAAGTACTTCGAGATCACCTAGTCCTCCTGGGCTGAAATCGAAGGTGCAACAGAGTTCTGATGGAACTCCGAAAGCCCCTGATCTGCCAGCACAGGAGCCTATTGAAAATAAAAATGGGGAAGTTCCACCAAGAAAGGAGAACAAAGTTGAAGTTGAGGAAACAAGAAAAGATGAAAAAATGAAAGAAGATAAGATAGAGCAAGTTAGTGTCCCTATTGTTTCAAATGAAGAAGTCAAAGCAGAATTGTGTGAGAGGGAGTGCACGACGAAGGAGGATGGAGGAGCAACAGAAGAGAAAACCGAGGAAAAGAGGAAAGGAAAGAAGGATCTTTCAACTACAGAAGCTGCTGTTATTATTCAATCTGCATATCGTGGGTTTGAAGTGAGGAAGTGGGAACCATTGAAGAAACTGAGGCAAATAGCAAGAATCCATAAACAGGTGGATGAGGTTAAAGAACGCATCCATGAGCTTGAGTCCTCTGTTGAGTTACAGAAGGACGAGAAGCAAAAGATATTAATTGGTGAAACCATAATGGGTCTGCTATTACAATTGGACACCATTCAGGTATGCATGCTAGACAAATCTCAAGTCTTTTTCCTGCTTTTCTTCTCGAACATAATGGATTTTATGGTTTTCTTTTCCAAATCCTGGTTTATGAGTGGGTATGTTGCACCACTTAATTGCATTTAAGTCCTTTCTGGTATGTAAATGATACATAAATTAAATGGCTCTGTAAACGATCAACGAAACATATTCGTTACTGTATGAGTTCCTTGATGTCCCCTTCGATTATAATAGAAAAATATTTGTTTACATAAAAGCTGATTTTTATTATGGGTCGTTGTTTGCCAGGGTTTGCACCCAAGTGTAAGAGAGATCAGGAAATCAGTGGCAAGGGAGCTCATGTGTCTACAAGAGAAACTTGACTACTTTACGGGCCCAAACGCAGAAGGGCTGAAACCAACAGAACCAGATGAGGTTGGCGTGGAGGATCTCCATGAGACTGCCAATGGTATTGGATATATGCCAACAGAGCAGCCAAAAGAAGAAAAACATGCCAAGAATTTTGAAGAAAGCTCTAGTGATGGATGTACTCAGATGGCAGAAATACGGAATGATACAAAGGAATCTGAACAGATGCTCAATGATACAAAGGAATCTGATGCCAAGGAACAACTGTTGACTGACAAAGTAGCTGTAGATACTGTGAAGGAATCCATTGAATCATCTATTGTAAGTGAAAAAGAGGCGGTCTCCTCCGAAGCAGATGGCCTCCAGGTAGAGGAACTTTCGGTCGTGGTGGATGAGGAGACTGACTCTAAGATGGAGGAGGAACTTACAGGATCACCCATTGAAGACAGAGTACATCATGAGTTGAAACTAGAGGCCAAATCAATATTGGCTGAGCCTGAGGCAAATAATTTGCTGGCAGAGCCAACTCTAGCCTCAAGTGTGGAGGAGAATGTAGAGCTCAATATAGAGAAAATTGAGGATTCTATTTCACAAGAAAATATTGCTGATTCCAAGCCAGAGAATCTCCTACTTATGATGATGCCACAAGGAGTGGAAGAAAGTGAGGAAAAGAAAAGCCATATGGAGGAACCAATTGAATCTGAAGGTATTGCACTCGAGGCCAAGGAGGATGTAAAGATGACAATTGAGAATAAAGATGATAACATTAGAAGTCCCTCCTTAGCAGTTGAATCTGAAGGTATTACACTCGAGGCCAAGGAGGATGTAAAGATGATAATTGAGAATAAAGATGATAACGTTACAAGTCCCTCCTTAGCAGTGAATGAGAGGATGGCTGGGGAGATTGAAGAAGGCAGCTTCCCACCTATGGCTTTGGAAGCTGTGGACATTTCAGTAGAATTGCCACACAAGGAGGAAGAAGCAGAAGCAGCTAAAGATTCAGAAGCAACTATGGTCTACCTTTCTACACCAAGATTTGTAGAACAGGTGGTGATGGACTCGGCTCCAGGAAGTGAATTATCAGAAGAGATCGGTGACTCATATTCAGTTGCCAAGGAGACTCAAGAAGACAAGAAGCTAGTTGAAGAAAATGAGAAACTAAGGGAGATGTTGGAGAAATTGATCGAAGCAGGTAAACAGCAGTTAACAGTTATATCGGATTTGAGTGGGAGAGTAAAAGATTTGGAGGGGAAGTTGTCAAGGAAGAAGAAACTGAAACCAAGGATGAGACGGCAGAGATCAGCAACAACTGGATCTCTGCAAGTAACTAGTGAACAAGCTGTGATGTGATATGTAAAGGGTCACTGAATGTGTCTGTATTTCTACTGGATTTGATGTGTAATGGTGTCTGAGTTTGCTTGTATCATGTGTAAAATATTATATTTTCGAATAAAATATTCGGACTTGGAACTTCTTTCTTGAAGACGTGATATTATCATATTTCATTCATAATTAGAAGAGCCTTAATATGAGGAAAAATTCTTTGAAAATTTTATTCTACACTCGCTGAGGATATAGATCTTAATGGCCTTTCATGGGAAATGAAGTTTAAATACGAAAACAACAAAATAAAAAGTGCAGAGAAAGCACCCTTCGCAACCAAACATGTTTCTAAAACCCTGCACTGGGTTTAGTCTTACCAGTAAAGACATAACCTTGCAACCAGATTCCCCATAAACTTTGTTCAAGTTGGATTTCAATGAATGATTAGAACGACTTGGGATGAACTCATATCTGAATCAGTTTGACTTAAAAAGTTTGGATTCATTCACATAAACATAATCAATTTTACATCAAATATATACTATAATGTTATTGTTTTAGCATTTTAGGTAAATTTAATCAACAAAACCAGAAATGGGTACGAGCAGAATGGATAACACACACACACACACATAGAAATCAATAGAATTTTTAAGAATGAATTGGTCCTATATGTGCTTAAATATAATGATGGTTTGCACATAAAGTAGACAGTTATAATGGAAAGTTTTGAAGCCAAAAACTGTGGACAAACCCAACAACAATGAACTTTGTTAAAGCTTTGAAATCAACAGAAACAACCTCAATAACCACATACAAGTATCAAAGTACCATAGTTTGGTAACTGGTCTTCCAAACAATGTTGTCTTAACTCTGTCCTCATTCGTTGATCGATACCTATACATGTTCTACGGTCCTTAAGAAAAAATGCACAAGAAAGGGTAAATAAAGATTCATCGTCAGATTATTTATTACACAATCTTTGATCATAAGTAAGGTCCACTTGCCACTTCACATGTAATATCTATACTAGCTGAGATGAAGCTCGATCTTCATTTACCAACCAACCTGCCAAAATAAGAAAAAAAAATGTTTTGTAAAAAAAATATAAGAATAGCTCCAATAGACAATAAGTTTAAGAGAAACTCCATTAATATGGTTTGCATTCATCAAAAGACAATTACAATTTCTAGCAGAAAGAATATGCAAGTGAAAATTCTAAAAACCAATGAGAGTAAGACCCAAAAGAGCGTTGATTAAGATAGTGAAAGTGGATGCGAACACATTTTCAACAAGGAACATGATTCGATTAGTCAACCGCAAATCTTTGAGATAAAGCTTCAATAATGATGATTCTTAAAACCTACTAAGGGAGCATACAAAAAAGTGAGTCAGATTATCAGGACTATTCTTAATTTCCTCCGCCATCTTAAAAGAATTATTTATTTCTCAGTCATGAATTACAAAATATATTATTGTTTACATCATTGGATATATTTCTCTTGAAGTTTATTTTTTGTATTTCTTTTTTATTTTATTTTTAATCTTTCTTCCTATCAAATGCTCTTTAGTTATAAAAAAAATAGTCACTTATTTTTCGTCCGATACATCTCGGTATCATCCACAAACAAGGCGGATAGACAAGTCAAACGTATCGGACGAGATTTAAAACCACAGTTTATTTTTTCTCATTGTTGAACGAGACGACTCAGACGTATTGAAAAACTTGTCCGAGATGAGACTAGAAAACGAGTTTGCCATGACCCTTGGTTTGGTGGAAAATAAATCCTTTTCGTTTGATAACTAAAGGTCCAATCTGTAAACTAAACAAGAAAAAATGGTAACTTTTTGAAGCTCACCACAAACTACAAAAGAAAACAGAACACACTACGAGGCTTAACTAACAAAGAACATCCCATCTAAAAGCATTCTAGTCAAGTCAACAACAAAGTCAAGGCTTAATGTTGAGAATTGTCTCCTGTTTTCAAAGACTCATGGATCTTTGTTTCCTTCCAATTTCCATAATTCATGTGACACAAATTTGAAAACTTTTTCATTGATGTAGTACAAAACAATGAAATTACCCTTCCATCCACAACCCAACCTTAAGAGGCCATTTATCTTCAGCTATGGTACTGTTGCACAACCAAAACTGATGCATTCGTCGAGAAACTTTGTGATGTTAATAAGCTTCCGATTGGTCCCAGTTCTGTCCACTCGCTCCTTCCACCAAAAGCCACTGTCGCCACCACTCCCTCTGAATTTCGGCCCACTACAAACATATTGCAACGTTTGAATTCTTGAAATACATCTATAGTTTCCGATGCATTTCTAACGAACCTATCTTCGTATTTAACCGAGTCATCGTCCAAATTCTTCAACCGGAATTCAGTGAGGAACTTGTCATCAACTGACCCAACTTCATTGGCAGAACCATCATTCAGATCAAGCGTAACGGTATCTTCAGCCGCTGCGGGCTCCATAACAAACCGGACAACCATCAGGTTAATACCCGGGTGCTCAACCATGCGGGCCCCATATGCCAATGCTTCACGATCATCACGGCCGCCAAAGAAGAGTACAGTGATGGAGGAAGAAACAGAACTCGCAGACACATGAGTAGTCCCACCGAACCCACGATCAACTAGAATCCCAACCGAGCACGGAGCGTGCTCGAGTACCTTTTGGTTGACATACATGAAGTCGGTCCTTGTAGTTTCCATCGAACCGTCCAACCTCTGATGCTTATGGAATGGGAGTATCACCATAGCCACTCTCTTACTCTCCGCGCTCGTGCAGATGTCCTCATGAATGTTAGACATTGCAGAGATTGCTGTCATTGGTCGGACTGAGACACTGCTCAGCTGTTGAAAGGCTTGGAAGGCAATAACAACATGGCCTGAATCAGATCGTTGCAGCTTACTCGAAAAGGGTAGACCATTCTTCCTCGCCTTGTGCACCATGCGGATTGTAGATGACCTCTCGGACATCTCCATGAGATGCATCGCATAGACACGTAATCCTTCCCGCCTCTCAGTCCCACGTGAGGCCTCAATGAGATTTATCATTGTTGGGATATTTCTTGAGCTGTGGAAACAGGCCAATATCCTAAGCTGAGTATTTGTGTCTTTCCTCTGTATTGTTCTATGCTTGTAGTCTACTTTCTTCTCCCTTCTGGCTGGCTTGTATATCGCCATGACTAGTGGTGTAGTCATGAAGGTGGTGAAGAGGGCCATCAAAACCATGATGGCAAAGGTTTGATCATTCAACACCTGCAATGACAGAGTAAAGAATAGATTTAGGTCATGGATCAACCAGATTACACATAAATATAGGAGATGATAGTCAATAAGAGTCGCAATCCAGAATGGTGTCCTGTTCCTATAACAACATACAGTGTCTACGTGACACGTTTCAATTGGAGACTTAAACACAATGGGATGCATGCCAAGTAGAAAGAGTCGCAATCCAGAACGGTGTCCCATTCCTATAGCAAAATATGGTGTCAACGTAGCACATTTTTATTAAACAATAAATACATTAGGCTGCGTGCTATATAGAAAAACAGCTTGGTTAGGAACCCAATGTATCTTCAACTACAATCAAAACATGCCACGTAGACACCATTCCTATTCTATAGTAACAGTACACCTTACCTGATCATGATTCAATCAATAATAGTACGCAATCTTCACTCTTGGGTCTATAAAGAGGATGAATCAGGCCATATTTTTTTAAACTAAAAAGAGTATTCAATGGTAGGGACTCATACTAGCTTTTAACTTGGAAAAATGGTGCAAGACTGCCCACTAAGTTCAATGAAAAAAAGGATGTTTCAAATTTTACCTTTCTATCTTTTCCAATGTTAAGGACGATGAGTTCTACCAAGCCTTTACTGTTCATTAGGAAACCTAGCGCCAGAGCTTCACGCCGAGGAATTTTGAAAGCAAGGGAGACGATAACAGTTCCAATGATCTTCCCAAAACAGGCCGTAATTATGACCATGACAAGGAGTCCCCAAGACTGGATACCTTTAATGGTGGCAACATTAGTTTTCAAACCGCTTGAAGCAAAGTATAATGGAAGGAAAAGGCCAGAAACCAAATCCTCCACCTTTTCCACTAGAGCCCCTGCAAAGGGTCCTTCTTTTGGGACGAGAATTCCCACTACAAATGCCCCAAAGAGTGCATGGACTCCGATAGCATCAGTAACAAACCCAGCAGCCATAACAGAGGCTAAAGTTGCACATATATAAAACTCATCCACCGGTTCACCGTCCTGGCAACGCTTGGCCATCCATGAGAAAATTGGACGGAAGATTAATATGGCACCGAAGACGAAACCACAACCACTGAAGAGAACCCATAGAGAGACAAGAGGGGAGTGACCAGTACCAGATAGTGCAATGGCAAGAGCGAGTAGGATCCATGCAGCCACGTCATTCACTGCAGCGGCCGACATTGCCATTCGACCGACATCAGTAGTGAGGAGCTTCAACTCAGCTAGTATACGGGCTAAGACAGGGAATGCAGTTATAGAAAGGGCTACACCCATGAAAACTAGAAATGGAGGTCCATCAACACCTTTGGAGATTGTTTTTCGGAGGATTAATGAATCGCCGATTCCCAATGCAAAGGGTACTGTGATTCCAGCAATGGCAATCCCAAGTGCTCGCTTTCCAGTCCGACGAAGTGATTTTGGATCCAATTCTATGCCGACAAGGAAGAGAAACAAAAGGAGACCAATGTTGGCTAACGTGTCTAGCACTGTGAGGCTCCTTGGAGGAAAAATTGCATTCAGATAGGATTTATTACGACCCAGAGCCGACGGACCAAGCAATATTCCTCCCTGCTCAAATCATCAAATAGAAAACTATCAGTTTAAACTGTCGTATGTAAAAATGCTAGAAATTTACCAAAACAGTATACTGTTCATTTTAATTCCGAAAACGGTAAATTTCCCTTGCCAGAATTAAAATATTTTGGTTAAAGTGAAAAATATTTTCCTATTCAATAAAACAGTAAATACTTTTCCCGTTTTAATTTTTCAATTAAAAATTTTCGCTTTATAAAATAGTGAAATTTTCCCATTTTAACAAAAATGTTTTATTCTGAAATGGTAATTTACTGAAATTAAAATGAATAGTGTACCATTGTGGGAAATTTTCAAATTTCAGGGCCTGTTTTGGTAAAACAGCCTTTTCTTTAACAATTAAAGAAAAAGAATCAGTAAAGATCAAAGCAAAGAGAGCATAAAAAAACTTACGATGATCTCTGCGATAACGCGAGGTTGTCTCATTGGCCTTAGAATAAAAGCAAGAGCGCGCGAGAGGGTGAGCACAAGGCATATCTGCAAGATGGCGAGAGGCAAAGCAAAGTTGAGAGGATTATCTCCTTGGAAGACTCCATTAGATGTTGCCTTCATTGGAGATGGGCATGGATGTACACTAGTGTTTGAGGCCATTTTGAACTAATTCAAACAACTCCTCACCACCCAAAAAAAAAAACCTCTTTTAAACTCTTTTCCTTTAAATAAAGCCCTGCAAAGAATAACATCAGGAATCAATCCCATTTCTTTCTGCTACCCACAAAAAAGAGATTTAAGTTCACAAATGGAAACATTACTTATTACACCCACATTAAAAATAAAGAAAACTAAGTGAATGGTTGAGAATAAGTAAAAGTTGAGGTGCCAATAGAAGCTCTTTCACTTTGTTTTTTTGCTAGATTTCTATTTTTTTGGTTTAAGATTTTATATGAGCCTAATCATAATTGTAAACAACTACTGAAATTGTTTGAAATGAGTGTTATAATGTTTTCTAATTTTGAGATTATAAATTTAAGCCAAACCTTTGTAATGGTTTTGAAGATTTGTTTTATAGATAATGAGAGTTACTATTGCCATGCCAACTTTTGCTAACGCCACACCAACTATGTGCAATTCTTTGACGATCTACATAGGAATGGGGTGTAATAAGTAAAAAATTGGGGTGTCAATAGCAAGTCATTAAATAATTCAAAAAAAATAATGGGGTGTAATAAGAAAAAGTTGGGGTGCCAATAGCAGGATGTAAAAGGAAGACAAAACAGTAGAAGTGCAACTTGGTTCGGATTGAGGTCAAATTGGAACCAAACCGACAAAAGTTAGTTCCACTAAATAAGAACCAGAACAAAACCAAATTCCATTGGAACCAAACCAACCCAAACCAAACTAAAGTCGGTTTGCTTTAGTTCGGTTTTACAGATTGCCAATATTCTATAAATTGTAAGTAATATTTTTTAATGAAAAAACAAGAATATAATAAACATAAAATTTCATACAATAATCACTAATCTATCCATAAAAAACCATTAGTTTATCCAAAAAAAAAAAATAAAATAAATACTAATCTATGTTCTAACTCATAAAATAATTCATAATAATTATTATTTACATATACATTTATTTATTGCATGGGGGTTCGGTTCTCGGTTTTGTTCAGTTCTATATAAACTTGATCCAAGAACCGAACCAAATTGATCGGTTCTCCATTTTCATAAACCAGAACCGAATCACGACTTGTTTCAAACCGAAACAAACCACTATAAAACTATCAGTTTGGTTCGGTACTCGGTTTGAACCGGACCAAGGTACACCCCCTACAAAACAGTAAGAACATATGCTATATGCAGTTGAATTCAAACCACAGATGTCTGTCATCAAAGTGCGGTATTTAACCAATCAGTAAACACCATCAGTACATGTGAATACAGTTTCGTCCAAGTGGGACCCACGCAGCGGTGGTCATGATTCATGAACCTCCAGCAAAGTCCACGCCTGGAAAAATGGACCTCAACGCGGCACGTGTGACACCTAAAAGCGGATATACTAGTCAACTACCGCATGGATTGCGAAGTGAGAAGAGAGAAGATCGTAAGTTAACGACAAATTGACCAAACTAACCTCACTGAACAAAACTTAAGAGCCACTAATATAACCTTTTAAAATATTAACTTCCATAAAAGATTAGGGCAGACAAGGGTAGTATTGGTAGGCTCAAAATTGAAGGACGATAATATCCCTAATCTCATAAACACAGATGACAGGTATTTGTGACTAACATCTCAGACTTTCTCTAAACATTAACATCAAGTTATTCAGTTTAAGAAAATAGCAAAATCGTAAAACCTACGTCAAACTCGCCTCCGATTTAGTCCCAAATTTACCAAAATAATTCGATTGAACTCGACTAACTAGAGACATTTGTGTCATACCGCCTAACACATTCACACACCATTGTGAGTCGACCCGAAAAAAGACAATAACACCCCTTCCTTAACTACAAATTTACGAGTCAACTCTTGATATGAAGGGGGATTGTTGTGGAAACTAGATTCTATGTGATCACCTAAAGAACGATTTAATTTTCTGTGTTTCTAAAGAAACCCATCTCATTGATCTTTCTTCTTCAAACCCTAAAACCATCAAAGATTAATAAGAGATTGAGAAAGAAAGTCTTCTTCAAACCCAAAAACTATCAAAGATTAATAAGAGAGAGAGACGGAGAGAGAGAGAGAGTTTACCTGAATCTTAAAGAGAGAAACTGAAACGAAGCATATAGTCTTCCTGATCTCTGATTCAATCTAAGATAGAACAGATGATAGAGAAATATAAGAGAGAATAAGAGTTTCGTTAAAACTAGTTATATAGCGAAACAAATCTTTTTCCCCAATATTTTAATACTTGGAAATTAAATAAATACACGGACTCGGAGTCGGAGTTCTCACTAGATCATAATAGGAAACCTTGAAAATCTTTTTCGGAAAATACTGGAATGACACAGGGTTTTACTGCGATTCTCACAAGTCTGACGTGGGATGTGCACAAAACCATAGATGTATTTCCTCGCGATACGATTAAAAACCATCAACGGTTACGTATGCATCTCCACGTCAGAATAGTGAGAATCACAGTAAATCCGGTGTCACCACAGCACGTAAAGTCTCTCTTTATTTTAATTTACACGTGTTACCCTTTATTATTTTGGCAATTCTACTACTTCTATGAGTTGACACGTGTGCCTTGACCACTTCCCCCAATTCTCCTTTTTCGAAAGGAAAATCTCCTCGTTTACGTTTAATCCTCCTATTATCAAGATTTTTTTCCTAAAAAATTGTATGATATGTTTAAAACCTCCTTACTTAATATTTTAAATTATAAAATATTCTTATAATATAAACTTACAATCCCAAACCCTTGTTAGCTGATTTCTAACTAAAATAATGAAAATATTGATTACATTAATGATAGATTGAAATTCACTCGCTCGATACATAGATCTTATTCCAAAGATAAAGATTCATGATTATAATGCGTGAGAAAAACATGTCTTATTAAGGCTCGTCCATAGTCAACAAGACCTCGAGATTCGTTACAAATCTCAAGATTTTGTAAAAATTATGTTTTTATTTGTGTAGCATCCTTTATATTGTTAACAAAGTAAAAGAGAAGAGACAATATAATTTGAAGGGTATAATTGATAAATGGAAAATAAGAGAAAAAATAATAAAATTAAAAATGTCTTATTAGTATAATAGGGAATACGACAAAGGCGATTGAAGGGGGTATTCTTGAAAATTGATAGAAAAGACAATAAAATCAGGATTTGAAAAGTGGAGAAAATAAAAAAGGCACTTAAGTAAAAGTCTTCCTTGAGATATTTTTTCTATGAGTATAAAAACAAAAACTAAGAAAAAGCAATTAAAGTTACACTGTTACAGTTTTCTTTAAGATACTTTGTTTATTGGTATAAAAATTGATAGAATGACATTAAAGAAATGAAGTCAAATGAATATTCTAAAAAAGGGATAGAAAAAAAAAAGACAATAATATTAATGAATGGAAAGGTGAAGAAGAAAAAGGCAATTAAAGTAAATGTATTCCTCGAGATGCGCTCTCCAATGGTAGATTAAAATAATCATATTATTTTATTAGAGAAATTTATCGAACATATCTATTTGTTGTAATTTTATTACAAAAACTCTCTTATTTTATCAAGTTTGTTACTTCAACAAATCTTACATTATGAATCACGTTACAATGATTAACTTATCTTACTAAGGGTTTTTGAACCTACATGAATTATCAAATTAGCAATTCAATACCACATCCTTCTATATTTCATAAAAAAACTTAGATTCAAAAGAAAAAAAAAATCATTTTGAGCTTGATTGAAGGTGTTGATAATGGATGACTAACGAACTCCCAAACTTAAAAATAAAATTCAAAGGTGAAAATTAACTCTCTAATTTTTTTTCTAAGTTCTTAGAATTGTGTCCTTTATAATCTTGTGAAGTCAAATCATGTTTTTGGATGCTACAAATTGATGTGGATCGAATCCACTCCAAAGTTTGAATTTTAAGTAACAAATTAACAGCATAAATTTGAATTTTATGATGTGGATCCCCACTCCAAAGTTTGCAAGGTAACAAATTTGATTGAGTGAGGTTTGGTGGGTAACAAACTTCATAAAGTAAGGTTTCTTTGGAATTGTCAGAACTCCAAAGGAGTTTTTGTAATAAATATGCAACAATTAGGTCTGCCAGGTAAATCTCTCATTTTATTATATAAATCCTAAGTTATAAAAAATCTTTATAATATAATATTACAATCCCCACATAAGTTTTTCTTAAATTATAAAAAAAAATATTTAAATTAAAAATATTTCTTATAATCTATATAAGAATCGACTCCAACCAATAACAATTTCGTGAGAGATAAACACTAAGACATGAGAATGAGATTCACAAAATTCCATTTTATTATATTTATTTTTCTACTTTTCAACTTTATTATCTTTCCCTAACTCTCCATTTTTAAATAATACTCCAATAAATGTTCTATCTTTCCTATTTTACCCTTTTTAATTGCAAAGAGGATGAGGATGAGGATGCACCCCACTCAATCTGTAGGTATAAAGATTGAGACAAAAAAATCTACACAACCCCGTTTTATTATCTTTCCTCTTCTCTCCCCCTTCAAATTTATTGTTTTTCACCCTCCTCCCATTTTTTTCAATAGAGTTGTGATCCATGCACACAGTTGGGTACGCGGATGATGTGGCAAAGGCACATAATCATAGATCTTTTTCATCGAGATACACAAGAAAAAGATGTGCGATTTTGTGCCCTTATCACATCAGCTGCATTATAAAACAGTGTGCATTCATTATTATTTTTTTCAATAATACCCCTCTGACTTTTACCATCTTCTATCCTCTTTTACCACTATGGGCAAACTCTACAATAAAAAATAATAAAAATAATAAAACTTATAAATAAAAAACTTTTTAAGTTCATGCTACATAAGTAAAAGGAAATTAAAGAAACAGAATTAGATTAATCTCTAAACAGATGGTTGGGATGCCAGCTATTTAAAAGAAAATTGTATCCCTAGAAATATGGTACTAATCCATACAAATCAAGTACTGATCTCGAGGAAATTTGTAATCTTTTTGTCTCCAATTACGTGTCCCTCTGTACGATAGGAGAAGATCCACTCGGGGTTTTCTAATTTCTGGGTTTCTATAGAAACCCATTTCGTTGATCATTCTTTTTTCAAATCTTAAAACCCATCAAAGATAAATGAGTGAGAGAGAAAGAGAGAGATTACCTGAATCTTATGGAGAGAGAAACTGAAACAAAGCTTTCTTCGCTAACAAAGCCTTTCTGATCTCTGATTCAATCTCATATCGAACAGATCATCAAACAGAGAGAGAGAGTTATATTTCGAACTGCCTCTGTTGGCGCTTTTATATACCCCGAAAGTTCCAGTCCTCTAAAATTACAGAAAACAACAAACTTTCTTTGTTTATTATATACCCTCTTAAATCTCTGAAATACCTCGAATCCTTTGTAGAATGTGTTCGGAATATTTGTACTATGCAGGGGTGTTTTCGTCAAGTAAATTTCTTTTAAGGAAGTTAAACTTGTGTTTCCATTAATGGTAAGTCCTCTTAAATATCCCGAAAGTTCCAATCCTCGAAAATTACAAAAAACAACAAACTTTCATATGTTTATTATATAGCCTCTTTAATCTCTGAAATACCTGGAATCCTTTGTAGAATATGTTGGGAATATTTATACTATGCAGGGGTGTTTTCGTCAAATAAATTTCCTTTAAGGAAGTTGCACCCGTGTTTCCATTAATGGTAAGTCTTAGATAAGAAGACAGGCTGTTACGTTACGTTTGTCACTAAATGATCTCGGAGGAGTCTTTCAATTAATGATCAAAATACATTGAATTTTTTTTTATTTTTTTTCTGGGATACCATTTACCGTACACGTGTAGCATTTGTTCATCATGAACCGTCAAACAGGTGGCGCACTAGGCCACAACGTAAAGATCATAAAAGACAAGTTGATTATAAAAGTCAACTTTCATGCCCTATTTATGTACGCTTCTCACTCTTTTTCGACATTATATACTCAAAATCATATTTTATATAAACAAATGAGTGGTTATTTCTTAACTACACCACAAAAAAAAGAAAAATTCTCTTGATTTGGTTGTGCATAGAATCATAGATTTTTCCTCGGGATACACGATCAAATCCTAACAATCATTTTGATGTTTAAAGTCCTTAACTAAAGACTTGGTCGATAAATTTAACGTCATGGGTTTAGTCCCTCTGGTCATGTGGTCAAAACTTTGTGGCCTCCTCATGAATTCTATTGCTTGCAATTGATTTACTAAAGAATAAATTTCCTAAATTCCGTAAGTTCAGAGGTCATTAAGTTTCGAACAAACAATTTGAGGGACCAAATCATTGTCGTTGATCAATATCTCTTGTTTGTCATAATTCTTACATCTCGTGCATGATCAAGGCATAAATCACTAGAGAATCAAGAAAACTGTTATCTAACGATAATGTTATAAATAAAATAAGAAATATTGAGGTATTAGGTACACTGCAACACATTTTGCACACAATTGAAGATCATCATAAAAAAAAATTCAAATCTCGATCTTGATTAAAGAGGATAGTAAGTTTATAATCTCATCCTAATCTATCATAATCTCCTCGAAATATCATACGATGTCTCATAATGCTCTTATTGTAATGTATCATAATCTAATACTCTAATAATAAGATTGAATTAACCCCTGAAGGGTTGGCTCAATGACAATTTTGGACAGACAAGTGGTTAATGCCTGTGAATCGTGAGTTCAATACCTTGTATGAACATTAATTCCTCAAGGGCCACTTGCAAGGACGCACCCTCATTTACTTGGTGCATGTCATGTGTAGGCATTGCACGAGCCCCAGGACTAGTCCTTAAACAAAATCATGATCTATGGACTAGGCACAGTCCAGATACAAGTCTGGTCTATTGTCTACAGAGATACTCAATTATCAAAATAATAATAATAATAAAATCAAATCTTAACCCATTAAATTATGTTCTTATTGATAATCATAATGAGTGAAAAAAAAAATATAGAAACAGAAAGAGATGAAGAATGTTTATAAAGCTTAAAAAAAATGCCTAGAAAAAAACCTTACCTTTACTTGCTTGCTTAACAAAACCAAGCGTGCTTAAAGGTAACATACTACATATAGTTTTTAAAGGTTAATTTTACGATAGAGCGAATCTTTTTTTGGCTAGTCAAGACGCTATTGGATGTAAATATTTAAATTGGCAATGAGACTATAGATGATATATTTCATTGTGGAAAATCCCTACTTACCAACCCTAAAAAATAAATTAATAAAAAACAATTTAAATCTTGTTAAAGTAATGGAACAAGGTAATCAAGCATAGTGGAGTTGATTCGGTGTCATTACGTAGATTTTCTTATATGTTAATGGTGGATCTAACAGGGAATATTGACAATTTAGAACGGATTGTTAAACTAACTGAAGAAAATTAAAATAATCAATTTGGTGGGTCCTAAAGATTAATTAACAAATCCATATGAAGCTCTCCAATATCTTTAGAGAAACCTAAAGAAAGATTAATTAATTACTTCAAAGCCTTTCAAGGTATGGGGAATCATTCCAACAACTAAATACCTTGACATCTTGAATTGCATAAAGAATTACAAAACACATCAAATGATTAAACACTTAATTGTTAAGTGAAAGCTTGTGGAAATTAAATAGTGGTTTCACACCTAAATTTTCAAAACGAATCGCATTCACGAGAAGATCACTCATGATAGATATGTAAGTGTCAAGGTGTTTATTAAAATTTGAATATGATTATACAATCAAATAAAAATGACAGATATTAAAAGTAAACATCAAATGATTATAATCCAAAAACTATTTTTAAGATCATGCTTACATAAGCACCTATTACTCTATTAAAAATAGGGAAACGTAATGGATGAAACACATAGAATAAGATATGCAAATTGTTTGATATATTATACATGAAACATGTATTAATAAGACAAAACAAAAAAAAAAAATCTTAGAATTGATTGGTGAATCTACTTGACTTAAAGGCAAGAATTCAAAGTTGTGGATTCACACTCAAAAGAAGTTTAAAAAAATTAAAAACAATTTGATGATATCATACAATGCTTTTCTTAATATTTTTAGGAAGAGTTAAACTCAGATGTGCCCTGTCAATGGAACGAGTGACTCATTATTTTGATAAATCATTTCTAAGGTGTTCGATGTAGATTATTAACAAAATAAATAGTAAAATTTAAATCTTGGTAAGCAAAGATCAATCCACAGGGACAACACTGATTCGATATTTTTTTCAATTCAAAATCGATTCAGATTTACATAACTAAATTAAAAATAGTTTTCGAAAATAAAATTATCTAAAAAGATAATAATATAAAATTTTAGATTACTATGGACAAGTTTAAATCTATCTAATCTACCCTTACAAGTTCTTCTAATATCTTAACTGTCCTCTATTTATCTCAATCCATTGAACAAAACTAATGTTTATGGATCGAAAAATTGATCAGTTATATTAAAATAGAATTTCAAATTATGCGATTAACTTGTTAAGTTGAAATTATAAGATAAATATTAAGTATACTCTATGAGATATGGTTTATCTTAATTTCATCAAAGTAAAAACCATCAAGACTGTAGAACAATCAATATTATTTTCGATGATTTTTACTTAAGAGTTATTACAATAAAATAATTAAGCATAATCATAGAAACAGTAAAAATGAATTAAAAAAAACTTGCTCAAGCTTCCTCGGCCAATCTAACAAAGAGTTTAGCCGATGGTTATTGCAAGAACAATAAAAGAAGAAAAATAAAAGAGAGGATTAAGGAGAGAAGATGAAAATATTCTTTATTAATCCTTGATTCCAAACACTAGTTGTTGTCTCCTCGAGTACAAAACTTCAAAACTACAAAAGAAATAAAACTTAAAACAAAGAGAATAAAAGAAGAATATAAAGTAAAAACATAATTCTCTGAATAGATTGTAGAGATTTATAACTATCCTTAAAGCTTTATTTGGTCCCCTATTTACAGAGAAACTAGATTTGGGTTTTTAGGGTTTGGGATACTTCGAAACCATATGACTTCAAAACCCTAATTCAGTATGACGATTTGGTAGCCGCCAAGCTTATGTGCAAATCTAAAGGAATGATCCATCATCACCACCGTGCCATGCCAAGGGGCCACCGCATCGCGGTCCATGTGAGTCCAATGGGCCTGAACCTTGGTCCTTGATTTTATTTTAGACTCTTGATTGCAGTAGAGTCTTTTGATTTTTCTGATTCATCTTTAGACTTTGCGACTTTTTCTTGTTACACGTAAATAACAAACAATTAGGTTTGAAATATATTGTTTATTTGAAATCATTGATAAATAATGACTAACAATGAATTACATCTAATTGGGGGGTTTAATGAATAATTTATCTGTAAAATTTATGTAATTAGGACTCTAAAAATTACTTTCTAGACCTGATCATAAAGTTAGATGAAGATTGTATAAATTATCATATTCCATCATAAAAGAGTTGTCCACAATTTTCTAAGAAATTGACCATAATATATCAGATCCATGTATTGTATCATAAGAAATGGATACAATTTTTTTTTTCTTTTTACAATAAAACCTGATAAAACTTCAGAAAAACAAACCTTGATGGGTAGGCTCAATGTCAATTTTGGATCGATAAGCGATTAATGCATATAGGACGTGAGTTTTATACCTAGTATGAGCATTAATTTCTCAAGGACCACTTGCGAGGACATTCCCTCATCCCAGCATTAGTCTTTGGACAGGCCGGTCTACTCTCTACAGGCATTCCCGGTTATAAAATAATAAAAAAATTAAAAAATTAAAAAAAAACATTCTAAAGATGAAGGAAATCGCAAAGGATGTCATATCTCATGGAGGGCAAAGGAGTAATTTAGATATTAAGGTCATTATGGTCATATTGTAAAATAATTCTGTTATTAACCGTCTATCTCTCTCTCACTCTGTTTTTGAGTGCGTTAAATTCTTCCCTTAAACGCTCTCTTTATCTTAAGTTCTTGATTTGCTCTCCATCTTTAATCGAATCAAAGAAGGAAGATAGAGAGTTGGAATCTTGAATGGAAACCCATCTCCTCGAGATCAACTTGATCTCTGCTCAGGGCCTCAAACCCCCTTCTGCTAACCTGCGCCGCATGCAGACATACGCACTCGCCTGGGTCGACTCGTCCTTCAAACTCCGTACCAGAGTCGACCGAATCGGTGGCCAGAATCCTACTTGGAATGACAAGTTCATCTTCCGAGTCGCCGCAGATTTTCTCTCCATCGAAACCTCCGCCATCTCCATCGAGATCTACGCCGTTGGTTACCTCAAAGATCCTCTCATCGGATCCGTCCGTTTACTGATCGGAAATTGTCTCTCAGACGTGTCCTCCTCCATATCCGGTACTGGATTTTCCATTCCTTCCTTCTCTGCTCTTCAGATCCGCCGCCCCTCCGGCAGATTTCACGGCGTTCTTAATATCGCCGCAATGGTGATCAACGGCTCTGATTTCGCGTCCTTAACCGGAATGTCAGCTATCGGATACCGTGATTTGATGGGAGAGAGTCGTCGGAGACGCCGCCGGGAATCTGTAAAGAGCGAGGAAGATCCCGGCGAAAATTCTTGCGAGAATAATTCATGTAAAGATGCTGTCGAATATACGTCCGACGCTGATTCCTCGTGTTCATCTTCGTCAACAACATCGACGGTTCTTAAGGACTGGAACGGGAGAAGAGATTTGGCGGGAAAGAAAGAGATATCTGACGGTGGAGGATTACTGTGCGGGTTAGGGTTTCAGAGGAAGATTCATCTTAGTCCGTCCGATCAGAATTTTAACATTTCTGCAACATCAGATGAAAAGTAAAGTTGATCAACAGCCAAGATCTTTTCATCTTAGTTCGTCGGAGCAGAATCTGTACAACACCTGATTAAAAACATGATGGATAGATGAACGGTTGAGATCTTTCCAGTGTTGGACTCTCTTTTGTTAATGTTTTGTTCTTCTAGCATTTAAATGTGTTAGTTAGTTGGTAGTTTAGGTCTCTTTTTAGCTTAGAAGAGTAAGGGTATTTATGGAAATTCAGTTGTAGTTTGACTCTTAAAGTTCGTTTTATGTGTCACTCTGGTTTGACGGACTACTCTTCAGATCGAAGCTTGGATAGAGAGATTAGACCAACTAAGTTCTTTCTTTAATCACAAGTCACAACAGCTAGTCAGGTTGTCAACCAGCTCAGTTCAATGTGTAAGATTTGAAAACTTCTTTTGGCACTCCAACTTTTACTTATTGCCCATCGAGGAGGGGGTGAGACTAGCCATACTTCAAAACATTATGGTAACGGTACAAAATCTTTTATAACTCAAGTCGTTACTCTATTGAATTATAAACTGATTTAGACATAGAAGTGTAGACCAGAGAGTACATTAAATGATAGAAGAAGATATTGGTAGAACCTCATCAATTATGTTATTTGTCTCAAGATGATGGATGAGTTATTTGTTTCTTATGGAACCAAGATTCAAGCTAGAGATATTTACGAAAAACGTGACCAACTTTTAATTACCAAAACGTGAGCAGTAATGATATCAGATTTTTTAAAGTGACAATTTCGTAGGTTTAAAGATACAATCTCACGGGTATCAAGTGACTATCTTACAGGTTTTGCTACTTTTAGCGAGATCGTCACTATATATAAACCAACAAGGGGGAGGGGAACCAATGAGTTTGTCACTGTAAACCTGCAATCTTGTCACTTGAAAAACTTGTGATTTCGCACATTCATGTTTTGGTAATTAAAATGAATAGTTAATCAGAATCGTAATTTCGTCAAATTCTGCTCATGAAATGGTAATTTACCCTTCTAGGTAACATTTCACGAGTTTGCCCTTTGTGAATCGTCAAAAAAGAAAAAAAAAATTGATTACATACAGATTGATCCATGACAATTGTCAACAAAAAAAAAAAATATTGTAGCGATTCGGCTGTATAAGAGTGTTTGGAAATAGTTGAATCCGAATAGGCCCGATCTGGAATAAAGTACATCGATTGAATTCCATACTTTATTCCGGGATAGAACCTTTTGATTCTTCTAGTGAGTGGAAAACAAATCCAGCAGATTTCCAAGGACTGCTAGTTAGGATTATCTATGATTGGGAGTTCAAGTTGGGCAAGCCCAAATTGATTAAGACCATCCAATTCAACAGTGGGCTGGACTTTGGTTGAGTTAGTTAGAATCCTATCATAGTTGGGTTTACAATCTGAGCCCAATCCTTTTTTTATTGGTAAGTTGGACTTAGCCCACAACATCAAAGTTGCTAAGCAATGTGTCAAACCAACTGGGCTATGGGTCTAAGCCCAAAAATTGGAGTACAACCTTTACTTGTCGGACCTCATTGGCTCATTTTACATTTTATTTTAATAATAAATGTAAATTTAAATTTAAATTTGTGTGCTGCTAATGACACTCCAAATTTTACTTATTACACCCCAATTAAAGATTAAAACACACTCTTCAAATGTAAACTCAACGTTACAGAACATTATAACACTTATTGAAACAATTTCAATAGTTATTTTCAATTATGATTAGGCTCATGTAAAATTTTAAGCTCAAAAAATAAAAAAAAGCCAAAAAATAAAAATAAATGAGAGAGCTTGTATTGGCACTCCAACTTTTACTTACTCTCAACCATTCACTTTTATTTTCTTTATTTTTAATTAACATGTAATAAGTAAATTTTGGGGTGCCAATAACATTTCTCATAAAAAATAACCTTTAAAAAAAAAAAACACATTCGAAAATAAAAAAAGATATTTTAAAATGAAATGGTTCAATTGGTTCATTGGTCAAACCAATGATCTTAAAAAATTGATGGATGCAAGGTCCGAATTACATTTTATCCGACCCATTTTATTGCAAAATCCGGTTGGACAACCCAATTTGGTTCGATTTTGAAAAATACTGTAAAAATATATTATAATTTGTATATATATATATATTTTTAAATTTTGATTTTTAAATAAAATATTAAAATAAAAATCTAAAAAGGTTGGCGGTTCCCTTGGACCAAATGGGCTCGAGTAACGAAGGTCTCTGCACAAAGCACGATGTGATATCCAATCAGATCGTATCACGTAAATCATGGGACGATACAATCAGACGGAACGTGTACGGTTCAATATCCGCTTTTTCCGCCTCACCTTTCCTACACCTCAACGATAAATTTCTCATAAATATTTGATGCACACCCTCTACCAATCTACACCTCTAAAACGTCACATAAATACTTGATGCACACCATGTTGGTTCCACACAATAAATTTTCAATTCAATTAGTTATGTAGATCCCTTGGATTTGATCATTTATCATCATTTACATCATCATCAAATCTACAATTATATATCGTCGATCTCAGGTGTTGATCCACAAATTAATGGGTCAAACCATCACGGAGGATAATCAATTGGTCAGATCAATTTCATATCGATTTGATAATGATCGGACATCAAGTCTGATCAAATCGATTGACAGTCCCACAGACATCTCACATCTTATAAATCATCTCTCATTAAATTTACCAAGAAAAAAAAAATTGTATTGAAGTAACATTGAAACGTACATTTATTCTCATATCGCTGATGTGGAGGTACACACATAATCATAGATGCTTGTCACTCGTATTTCGATGAAAAATATTTATGATTTCATACATACATCCATATCGACAATGATGTGAGAATCGATGTACATTTTAATTTTACTTCAGTTTTTTCCAAGAAAAATATTTTAATAAAGCAAGATTTGAGTGGGAGTAAGTTTTTAATTCTAACTCAGGGTGCATGTTATCAAAATTGAGATCATCATTATTTCTGATAATTGAGATCATCACCAATAATTGATGATAAACCTCATCAGTCATTATCAAAATGATCACAAAAAGGACTCCAAAATTTATCAATCCAAAATCAGTTAAATCAATGATTTAGAACCGTTGGATTGTTGGATTGGATATAAGCATGCAATGAATAGTACCTTAGCTTAGTGCCAAACATTGATATTTCAAGTTGTTGGCCAACATTGACAAGATTGAGTGTTTTTCTTAATATATATTTTTAAGCCGCGTGGCATTGTTTTGTTGGAGGTTGATGAAGCAAACTTTTGTCCTTTGACCTCTGTTACTCGCACGCTATATTTGACATCTATCTATGTAGGGTGTCATAGAGATTGTACAAATTGCTGTTTCACGTACACGTGTCAACTTCTAAAACAATAGGAAGTTTTATGTTTAAATCCTTGTGCAGGTGTTGTATATCTAGACTAATCCTTAAACAAGATGAAAGTCTATGGATTAGGTAAATTCTAGATACAGATCCAATTCGTTGTCGTTAAGAAATCAAATTTAACATTTAATCTTTCTCTGTCATTAATCCTCTCATCATAGTTTACATCAAGGAGCAGAATCATGCAAATTTCACATTTTTTGTTAGGTAAGGATAGTGCCTTGGTGTGACTGACGAGGAAAGTTGATTATCGATCTATTAAGATGGGGTTTATGCTCACTTCAACCAATTGGGAATTAGTTAGATATCCATTTCACTAATTTCATCGTTTGATACTCAAAGTGGGGTCGATTATGACTTATTGTCCTTTCTCCCCTAATGACGTATTTGTCTGTCCAATCTGATTATTAAGTCAATCTTCAATTAAGAGAATAACAAAGGTAATTAAGAAAAGAGTATTGATTTTTTAACTTAACCTGACATAATAACTCAAAAACTCCTTGACGTGGTGGCATGTGCAAGAATCGTGGAAATTTTTTTATTATTTTTTTTCTGTTTGGGATGCATAACTGAACATGTTTTATAGGAGTATGTAGTTGTGAATCTCAAGGGAAAAAATCTACGATTTTGGTACATGCCACGTCAGTGAATTTTTTAGTTAGTCTGTCTGAGTTGAGTTAGAAAATTAGCAATCTTAAAAAATTAATAATGAATGACTACCTATGTTATTTCTTTTTAACTTGTTATAGTTGGATTTTTCCTTTTTTGACTATGACTATCTCACGTTCTACATATTACACTAATCCTATCTAGCGTGTGTATGTGTTTTTTTTTTTTCAAACTTGTTTCAAGCTTCCTAAGAGGATCTTTCCAAACAGACTTTCGTAATTACTCTATACACAGGACAATTTCCTTGTAGTAGATTCATTTTTCTAGAAACATACAAAATGACCAATCCAACCATTGGAAGATCGAGAGTTTGTGTGCAAATCCAGCTTGTGAGTACAAACAATACTTTTGACTTGTTGGGCCAATCTCTAGTAAACTTCAATTATTTCGGCTAGCCATGAATGGAGTATCATGTTGAATATTAGAAGGAGTTAATTTGATATCAACTTATCATCATCATATTCCGATTGGGTCGACTAAATGAATCATGGTTTCCTTTAAAATTTTCTAAAGTTGTTTTTCCCACTAATTTAAAAATATTCAAATTGCATATTCCTTTTTACTGCATATGGCTAAGCCATTCTCAATAAGTTACTCATTGTTTATCACCTATTGGGGTAATTCCTACACTTTCTTGAGTGCATACATTTCTAATATTATTTTTTTCTTATTTTTCTTTCATTTGTTTTAACATCCTCATCTTTCATGCACTCAACCTTTGTAACTGAGGATCATCTTCGGATTTGGGTGCTTTTGTCTTTAGATTTAATTGCTTCAAATGCTTTTAAGTGAGTGCATATTTTTTAGGATGATTTTGCCCATTTGATTTAGGTGCTACGTTTGCTTTTGGTCCAACTATCTATTAGGTTATTTGATTCGAAATGTGCTTCAAACTCTTATTGTTGTTGGTCGGCTACTAATTCAAATCAATCCTTCTCTTATAGATGTCCCTTTTGTGCTATGCTGCTTTGGTCTCTTCACACTTTCTACCCCATAAGAAAAATCAATGATTTCGTTCTCTTATTAATCTGTTCATGCCATCTTTCTAGTTCAAGGATCTCCCTGAGTCAATTACTTTGGTTGGGAACTCTTCCCTTTTCAAGTAGGTTTATGACTTTATGGTATCATCACCCATGGACTTTACAAATTCAGCAAGTTAGCATTAACTTCAAGAATCATCATCAATGCTTCAATTCAAATATTTGTTGTTAGCTAATCGAATCACGTTCCTCATTTAAAATGTGTTCATATCCGTTTTCACCATCTTAATATACACTCTTTTGGTCTTATTCTAATTCTTTTAGAATCTCCACTTGCATTTGTATCTAACATGAACAATAATATCCTTTTGATGAATGCATTTAAGCCATTTGAATCAACTTTCTATTAATTTATCACCTATTGGAGTAACTCTTAAATTTTCTCCAAATATATATTTTCCTTTAACTTTGCAAGTTGGTTGGTAGACGAAGATCGAGATTTGAATCAGGCTTGTGGGCATCAACATCCGCATATTAGAACTAACCCATGTGGTCACATTTGAACTATATTTTAGACCCATTTAGTAAATGAGTAGGTAATGTGTATGTTGGTTATCACATGTTAAAAAGGGTCTTACATAATAATAGGTTAAAAAAACAACCCATTCTTGGACAAAGACAGATGCATTGTAGAATCCTTTGGGAGTTAACTAATAGAAGTGAAACATGACTTTGTGGCATAGACAGGCTGGAAAGAGGCCCCATAGTGGTATGGCCACCGGCTCATACCAAGTTTTCGCCTGTATAGATATTACATGTGAAGTGTAAAGTGCGCCTTACTTTTGATTAAGGATTGTGTAATCAATTATCTATGGATGAAACTTTATTTACCCTTTCTTGTACAAAAGGAAAAAAAATAATCACCCTTTTATATTCGATTGTCTTTCGTGTCTTAAAAATTTAGTTCAAGTAGAATGGTGACTCATATCCTATGGAATATGTTCTATTCCTTCCTTTGTTTTTATCTCAAGAAGGGTTCTCTCTTCGTGGCAAAAGAAAGTAAACAAAATAGATATTTACATGCAAATTGCTCTGAGATTAAAAAAAAAAAAAAAAAAAAAAATCCTCATTAACAAGTTAACCTAAATATGGCACATTGATGTTATTATATTTAATGACATTAGAAAATTAGCCTTAATGTTAGATTTGGATACATGCAATAGGCATATTTTCACCCATGTTTAATGTCAATGGAATTATGAAGTCAAAGAATTATTTCCTTATTTTTTAGAAAAGGGAATAAAGGATTGTTCTTATTATTAAGAAAAATGCTAAAGTGACTTCCTATGACACCATTTGACATGGAGATGTGTATAAAAATCATAGATGTTTTTTCTCGAGATACAAGTGGTTTCGTGCACATCACTACGTCAACGAGTAACAAAGAACCTAACGTTTGAGTGAATTTGAATTGTGTTACACTAATTTTGTTTGACATTGCACGTATGTGGCAGTGCACAATGAACCATAAATTTCATTCATCAAGATATAAAGAAAGAAATCTATGATTATATGTAAAGTATTACCACGTCAGTGCAGTGTTAAATGAAGCCGGTCGAACATTTTCTTTCAAATTTTAAATTAGAAATTATTTAAAAAATTAAGATATACATCACATATGGTGTCCACCCATGAACGACTTAAGACATAAAATTTGGGGTGCTAGGTAAAGGTGTGCAAGACACTCCTACCGTCATGAAAAGAATTCAAAGTTTTCCCACTATTTAAAGAAAAATGGGAAAAATGAAAAAAGGGCTTAGCCCCAGGAAGCTTGGAGTTTTCGAGCCACCTTATTAGGGTTAGCTAATCTTACACCTAAGGAGAAGATAGATCGATGATACACACAAAGGGAGCCCTAAAACAACCATAGAGAGAAGAAAAAAAAAAGGGTTGGAGGAGACTTGTGGGGGTAGACGAAAACAAAGACAAAAAAAAAAATGAAAAAGAAAAGCAAAAGAGTCAATCATGAGGGGAAGAGAATGGGGGTGATGAGCAAGATATTATCATTTTCTCTTTAAGAGTGAGGCCAAAAACCCAAAGCCTCTCTCATGTTAGCATTATTTTCCTTTGAGTGAGGCCAAAAGCCCCTCACCCCTCCTCTCTCTCTCTCTCTCTCTCTCAATAAAGCCTACATGGGTTGGTTAGGCACTTTACCTGCTTAACAGTTCAAGATAAATAGAGACCCATTTCATCTATTTCTCTTTTTTCTTCTGAGTGGAGATTTTTTTTTTGTGGGTATTCGACCTATTGGGTTCTCTTTAATCCTTTCCATTCCTCATATTTTCTGCTAAATCTTGAGATTTCAGATGAATATAGAAATACCCATTTGATCGAAGAAGTTGGAGGAGAGCTGTAGCAGTGAAAAACAAAGGTATTTTGCCTCTACAAGGTATGTTACTTGTCTGGTCTCTAATCTCTCTTCTTCTCTTTTTCTGGTGATTTTGATATTTGGCGTATTTTTCGTTGATATGCTTGTGTCTTTTTGTAAGTATTTATAATCTATTTGTGTTTTTTATTTTTACTAATGGGTACTTTCGTTTATTAATATTGTCTTTTTTTTTTTGTTATTGTTGTTGTTTTTAACGAGGTGGGGTTTTGATGTTTGATTAATGGGTAGTCTACCTAACACTCATTGGTTGGTGATATGGGTTCATTGGTTTTGGTCTCCTGGTTCTTCTTTAATAAGTTGCTTTTCATCTGTGAGGCACTTGAATGCAATTTAGTTTTCATTGGTGATTTGTTCTCTTGATGTAGGTTTGTTCGTCTTTTTGTGTTTCAATTTGATAACATCTCTTTGTTTGGTAATTTAATCTGATGAGATTGAAATGGGGTTTCTCTTATGCTGTTTTTCTTTTTCACTTTTATATGATCTGTGATAGAGATTCATTGTTACTTTTCCCAACATGTGAAGTTCATTGGTTTCAAGTATGACTTATAGCTGCCTTGAAATTGATTTTCTTTTGTTCTTTATTTTTGTAGATTTTGTAATATTCTTTTATTTTTATTTCCATTTTTGGGAGTAGGAGTGTTAGAGATTTGTTTTTTTCTGAATGGGATCATATATGTGAGGTGAATATATGACTCAAGAAGAGTCCAATAGCGAAATAGGATTCATGTTGTTGACGATGATACCGAGATAATGAATGTTAGCTGATTTATATGATGCTTTTTGTGTTATTTCCCTTAATTTGAAATTGCATAAGGTGGTTCTGGTTGATTCTCTTAATCAAATTATACTTATTGTTGATTTATGTGGTATAGTTTCTCCTTTTTTCTCCGTCTTTCCTTTATATGAAAATTTTTAAGTGATTTATGTTCAATTGTAGTGGCTGTGGCCTTGATATGTTAGTGATTGTAAAATTATAAGCTTGGTGGAGAGTGACAAAGGGTTCTGACTAGTCTCTTTGTTGAGTTTTAGCTTGTTCAGGGTTTTTTCTCTTCTTGATCATGGAGGGTGAAACATCATGGATAACCCATTACTTTGATGATTGGGAAAGACATGTTCCCGAGTACCAATCAATCTCGGAGCTCAGCGATGAAGTTAACCCTGAAAACATGTTGGTTTCTTTTGATTCTATCCTCCCAGATGATCTATTGGAGCGAATCTTAGCTTATCTCCCGATCGCTAGCATCTTCAGAGCAGGGGTCGTGTGTAAACGATGGAAAGAAATTGTGAGTTCAAGAAGATTCTTATGGAATTTCTCAAATGACTTGTCTCACAAGCCTTGGTACTTCATGTTTACTAGCTCTAATGAACCCATCGGTTACGCCTACGACCCCATCCTTAAGAAATGGTACGGCATTGAACTACCTTATATCGAGGCATCCAATTGGGTTATCGCTTCATCCTATGGGCTAGTTTGCTTCATGGATGACAAGAGCCGAAGCCAACTATTTGTTTGTAACCCAATCACTAAAGAATGTAAAAGGCTTGCAGAGCCTCCGACTTTGAAATTCTCTGACTACAATACGGTTTCCATCTCAGTAGACAGGAAATCACATGTTTATACCATCGCCGTTGTGAAATCTAAGCAAGTACCCGGTAATTTCTTCCAATGGGATCTGTCGATCCAAGTTTATGATGCGGAAACGAGGATGTGGGTTTCTTCCGTGGCAGAGGTGTTAAATGGGTGGAGAAGTGGTGACGAGTGTGTGATCTGCGATGGGGTTCTCTACTTCTTGATTTATTCTACGGGCGGTGGCATGGGTAGGCCTGAGAACCGACATGGCTTGCTCATGTACAATCTCTCTAGCCTTTATTCTCACGGTTCACTGATGCAACCTTTTATCCCCGTGCCTTGTTCTCTCACTTGTGGTAGGTTGATGAATCTCAAAGATAGGCTTGTGATGGTGGGAGGGATCGGGAAGCAAGATCGGTCGGACATAATTAAGGGGATTGGCGTCTGGGTTCTTAATGGGACGGAGTGGGTTGAAGTTTCCCGGATGCCTCATAGGTTCTTTAAAGGATTTGGGGAGTTTGATGATGTCTTTGCGAGTAGTGGCAATGATGATCTCATCTACATACAGAGTTACGGTGCTCCGGCTCTTCTCATGTTTGACATGAACCAGAATCAGTGGAAGTGGTCACAGAAGTGCCCCGTGACAAAGAGATTTCCCCTACAACTCTTCACTGGCTTTTGCTTTGAACCGAGGCTTGAAGTTGCGCCTTAATTTTGCTTTACTCTCACTTCAAATCAGTCGTTCAGTACATCTCGATCATTTTAGTAGAATTTGCTCTTGTTCGATTATTTTGGAATCCAAGTGATTGGAAAAGTATATAGAAAATGTCTACCTGATAAAGCTGCTCTTTCATGAAACAAACATTATTCTTTGCTTTTGAGATGTACTTTGGGATGATCTACAATATTATATTTTTTTGCTTGATAGTGTTTTAAGTCCATCAATTTGTATTTCAAGCATTAAACTACTGAGAAATCTTCCTGAACAAGATAATTTTCAAATCTCAGACAATATGGTGTGGTTCTAACATTTTAAATCGATTATTGTACAAGACAAAATTTGGTCAAAATTTTGAGATTAGTGCTTCTTCTTCAACATGCTCATATCGTGGATCTCTTATCTCCCACACCCCATAAAACAAAATATGGAGATGAGTGCTTCTGCTTCCTTGGATGGGTATTTGGTGTTGGGTTCACATTGCTAGTGAGTTAAATGATTTTAAGTATCATTTACTTCAAAGTGTGCATGGGTTTTTTTTTTTTTTTTTTTAGTCATGATGAATGCACATGGTAAATCATATGCGGTTGACATGATAAGGGCACAGAACCGTAGATCCTTTTCTTCGGGATACACAAGGAAAAAGATCTATGGTTCTGTGTCCTTGCCACATCAGCCACGTATAGACCGTGTCGCACATTCGTTATTATTTATTATATATATATATAGAAAAAAACTTAAAAAAGACTTGTGGGGAATGCTTCCAATATTCTTTAGTAGTTTGGTTGTTTGAGCTTTTTTGGCTTTTGTGCTTTAAAATTGATTTAGATCTAAAGTGCATTACCATGGGTTTGAGGGTTTTGTGGTTGGCCCATCATCTTCATACGTAACTTAAGAGTAAAAGAGTTTCTTGAGCTTCCCCTGAAAAGGATTCAAAAGGGCTAGGCAAACAAGAAACCCATTTTGCAAGATTGTGCATGTGTACTAGGGTGTGGGCTTAGGTTTCCTTGAGATTCCTATTTGGTCCACTACACAGGCACACCATATAGCTAATATATATATATTTTTTTGATAAGTCATATAGCTAATATTGGATCACTAAAAACCCATTCTATAATAATAATTATAATAATAATAAAGGCAATTAATTTTTTAATATTAAAGCCCACCACACTCATTTAAATCCAAGGAAAAAAGAAGACTAAACTTGTCTTAAAGTAGTCAACCACAACACAACCATAATAATAAACTATATAAGAGAAGCTAATTGGATCATAGTAGTCAACCTCTCATGTCTGTCTGTGGGATTACCTACACCAATGCACATGTTTCTGTCTGGAATGCTTTATTTGCAATTCTTTGTTCATCATCTTCAGCTCATTGTGCTAAGAATTCTGTTTGAAAGAGAAAATCATGTTAAACTTAGTGTATATTTTTTATTGCACGAAAAATCAATAAAAAACATGAAAAATAGATTTCCCACCCATTTTCCATAAGCAATCGAACCCACCCTTTATAATTATTGTTAGAATATACAATACCATATAATAGGAACATGAGACACACTTAATTATATTTGTGTATCTCATGAATAATGCAAAGTTGTGATGTACAGAACGTTGTGGTAGAGATTCGGAATAATATTTAGAAGATTATATTATTAATTATCATTTTCTAAACTAAAAAAATCAGTATTAGTTATGGACATTTCTTTTCCTCTTAATTTTTTTTTTTTGTGATAATGTTTTCTCAAATCTATGTACTTAAACTTAATCGTTAATAACTTCGTTAGTGCATAAAAGTCATAGTTTGATGCACACTTCCTCTTTTAGATGGAAAGGAGAAAGTAGAAAGTAGAAAGTAATCACGAAAAAAGTAATTTTGGAAGAAAGTAACTTTTATAAATAGACAAATAAAAAAGTAGTTTTCTTTTATTTAAAAAGAAAAAAAAAAAATTTTACTCTTTAAAAGTAATTTTCTAAAATGAATCCAAACTTAATTTTTTAACTTTTTGACTTTCAAAAGTAAAAAATAATAATTTTTAAATTATATCCAAATGGCTCAACATGAGGCAAACTTGTCCATCACCCAACTTTCTAATTGAACTTGGTTTTCTTTTCTTCTGATAATGGTTTTTAGTCACAAATCCTGTATGGTTCATTTGTTTGACACAAACGGAGACACAAATGACGAGATGGCAGCACATAACAGTAGATGTTTTTTATTCGTATCTAGCGGAAAAGCATCTACAGTTATGTGCACGCCACCAAGTCATTGTGTCACCCCTGCTAGACTCTTTTTATTTATTATATGAGTTTGTAAATCTTTATTGCATTATTTAATCTTCACAGATCGTTGTTTCCAATCGGCTTCACTTGTTATTATTGTTATATTTTGATCTTATATGAATTGGTCTTATCTTAATGTTCCTTATATTTTGTAATTTGTAATTTGTAATTTGTAATTGATCGTTTATCAGATCTTTTATTTCTATTTTATTTATCTAAGTGAGAATCTATGTTTACTTTTCTTAGGCTTAAAGCTTGTAAATCTGCAAACATTAAGTTTAGATTTCACATTTTATCCTTGATGAGGACCAACTTGTCCTCCTTCCAAACATGCCCATAAATTGATTTTGAGAATTTTTGGGCTTTTGGATTTCAGAACCATCAGATTAGTTTGAGTTTTGGGCCCAAGCCCGAGCTGTGTGGTGGAGAGCCTTCTGTTAAATTGTCCAGAGATTGGTTTTGTTTTTTGAAAATGGAAAATGATTTTTTGTCAAATCAGAAAAAGAGTTTTCAAGAAATCAAGGAGAAATTGGCCTCCTTGTAACAAAACTTTGGGTTTGTCGAATATATCAAATTCATTCATTTTTATAATTGATTTTAGTTTGTTTAATTACGTTCTTACCATCTCGACTCAATGTATGTTTTTCTTTTTTAATATTTTTTTCCTTCATCTGGGTGAAAAAAAAATTCCTTAGAAAATTTGATTTCCCTATAAATGGTCCAAATGTCTAAGTTATATTCACAAATTATTTTTTAAATTCATAAAACAAATTGATTAAGGGATCATACTGTAAATTTTTGTTTTCTTACATTGAAATCCAAAGAAGGTAGGTCTTAATTTAGGAATCTAAACTTGGTTGTTATGGTTTGAGGTATATTGGAAGACGTAATTTTGACGACTAGAAAATGACGTCGAGTGTGACTAAAAATTCTAAAAGTCTAGCAAAAACAATCAGCTTCATTAATCATCTTTACTATTACAACAAGAGAAAGCGGATTAGAAATGATTCTACACCAAAATTTGGATTCCAAAAATACCACCACCTTAAAATCACGTCCGTAAAACCACGTTGAATAATTAAAAAAAAAAAAATCCTTTTTATTATTAAAAAATCTTCAAAACTACCATTCATTTAATATTTTAAATCTTTACCATTATAATGAGAGAAGGTGGAGTAGAAGTGGTTCTACACCAAAATTTGGATTCCAAAAATACCCCATCTTAATATTTAAACTTAATATAATCAAAGTTATTTTGATAAAAAACCAATAAAATTACAATCTCATGTCCGTAAAAATCATGTGCGAAAACAAAATATCAATGCTATAAATGCAAGTAGTTGGTATAATAACTGTAGACGAAAGTAATTTATTGGTGGAACAATTTGTAGACGACATGATGTACATGGTAAAGTTGTAGTTGCAATATCGTATGATTCATACTTGCAATGTCGTATGATTTACTACATGAAGTGGCATGAATTAAAAGATAGAGTGCACTTGTCGAAAAGAAAAATTGAAAAATAGAACAATTGTAGAGACAACAAAGCAACCGTTATAAATGGGAAAAATCACAGATTACATATCCATGATTGCGGCTCACCGTGGGAAACAAATCCATAATTCTCCGATTAACTCCTAAATTAAAGGGTTAATGAATTGAGAAGGTTATAAAAATGACCCAAAAGGATAATAATAAAGAATAATGCTGAAGTGACCTTAGGATTGCACTTCATATCGCACATCCCTTGCGTGGAAGTCTGCAAGAAACATGGATGCTTTTCACGTCAGGGATGTACGATATGAGGTACAATCCGAGGTCACTCTAGCACGACTCTAACAATGTGTTTGGATTGAAAGAAATGGAGAGAAAATAAAAGAGAAAAAAATGAGTTTCTCTATATTTCTCTTGTTTGGATTGTTAAGTGATGAGAGAAAAGAAAAATAATAGAAAGAAAAACATATCACTTTTTCCTCTCCAAATCAGAGAAAATTTAAGAGGAAAAAAATATTCATGACTAATAAGAGTACTAAAAATTACAATTCTATCTTTTTACTCTCCAAATTTAAGTTTTCCTACTATTAAACTAAATAAGATAGAAAGAAATTGAATTTCTTCTCTCTTTGTTTTCTTTTCTTTTATGAGTTTCATTTTTCTTTATTTTTCTCAATCCAAACAAAACATAAAACAAAATTACGTGATTTTTTTAAGTAAATTTATTCTGTAAGAATTTTTATTGAATTGTTCGTCGATTTGATTGTACGAGGATTTTTCATATGGACACCCACCCCAATTAGTGACCATCAACGACGAGGGCGAGTAAGGAAGAGAAAAAACCCACATCTACATACCATTAATATTTTGTATAGGACTTACTAAAACATACTATGAATGTATGGGCCCAAAATGTTATGTCACAAAATAATTCTGTGGATCAATCAAACCCTTTATTGGAAGATATCCAAACTAAAAGAGCATGTTTTGATCAATATTCGAGATTACCCCTCACTTTACAAACTGGTGACATGCTCCTTACTCAATTCTATTGGCTACTCCAAAAATTACATAGGAAATGATTTAAGAGAGATTTACCAGGTTGACCATAACTGTTAAATTTGTATTACAAAAATCTCTTTGGAGTTCTGACAATTCCAAAGAAAATTTTATTTTATAAAATTTATTTCACCAAACCTTACTTTATTAAGTTTATTACCTAAGAAACTTGAAAAAACCTTGAAGTGGAGATCCATTTCATAAAATTCAAAATGATGCTTTAATTTGTTACTCAACATACTATAAAGTGATCCGAACCACATTAATTTCTAGTGTCAAAAAACATGATCTAATGTCACAAGGTTTTAAAGGACACAATTCTAAGAACTTTTGAAAAAAAAAGTTAGTTTTTATTATTGAATTTTAGATTTAAATTTAAGAGTTCAGTTGGATCAAGTTCAAAATTAATTTTAATTTTTTTATTTTATTATGATTTTTTTTTCATGAAATCTAAATATATGTGTTGTTAGATTGTCAATTTCATAATCCATAAGGACCTAATGACCTTAATAAGATTTGAAATCTACCTAATCTAATTATGCTTCCTTGATTCATAAAGTAAATATTTATTTAATAATTAACTTGATAAAGTAAGAAAGTTTTTTTTAATAAAATTACAATAAAGAAGTCTACCTGATAAATATCTCGTGATTTAATTGTCTTTAGTATTATTTTTTTTGTTTTTTATTTTTATTTTTTTTGTTTTATTGGGGTTGAGGGTGGAAACTAAGGTTGAAAATATAGGGGTATCTCAAATTTTTGCAAAAATATAGAGTGGTATCACCTGAATTAAAATCAAAGAAAATCAGACAGTATTTGACAAGAGATTCGCACGCGCGCCGCATTTCGATGTGTCTCATTTTTCCAAGACAAAAAACACTGTTATTTTGGCTCGTCACGTGACCAAACCAAAAAAAAAAAAAAGTTATGATCTTTCCAAATCTTCACATAGTCAACTGTCAGAAAAAAAATCTAGGGTTAGATTCGTTACTAGATATGGTCTCACATATCAGTCTATATAATGAGAGCACTCACCACCAACAAGAAAAGCCGGTCTAACATCTAAATTTGAGCTTGGAAAGCCATATATTTCTCTGGTTTTTGAGTAGAGCGGTTTGGTTGGTGGTTTTGGAAAACAGTTAGTGGTATTGTTTGTTTGAGGTTAATGGGTCGGATATGGAGCTCTTTTCAAACCAATATAAGAAGGAAAGAAGGTGATTGCGGCTGCTAGTTCATGAATACCTTTGGGTTTGCGCATGTTAGAAAAGTAGGCGCAGGCTAAGGGTGCGCATGAACCAGGAGACGATCTTACCTTCTTATTCTCTTTTTTGGTTTGAAGGGAGCTCCAATGGCTTCTCTTACTCTCTAGAATTATTTAATTAAGATTTTTGTTCATTTTTTTTTTCTTGTTAAAAGTATAAAATGGATAAACTTATTCTTGCAACCAAACACCCACCTCTTTTATTCTGTCTAAGTTGATTTTGTACACCATGGGTCACACTTTTTGGGCCTACTGACTCAAGATGTCTGGCCTTTGGTGAGCCTTCTTCACCTCAAAAATTAGTTTTTTTTTAATTTTTTGGTGTATTTTCTAGCTGTTTTATTTGAAAATATCGTGAAATCATAATCAAATCCAACGGCTAGAAATCACCAAGTAGGATAAAAATCTGACTTTTCTGATGTTTTTTTATTTAGTTTGAATGGCTTGGAATGATTGGCAGACGTGGAAACAGTGGAGGCTTGAGTTGTCCAAAACAGATGTAGGGAGGTTTATTATGGTGAATCACATCCTCCAATAAAAGTTCTTTCACCTCTTTGATAGCTCAATCAACACCGTTGAAACGCTATGGATTATGGGCTCATTGCATGTGATTCACATAATTGGTTACTTGGGCAGAAAACTAATCAGAAACATTTATGGAGATTTTGGGGATAATGGGTATTGGTGGAATGGTTTGACAACACTTGGTGAGAAGCTAATGGGCCAGATTTAATTTGTTTGCGATTGAAGTGTTGAATTTAGTTGTTGTAAATGCGTTTGAATGTAAATGTTTTCTAATTTTCAAGTTGTTGATTGCTATCTGATCCAGTAATTTGAGACTCATCCTGGCCAAGAGCATAAGAGAGAGAAGAGTGTACAATTGTGTGGTTGTAATTATTTGCTTATGAGCCAGGCTAACCTTAATAAGATCTTGTGTTCGGGTTCACAGGGATTATTACATGTGAAATTCAACACCAAAGCCTTGTGTACTTTTGGGTCTTTTGACCCATTCCTCAGTTGGCTCGACACATTGCAAAACCGACTTTGAGGCCGATTTACCAATCGAAAAAAAGGCCTTCTGTTTTCATTGAAAAACTCAGATAAAAAAACGAAGAAAATATGTTTTAAGCTTGATGCCAAATTGTTGCCCAAATTTGTGGTTAAATTAAAAAAAAAATTTCCTCGACGACCTTTGTGGGGATCAGGACATGTTCAGTTTATTTTCTTCGCTCCAAAACTGTATCTTCAATCTTTTGTTCTGCGAGAACATCTCCAACGCAAACACCATCTGCTCATACCCACCACAAATGAGCTTTTTGGGTATGGTGGGTTGCTATTATGGTTATCCATGTTATGTGCACTCCAATCCAATCGTGCTACTCATAAGTTTAATAAATCTTTAATTCAAATCTGATTTAAAATTTTCTGAAATTGACTTATTTTTAACCTTACGCACTCAAATTTTTACCTTCAAAAAAGTATGGGTAACAATAGGGGCTAGTTTATTTTTATTTTTATTCTTGGATATCGAAATGTGTTGTGTTCTGTTCCCCCACATAGCTGATTTTTTTGAAAGGATATGAAAAGGGTAATCGTGTATTATTTTTTCTTAAGAATTTATAAATAGAGAGGACCTGAATTTTTAAAGGAATGCTCTTGAATTTTTAAAGGGATGTGAAAACGGCACTCGAGTACCATTTTTGTATGAAATTATTAAAGAGAGGACTTAAAATTTTTGAGGAAATAGTGACTCAACATATAGATTATTTATTCAATCTTTGCTTGTTAAAGTCGGCATATGTTGTAACCACGACTCAAATCTGCATTCACCTATTGATTACTAACAACTAATTTTTGTAACTTCTTCAAACTTAAGATCTGGTATCGAGTAAATTATAAAATCTACCTTAAGATTTTAGATACCAAAACGGAACACTACTAATTTTAATTTTGAAAATGAACAGTGTTTCAAATCTCCGATCTCCAAACTTTTTAGCTTCTTTTTGTAAAGCAGTACAAATATCCCCTCTATATGTGGATAGAAATAACTATTTTAATACAATGATGTTACATTTCAAGATTTAGGCGGTGTTTGTTTGCGCTATTTTTCAGCGTTTATTGTTGAAAAAATTGAATTCAGCACTTTTGTTAAAATAGCGCGTTTGTTTACTTTATATTTTCAGCGTTTACTTTTGAAAATAAGTGAAAAAAATTCAGTACAATTTTGATGCTGAAAAAAAGTGTTGAAGCGGTAAGCACTTTGCTTTTTTCAATACGGACAAGTATGTCCTTTGTTTTTTTGAGCATGGACAAGTATGCCCTTATTCTTAAAAGGATATTACCTCTTATATCCCATGGATAAGTATATAAACACTCTACAAATTAATAAACCCACACCATGACTAAATTATTTTGTCTTATATGGGTTAAAAGTTTTGGAATGAGTTGATTTTTGGTGAGGATGATCTCTACAATGAGGAGATCATCTTGACCAAAAATCAGTACATCTTGAAACTTCTAACCCTATCAAAACAAGTTTAAGAACCGTAAATTGTCTATTTAAAAAAAAAAAACTATTTTTGACGAGTTAGAAGTTTCAAAATGGATTGATTTTTGATGAGGATGATCTCTAGACCATATAGACCATCCTCAATAAAAATTTGCTCATTCTAAAAACTTTTAACTCATATAAAACAAAAAACAAAAAAAATGACTATAGTGTGGGTTGCCCTTATTAATGCATAGGGTGTTTTTATAATTACACATCCTTCATTTTCATCGAAAATTATTCATCCAAAATTAAGTTCTTTTAAAGTTGATTTCAAATTTTGGTGACTTGAATAACATTATTATTTTTAATTTGAAATTTATGGGCTTTTATAAATAAAAATTATTCTTTATAAATTGAAGATTTGAGTATTATTTATTATTTAAAAATAAATTATATTTTAATTTTATAAGAAATAATATATTTTATTGTGTTTGATAATAAATAAACATTTGAAACATGTAAACAATGTATAATATGATTGTAAGGGTAACAAAGACAATTTACCAGTTTCAGCAATGTAGAACAAACATGATTCAGCATCTAAACAAACAACTTTTTTGACACTTAAATTCAGTTCTTATAAGTTTCAGTGCTTAATGCTATTCATCACTTATTTTTTTTCAGTTTAACAAACAACACCTTAGTTTATTTCATAACCCTACGGTCATGTAGGCTATTTTCAACATCGATGGATGGAGATTTGAAAATCCAAATATTTTTTGGTTAAAACATATGTTAGGGTTAGGATCTACAAGTTTGATTATGGATCCAGTCCTTGACCATGCTTTTCAGGTTTTTAGATCTCCATTGGTGCTAGAAATTTCCTGCAAGGCAAGAAAGTATCTTTGTTCAGGTTTTTAGATCTCCATTGATGCTATGCTAGACCATCGAGTGATGAAAACAACTGAATCTTGAAAGGAAAGTATCATTGTATTAAAAAAGCTATATTTTCATCTCTTAACTCAAACAGGTGATATGTATACTGTTTTATAAAAGGATGTTAATTAAAATGGTATTTTTGATATTAGAACTTTGTTTATTTTAAAACTTTTTATTTTGATAAAGTATTTTAATTAATTTTTTGTCTTTGAAATTGAAATGAATAGTGAACCATTTTGTAATTTTTCAAAATTTTAATATATCTACCTTTTCATTCAAATCTCAAGTGGAAAATATTTTTATTTTCTCCTTAATGGTTTATTATTGAAGGTGTTGGGAGGAGATTACATGCCTCCAATTTGAAAATATATTAATTTCTCTAATATTCACTGGAAAATGTAAGGGTATCTATAAATGATCTTTTTTTTTTCTCTTCTTTTTCACTTTTTAATTTCTTTTTTTGGCCACCTTCCGTGGTTGGATGCTTTGAACCATTTACTATTAAAAAAGGAAAAATGGGGAATACTATCACATAAAGACATAAAAAGGAACGAGAGGGGTGGGCGTTTCTCTTGCTTCTGGCATAGCGGGCCCTTAGTGGGAGGTCTATATTACAGGCTATTAGCTTAGTGGAAGAGCAGCCCCTGATTATCACGTCGTTATTTTTAAATATGAGGCACTCAAGCTCAGCCACAAAGATATAGTTCAATGCACTCATCAAAGCCTAACCCAGAGATGTGGATCATTCACGGCATATTATTTTTCATTGTAAGATGTTTCATTGTTATATTTAGTACAACGTAGTCAAATCATGCAATATATATAGTTGGTTTATCATGTGTGATGCTATTTTTATGAAGATAATTTATGCGTTGGGGAAAAAATAAGGTTTAGATTATATGGAGAACAGGAGATCCGATATGGATTTAATTCAATATTAATAACAGTGCCCATGCATAGTTATTCGTGGAGTTCCATGCAAAGTCTTTCGTGGAGGATTCAATATGTAAAAACTGGTTGATTAGGATGCTAGTTGCTAAATTTTATGCAAAGAAAATAGATATCACAAGTAGATGATATATCCTCGACAATTTATATACCACAGTCACATAAATAGTGATCCGTTAATGTTTCATTGAGGATTAAACTTCTCTCCTTAAGAAACCACCCATATCCAACTCTTCTCCTGATCTAATCTAATTCCATGTGGGGTTTGTCCGCGGAGGGTGAATCAGTGCCTAGACCGGGCCCGTAGTTGATGGACAACATGTGAGTATTCTTATACTACCCCTTGTTGGTTGGATTGAAGAATTAGGTTAGCAAAAAGATGGTTATCGATTCACGAGGTAAGGTGACCCAACTTTGTTTTTTCAAGGTAAGAAAAGGTAGATAACATGCCTTGAGGACACAATACACACACTCTCAATGGTTACAAGACCATCGACTTGGTTTGTATGAAAATTTCAAATTTCTTTCTTGAGTACGAAAATGACCTCACCATAATAGCTAAAATGTCAACAAACTACCAATGTGCTTAATACTTAACTCATACCATGCAATTTGTATGTTATGGTGGTGCTTCAATAGCTTTTGAAATTCTTTGTGGGTAGATTATTAAACTTCAAAAAAAAAAAAAACAAAATTTGGAAAGTATTTGTGGTTTGGATTTGTCTTTTAGAACTCGTTTGAATGCACATAAAAAAATAACTTTTTTTTTTTTTAAGGTAAAAAATTAAAAAATTCATTTGAACTTTATTTAAGAAAACTACTTTTAGAAAGTAAAAATCATAATCTTTAAAAAAAAAAAAAAATTATTTTTTACTTTCTAAAAATAATTTTCTATCAAAATTACTTTCTATCCAAACGGACTCTTAGAGTGTGTGAGAAAGGCAATAAATGAACATAAATAAAATGCCATAATCGGCAAAGAGAAAATGCCAAAATTTGACCGTTATAATTTCACTATCAGATTCTTTCTAAAAAGTGATGCCCACCATCAAACTACTCCCCCTCACCCTCTCTCCTATAACAAGAAAATCTATCCTGTTAGATCCTCTATTTCACCTACTTTATTACATCCAACGGTTCACATTCAATCTAGGGTTTACTACTCTACCTATTTAAACCCACTCGCAGTCTTTCGCATTTCTCATCATCAATCAAATCATTTCCTCTTATGTGCCAAAAAACTAGCAATTTTGGGTTTTGGCTTTGTGATGTCCGGTTGTTTTGGATTGTGGGGTTACTTTTTAAGGGGAGGTTTGAATCCATGAATCTCCTTTTAAACCAACTGAGGAAGGATAAGAAGGTATTAACATCTGCTTGTTCATGAATACCTTTGGTTGCGCACATTAAGAGGTGGTGCGCAGGTTAAGGGTGTGGGACTGTTATGTTACTTGTTTTGTGTAGGTTTGTGTGATGGGTGTGGGACTGAATCTCTACCGATGGCGTATGTTAGAAGTAACCCAAACTAAATTTAATCCTACCGTCATTGGATGTAGAGTGACCAATGTCGTCGGACCCTCCCAAAAGTTCTTTACTTTCTTTTTAATCTTGTAGGCTTGTGGTGTAGGACTGTCAATGGATCGGATCAGACTAATATCCAATTCGTTCTCATCCACACAATGTGAAAAAGTCCAAATTTGACAGTATCGTCAAATTTCATAAAATTTGATGGATCAAGAGGTCGAAGTGGTGTAGAATTTTTCATTGTCAATCTTTTTCTTTCGACAGACCAAAACTATCAAATTAATGAAGGATGGGAGAAATTCGATAGCTCTAAGCCGTCAAATCTAGAAACATCAAGAATTTCGATGGTCCTAGACCATCAAAATTCAGTTTCTAAAATTCATGGGTTTTGGCCCGTCAATTGTTTCTGTCGAATTTTTCAATTTTCACGTAGTGCCATTAAACCTGGATCAAGGATTTGGTTTTGATAAGGATCCAACGCTATAAGGTTTTGATCTGATGGATTTTCGATCTAGTAGTGGTCCGATCTGATATCTTATTAGATTTGGATTTAGGTCAATCCTTATGGGATCAATTCCGATTGACTTTGGATTTGGGTACACTCACAAAGATACGCACTAAGTATGTTCTCATCTAAAATTAAGAAATATCTCTCAAAAAATTACTTTTTTCAATATTTTTTTCTCATTTAGAAACAAGGTTAAAGGTAGAAAATTACTGTGAGAGAAAGTAATTTAGGGATAAAGTAAATTTTATAAAATATAAATTAATTTCTTTATCTTTTAAAAAACTTAGTTTTTTAAAATTAATCTAATTTATTTTAAAATTTTCAACTTTTAAAAGTTGAGAAGTTCAAAAGATTAATTTTTAATTATTTTCAAAAAGTAAAAAAATTAATTTTTAATTTTTTTTAAAGATAATTTTTCTTAAGTTATTTTCTTCCACGGTTATTTTCTACTTTTTTTATTAAGTATTCAAATGCAAGTAATATCCCTTTACATCAGTATAATTGATGAGAATATCTTTCATTGCAATCAGGTGAATATAAATAAAAAAGAAATATAATCGACACCTCTAAACGTCATTGAGACTCAAAGAAAACTAACATTGATTGATTGACATATTGACATCCAAGCGATTGAATGACATGTTGAATAGAACATTTTGATGCCAACAAGTGTCAAATTGAAGTCATGAATCCAGAATTTCTCCATGAATTCCTGGTGCCAATATATGAGATGATAGACCTATTTCGAACTCCCAACACCTAGAGAGCTACTTAAGTTTTCGTATATAAACAACTTCCCTTTATTTTGTGTCATTCATTCTTTCGTTTATCACTAGGAAATTGCACGACAATTGCAAAAGTTAATTTTGTTTGGGATTGATAAAGTTGTTGAGCCACTTGAATAAAGATATCGTATCAACCCGCCAATGAAAATCAAGTCGACAAGTCTTCTATTTCGGGATTTGGGTGTATTTTGTGTTAAGCTTTATTTGATATTGTATATTTATCTTTAAAAAATGAAAATCAATAATTATTTTAAATGTACATAATTTTAATGATATTGGACAACATGATTAAGATTATTTCACCATCAAATTGAAAATGCATGAATACCATTTCTAAGTAGATGACAATATTGGTTTGTTTAGATGTTCTTCCATTTAATAACTTTCTTTTCCTTGGATGTTGAGTTGGGATATCTAATCTATCCATTTGATCATGGACAAAGTCTTCCCTCTCTTCTATGCTCGACGAGGGCATACAAACATCATCGAGCATTGAGGCATGCATTGAGGCATTTCTTTTGAATTTATATTTCGTATCTCAAAAGATAGCTAAAACCTAAGTAAGATTTATATAAATTCTTATAAATTTGAAAAGTTTCGTCTCAGACTTTCCTTTAAAGGATAATGCTGAAGCAACATTAAAATGTACATGGTAGAGGACATTTCTAACGTGGACTCGTGTCAAAATCGTAATCATAGATGCTTTTTATTGAGATCAATGTTACTCCATCACCACTCCTTTAAAATCAAAGAAAATCAGACAATATTTGACTAGAGATTCGCACACGCGCCGCATTTCGATGTGTCTCGTTTTTCCAGACCAAAAACACTGTTATTTTGACTCGTCACTCAAACCCAAAAACGAAGGGCCTCATCTTTCCAAATTTTACAAAAGTCAACTGTCAGAAAAAAAAAATCTAGGGTGAGATACGTTACTAGATATGGTCTCTCTATTCAGTCTATATAAAAGAGTACCCACCACCCATCAAGAAAAAAAAAAAAAAAAAAATCATTGTAACAAAACCATTTCTTCGTCTGGTGAAGAGCGGTTTAGTTGGTGGTTTTGAAAAACAACTAGGGGTATTGTGTGGTTTTAAGGGTTAATGGGTCGGATATGGAGCTCCTTTCAAACCAACAGAAAAAGGATAGAAGGTGATTGCGGCTGTTGGTTCTTGAAGACCTTTGGGTTTGCGCACGATAGAGAAGTTGGCGCATGTTAAGGGTGCACATGAACCGGGATACGATCTTCCAGCTCTAAAGGCAAAGAGGATTAACTTATTCTTGTAACCAAACACCCTTATTTTCTTTTTGTGTGTGTCTGTGTGTGTGTGTGTGTGTGTGTGTGTGTGTGTGTGTGTGTGTACGCCTTAGTTGATTTTGTCCACCATGGGTGACACTCTTTGGCCCACTGACCCATGATGTCTGGCTGGCCCTAGCCCTTGGCGAGTCTTCTTCGCCAAAAAAATATATATATATTAGCTTTTTGTGTATTTTCTAGCTTTTTTTTTTTGAAGCATTTAATAATATAGTGAAATCATGATCAAATCCAACGGGTAGAAATAACCAAGTAGGATAACAATCTGACTTATCTGATGTTTGATTTAGTTTGAAAGGCTCGGAATGATAGGCAGATGTGGAAACAGTGGAGGTTTGAGATGTTCAAAGTTGATGGCTATCTGTTCCCAGTAAAATGTGAGAGTCATCCTAGCTTAAGAACCTAAGAGTGAGTGTACAATTGTGTGGCTAGCCTTGGTAAGATCTGTTCATTGAAAAACTCAGATAAAAAAAAAAAAAAAAAAGTCAATAGTGAATTTGTTTTGAGCTTGATACCCACCTTGTTGCCCAAATTTATAATTAAATTTTTCATCGGCAATCGTCATGGTATCAGCTCATGTTTTTGGATGCACAAGAGTCGTGTTGGAGTAACATTGAAATTGGCATCGTTTGGGACATTAGTGTGCATAGAACCATAGATGCTTCTCACTCGTATCTTGACGAAAAAAAATATAAAAGAATGTTGTGGTCGATTACCAATGTGATAATCCATATGGGGTAAAAGACCCTCAGTAAGATTTGAAATCTTTATAAGTTGGTTAGCAAATTTTTTTTTTATATTATTAATTCATATTTATATTTTCATTAATAACGTGCCAATGTCCTCTGGAGTTGCTCTTATTCAGCTTTTGTTTTTTATCCCAAACCAGCCGACTCCAAAATGTATTTTTAGCATCATTTTATAAAACAGCATAAATATCATCTTTATAAGTACACAAATAGAAATAACTGTTTAAATACAACGATTTGTCATTTCAAGATTTAGTTTTTTTCAACAGTCGATGGTCTTTTGTAGGCTATTTTCGAAATCCATGGATGGAGATTTTAAAATCCAAAAACATTTTGGTCGAAAAAAATGTATAAATGTTATGGTTAAAACAAATTTAGAAGTTTAGGGTTAAGATTTGCAAGTTTGATTATAAGTCCACAATCCTTAACTATGGAGAATATGAATTTTCAGTTTTTCAGATCTTCACTGAAGCTAGAAATTGCCTGCAAGGCCATCGAGTGCTGAAAACAACTAAATTTTGAAAGGAAAGTATCATTGTATTAAAAAAGTTATATTTTTTATCTCTTTACTTAGACATGAGATATGTATATTGTTTTATAAGAGGTGGTTGAAAGCATAATTTGGATATTAAGGCTAATCGTTTTGATAAAATGTTTTAATTTCAAAAATAATAATTTATCGTTTTCAAAATTAAATGAGTAGTATACAGTTTTATAATTTTTTAATTACCAATGCAAGTTTTGATAAAACCCCATTTTAATGTATTTACCTCATTTTAATTTTTTTATTATCAGTAAGTTGAGGCTATAAAGGGCCCCACCCTTTTATTAATATTGCTAACGTCGAACATAATAGAGATTAAGATCCTCCAAAAGGCTATTAAACAAATCCACAGGAGTATTAGAAGAATTAAAAAAAAGAAGGATTTACATTTAACACTCTTCTTCTCGACAACCAATCTATTGCTTTATTTGCTTCTCGCTATTCAAATTCCAGCACAACTGAGTTGAATTCTCTGATAGCATTCTTGATATCTCTAACAAGGCTAATTAATCTCCAAGGAATGCTCCAATCTTTCTTTATTCCTTTGATAGCCATTGACGAATTTGAAATTATGATAATGTCCATATACCCTAGCCCTCAAAAAAAAAATGCAATCCCTTGAGAATTGCTTCCATTTCTACCACAATAATTTCCGTATGATTTGAACGACCCATAGCAGCAGTAAACAACTCGCCCTTAAAATTTCTAGCAATAAACCCAACCCAACCCCTATTTCTATCGAGGACCCGTCTGTGTTCAGCTTCACTATTATCATTGGAGGACGTGTCCATCTCAAAACAACTGTCTCTCTTGTTTGGCCACTTTAGCTGGTTACTTTGAACCATTTACAATAAAAAGGGAAAGACGAGGAATACTATCACATAAAATATGCTACCATTTTACCTTTTAGATGGTTCATTTTGGGTCCGTGGTTTTAAATGTGACGTACCGATGTCCCTCCAGCGTGGCAACTTGGGGGGGGGGGGGGGTAATGAGAAGGGTGGGGTTTCCCTCGCTTCTGGCATAGCTAGCCCTCAGTACTCAATAGGAGGTCTATATGACATGCTTTTAGCTTAGTGGTAGAGCGCCCCTGATAATTGCACCGTGATTTTAAAATATGAGGCTCTCAGACTCAACCATAAAAATAGTTCAATGAACTCATCAGAGCCTAATCAAGAGATATGGATCATCTAAGGCATATTATACTTACATTTATGACATTGCATTGTTATATTTATTACAATGTAATCAAATCATGCAAAATAGTTGGTTTATCTAGTGTGATGTCATTTTTACGAAGATAATTTATATATCAGGTGGGGAAAATTAAGGTTTAGATTGTATGGGGTGAGGAGATCCGATGTGGATTTAATTCATTATTAATAACGGTGCCTATGCAAAACCTTTCATGGAGGATTCAATATGTAAAAACTGATTGATTTGGATGCCATTTGCTAAATTTTGTGCAAAGAAAATAGATATCACAAGTAGAAGACGTATCCTTGTCAGTTTATATCCCACAGTTACATAAATAGAGCTCCGTTCATGTATCATTGAGAATTAAACTTCTCTCCTTAAGAAACTCCCCCCCCCCCCAACCCTTAACTACATCCAACTCTTCTGATCTAATCTAATTCCTTGTGGGGTTCGTCCACAGAGGGTAAGTTAAGGCCTAAGACCAGGTCGTAATTGATGGAAAATATGTGAGTATTCCTATACTACCCCTTGTTGTTTAGACTGAAGGATTAGGTTAGCAAAACAAGGAGGTAAGGTGACCAAGTTTGCTTTTTCAAGGTAAGAAGGGGTAGATAAAATGCCATGAGAACACCGTACATACACTCTCAATAATTACACGACCATCGACTTGGTTTATATGAAAATTTAATTTCTAAAGTACAACAATGGTCTCAACATAATAGCTAAAATGTATATGTCAAGAAACTACCAATGTGATTAACGATCAACTCATACCATGTAATTTGTATGCAGAGGCAGATTTAGAATGGGGGCACTTGCCCCCACAAGAATTTTCAAATTCTATGGATGAGGGAGCTATTGCAATAGATTTTAACAGTGGATAAAAAAATCTGTCATTATTGCCCCTAACAAAAAAAAAATTTCTACTCTTAGTTGACCTCACAACTATTTTTTTTTCACTCTTAGTTATCCCCACAAAATTTTTGCTACTCTTGGTTGCCCCCACATGGGCAAAATCCTTGCTCCATCCTTGTTTGTATGTCATGGCGGTGCTTCAATACCTTATGGAATTCTTAGTAGGTAGATTATTAAACTTCAAAAAAAAAAAAAAAAAATTGAAAGATATGAAAATGTTTTCGAATTGGCCTTTTAGAACCCGTTTGGATGCACATAGAAAAATAACTTTTGAAAATTAAAAAAATTAAAAAACTTATTTGGATTCATTTTAAAATTTCCTTTTAGAAAGTAAAAATCCTCCTAAAACTAACTTTCTACTTTTTATGCAAACGGACTCTTTGAGTTTTTTTTTTTTAGAAAGGCAGTAAATGAACATAAATAAATTTAGAAAGACAATAAATAAATATAAATAAAATGCCATAATAGACAAAGATACCAAAATCTCACCATTATAATATCACTATTAGATTCTCTCTAAAAAGTGATGCCCACCATCAAACTACACCGCACACGATCTCTCGTGTAATGAGAAAATCTACCCTCAGATCCTCTAGTTCACCTACTTTATTACATCCACCGGTTGACATTCAATCTAGAGTTTACTACTCTACCTATATAAACCCATTATAGATCTTCCTCATTTCTCACCATCATCAACTCATCTCATCTTATGTGCAAAACCACTAGCGATTTTGGGTCTGTGATGTTCAGTGGTTTTGGATTGTGGGGGTTACTTTTTAGGGAGGTTTGGATCGATGAAGCTCCCTTTGAGCCAACTGAGGAAGGATAAGAAGGTGTTTACATCTGCTTGTTCATGATTACCTTTGGCTGCGCACGTTAAGAGATGGTGCGCAGGTTAGGGCTGCGCATGAATGAGGAGACGAGATTGCCTTCTTCTTTTCTAACTTGGCATGAAGGGAGTCTTCAAAGAAAGGATTAATGGTATTTTTCATTCATGTTCTTCTGTTACTGTACAACCAGTATATAAAGAAGAATTTTCCTACAATTAAGTCAATCACCCATAATCACTCTCATTTACAGCTATACAATCACACCCAATCATTCCTAATTAAGCATGATCTCACAGTTAATCTCAATTAGACTTAGAAAGGAAAGAATCACAAATGATTCTATACTACTGATATCCTAAAATCTCAACAAGGAGCTCTCTCTCTCTCTCTCTCTCTCTCTCTTTTATTTCTTTGTTTTACTTTTTAGTTTATCTAACGTGCGTCTGTTATGTTTCTTATTTCGTGTAAGGTGCTGTTTGTTAAACTAAAAAAAATAAGTGCTGAATAGCATTAAACGCTGAAACTTATAAACGCTGAATTTAAGTGCTAAAAAAGTTGATTGTTTAGATGCTGAATCATATTTGCTACACATTGTTGAAGCTGGTAAATTGTCTTTGTTACCCTTATAATTGTATTATACATTGTTTGCATGTTTCAAATGCCTATTTCTTATCAAACACAAAAAAATATATTATTTCTTATAAAATTAAAATACAATTCATTTTTAAATAATAAATAATACTTAAATCTTCAATTTATAAATAATAATTTCTATTTATAAAAATCCACAAATTTCAAATTCAAAATAATAATGTCATACAACTCACCAAAATTTAAAATCAACATTAAAATAACTTAATTTTAGATGAATAATTTTCAATAGAAATGAAGGATGTGTAATTATAAAAGCATCCTATGAATTAATAAGGGCAACCCACACCATAGCCAATTTTTCTTTGTTTTATATAAGTTAAACTTTTTGGAATGAGCAAATTTTTAGTGAGGATGGTCTATATGGTCTAGAGATCATCCTCACCAAAAATCAGTCCATATTGAAACTTCTAACCCGTCAAAAATAGTTTAAAAAAAAAATGAACGATTTACGATTCTTGAACTTGTTTTAATAGGGTTAAAAGTTTCAGGGTGTACTGCTTTTTGGTGAGGTTGATCTCCTCATTGTAGAGATCATCCTCATCAAAAATCAATTTATTCCAAAACTTTTAACTATATAAGACAAAATAATTTAGCCATGGTGTGGGTTATTAATTTGTGGGGTGCTTATATACTAATGAGGAGATTATCCTAACCAAAAATCAACTCATTCCAAAATTTTTAACCCATATAAGACAAAATAATTTAGCCATGGTGTGGGTTTATTAATTTGTAGGGTGCTTATATACTTATCCATGAGATATAAGAGATAATATCCTTTTTAAGAATAAAGGCATACTTGTCCGTGTCGAAAAAAACGAAGTGCTTACCGCTTCAACACTTTTTTTCATCATCAAAATAATGTTGAATTTTTTTCACTTATTTTCAACAATAAGTGCTGAAAATATAAAGTAAACAAACGCGCTATTTTAACTAAAAGTACTGAATTTAATTTTTTTCAGCAATAAGCGCTGAAAAATAGTGCAAACAAACACTACATAAGTTTTTGTGATGGGTGCGCAAGACTAAATCTTCAACGAACGACGCATTTTATAATGAGCGAAAATCACATTTATTCCTACCATCGTGGATGTAGAATAACTAACATTGTTGGACACTCCAAAAATTCCAATAGTTTTTAGTCTTATAGGGTAGGACTATCAATGGATCAGATCAGACCCATATCCAATCCAATCTGGTCCAATCCATTTACTTTGGAAAGGATCAAGGACTTGGTTTTGAAAAGGATCCAACACTATAAATTCAGATTTGATGGATTTTTTATTTGACAAGAGTTCAATCTGATATCTTGTTAGCCATTTTTGGATTTAGTTCAATCCTTATGAGATCAATTCCGATCAACCTCGAATTCAGGTACACCCCCAAAGATGACAAATAACTATGTTTTCATCTAAAGTTAAGAATTCTCTCTCAAAAAATTACTTTTTCAACTTTGTTTTCGTTTGAATACAATGTAGAAGGTAGAATATAACTGTGAGAGAATGTAATTTTGGGATAAAATAAATTTTGTAAAGTAGAAATTAAAATTTTAATCTATTAAAAAAATTAAAAATTTATTTTTTAGAAGTAATTTTTTTAAAATAATTCAAATAATTTTAAATTTTTTTTTTTTTTTTTTTTTGATAAATAGTATTGTATTCATGAAACAAAGCCAAGTCAGTCGAATTGATCAACTTGACGAGACTTTACAAAAAAACTACTCACACATAAAACAACAAATCCCATCCCATCTGTACAAAACGTCCTCAAAGTACAATCCCCTAAACTCCTTATAAACTTTGGACCAGCAAAATATGAGGCCCAAGATAGACATAATTGTATCCAAATAGTCTTTCTGTTTCCCCTCGAAAATACGCCTATTCCTTTCAAGCTATATCCCCCTACAAATTACGAAAGGTGTAATTCTCCACAACATCTTCTTTAACCCACCAAACGAGTAATCGATTGACGACCAACCAATAAAAACGTCCTTGACTGATTTCGGCATGCATGTTGAAACCCCGTATAACTTAAAAAGTAATTTTTTTTTCTTTTAAAAATTGAGAAGTTAAAAAGATTATTTGGATTAATTTAAAAAATATATATTTTCGAAAAGTAAAAATTTTAAATTTTTTAAAAAGAAATTTATTCTTTTTAATTTTCTAAAAATATTTTATCTTATTTATCAAATATATATATATATATATATATATATATATATATATCTTAAGTTATTTTTTCCCACAATTACTTTCTATTTTTTATCAAACTAGTAAAATGCACGTGCGTTGCACGTGGATATTTTTCTTTTACTAAAAAGTATCCCCAATAATTTTAATAAATAGCATCCGAAAATTAATTTACAATCAAAGATCTTTCATTTAATGATATGAATTGGATGTGTACAAATCTCGAACTTTAGCAATATTAAGTGATACTATCCCTTGTAATCACAACTAACTAATTTATAGTTCTTTTTTTGTTTAACAAGTGAAAACCTTAACAATTCTTCTAAAATAGAGTAAAGAAATACATTTTGGTTTAATGCAATTTGTTGAAACAAGATTTTCCTGACCAATCACATTAATAATATTAATAATAAAACTGCAACAAACATATCAAATAAACCATCTTGATCTTCTTTGCTAACATGTAAAAGTTATATAGAACATCTTTGAAATTCACAATTAAGTTCATGAGTAAACCAAAATTTTATCTCACAAAATAAACATGTGAAGGTTAACAACTCAATCTTTAGGAAGAATTAAATCCATTAGTTCAATTACTGTAACAAGTGATGAGAAGGAAGTTGTCAACAGCCAATCAAACTGATGACCTGCATGTTGATCTTAGTCGAGATGGTCTGCAAAGCTCAAGACATTTTAGATTCAATCATTCAATTTGATTCTTAAATCTATCCAATATTGACATATGTGCTAGAGAGATCTCAAAGAAAGAGAAAAAATAAGTGATAGATTGACATTGACCAAAGTAGTTGATTTATATTAAAACAAGGCTATTGCATTAATTACAACAGTTCATTTATTAATGATCAAGGCTTTCACTGTTGATAATTCTTATTCCAACTGAATTTGCACAAAGTCAGGTCATTGCATTTATCATTTGAAACCCACCAACCAATATCCATTTATTTTGTTTGCTTCGGAAGGTAAAGAATTCAAGGAGTAGATCTAGTATAAAGATCTAGATGGCTCTTTGTGCTTAATAATTGCAAACCAACCCAAGGATGTCAAAATATATATATAAATAAATTGAAACACCATATGAAGCACCTAGTTTATTGTTTGAATATAATGAAAATATTGTCATGTTGTACTCAAATATAGCTAAAATTCATGTTCTATACCAATAAAAAAAATAAAAATTATATTAAGAATCTAGTGGAGACCAAAGAAATTAATCATTCTAAGATACCAGCACCCACCATATCAAAGGTATTCAGAACACAACAATACCCAATATCCGGTCCTCACAAAATCTAGATTGTGTACACCCAAGGTGGAGGATTGAAAACCTCCTCCCACACTTCAATACATGCCAAAAGAAAATTTGTAGAAGAGTTGGTATATGGTTCAATTTCTAGGATTGTGGTTTAGGTGGCATATGTTGATGTGAGGGAGGAGGGAATGTAGGATGGACTTCCTAATAATGCAATCCTATTTTTTGCGTTGTTAAATCTCCTATTTCATTATTTGACGTAATTTCTAACCAACTGACCAAATATCAGACACAACTAACCAAATCAAGAATAACAGCACAATTTTTCTTCCATAACAACTTAATTTAGTCATAGCTGATGTAATTGAGACATGCGATGGTGCCTTAATGCATACTGAAACGAATTTATAAAATGTAGAGCATAGGAGTATTTGTATTTTCTACTGTAAAAAAAAATTCCAACTTCAAATTGTAGCAGCCAACAACACACCAATGGAGTGAAATCAGTATAAGATTGTGTGCATCACCTTTTAACTTTATTCAGTTCAAGAAATTGTACTATTGCGGGATCATGTATGGTTCAACTAATATCGCATGAATCATATCTTTTCCCAATGATTTAGAGTAAAATCAGTTTAATTTATTTAGTAATATTTCATATTGTAGTCATATATAATATAGATATTGATATTGATATTAATCGGTTTAATCACCTTTTAAAATTTTAAAGGTCTCCCCTGTTAGATATAGATATTGCCATCGAGAGACCTTACTCAGTGCAAATAGGCTTATACAACAACATAATAGACACCAATAAATCATTAAGGCAAAAAAAGTTCTTTTTTTTTTTCTCTGCTAGTCATCAAGAAGGAAAAATCCAAGGTTAGAAAACAAAATATACTCATTTCCCATCCATAAAGAAGAATGAATAAAATGCAAACCCAACAAAAGAACCTACAAAACCCAATAATCCAAATCACTATCCCATCAACTAAAAACAAATGATGAGAATAGAAAAAGAAAAAAAAAGTCAAACAAGTTACAAAATACAAATAAAAAATCATCAAATCCCAAAAGTCGTAACTGAAGAATTTATAGATAGAAGTAATTGAGGAACTTATAACAAAACAAATATATTTCAAACTCACATCATCCCTATCATAGCTCTTCAAAATTTCATCATGAATTCAACAAAGCATCTGGGACAAACCAAAAGAAAACAATAAACCCAAGTCTCTCCCTGAAAATTCAATTCCTTGGACCCGCATTTGCAGCACAAACAAAGAAGAAAATAAGAAGGATCAATCTAAGGAGAAAAAATAAGAAGTAGGGGATCTCAAAGAGTGAAATAAATTAAATGAGCATTTACGCAAAGCCATTGAATAAACAAAGATCTGCAAGGCCTTAATTTTTTAGAGAGAGAGGGAGAAGAAGCATGTGCTATATTTTTAGTCCATAGTCTTGCAAGCTAGATAAAATAAGGAGTAAAAATAACAAAAACAATTCAATACTCTAGAGTCAATGAGTTGCAAAATGCTAACTTCAATGTGAACCCTTGAGACAAGTTCCGTTGTTGGCACCAACACATTTTGTCAAGAAATATTTTTTTTTTACCTCCTTTAATTAACTTTCCTTTGTCATAAATCACCTAAGAAATCAACTAAGTCCTGAATTTGATGCTCTTAATCAATTTTAGAGATTGTAATAGTTGGAAAGATCTTGTTATCGATGATTCCATGAGATTGCTGGACAGTTGTAAGTAACAGGAGACTCGACGAATAATCTAGAATGCGCCTAATAAATTAGTGCTTCTTTAAGTTCTTGTAGATAAACTTCACCGAGGGATTGGCACGTGGTGAAGTTGATTCTCTAGAATTCATGAAGACATTTAAACTACAAAATCTCATATTTTGAAGGGTACAGTTTTATTTTCACAATCTTTAATAATATATCAACAGCAATAAATATAATGAGATCACACAAACAAAATAAAATACAATCATAAATTTAACACGATAAATACCAAAAGACCGGTGATGATGAAATTGAGATGTTAAAGAAACTGAAATCAAAGAAATAGATGAATGATTTAAGTCAACAAAAGATTAGAGGTTCTTAATATGTAAAAAAACACAATAACGATCGAAACAAATAAAAAATAATAACAGAGTAATAAATGAGAATAGATTCCTTGGCGAAGTTGGAGATCTTGCCATTCAAATATTAAATCTACAGTTATCAACGATGGTAAGGACAAAACTTGCATGAATAAAGTACCCAGAAGTTCCGTCACCCAAAAAACTATTGGGGAATCTCACATAAGAACAATGCCCATTTCCTTATTAAAATAGTCAGTTGGTAAGATTACTCTATTAGATAGCATGACAACCTTGACAAAATGTTCTAGATACTTCGTATTCTATAAGAACATATTGATTTTCTCAGTAGATCCTAGAAGGTTCTAGGTCACATAAAAGAGTATAACCAATATTATAGAGAAACTTCGATAATTCTTGGTGAGCCTACAAAATATTTTCTTGGTTCCTTATTAGTATCATGTTTCAAGAGATTAATTAAACATATATAGTGCAAATGTGTAAGTTTGAAGGACTTTAATTAAAAATAAAATAAAAAAATCAGATAAAGAAATATATTCTAGCTAAGCAATTCATAACAAAGGCATTTTATGAATTTACATAGAAGTCAAGAAAAATACTATGACAAGTATAATAAAGCTTACTTGAAGGTGCCAACTTAGCCAAATTGGTAAAGGCATGTGGAGTGTTGATCCCATATCCTTGGTTTAGAAGCTGTTGAACCCATCTTCACTTTTGTTGACCTCTAAATATTGGTTGCCTAAGAAAAAATAAAAATAAAGAAACATACTTTAATGCATCCTTGCCATGTCGAAGGCATGTCTTTCCATCATTGCCAAAGAAGAATTCTAATAGACATCCATTTTCTACAGAAGGCCAATTAACAATCCATCGTTGTGAGCTTGCATCAATGCCATTACTTTCTTGAACTCCATCTTTATCTTTCCGCGATTAAATGGTTTCAATCATTATTAAGTACAACTCATAGACAAAAAATTATAAGCAGCATAGTCAAGAATGCAAATGGAAAGAATTCCGAAATTGAACTAAATACATGACAGTTTCGCTAACCAAAAACCCATATAATTAAAAAAAATGAATAAAGGGGGAGGCTGGAGGAAAAGAAGAACATACCCATCATTGTCATGGTCAAACATCTTAAATGCAACAGAGAACTTTGATTATGGCATACTGAGGAGTGTTAAAAAAAGATATAACATTAACACAAAGAGCTTAAATCTGCATGAACCAAAATTGAGGGTATAGGATCTGAAAATCTGACTGTGTACTGATCTTTATTTTATCATTCATTTGCAAAATAAAAGTAATTGATTAATAACTCACTTTGCAAAAGATATTAGCCCATCATTGTTAGTATTGAAATGCATAATAAATGTTGAAGAAGCACATTGCAAGTCTCCAAGACTGCACTCTCCTCTCAAATACCCTTCTCTCACGAAATTTGATTCACGAAGTAGAACCTGTTACACTAAAATGGTTCCATCCCCCAATGATTTTAAATAAAATCTAAAAAGTAGTAAAAAAGAAGCCCAGAATAAAACAAACCGAATCATCAAAACATTTCTAAAACAATTTGAAACAAGAATCACCAAACTAAAAGAATAGAGCCAACACTAACAAATTTATAAATGAAAAAAAAATGGAATAAAATAATAATAGTATATTAAGAAGAACAGGAGTTTACAACCTATGCAATAAATAGTTTTAAAACAACCAAAAGAAAAAGAGCCAAAAAACAATTCATAAACAAAACCCATTCCAAATTGGGTCAATTTGAATCATCAAAACCAAGTTAGAAGATCGATAAAACACTTAAATCTTCTTCCTTAAAGGCTAAAAAAAATCGAAATTGATCTAAAAAGAAATCTTTGGATCTCTCCAATCAACAAAAAACACACTACTATGAGAAAGAGAAACATAGAGATCATAGAGACGAATTTTTATCAGAAATAACATAGAAAACTAAAATTCAAACCCAAGAAATACGGTTCAAACAAATACTAAATCGAAGAGACTCTTGAGAGATCGAGATTTGAAATCTTACCCGCTTTCTCCAATCAGTAGAAGCGTTATGAAGTAAGCGTCATCGACTCGAGCCCTAGAAGGTGACCTCGATTATTAAGAGGAAAAATTAGCAAAAATATAACTCGTAGCCTCGATTAGGTTCTCCAATCTGTAGAAGCATTATGAAGTAATCGTAATCGACTTGAGCCCTAGACGGTGACCTCGATTATTAGGAAGAAAAATTACCTAAAAAAAGCAACCAGTAGTCTGGATTAGGTTTGGAGAGATCAGATTCAAAGAGTTTCTCTTGGCTACGATTAAGAATTTCAACAATCTTCTTTTATTTGTGTTTTTTCAATGGCTTCCAATTATATTGTAACGGTTCAACCGTTTCATTAGCAAAAATGAATTCTATTGGATAGGGTTTGTAAAAAAAGTGAACAGGCAAAGAAGACGGATGAGTTTTTTTTATTGGATATAAAAGAAATTTATTTTCTAAATAAGGGTATTTTTGTGAAGGAAAAATTCGTATGAAACAATCTCCTTTTAATATATTAATTAATAGATATGCAAATGCATGTAATATCCCTTCACCGGAGAGAACTAACGTTGACTGATTGACATATTGACATCCAAGCCTTTGAATGAAGTGTTGAGCACAACATTTTGATGCCAATAGGCACCAGTATTTGAGATGAGAGACTGATTTCGAACTCCCAAGCACCTAGAGAGAGATACTTAAGTTTTTGTATATAAACAATTTCTCTTTATTTTGTGCCATTCGTTCTTTTGGTTGTTACTTGGAAATCGAGTGGCAACTGCAAAAGCTACTTTGGTTTGGGATTGGGAAGGTCGCTGAGCCACTCGCATAAAGATTTCGTGGAAGTCAAATCAACAAGATTTCAAAGCTTTTTTTCAAGTTGTGCTCATTGCATGTAACTCACTTTATTGGTTATTGGGGTAGGTAGCTAACCAGGAAGATTTGTGGAGATTTTGGGGATGATCCGTATTGGTGGGTGCTTTAGGAAGATTTTAATTTGTTTTGTTATTAAAATATCGAATTTAGTGGAATCAATTGATCTGAGATCTTCATATAAGTTTATCTGTAACTTGTACATGCGTGTGAACGTGATTATTTTCTAATCTTTAAGGGGCCGATTGATTGCGCTTCTAAACACGGCTTTACCGGCGTTTGCGTCAAAAAGCGAGATTTTACGAAATTTCGCATGCTTGATATCACTTCTAAACGCGGCGTTTTGAAGTTGTAAACGCAAATTTGAAAAAAAAAACGGAGTTTTGAAAAGCGCATGTGAGCCGTTTCGCGCAGCTGCGTTTTAACGCGTCGTAGTGAAATGACAAATATACCCCTCATCATTTATCAAATTTACACGCTCAGTCCGCGATTATAACTTCGACTGTTTTCGATCCATATCACACACACACTCTCTCTCATCGATTCCGACAGCTAACGGTGACCCACCTCTACGACGCCGATCAGTTTTTCAACCGTTTACCATTGACGACAACGAAGACGTTGTCTTGGTTAAACTGACGACAACGCCGATCAGTTTTCCGAACGTGAACTCAATCTCTCCTTTGCCCCTTTTTCGATCGGCTTTCGATTCATTCACACAGCAACTGAAGACCTGTGAGTTCTCTCTCTCTCTGTTATGGATTTCGATTTTTTACGAAATTCCAACTTGAATGTTCGATTAACAGAAAACAATCTATTAGGGTTTTTGTAATTTTCAATTTCTTGTTAGATTTTTATTAAAAAATTATAATAGAAAAAAATAATATTCACCAATTTCTTGTTCGATTAACAGAAAATTTTGCTTATTTTTGTTATTTATTTTTATTCACCATTCCAAATGATTGGGTGTACCCAAATACGATATTCTTCCATTCCAAATTTTGGATGTTTTTGTGTTCATTTTTAGGGCTATTTATGAGCGATTAAAATGTTCAAGATGTAAATCTTGACTTTAATCTCTCTCATTTTTTCTGGCTTGCATGATCATTTAATCTCTACTTTTTTATTTTATGTTTTGATTCTGTTTAAATTCGTTGGGTTTTTGTGTTTCATTGACTTCCCATTAGACTAAGAACAACGTTACAGGATGAAAAATCTTATCATGGCTTTAACAAAATATATTATTCTTAAAATGAGTTATTTGCATCTAAGGAGGTGCTTAGCCAACCAATAGAGGTTTGCCAGTCTATCAAGCCACAATGCTGTGCTTAGCTTGGAAATTTCATATTAAATTTCATGGGGTAATTGATACTTAGTTTTCTTCCTTCATCATCATTATTAGTGACTTAAAGCTGCAATGTCTCTTTGGCTATATGGATTTTTAAAATACATTTTTCAGTTACTTGGTCAATTAATTTAGATTCTGAGGCAACTTGTCTCTGTTGGAAAAGTAACATTCGAGTTGTATAGAATAATGTGCCCTTATGGCACAAAAAGCTTTGGTGGTCACACCCCATTAAAGAACCTTGTCACATGCACTTTTGGACTCATAAATTCAATGAGTACTTTTGTAGATCTGTCTTCTTGGATATCCAAATACACATTATCTTGATTGGTAATTTTTAGGGCAGATTTTAGATTTTCATGGCTGATAGTTCGTGAGGAGACTTTCTTGGTTGATATGGACATAGTTGCAACTTACTTGATCTCCCATTGTCATCTTTTTGGACCAATGCGGTACCTATTAAACGCATTAAATCAGATTCATGGAGTTTATGGGTGGAGTCATTCACATTATTGAACCATGTTATCAATTATTTTATTTTACTAGTAGGTTGCATGTGGGAATGCACATGTATTACATAAATTATTCTTTTCTTTTCTTTTCTTTTTGATAACATGGTGTCATTAGTCTTCCCAGGTTTCACCTTCAGTTTTAAAATGCGTAGCCTCGAACCAAATATTAGCCAGAAATTTCTCATGAATGAGACCTACACTTGATGAGGCCTAATCCCTGCTTGTTGAGAGAACTCTTGGAATTCAATGTGATAATATTAACTTTGTTGAAGATATAATTTCTATTCAATTAATTGGTTGATCATTACATGAGCCCTATTAGTGTTTGGATGTCCTCCAAATTGCTTATAAATTTTACACACCTCTCACAATTTCCCTTAATGCTGTGTTTGGATTGAGAGAAATTTAGAGAACAGAAGAGTTTGTGATGGAGATTGGTGAGAAAGTTGGATGGTTTTGATGCTTAATTGTAAATGCAAAAATGTTAAAAGCAAAGTTATTTTTTATTTTTTGGGTGGGGGTAATCCTAAAAGAATAATGTCAAGAGAAAAAAAAAACATTTATATTAGGTACGATTTGATTCATTAACAACTTTAAAGAGATCATCCTAAAAACTCAATCCAAATCGAAAAATATCTATTAGATTCGATTGAATTTTGGATGAGATATGATGCATTAACATCCTTAGTGATCTGTTGTTTCTAGTTGCATTCATCTATGTCAATAAAAAAATAATTTATATCAAGTATTATTTAAGGAAAAGAAGATGGGATTAGATATTGTGGTCTCCCATATCCTTGGTGTTGAGATAATAATTTGAGCCAAACCTTTGTTGGATTCTCATCTAGAAGGTATAGCATTCTAGTAAAGTTGAGTTGGGCAGATGTGTTACATAGAGAGACAATACATAATGTTTTACAATAGAGTTATACAATCAATGACAAAGAGGCTGTCAGGCTTTCGGATCCCACATGCAAGGAGGCAATCTAATTATTTTTTACATGTAGGGAGGAATGTTAAAATTTAGTTACGTGCAAATAACTTGTGATTGTTCAGTTTCATCTGTTGATTGTTAGTTCAAAAATTTATATATGTTTTTGTTTAACTTACACACGCACACAACAATTACTGTACGTTGTACAGTCAAAGATTGAGAACACAGGGCTCCCTCACCGTGGGACTGAGAACTGTGCGTTCTTCCGGCTATCTATATGGTAACCTGACATTGCCTCCTGGTTTCTCTTTTTGATTATACACTGTGCAAAAGTTAAAATATATATTTTTTTTTCTTCAACTTACACACGCACACACACACAACAATTATTGTTCAACACCTCAGTCATGTTATATTATTGAAATAGAATATGACATGTTCCATTCTATGCGCTACTCTTGTTATTACCATTGACAGATGGAAGATAACAATTCAAAAAGTGCGAAAGCAGATTGGACACCCAAACAACATGAAGTTTGGGTTGAGATCTGTTATGACTTAGTTAAGAAGGGGAGGAGACCGCATAAAGTACTTGACAAGACCGGTTATGATATCTTGGTCAAGGAGTTTAACAAAAGAACAAATGTTTATTACGATAGAGGGCAAATGAAGAACAAATGGGATAGACAAAAAGGCATTTGGGGACGTTGGAATAAGATTTGCACGAATACTGGCGTCTCTTATGATATTGAGACTGGCATATTAGATGCGAGTGATGAGTGGTGGGATGGGTGGTTGGAGGTACATTTTTTTTGTTAATTTGACATTTTATTTATTTTAAGATTTTTGTTTCTTTAGTTAACTTAGGGTTTATATTTTTTTAAAGCATCATCCAAAAGATGCAATATTCCGAAAGGAACCTCTGAAGTTTGCGCAACAATTAGATTTCATTTTTGGAGGCACATATGCCACTGGTAACCGCATGTGGTCGCCTGCATCTGGTACAATGCCATCTGCATCAACACCTCAGAATGAGAATCTTGATGCGGATGATCTAGATGATGTTATGGCGACTCAACCTCCAGAGTCTGATACACCTTTAGACTTTACTCCTGATGCTGATAATGAGTTTGAGGATGATGCTAACCATACTGTACCCCTACCCACATACTCTGCTCGACGTAGAAGTGATGATCATCTACCACCTCATGGTCGTAGGCAGAAGAAGACTACTGCAATGCAAATTGGCCAGTCATTGGAGAAGCTCGCAGATGCAGTTCATGTTTAGACATATGCTGCTACCAATCCCACTAATATTAAGAAAGGCAGTATTCAAGAGTCGGTGTCTCTCTTAGATGAACGATCAGATTTAACCCCCAAGAGTGATCTTTATCGTTTTGCATTAAAGATGTTTGGTAAGAACAAACAATTCAGAGAAATATTTTGTGCGTTACGATCAGCAGAGGTTCGTCTTGGATGGCTGGAGGACGAGATGTCTGATTTTATGACTGGGAAAAATGTTTAGACACGTTTATATGTTACTTGAATATTTTATGTGGGTCTTATGATGCACTTATAGGGTGCAATATACATTGGTTACTTTTTGGATGTGTTATGGTGTAATATACTATGAAGTTTGGTCAATATATTTTTTGTTGATGGATATCTGATATTTTATTTGTTATTAGATGGATATTGTGATTAATATGTTTTGTTAGATGGATATATAGGACTAATATAAATTTATAAGCAGGTCATATGGATTCAGATGATACAATTGATACCACGATTACTATCGATTCAGATGATACAACTGATACAATCGGTTCAAATGGTGATACCACCAATACTGTCGAGTCAAGTGGTTTACGTATGGCTACTACAGGAGGCGTGTTAGGTTCATTATTTTATTGTGATAATTTCTTATATAGGGAGCCACATAGTAATAGTCAGTTAAAGGGGATTGACTTTGTGCGGGAAACACTAGATGATAATCGTGCGACGTGTCATGCACTATTTAAAATGGAACGACACGTATTTATAAATCTGTGTAGTATTTTGAAAGATCAAGGTCTATTGAAGATGGGACGTTACGTTACTATTCAAGAACAACTAGCGATGTTCTTATTGGTAATAGGACATAATCAAGGTCAAAGATTAATTGCAAATCATTTCGATCACTCACCTCAAACAGTTAGCAAGTATTTCAACAAAGTTCTTTTGGCTATTGTGAACTTGTCAATGTCCTTAATTGTACCTCCCGACCTCAATGAAGTCTCTTCGCACATCCGTAACAATCCTCATTTTTTGTCATATTTTAAGGTAATTATATATATATATATATATATATATATATGAAAAATATTTGTTTTATTAATGTTTATATATTAATATACCTTAAAAATATGTAGGATTGTATTGGAGCGATAGACGGGACGCATGTTAGTGCATTTGTATCAATTGCAGAACAAATACGATATCGAGGACATAAGGGACTCACACAAAATATAATGGCAACATGTTCGTTTGACATGTTGTTCACTCATGTGGTGGTTGGTTGGGAAAGGTCGGCTAATGATTCACGTGTCTTCTTTGAGACAGTGAATACTCTCAGTTTAAATTTTCCATATCCTCCACCAGGTATATTTTTCAAAGTTTGTCAATTATATCTGTTTATATTTAATCCTAGAAATTATTAATTTTTTTTGGATAATAGGTAAATACTATTTGGTAGACGCTGGGTACCCACTCATGGATGGTTATCTCGCACCTTATCGAGGTGTTCGATACCATATACAAGACTATAGAAGATCACGGGCAAATGGTCGAAATGAGCTATTCAATCATTTACATTCGTCACTTCGGAACGTGATCGAACGAACCTTTGGGGTTTTGAAAGTAAAATGGTCAATCTTAAAGTTGATGCGTTCATATAATTTAGACAAACAACGAAACATTGTTGTTGCTTGTATGGCATTGCATAATTTTATCAGAAAACAAGCGATTGTTGATGAAGAATTTGCTCTATTCGAGGAAGAAGGATCTATGGGAGTGGAAGAAAGATCTACGGGAGTACTAGAAGAGGGTATCACTAATCAAGAGTATCCAGTTCCCCCATTAGTAGGTCATCAGAGTCAACAAATAATGAAAATGCATAGGGATTTAATAGCTGATGCCATTTTTACTGGCAATCATTGATACATTTTCATATTTTATTTTTTTATTTTGTATTGTAATTATAAATACTATTAAACGATGTTGGAATAAAAATTATACTATTTTTAAGTATATTTTGAAGATTCTATGATTATTTATTTGTTGTCTTTGTGTATGATGAATAGCATTGATGGCAAACTATACGTATCCACCATGTTGTTCATGTGGTCGAGTGATGACATTAGTCACAGGTAAAACAAAAGAAAATTATGGGAGGATGTTTTATAGGTGACCATCTTGGCAGGTAATATGGTATTGATATTAATGTTGGGTGCGTATTTATATTTGGTGACATTGATAGTAATTCATGTGTTATTTTACTTTATAGAGACATGCAGGGTCTTTTCTGTGGGTAGATGAAGTTGACATTATCAATGATAATGTTCCTCAAGATAAAGTAACGGAGTCAAATAAGAAGAATGAAAAATATCTTTTGTATGCATTTGTTGGATGTATATTGTTCATGTTTTTTTTATTTCAGTTTTACTTATTATATTAATTATGATTATTATGTTTAAATGATGTCAGAATGTAAATTAAATGTTATGTAGATGTGTTATGTATATACGATGTAATGTGGATGTGTTATGTACAATGTGAATTTTGGATTGCATATTATGCAGGTATTTTGTTTATCAGGAAAATTTCATATGTCCATTTTTCAGAGGAGATGCTGCCGAAATTTCTGTAGAATTATAAATTTTTCTATAATTTTTGTAGACATTTTAAAATTAAAATAATAATTATTTTAATTTTTATATAATTTTATTATATTTATATATATTTAGTGTAATTATATAATTATAGGGGTATTCTGATAATTTTTAATGTATTCTGGGTGCATTATCAACCTTAAGGGTATTTTGGTCATTTTACCCTAATACAGCAAATTCTTGAAGCTGTATCAAGCAGTAATTACCAGATTCTGACAGCACAACACTTTTAAAAAGCTCTATCAAGCAAGTTTTTCAGTATTTCAGTATTTCAGATTCTGACATCAGATTCTGACAGCAGAAGCTGACAGCAGATTCTAGCAGCTGAATCAATCAGGCCCTAAGTTGGTGGCCATCTGTTCTGGTAACGTGAATAATTGTGTGGTTGTAATTATTTGCTTATGAACCAGACTAACCTTAGTAAGTTCTCGTCCTTGTGTCCACAAGAGTTATTACATTGGAAATTCAACACCACAGCCATTTAGTTTTCATTAAAAAATTCATAATAGAAGGCAAAAATAAAACATGGTGAATTTGTTTTGATCTCTATTCCCAATCTGTTGACCCAATTTATGATTAAATTTTTCCTTGGCAATCCACTCTTGGCATGAGATCATGTTTTTGAATGCACAAAGAGCATATTTTGTCAAAATCTATCAAGTAGTATTTTAACTACTCTTAAATTTGTTCAAGTAGTATTTTCACCATTGATTTTTAATTTTAAGTTTTGGGTGTACACTAGTCGTCTATTTTTAGGATCTTGGATCAAGTCTTAAAAAAATATTATGAATATGATGTCTTCCATAAAATATAGAAGAATGTTGACTTCAATCGTCAATGTGATAATCTATGTGGGTTCAATAACCCCAAGTAAGGTTTAAAATCTTATTAACTCAATATGCAGAGTATTTTTTTATTTATTTTTATTTGTTTTATATTTATACTTTCATAAATAATGAGCTAAAGCAACTCGTTGCATGCAACGTGTCTTGGTCTCAATTATGAGTAAATCGCGTCTACAGATATGCGCACCACCATGTCAAGGTATCACTCGCTGAGGTCACTCTAGCACAACTCATTTATAATTTAAAAAAAAATGTATCTAAGAGGATAGATTTTCTCATTATAAGAGAGGGTGTAGTTGTTGGTTGGTGGGCATCACTTTTTAAGGAGAATCTAATAGTGAAATTATAACAGTCGTCTTTTAGCATCTCATCTTTGCTATTATAGCATTTTATTTGTGTTCATTTACTGCCTTTATAACAAACTCTAAAGGGCCTATCGGATCCACAAATACTTTGTCAATCCTGTCCTCTATTTTTTTTTTATACTTTTGTAGAAGTTTAGGGTCAAACAAAACATCTAAGTAGTAAATGAACATAAATAAAAGAGTGCTGATAATATGACAGATTTTTGGTGGATTAACTTGATGCACGCTGACATGAAAGTACATAATTTATTTTATAAAAAAAATGAGAGAAAATTTCTCTCTTACTTATTCCCTGTCCATATAATTATTTTTTTAGATTTCAAATCTTAAAAAAGATTGTTGGGCTCACATTGACAATCTAACAATACAAATATCTAGATTTCATAAAAATATTCATATTAAAAAAATATATATATTTAAAAATAATTTTTTTTTGAGTTTGATGCATGATGTATAAAACGGACAATACTCAAACACCCACATTTATAAATAAAATTTAACAGTGAAAAATAATAATTTTTTTTTAATTTCATATAATTTTATTCTCTATAATCATATTTGATTGGATCATAACCTTAAATGTCATAAGCTGATTTTCTTTTTGCCACCACTGGCGAGAAAGAAATTCATATTTTTTTTTAATCAATTATATGCTGCCACATCAGCGTGCGTCAAGTCCGTCACATTATCAGCACTCTAAATAAAACGCCTGGTTTTTACTATTTATCAAAAAATAAATAAATAAATAAAACGCCATAATAGGCAAAGATCAGATGCCAAAATCCGACCCCTTATAATTTTACTATTAGATTCTGTCTAAAAAGTGATGCCCATTGTCCAATAACTACACCCTCTCATCCCCTCTAGGATAACGAGAAAATCTTTCCTCTTAGATCCTCTATTTCACCTACTTTATTACATCCAACGGTTCACATTGACTACTCTACCTATTTAAACCCACTCTAGGTCTTCCTCATTTCTCACCATCAACCCATCATCTCCTCTTATTATGTACAAAACCATCCACGGTTTTGAATCTGTGAAGTTCGGTGGTTTTGGATTGTGGGTTTGCTTTTAGGGACGATTGGATCGTTGAAGCTCCCTTTGAGCCAATTGAGAAAGGATAAGAGGGTGTTTACATCTGCTTGTTCATGAATACCTTTGGCTGCGCTCGTAAAGAGGTGGTGCGCAGGTTAAGGGTGCGCATGAGCGAGGAGACGAGATTACCTTCTACTGTTCTTACTTGGTTTGAAGGGAGCTCTATTGCCCACTCTCTCTCTCTCTCTCTCTGTCTCTTTGTTGTTTGTTTTATTTTCTACTTTATCTAACGTGCGCTTCTTATGTTTCGTGTAGGTTTGTGTGATGGGCACGTACGGGGCTGAATCTTCCACCAACGGCGCATGTTAGAAGTAGCAAAAACCAAATTTATTCCTACCAATTACTGATATGGTCTCACGTATCAGTCTATATAAAGAGAGTACCTACCATGCACCAAGAAAAACCATCCTAGCATCTAATACGAGTTAGCAAAACCACTTATTTCTCTGGTTTTGGTGTGGTGAGTTGTGGGTTGGTGGGTTTGGTAAACCGCTAGTGGTATTGTGTGCAGAGGGTTGATGGGTCGGATCAGGATTTTTTTCATTTTTTTTCTGGTTAAAGTGAAAAGGGATTAACTTATTCTTGCAGCCAAACACTCACCTCTTTTTTTTTTTTGTCCAAGTTGATTTTGTACACCATATATGGGTCACACTCTTTGGGACCACTGAACCAAGATGTCTGGCTGGCCGTAGCACTTGGTGGGCCATCTTCACATAAAAGTTAGCTTTTTGTATATTTTCTAGTTGTTTTGTTTAAAGCATTTAATCATATAGTGAAATCATGATCAAATCATCTGACTTATCTGATGTTTGATTTTAGTTTGAATGGCTTGGAATGATAGCAGACGTGGAAACAGTGGAGGCTTGAGATCTTCAAAACAGATGTAGTAGTGTGATTGTTATGGTGAATCACATCTACCAATATAAATTCTTCCACGTCTTTGATTACTCAATCAACACCGTTGAAACGCTATGGATTATGGGCTCTACTATGTGAAAATTGAAAATTTTTACAAGAGTAACCAAAGGCTCACAAATTTTAGAAATCAAATTGTCAGCCCATGATGGTTGAAATTTTTTATGTAACTTAATTGGATTGTTAAAGCCATCAAATTTTTTCCATCCTTCATTGATCTGTTGAATTTTATGAAATTCGATGGTCTTGAACTATTAAATATAGGCTGACTTATCTGATATGACAGATTCGAAAATTTAGATGTGCTTTTCTCAAGATTCAGAACTAGCACGTCCAGAGTTTTCGAGTCTGTCATTGATCTGTTGAATTTTATGAAATTCGGTGGTCTTGAACTGTTAAATATAGGCTGACTTATCTGATATGACAGATTCAAAAATCTTAGATGTGCTTTTCTCAAGATTCAGAACTAGCACGTCTAGAGTTTTCGAGTCTGTCACGGCAGGTAAGACGATTGCCTAGGTCAGATTATCACTATTCAATTTGTTTTGTTATTAAAATGTTGAATTTTATTGCATCTGTTAATCTGAGATCTTGTATGAGCGTGGCTGTAACTTGTAAATGCTTGTGTATGTAATATTGTCATTTTTAAGACGATGGCTCTCTTCCAGTAATGTGAGACTCATCCTAGTAAAGAGCCTAAGAGAGAGAGAGAGAGCGTACAATTGTGTGGTTGTAATTATATTTGCTTTTATGAACCAGGCCAGCCTTAGTAAGATATGGTCCTCGGTTCACAAGGATTAAAACATAAGAATTCCAACACCACTACTTTTTGTTTTTCATTGGAAAACTCAGATCAAAAAGAAAAAAACTAAGAATTTGTTTTGAGCTTGATCCCTAATGTGTTGCCCAAATTTATAATTAATTTTTGAGGGTTACTATTCCCACACCAACTTTAACTAATGTGTTGCCCAAATTTATAATTAAATTTTGAGAGTTACTATTCCCACACCAACTTTAACTATATTGCTGACAATTCTTTAGTTGGTGTGGTAATAACATCTCTCTAAAATTTTTCAAAGCGATCCTCGTGGCATCAGATCATGTTTTTAGATGCTATAGGGTCGGGGTCAATAAATTTACCCTACTAAGAGCATTTATTTTGTCAAAATCTGACAAATATTATTTTAAATGGTTTAAAATTTGTTGATTGCTCTAAGAGATCTAGCAAATCTTTCATCTATTGAAAATTGATTCAAATCTTAATAAGAATTTTGATCTCATATTTTGAAATTTGAAAATATGCTTTGATGCCACGAGAACATTATTTCTCACAGTTGAATAGTAATTTTAAGTTTTTAGAGTTTGATAGTTGTCCATTTTCAAGGCCTTGTATCAAGTTCAAAAAAAAATTAATTTTTTTTTTAATATAAGTTTTTTCATAGAATATAGAACGATGTTGTGTCCGATTGTCAATGTGATAATCTATGTGAACTCAATGACCCTTAGTAAAATTTCAAATCTTACTAAGTTAATATTTTTTTATTTATGATATTATATTATATTTGTATTATATCCTTTGCTTGCTCAGCAAAAAAATAATAATATTATATTTGTATTAATAACGAGCCAATCTTCCTAAGTAAGCTAATATTTTTTTATGATTTTATATTATATTTGTGCTAATAATGAGTCAAAGCAATCTCGTTGCATATGGCGATTCTAGGTATCAATTTTTGTATTTGCTACTTTACCGTAGTATACTTTCTTGGACCTTGTTTTTTCATTTGATTATTTATGATAAAGAGCATTTGACATGTAAAGATTCTATTAGAGTTGCTCTAAGCAAAGAAAACTTTCTTTGTTTATTCAGTTTTTTTTTTTTTTTTAATTTCTCCCAAAGCAGTACTCTGTTGAGTAAATGTCTTGTATTCCGTTCCAAATTTTTTTAATGAGTATAAAGGTAATCATGTAATATTTGTTTAAGAGATTTGTCAGTTTTGGGGTTTTTGTTTTGGGGAGTTTTGGATGTTTTACTAACTCTCGGTTATATAAATAAAGATCTTTAGGATTGTAAAACTATGAGAAAATGATGATTGTTTTTTTTCTATTCCGTGGACGTAAGCACACCACCAAGTCACATAAATCCTTGTGTTTTGTGTGATTGTATTATCTTGCTATTTCAATTTTTAACATCATCGTCACTCTTTTGGGTACACAACATTTCACCCAATGCCTTCAATCTTGCTTGTTAAAGTTGGTATGTGTTGTTTCCACGACGTAGACTCAAAATCTGCCATCACTTAGTGATCACTAACTACTAATCTCACTTAGCAAAAATTGTAAATTCTCCAACCTTATGATTTGGTTTCAGAGTAAATTGTAAAATCAGCACACCAAAATTGAAGATACCAGAACGGAACACTACTGATTTAAATTTTGAAATTAAAATAGTTTATACAAGTGGTAAGCTTCAAAACAAACAGTGTTTAAAATCTCCATCTCCAAAATATATTTTTATCATCATTTTATAAAACAGTATAAATATCCTCTCAGTAGGTGGACATATAGAAATAATTGTTTTAATACAATGATGTTTCATTTCAAGATTTAGTTTATTACCACACTTGACGATCTTGTAGGCTATTTTTGACATCAATGGATGGAGATTTGAAAATCCAAATTTTGTATGATTAAAACAAATGTACAAATTTTATTGTTGAAGGGGTAAGATCTGCATGTTTGATTATAGGTACAATCCTTAACTCAAACGAAGAATATGATTTTCAGGTTTCCAGGTCTCCATTGATGCTAGAAAGTGCCTACAAGGCCATCCAATGTTGAAAACAACTACATCTAGAAAGGAAAGTATCATTGTATTAAAAAAAAGGTGGTATTTTTATCTCTTTACTTAAAGAGGAGATATGTATACTGTTTTATAAAAGGAAGTTAGAAGGGTATTTATAATATTAAATTTTTGTTTATTTTAAAATTTATCATTTTGATAAAATATTGTAATTGCAAATATAATAATTTATTGTTTTTGAAATTAAAATGAATAGTGTACCGTTTTATAATTTTCAATTTTCGATACAAGTTTTGATAAAACACCATTTTAATATATCTACCTTTACCTTCAAATCTCAAGAGGAAAAGATTTGGGATTCCCGTTAATGGTTTATTGAAAGGGTTGGGAGGAGATTACATGCCTCCAATTTGAAAATAAATTGACTTCTCAAATATTCACTCGAAAATGGTGGGGTATATCTATAATTGACCTATTTTTTCTCTTCTTTTTCATTTTTTAAATTCCTTTTTGGCCACCTTCAGTAGTTGGTTGTCTTGAACAATTTACCATTAAAAAGGGAAAATTGGGGAGTACTATTACATAAAATATGCTAGCATTCTACCTTTTAGATGGTGCATTTTGGGTCTGTGGTATAAAATGTGATGTACCCATGTCCCTCCCGTGTGGCAACTTGGGGGGACACAAAAAGGAATGAGAAGGGTGGGGTTTCTCTCGCTTCTGGCATAGTGGGACCTCAGTGGGAGGTCTGTATGACAGGCTATTGGCTTAATGGCAAAGTGACCACTAATAATTGTGTCGTTTTTTTTTCTAAATGTGAGGCTCTCAGGCTCAGGCACGGAGATAGTTCAATGCACTAGTCAGAACCTAACAGAAAGATGTCGATCGTCCAAGTCATATTATACTTTCATTTAAGATATTTCATTGTTATAGGAGGGAAAAATTGAGGTTTAGATTAATTGTATGGGGAAGAGGAGATATGCTATGGATTTAATTCATTATTAATAACGGTGCCCATGCAAAGTCATTCGTGGAGTTCCCTGCAAGTCTTTCATGGAGGATTCAATATGTAAAAACGGATTGATTAGGATGCCATTTGCTAAATATTGTGCAAAGAAAATAGATATCACAAGTAGATGACCTAACCTTGTCAGTTCACATGCCACAGTTACATAAATAGGGTTCCATTCATGTTTCATTGAGAATTAAAATTCTCTCCTAAAGAAACCCCCCTCCCAAGCCCTTAGCCATAGCCAACTCTTCTCCTAATTTAATCTAACTCCTCGTGGGGTTCGTCCAGAGAGGTTGAGTTAGGGCCTAAGATCAGGCCGAAAGCATAGTTGATGGACAACATGTGAATATTCCTATACTACCCCGTGTTGGTCTGATTGAAGAGTTAGGTTAGTAGAAAGATGGTAATCGATTCAAGTTGGTAAAGTGGTGACTTTGCTTTTTCAATGTGGGAAGGGGTAGAGAAAGTGCCTTGAGGACACGATACACACACTCTCAATGATTACACAACCATCGACTTGGTTTATATGAAAATTTAATTTCTTGAGTACAAAAATGGCCTCAACATATTAGCTGAAATGTATATGTCAAGAAACTGCTAATGTGCTTAACAATTAACTCATACCTGCTAATGTGCTTAACAATTAACTCATACCATGTACTTTGTATGGCATGGTGGTGCTTCAATACCTTATGAAATTCTTAGTAGGTAGATTATTAAACTTCAACAAAAATAATAAATAGAGAACAGATTGGAAAAGTATTTGTGGTTCAGATGGATCCCTTAGAATTTGTTAGAAAGGCAGTAAATGAACATAAAGAAAATGCCATAATAGACAAAGACGAGATACCTAAATCCAACCGTTATAATATCACTATTAAATTCTCTCTAAAAAGTGATGCCCACCATCCAACTGCACGCCACACGATCTCTCGTATAATGAGAAAATCCATCCTCTTAGATCCTCTATTTCACATACTTTATTACATCCAACGGTTCACATTCAATCCATAGTTTACTATTCTCACTATAGGTCTTCCCGGTTCTCACCATCAATCAAATCATCTCATCTTTTGTGCAAAACCACTAGTGATTTTGGGTCTGTGATGTTCAGTGCTTTTTTATTGTGGGGTTACTTTTTAGGGAGCTTTGGATCGATGAAGCTCCCTTTGAGCCAACTGAGGAAGGGTAAGAGGGTGTTTACATCTGCTTGTTCATGAATACCTTTGGTTGGGCACGTTAAGAGGTGATGCGCAGGTCAAAGGGTGCGCATGAACGAGAAGACGAGATTGCCTTCTTCCATCCTTACTTGGTCTGAAGGAAGTTCTGTTGCCCTCTCTCTCTCTCTCGTTTGTGTCTTTGTTTTGTTTTCTAATTTATCTAACGTGTGCCTGTTATGTAACTTCTTTCGTGTAGGTCTGTGTGATGGGCATGCAGGATTGAATCTTCCACCGACGGCGCATGTTAGAAGTAGAAAAAATCAAACTTATTCCTACCATCGTTGGATGTAGAGTGTGACCAACGTTGTCGGTTGGACCTTCACAAAGGTGCTTTATTTTTAGTCTTGTAGGCTTGTGGCGTAGGACTGTTAATGGATCAGATCAGACCCGTATCCAATTCGTTCGACCCATTTAAGGTTTTGATAAGGATCCACCCTATAAGATTCTGATTTGATGGATTTTCGATCTAACCGAGGTTTGATCTGATATCTTATCAGTCATTTTTGGATTTAATTCAATCCTTATGGGATTGATTCCTATTGACCCCAGATTTGGGTACACCACCAACTATGAGTACTAACTATGTTCTCATCTAAAGTTAAGAAATCTCTCTTCCAAAATTACTTTTCATGCCATGCCTTCACGCTGGTCGAGCGTGTAAAACCCTAGTTCAACTTCCTGCGGCATTGTATATTTCTTTTTTTTGGTGAAAGGATGTAATCTATAATTGTGAGTTTTTTTTCGTAGTGGAATCGAGGTGATCTATGGACGTATTTCAGTCTAGAGAAAATCAAGTAAAATCTCTATATTTTTTTTTTGTGTGATTGTATCTTGTGTTTGATTTTTTGACTTGTTATTTAGATAAAGTACAAAATAATTTCTTTATTTTTAAAAGTAGGTTTTAAAATTAATTCAAATCATTTTAAAATTTAACTTTTAAAAGAAAAAAAAATTAATTGTATACTTGAAAGTAATTTTTTTTTTTTTTTTTTAAGTTGAGAAGTTAAAAAGATAATCTGGATTAATTTTAAAAAGTAAAAAAAAAATATTAAACTTTTTAGAAAGAAATTTAATTTTTATTGTTCACTTTATAAAATGTACTTTTGTAAAAGCCCATAGGCTTAAGTCATCCTCACAAAATCAGTTCGTAAAGTGAGGATTGCCCCATGTTTATACATAGCCCAAGGTTATGAAACCCAAGTGACGTGAGATTATCGCTCACACTTTTTTTTAAGTCACTTTCTTCCAAGGTTACTTTCTACTCTTTATTATGTATTCAAATGTATGTAATCTTCCTCCACATCAATGATAGATGATAAGAATATCTTTCATTTCAATCAAGTGAATATGAATAAAAATAAATTATAATCAGCAGCTCTGAGCCTCATTGAGACTAGGGGGGAACTAACATTGGCTGATTGACATATTGACATCCAAGAAATCGAGACTAGGGGGGAACTAACATTGGCTGATTGACATATTGACATCCAAGAAATCGAATGACGTGCTGACCATAACATTTTGATGATAACAAGCAGCAAATTGCAGTCATGGATCTAGAATTTCTTTGTGAATTCCAAGGTGCCAACATATGAGAGGAGAGACCGATTTTGAAATCTCTAAAACCTAGAGGGCGCTACTTAAGTTTTCGTTTATAAACTACTCTCTATTTTGTGCCTTTCGTACTTTCGGTCGTCACTTTGTATTGGACAACACAGTCGGGCATGAGATCTATGCATTTATTGAAAATGCATAAATCCTATGGCGGACAAGGTCTCCTCTCAACTTTATGCCCTAGGAGGGCATGTGAACCACTCTCAAACAACATCCATCTATTAGCCTGTTGGATGAGCGAGGAACTTGTAGGATTACTAGAGCCGCCTCACTGAGAAGTAGCTGTTCCATCAACTACTATTTTTTATATTTTTAAAGGTGAGCAAGGTTAAGGCAGACCCAGACCAGCATAAGAAGGGGTTCAAGGAGTTTGAACCTAAGACCTTGGGAACAACCTCCACAAGGTCTTACCACTGAGCTAAGCGGTCCTTCTTACTCCATCAACTACTAGATTTGTTGGACTGGCTAGCTAGTTCAAGAGATGAGTTTTCCCATCCTCAAAGTAAAAACGGGTTTTACAGTTTATTCTCCCTCCTCATTGAGGGCAAATAGGGTGTCAAACGCTTCCTTCTATCTCTTCCATTCGAGTTCGAGATTGAATCAAGTTGGCCAACTTCATTCTTATCTATAAAAAAAAGTAGACTAAGGAATTGGCAAACTCTAACACTCTTTTAGGCAGATATATATATATAAAGAGTCGTGATAATCTGACTACCTCTATATCGACTCTCCTGACGTGACAAGTCCGGGAACCGTGAATCTGTACATTTCGGGATACACGGTTCCCTCAGGATACACATTTTTATGGGGAAGTGCAGTTTTGCTTCCCAAGATGTACAGATCCACAATTCCCAAACTTGTTACATCAGGAGAATCCATTGAGTGTTCCACGTGAGATAGTCAGATTATCACGATTCATATATAAAATAGTTAAAAAATAAATCATTGGCCGAAAATGTATAGTTCAAAAAAAATTTATAGTTTTTTGTTGTTGCATATTATGTTAGAAGATGATTGTGAAAACTAAAGAGAAAGATAAGAAAAAGAAAAGAAAGGAGTCTACAATGTTTTATAAGTTTTCGATACCCAAGTGACACAATCTTGACGCTTTCCATGCCCAACCTTTGGATGCTATGAATCTCCATATTTTGTCAACAAAGAAAGTCAACCTCTCTTATTCTATAAATAAGGAGGCATTTTTGTCTTCTATAGACAAATAACATTTTAGTGGTGTACAATATAATAATATTAGAATGATTTGGTATGTATTAAGTATGGGAACGGATCAAGGGACATATGAAAAAATATATGTAAAAATAGTGTAACATTAATAAATTTCCAAAATATGGGTTAGAAGTTTCAGATTGAGCTGATTTTTTGTGAGGATGATCTCTATGATGGGAAGATCATCTGGAAAAAAAATCAGTCCAATCTGAAACTTCTAACCGCATTAAAAATGATTTAGAATGTAACCATCAATATTTTGCCAATTTTTGCCACTAATTTGTAAATCACTTTTGATGGATTTAGAAACTTCAGATTGAGCTGATTTTTTGTGAGAATGATCTTCTCATTATAGTGACCATCCTCGCAAAAAATCAACTCGATCTAAAACCTCTAACTCATATTTTTAAAAACCATTGTTTTTACATATGTCCCATGATCTACCCCCATTATGTATTTCTTTTCAATTTATATTTCGAATCTCAAATGAAGGGTATCTTTATCATTTAAAGTTAATAAATATTATTAAGAGGAAATCAATGATGAAATTGAAAAAAAATAAAAATAAAAAAACTATTTTGAGTTCTTCTAATTTTAAGATAGAATATAAATGGTACTTTGATTAGGAGTTCATCCTGGTATAAGACTCAGGTGCTGTTTGTTAAACTGAACAAATAAGTGCTGAACGCTTATAATTGTTGAAACTGTATAAGCGCTGAATTTAAGTGCTGAAATTGTTGTTTGTTTACCGATCTAAATTGTGCTGAACTGATTTAAATTAAGCGTTGTAATCACATAAATCTGTTTGTTACTTAATGCTAAAAACTAGTAAATTGACTATCTTACCTTTTTCAACAATTGTATGTTTAAGGAGAAATTATTAATAAAATTCAAAAATAAAAATTATTTATTAAAAATATACTAAATTTAATGAAATTCGTTTTGGGAATCTAGCCGAACAAATTCTCTCTCCTCCACATCATTTAAAAAGTAAATTTTAATTTTTTTTAATTCAAATTAAAAATTAATATTAATTCAAATTAAAAAATAATATTAATTCAAATTAAAGAGAGAGAATATTAAATATAAATATTTCGTTAAATATTAAATATTAAATATTCCAAAAAAATAAAAAGGTAAGAGGAAATTTCTCTCATTTTTTATTTTTTCGAAATATTTAATATTATTTAAATGCGTGAAGGAGAGAGAAAATTTCGACCCGTTAAGGGTCAAAATTTTCTCTCTCTTTAATTTGAATTAATATTATTTTTTAATTTAAATTAATATTATTTAATTTGAATTAATATTATTATTTTTATTTGAATTAATATTATTTTTTTAATTTAATTAATATTATTTAATTTGAATTAATATTATTATTTAATTTGAATTAATATTATTATTTAATTTGAATTAATATTATTTTTTAATTTAATTTAATATTATTTAATTTGAATTAATATTATTTTTTAATTTAAATTAATATTATTTAATTTGAATTAATATTATTATTTTTATTTGAATTAATATTAATTTTTAATTTAATTAATATTATTTAATTTGAATTATATTATTTTTTAATTTAATTTAATATTATTTAATTGTAATTAATATTATTTTTTATTTGAATTAATATTATTATTTAATTTGAATTAATATTATTGAAATACGTAGATGAGAGAGAAAATAGGAGAGATAATATTGGTGTGGGTTGTCTTATTAATTTGTGGGGTGCTTATAACATTATCCATAGGACATAAGAGGTAATATCATTTCAAGTATAAGGGTATACTTGTCCGTGTTGAAAAAGACCGGTGCTTACCGCTTCAGCAAAAAAATTAAGTGATCCAACTTCACTTAATGCTTATCTCTTATTTTTCAGCAATAAGTGCTGAAAATGTGGAGTAAACAAACGTGCTGATTGCTGAAGCTGAATTGCATTCAACATTAAGTGCTAAAATCAGCGGTAAACAAACACCCCTTCAGTTTGTTTTTAAACAAATAATTGAAGTTCCCTCTCAAAATTTTAATGTTTTGGGATGGACCATTTGCAGCCCATAAGTATCTTTTGAAATTATATTCATTCAGTTATGTGGCTTCCAATGCTTGGAAGATTGTCAACCACTGACGCATTGAGAAAGTTTTATTTAATAAATTTTTGTTGCCTTTTTGACAGGGAGATGACAAATCATTTACTTTTTCATTGTCGCTACACTTTTAAGGTTTGGAATCATTATCTTAAATTATTTGGGGTGGTGGGATGCTTATCAAGTTCGGTGTAGGTTTTAACGGAGAGTTAGATTGATTGAGGGAGGTATTTCACCAAGGAAAACATAAGTTTTGGGATTTAGTTTTATTTACAGTGTGTTAGCTGATTTGACTGATTTGGAAGAAAAATAACAACCGAGTATTCGAGAACAAAGTTAAGAAAGAGCATCAGTTAGTTTTGGAAGTATTAGCTTTGTTAGTATTTTGGTGTAAAAGGTTTAAGAAATTTAATACTATATTGTTCAAAGAATTCCATGTTAGATGAGGAGAGGGTGTTTAATGTAGATATGGGATAATCTTGTTTCTTTTTTGTTGACGGCTTGACGATCTTTTTGATAGGTTTGTTCTTCTCTCTTTCGGTTGATCCCCTCAACCTCCATTTTTATGAAATGAAATTATCTTTACCTATCCAAAAATAAAAAATCGTTACATTAGGAGTTTTTGAGATTTTTTCTATTACAATAGGTAAAACCCAAGTAAGATTTGTATAAATTCCCATAAATTTGAAAAACCCGTCTCAAATCTTGTTTTTTATACTTTGTTACAAATTCTCCCTTCATTAAAGTATTTATTTTTAAGTGACAAGGTTATCCCTCTCTACAAAGACACAATAAAAATTATAAGTACGATGATGTTGGAAACAAAAATCTAATACCATTAAAATATTACTTATTTAAAAAGATAAAAAATACTCTTATTTAAATGGATGAGATACATTATTCCCTTTATAAGTAAAGTGCATAGGAAAATTTATTGTATTAATTGATAATATACACACAAAAATGTCTATCACCAATAATATTGTGCCATACATATATTAAAAAGCTAAATTCAATATTTATTTCCTTACATCTCTTTTACATATAAACTTAGGTTCATAAAATAACAACAGAAACATATAAGACATAATAGAAAAAGATATTACTTTTTTGTAAAATATTTATAAAAGAATATATTTTAAATAGTCGAAAATTAAATTAAGTAAAATATTATTTCATTGTTCTCTTTTATATTATTTTAGAAGTGATGGAGAAAAAATGAAAATAAAGATAAAGAAAATAAAAATAAGGACCTACTATGATTCCAAGTTTATGTTATACATGCAGAAATATCTTAATGATCTATTTAAAAAATGAAGGGTATTTTTATCTTTTAAAATAAGTAATACATTAATGGTGTTGGATATTTTATATTGAGCATCATTGCATCTTATGAGTATTCTTTTGTGATTTCTTTTTCAATCGTTATAAAGAAGGATAACCTTGTCATTAAAAGATTAATGGATTGATGACCGGAGAATTAGTAACAAAGTTTAAAAGGAAAGGTTTGAAAAGAATTGTTTCAAATTTTAGGGTGAATTTTTTGGACTCATGGACATTAATAGCCATCTCTTTACCTTTTGATTTTTTGCATACCATTTTTTATATCTATTGTCTGATTCTAGTGGTGGCTTTGTCTTACCCCGAATATAGGAAAGTTTTTCCTGTTCGGCAATATGCATCTCCATTAGTTGTGACCAAACATCATAATTGGATTCGGTGAGGATGATTCCTGCATTAAAATTACTTTCTGACTGCACAATAACTGGAACTGATTTTGTTCCAGACGATTCCTGCATTTATATATATATATATATATATAATATATATATATATATATAATATATATATATATATATATATATATATATAATGTGCAGTTAAATAGAAGGACTAGCCTTCATACAACAAACTCAGAGATTGAGTCACTACGAGGCCCTTAAAGATGTGACAAGGATCTCAGCGCTGGTCATGGCGTCCAAATCACAGTGCTCAACACAGACGAATCCCTCAGCGTTGAAGCTGTTATTTCTGAATACTGATTTCTTTTATGGCAAAGTGAAAAGAAGTTAGAACAAACCTTATATTTCGAAATTGAATGTAAAAGAAAATATTACCTGAGGCATGCACAAAGCACTGTAAATTCGCCCCTGCTACGGTACCACAGTCTGTAGGCGTTCGTTCTGCAAGATTCAACAACCCACGCACCCACGTGAGGTGTAAATCCGAGAATTTGCACCCCCCCCTGCGCGCACGTCATACGTGCGCACACGCATTAAGGTTTTCGGACCGGTGGATCCAAATTCCAATTAGAACCATGGGTTTTCCTCTTGGACCCCCGTGTGCGCGCGTGAGCCCGCCCACTACTTCTATCCACTTTAAAGCTATTAGAAGCACAACTACTTAAGAATTGCAAATCAATTATTCTCCTAGTAGATGTGGAACTAATATTTCTCAAGGCAAAAACAAAACATTCAACTAAACATAAAGCAATAAAGTAAAAAGCATAAAAGCATAAAGTAAAAAGCAAAAAGCAAACATGGGATTTAAATACCCTATGGTTAATTGATTTACCATATGGTTGCAATTAAATGAATATTAAAGGGTTTTCTAATTCAACCCTCTAAATTCCAACAGAAGCCACCAGGTTTAATTTAATGGGAAAGAAAGTCCCAAATTTCTGATCAGATCAACCCCAAAAAAAATCTCCATTAATGTGTTCCAGTTTCTAAAATCTGCTTAGATGCAGCAATGTCTTTTGATTTCCAATCAGAACTTGGTACACATAATATACAGTAGTGATGTCAGTCGTGGTGGTGGTAGCAACGGCAATAGAGGTGGTGACGTTAGAGAAGTTCTCTAGATCTGCAGAGATGAAGTTCGAAGCTCTCTAACAGAGAGGTGTAGAGCTGTACAACTTGTGGATGGCAATGATTTTGATAGATACAGCAGAGGCTTCGATGGGCATTCTTGAGTTTCTAAGAAATCTGATTTTATAATTTTTGTTTGAATTTTTAATAGTGGAAAGAGAGGTGCAGAGAGGAAATGTGGGTATTTTTTTTCGATTTCTGGGTTTATGAATGGATGGTATTTTCAAAGGAATTTTTTTTCTTCTTCTTTCTTCAAAAAATTTCAAAAGAGAGGCTCTGATACCATCTTCAAAGAAAGGATTAATGGTATTTTTTATTCATGTTCTTCTGTTACTGTACAACCAGTATATAAAGAAGAATTTTCCTACAATTAAGTCAATCACCCATAATCACTTTCATTTACAGCTATACAATCACACCCAACATTCCTAATTAAGCATGATCTCACAGTTAATCTCAATTAGACTTAAAAAGGAAAGAATCACAAATGATTATATATTACTGATCTCCTAAAATCTCAATAGGGAGCTCTCTCTCTCTCTCTCTCTCTCTCTCTCGTTTGTTTCTTTGTTTTATTTTTTAGTTTATCTAACGTGCGCCTGTTATGTTTCTTATTTCATGTAAGTTTCTGTGATGGGTGCGCAAGACTAAATCTTCAACGAACGGCGCATTTTATAATGAGCGAAAATCACATTTATTCCTACGATCATGGATGTAGAGTAACTAACATTGTTGGACACTCCAAAAATTACAATAGTTTTTAGTCTTGTAGGGTAGGACTATCAATGGATCAGATCAGCCCCATACCCAATCCAATCTGTTCCAATCCATATACTTTGGAAAGGATCAAGGACTTGGTTTTGAAAAGGATCCAACACTATAAATACGGATTTGATGGATTTTTTATCCGACAAGAGTTCGATCTGATATCTTGTTAGTCATTTTTGGATTTAGTTCAATCCTGATGAGATCGATTCCGATCGACCTCGAATTCAGGTACACCCCCAAAGATGACAAATAACTATGTTTTCATCTAAAGTTAAGAATTCTCTTTCAAAAAATTACTTTTTCAACTTTGTTTTCGTTTGGATACAATGTAGAAGGTAGAATATAACTCTGAGAGAATGTAATTTTGGGATAAAATAAATTTTGTAAAGTAGAAATTAATATTCTAATCTATTAAAAAAATTAAAATTTTGTTTTTTTAGAAGTAATTTTTTTAAAATAATTCAAATAATTTTAAATTTTCTATTTTTTTTTTTTTTTGATAAATAGTATTGTATTCATGAAACAAAGCCGAGTCAGTCGAGTTGATCAACTTGATGAGACCTTACAAAAAAAAACTACTCACACATAGAATAACAAATCCCATCCCATCTGTACAAAAAGTCCTTTTTCAAAATAACTTTCAAAATAAAAATTAAAAGAAAACATTATTTTTCACCATTGATTTTTAATTTTAAGTTTTGGGTGTACACTAGTCGTCTATTTTTAGGATCTTGGATCAAGTCTTTAAAAAAAATATTATGAATATGATGTCTTCCATGAAATATAGAAGAATGTTGACTTCGATTGTCAATGTGATAATCCATGTGCGTTCAATGACCCCAAGTAAGGTTTAAAATCTTATTAACTCAATATGCGGAGTATTTTTTTATTTATTTTTATTTGTTTTATATTTATACTTTCATAATAACGAGCTAAAGCAACTCGTTGCATGCAACGTGTCTTGGTCTCAATTATGAGTAAATCGCGTTTACAGATATGCGCACCACCATGTTAAGGTATCACTCGCTGAGGTCACTCTAGCACAACTCATTTATAATTAAAAAAAAAAAAAATGTATCGTAGAGGATAGATTTTCTCATTATAAGAGAGGGTGTAGTTGTTGGTTATTGGTGGGCATCACATTTTAAGGAGAATCTAATAGTGAAATTATAACAGTCTCTTTTAGCATCTCATCTTTGCTATTATAGCATTTTATTTGTGTTCATGTACTGCCTTTCTAACAAACTCTAAAGGGCCTATCGGATCCACAAATACTTTTTCTACCCTATCCTCTATTCTTTTTTATTACTTTTGTTGAAATTTAGGGTCAAACAATGCATCTAAGTAGTAAATTAACACAAATAAAAGAGTGCTGATAATATGACAGATTTTTGGTGGACTAACTTGATGCACGATGACATGAAAGTACATAATTTATTTTATAAAAAAAATGAGAGAAAATTTCTCTCTTACTTATTCCTATCCATATATTTATTTTTTTAGATTTCCAATCTTAAAAAAGATTGTTGGGCTCACATTGATTATCACATTGACAATCTATCAATACAAACATCTAGATTTCATAAAAATATTCATATTAAAAAAATATATATATTTAAAAATAATTTTTTTTTTGAGTTTGATACATGATGTATAAAACGGACAATATTCGAACACCCACATTTATAAATAAAATTCAACAGTAAAAAATAATATTTTTTTTTTAATTTCATATAATTTTATTCTTTATAATCATATTTCATTGGATCATAACGTTAAATGTCATAAGTTGATTAGATCTGAAAGTTTCTTTTTGCCACCATTGGCGAGATTCTTTTTTCTTTTAATCAATTATTTGCTGCCACGCCAGCCAGCGTACGTCAAGTCCGTCACATTATCAGCACTCTAAATAAAACGCCTGGTTTTTACTATTTATCAAAAATAAATAAATAAATAAATAAATAAAACGCCATAATAGGCAAAGATCAGATGCCAAAATCCGAGCCTTATAATTTTACTATTAGATTCTCTCTAAAAAGTGATGCCCATTGTCCAATAACTACACCCTCACATCCCCTCTAGGAATAGGATAACGAGAAAATCTTTCCTCTTAGATCCTCTATTTCACCTACTTTATTACATCCAACGGTTCACATTGACTACTCTACCTATTTAAACCCACTCTAGGTCTTCCTCATTTCTCAGAATCAATCCATCATCTCCTCTTATTATGTACAAAACCTTAAACCACCCACGGTTTTGAATCTGTGAAGTTCGGTGGTTTTGGATTGTGGGTTTGCTTTTAGGGACGATTGGATCGTTGAAGCTCCCTTTGAGCCAATTGAGAAAGGATAAGAGGGTGTTTACATCTGCTTGTTCATGAATACCTTTGGCTGCGCTCGTAAAGAGGTGGTGCGCAGGTTAAGGGTGCGCATGAGCGAGGAGACGAGATTACCTTCTTCTGTTCTTACTTGGTTTGAAGGGAGCTCTATTGCCCACTCTCTCTCTCTCTCTCTCTCTCTCTCTCTCTCGGTCTCTTTGTTTGTTTTATTTTCTACTCTATCTAACGTGCGCTTCTTATGTTTCGTGTAGGTTTGTGTGATGGGCACGTACGGGGCTGAATCTTCCATCAACGGCGCATGTTAGAAGTAGCAAAAACCAAATTTATTCCTACCAATTACTGATATGGTCTCACGTATCAGTCTATATAAAGAGAGTACCTACCATGCACCAAGAAAAACCATCCTAACATCTAATACGAGTTAGCAAAACCACTTATTTCTCTGGTTTTGGTTTGTGGGTTTGGTAAACAGCTAGTGGTATTGTGTGTAGAGGGTTGATGGGTCGGATCAGGATTTTTTTCATTTTTTTTCTGGTTAAAGTGAAAAGGGATTAACTTCTTCTTGCAACCAAATACTCACCTCTTTTTTTTTTTTGTCTTAGTTGATTTTGTACACCATATATGGGTCACACTCTTTGGGCCCACTGAACCAAGATGTCTGGCTGGCCGTAGCACTTGGTGAACCTTCTTCACAAAAAAGATTAGCTTTTTGTATATTTTCTAGTTGTTTTATTTGAAGCATTTATAATATAGTGAAATCATGATCAAATCATCTGACTTATCTGATGTTTGATTTTAGTTTGAATGGCTTGGAATGATAGCAGACGTGGAAACAGTGGAGGCTTGAGATCTTCAAAACAGATGTAGTAGTGTGATTGTTATGGTGAATCACATCTACCAATATAAATTCTTCCACGTCTTTGATTACTCAATCAACACCGTTGAAACGCTATGGATTATGGGCTCTACTATGTGAAAATTGAAAATTTTTACAAGAGTAACCAAAGGCTCACAAATTTTAGAAATCAAATTGTCAGCCCATGATGGTTGAAATTTTTTATGTAACTTAATTGGATTGTTAAAGCCATCAAATTTTTTCCATCCTTCATTGATCTGTTGAATTTTATGAAATTCGATGGTCTTGAACTATTAAATATAGGCTGACTTATCTGATATGACAGATTCGAAAATTTAGATGTGCTTTTCTCAAGATTCAGAACTAGCACGTCCAGAGTTTTCGAGTCTGTCATTGATCTGTTGAATTTTATGAAATTCGGTGGTCTTGAACTGTTAAATATAGGCTGACTTATCTGATATGACAGATTCAAAAATCTTAGATGTGCTTTTCTCAAGATTCAGAACTAGCACGTCTAGAGTTTTCGAGTCTGTCACGGCAGGTAAGACGATTGCCTAGGTCAGATTATCACTATTCAATTTGTTTTGTTATTAAAATGTTGAATTTTATTGCATCTGTTAATCTGAGATCTTGTATGAGCGTGGCTGTAACTTGTAAATGCTTGTGTATGTAATATTGTCATTTTTAAGACGATGGCTCTCTTCCAGTAATGTGAGACTCATCCTAGTAAAGAGCCTAAGAGAGAGAGAGAGAGCGTACAATTGTGTGGTTGTAATTATATTTGCTTTTATGAACCAGGCCAGCCTTAGTAAGATATGGTCCTCGGTTCACAAGGATTAAAACATAAGAATTCCAACACCACTACTTTTTGTTTTTCATTGGAAAACTCAGATCAAAAAGAAAAAAACTAAGAATTTGTTTTGAGCTTGATCCCTAATGTGTTGCCCAAATTTATAATTAATTTTTGAGGGTTACTATTCCCACACCAACTTTAACTAATGTGTTGCCCAAATTTATAATTAAATTTTGAGAGTTACTATTCCCACACCAACTTTAACTATATTGCTGACAATTCTTTAGTTGGTGTGGTAATAACATCTCTCTAAAATTTTTCAAAGCGATCCTCGTGGCATCAGATCATGTTTTTAGATGCTATAGGGTCGGGGTCAATAAATTTACCCTACTAAGAGCATTTATTTTGTCAAAATCTGACAAATATTATTTTAAATGGTTTAAAATTTGTTGATTGCTCTAAGAGATCTAGCAAATCTTTCATCTATTGAAAATTGATTCAAATCTTAATAAGAATTTTGATCTCATATTTTGAAATTTGAAAATATGCTTTGATGCCACGAGAACATTATTTCTCACAGTTGAATAGTAATTTTAAGTTTTTAGAGTTTGATAGTTGTCCATTTTCAAGGCCTTGTATCAAGTTCAAAAAAAAATTAATTTTTTTTTTAATATAAGTTTTTTCATAGAATATAGAACGATGTTGTGTCCGATTGTCAATGTGATAATCTATGTGAACTCAATGACCCTTAGTAAAATTTCAAATCTTACTAAGTTAATATTTTTTTATTTATGATTTTATATTATATTTTTATTGTATCCTTTGCTTGCTCAACAAAAGAAAATAATAATATTATATTTGCATTAATAACGAGCCAATCTTCCCAAGTAAACTAATATTTTTCTTATGATTTTATATTATATTTGTGTTAGTAATGAGCCAAAGCAATCTCGTTGCATATGGTGATTCTAGGTATCATTTATTGTATTTGCTACCATGATAACTTCAAGTAGTAAAATTTGTTGGACCCTTATTTTTTTCATTTGACTATTTATGATCAAGAGCATTTGACATCTAAAGAGTCTCTTAGAGTTTCTCTAAGCAAAGAAAACTTTGCTTGTTTATTCAGATTTTTTTTCTTCTCCCAAACCAGTCATCTGTTGTATAAATGTCTTGTATTCCATTACAAATTTTTTTAATGAGTATAAAGGTAATCATGTAATATTTGTTTAAGAGATTTGTCAGTTTTGGGGTTTTTGTTTTGGGGAGTTTTGGATGTTTTACTAACTCTCGGTTATATAAATAAAGATCTTTAGGATTGTAAAACTATGAGAAAATGATGATTGTTTTTTTTCTATTCCGTGGACGTAAGCACACCACCAAGTCACATAAATCCTTGTGTTTTGTGTGATTGTATTATCTTGCTATTTCAATTTTTAACATCATCGTCACTCTTTTGGGTACACAACATTTCACCCAATGCCTTCAATCTTGCTTGTTAAAGTTGGTATGTGTTGTTTCCACGACGTAGACTCAAAATCTGCCATCACTTAGTGATCACTAACTACTAATCTCACTTAGCAAAAATTGTAAATTCTCCAACCTTATGATTTGGTTTCAGAGTAAATTGTAAAATCAGCACACCAAAATTGAAGATACCAGAACGGAACACTACTGATTTAAATTTTGAAATTAAAATAGTTTATACAAGTGGTAAGCTTCAAAACAAACAGTGTTTAAAATCTCCATCTCCAAAATATATTTTTATCATCATTTTATAAAACAGTATAAATATCCTCTCAGTAGGTGGACATATAGAAATAATTGTTTTAATACAATGATGTTTCATTTCAAGATTTAGTTTATTACCACAATTGATGATCTTGTAGGCTATTTTCAACATCAATGGATGGAGATTTGAAAATCCAAATTTTTATGGTTAGATCTGCATGTTTGATTATAGGTCTACAATCCTGAACTCTAACGAAGAATATGATTTTCAGATTTCCAGATCTCCATTGATGCTAGAAAGTGCCTGCAAGGCCATCGAATGTTGAAAACAACTATATATAGAAAGGAAAGTATCATTGATTTATCTCTTTACTTAAAGAGGAGATATATATATTGTTATATAAAAGAAAGTTAATAGGGTATTTATAATATTAAAATTTTGTTTATTTTAAAATTTATAGTTTTGATAAAATATTTTAATTTCAAATATAATAATTTATCATTTTTGAAATAAAAATGAATAGTGTACAGTTTTATAATTTTTCAATTTTTTATACAAGTTTTGATAAAACACCATTTTAATGTATCTACCTTTACATTCAAATCTCAAGAGGAAAAGATTTGGGATTCTCGTTAATGGTTTATTGAAAGGGTTGGGAGGAGATTACATGCCTCCAATTTGAAAATATATTTATGTCTCAAATATTCACTTGAAAATGGAGGGGTATATATAAATTACATATTTTTTCTCTTCTTTTTCATTTTTTAAATTCCTTGTTGGCCACCTTCAGTAGTTGGTTGCCTTGAACCATTTACCATTAAAAAGGGAAAAATGGGGGAATACTATTACATAAAATATGCTAGCATTCTACCTTTAAGATGGTGCATTTTGGGTCTGGTATAAAATGTGACGTACTCATGTCCCTCCCATGTAACAATTGGGGGGACACAAAAAAAGGAATGAGAGGGCTTCTCTCGCTTTGGGCATAGCGGGCCCTCAGTAGGAGGTCTGTATGACAGGCTATTAGCTTAGTGGCAGAGTGACCCCTGATAATTGTGTCATCTTCAATGCATTAACACAATGTGAAAAAAGCCCAAATTTAATAGGCCTAGGCTGTCAAATTTCTTAAACTTTGACGGATAAAGGAGTTGAATTGATATCAAAATTTTCATTGTCAATTTTTTTTCAATAGATCAAAACTGTCAAATTAATGAAGGATGGGAGAAATTCGACAGCCCTAAGCCATCAAATATGGGAATATCTAGAATTTTGACATTTCTAGACCATCAAAATTCAATTTCTAAAATTTGTAGGCCTTGGCCCATCAATTTTTTTGGTCGAATTTTTTAGTTTTCACGTAGTGTAATCAAAACCTAACAGAAAGATGTCGATCATCCAAGGCATATTATACTTTCATTTAAGATATTTCATTGTTATAGTAAGGAAATTTTGAGGTTTAGATTGTACGGGGAAGAGGAGATCCGCTATGGATTTAATTCATTATTAATAACAGTGCCCATGCAAAGTCATTCAGGGAGTTCCATGCAAGTCTTTCATGGAGGATTCGATATATAAAAACAAGTTGATTAGGATGTCATTTGCTAAATTTTTTGCAAAGAAAATAGACAGCACAAGTAGATGACATAACTTGTCAGTTCATATCCAACAATTACATAAATATGGCTCCGTTCATGTTTCATTGAGAATTAAAATTCTCTCCTAAAGAAACCCCCCTCCCAAGCCCTAAACCATAATCAACTCTTCTCCTGATTTAATCTAACTCCTTGCGGGGTAAGTCTAGAGAGGATGAGTTAGGGCTTAAGATCAGGCCGAAAGGTGTAGTTGATGGACAACATGTGAATATTCCTATACTAACATTAGTTTAGTAGAAAGATGGTTATCAGTTCAAGGTGGTAAGGAGGTGAGTTTGCTTTTTCAATGTGAGAAGAGGTAGAGAAAGTACCTTGAGGACACAATACCCACTCTCTCAATGATTGCACAACCATCGACTTGGTTTATATGAAAATTTAATTTCTTGAGTACAACAATGGCCTCAACATATTAGCTGAAATGTGTATGTCAAGAAACTACCAATGTGCTTAACAATTAACTCATACCATGTGATTTGTATGTCATGGTGGTGCTTCAATTTTTTTATTTTTGATAATGAAGGGTATCCGGGCCAGCTTGCGCGAACTAGACTAGTCCCTACGCCCCACAGTCAGGCTATACCCCACTACGTGGAGTAGTGCGTACTCACTAAGGTTTTTTATGGGTAGCGGGATTTGAACTTGACACCCTTAGGAAATTTGGGTAGATTATTAAACTTCAACAAAAATAATAAATAGAGAACAGAATTGGAAAAGTATTTGTGGTTCAGATTGATCCGTTAGAGTTTGTTAGAAAGGCAGTAAATGAACATAAATAAAATGCCATAATAGACAAAGAGGAGATGCCTAAATCCAACCGTTATAATATCACTATTAGATTCTCTCTAAAAAGTGATGCCCACCATCCAACTGCACCCCACACGATCTCTCGTATAATGAGAAAATCTATCCTCTTAGATCCTCTATTTCACCTACTTTATTACAACCAACGGTTCACAGTCAATCCATAGTTTACTACTCTACCCATTTAAACTCACTATAGGTCTTCCTCGGTTCTCACCATCAATCAAATCATCTCATCTTATGTGCAAAACCACTAGAGATTTTGGGTCTGTGATGTTCAGTGCTTTTTGATTGTGGGGTTACTTTTTAGGGAGGTTTGGATCGATGAAGCTCCCTTTGAGGCAACTGAGGAAGGATGAGAGGGTGTTTACATCTGCTTGTTCATGAAAACCTTTGGTTGCTCACGTTAAGAGGTGATGCGCAGGTCAAGGGTGCGCATGAACGAGGAGACGAGATTGCCTTCTTCTATCCTTACGTGGTCTAAAGGAAGTTCTGTTGCCCTCTCTCTCTCTCTCGTTTGTGTCTTTGTTTTGTTTTCTAATTTATCTAACGTGTGCCTGTTATGTAACTTCTTTCGTGTAGGTCTGTGTGATGGGCATGCAGGATTGAATCTTCCACCGACGGCGCATGTTAGAAGTAGAAAAAATCAAACTTATTCCTACCATCGTTGGATGTAGAGTGTGACCAACGTTGTCGGTTGGACCTTCACAAAGGTGCTTTATTTTTAGTCTTGTAGGCTTGTGGCGTAGGACTGTTAATGGATCAGATCAGACCCGTATCCAATCCGTTCGATCCATTTAAGGCTTTGATAAGGATCCAACCCTATAAGGTTCTGATTTGATGAATTTTCGATCTAACAGAGGTTTGATCTGATATCTTATCAGTCATTTTTGGATTTAGTTCAATCCTTAATGGGATTGATTCCTATTGACCCCGGATTTGGGTACACCACCAAAGATGAGTATCAAGTATGTTCTCATCTAAGGTTAAGAAATCTCTCTTCCAAAATTATTTTTCAAACCATGCCTTCACGTTTGTCGAGAGTATAAAATCCTAGTTCGGTTTCTTGGGATATTATATATTTCTTTTTTTTGGTGAAAGGGTGTAATCTATAATTGTGAATTTTTCTTCATGATGGAATTAATGTGATCCGTGGACGTATTTCAATCTAGAGGGAATCACGTAAAATCTCTCTGTTTTTTTGTGTTATTTTATCTTGTGTTTGATTTTTTTGACTTATTATTTAGATAAAGTACAAAATAATTTCTTTATTTTTTAAAAGTAGGTTTTAAAATTAATTCAAATCATTTTAAAATTTAACTTTTAAAAGAAAAAAAAATTAATTGTATACTTGAAAGTAATTTTTTTTTTTTTTTTTTAAGTTGAGAAGTTAAAAAGATAATCTGGATTAATTTTAAAAAGTAAAAAAAAAATATTAAACTTTTTAGAAAGAAATTTAATTTTTATTGTTCACTTTATAAAATGTACTTTTGTAAAAGCCCATAGGCGTAAGTCTTTCTCACAAAATCAGTTTGTAAGGCGAGGATCGCCCCATGTTTATGTATAGCCCGAGCGTATGAAACCCAGGTGATGTGGGATCATCGCTCACACTTTTTTTTAAGTCACTTTCTTCCCTGGTTACTTTCTACTTTTCATTACATAGTAAAATGTATGTAATCTTCCTTCACACCATCATAGATGATAAGATTGTCTTTCATTTCAATTAAGTGAATATGAATAAAAATAAACTATAATCAGTAGCTCTGAGCCTCATTGAGACTAGGAGGGAACTAACATTTGCTGATTGACATATTGACATCTAAGAAATCGAGACTAGGAGGGAACTAACATTTGCTGATTGACATATTGACATCCAAGAAATCGAATGACGTGCTGACCACAACATTTTGATGATAACAAGTGGCAATTCGCAATCACATGAATTCAGAATTTCTTTGTGAATTCCAAGGTGCCAACATATGAGATGAGAGACCGATTTTGAAATCTCTAAAACCTAGAGGGAGCTACTTAAGTTTTCGCATATAAACTACTCCATATTATGTGCCTTTCGTACTTTCGGTCGTCACTTTGTATTGGACAACATAATTAAGATTATGGGCATGAGATCCATGCATTTATTGAAAATGCATATATCCTATGGCGGATAAGGTCTCCTCTCAACTCTATGCCCGAGGAGGGCATGCAAGCCACTCTTAAGGATCATCTGTCTATTAATCGGTTGGACGGGCTAGAACTTGTAGGATTAATAAAGCTGCCTCACCGAGAAGTAGCTGCACCATCAACTAATATATATATATATTGAAGGTGAGTAGGTCAGACCCAAACTAGCATACGAAGGGGTTCAAGGAGTTTGAACCTAAGACCTTGGGAACAACCTCCACAAGGTCTTACCACTGAGCTAAGTGGTCTTTCTTACTCCATCAACTACTAGATTTGTTGGACTAGCTAGCTAGCTCAAGAGATGAGTTTTCCGATTTATTCTCCCTTTCCATTGAGGGCAAACAGGGTGTCAAACGCTTCCTTCTATCTCCTCCATTTGAGTTCAAGATTGAATCAAGCAGGCCAACTTCATTCTTATCTATATTAAAAAAAAGTAGGCTAAGGAATTGGCAAACTCTAACACTCTTTTAGGCAGGGCGAGGATTTATATATATATAAAGAGTCGTGATAATCTGACTACCTCACGTGGCACACTATATCGACTCTCTTGACGTGACAAGTTCAGGAACAGTGGATCTGTATCTTTTGAGATACACGATTCCCTCAGGATACACATTTTTATGGGGAGGTGCAGTTTTGTTTTCCAAGATGTACAGATCCACAATTCCCGTACTTGTCACATCAGGAGAGTTGATTAAGTGTGCCACATGGGGCAGTCAGATTATCACAATTCATATATAAAATAGTTAAAAATAAATCATTGGCCGAAAATGTATAGATCAAACAAATTTGTAGTTTTTTGTTGTTGCTTATTATGTTAGAACATGATTGTGAAAACTAAAGAGAAAGAAAATAAAGGAGTCTACAATGTTTTATAATTTTTCGATACCCAAGTGACACAATCTTGACACTTTCTATGCCCAACCTTTCGATGCTATGAATCTCCATATTTTATCAACAAAGAAAGTCAACCTCATCTTATTCTCTAAATAAGGAGGCATTTTTGTCTTCTAGAGATAAATAACATTTTAGTGGTGTACAATATAATAATATTAGAATGATTTGCGTCTAATACGTATGTATTAAGTATTTCTTTTCAATTTATATTTCGAATCTCAAATGAAGGGTATCTTTATCATTTAAAGTTAATAAATATTATTAAGAGGAAATCAATGATGAAATTGAAAAAAAAAAAATTTGAGTTCTTCTAATTTTAAGATAGAATATAAATGGTACTTTGATTAGGAGTTCATCCTGGTATAAGACTCAGTTTGTTTTTAAACAAATAATTGAAGTTCCCTTTCAAATTTTTAATGTTTGGGATGGACCATTTGCAACCCAATAGTATCTTTTGAAATTACATTCATTCAGTTATGTGGCTTCCAATGCTTGGAAGATTGTCAACCATTGACGTCTTGAGAAAGTTTTATTTAATAAATTTTTGTTACCTTTTTGATGGGGAGATGACAAATCATTTACTTTTTCATTGTCGCTACACTTCTAAGGTTTGGAATCATTATCTTAAATTACTTGGGGTGGTGAGATGCTTGTCAAGTTCGGTGTAGGTTTTAACGGAGAGTTGGATTGATTGAGGGAGGTATTTCATCAAGGAAAATAGACGTTTTGGGATTTAGTTTTATTTACAGTGTGTTGGCTGATTTGGAAGAAAAATAACAACTGAGTGTTCGAGAACAAAGTTATGGAAGAGCACGAGTTAGTTTTTGAAGTGTTAGTTTTGTTAGTTTTTTGGTGTAAAAAGTTCAAGAAATTTAAGAGTATATTCTTCGAAGAATTTCATGTTCCATGGGGAGAGGGTGTTTAATGTAGATATGGGGTAATCTGTTTTTTTTTTTTTTTTTTTTACGGCTTGACCATCTTTTGATAGGTGTGTTCTCCTTTCTTTCGGTTGATCCCCTCAATCTCCATTTTTATGAAATGAAATTATCTTTACCTGTCCAAAAATAAAAAATCGTTTCATTAGGAGTTTTTGAGATTTTTTCTATTACAATAGCTAAAACCCAAGTAAGATTTGTATAAATTTTCATAAATTTGAAAAACTCGTCTCAAATCTTGTCTTTTAAACTTTGTTACAAATTCTCCCTTCATTAAAGTATTTATTTTTAAGTGACAAGGTTATCCCTCTCTGCAAGAGGCTCAATAAAAATTATAAATACGATGATGTTGGAAACAAAAATCTAACACCATTAAAATATTACTTATTTAAAAAGAGAAAAAAATGCTCTTATTTAAATGGATGAGATACATTATTCCCTTTATAAGAAAAGTGCATAGGAAATTTTATTGTATTAATCGATAATATACACAAAAAAATGTCTATCACCACTAAGATTGTGCCATACATATATTAAAAAGCTAAATTCAATATTTATTTCCTTACTTCTGTTTTACATATATACTTAGGTTCATAAAGTAACAACAGAAACATATAAGACATAGAAAAAGATTTTACTTTTTCGTAAAATATTTATAAAAGAATATATTTTAAATAGTCAAAAATTAAATTAAGTAAAATATTATTCCGTTAATCACTTTTATGCTATTTTAGAAGTGATGGAGAAAAAATGAAAATAAAGATAAAGAAAATAAAAATATGGACCTACTATGATTCCAAATTTATGTTATACATATAGGAATATCTTAATGATCTATTTAAAAAATGAAGGGTATTTTTTACCTTTTAAAATAAGTAATACATTAATGGTGTTGGATATTTTATATGGGGACGGTTCAGCAATCCTAAAGTTTGCCAAGTTTGGTGCCAAACATTTTTCAAAATATGGGTTAGAAGCTTTGGAATGAGCTGATTTTTTGTGAGGATGATCTCTATGGTGAGGAGATCATCATCACCAAAAATCAGCCTATTCCAAAACTTCTAACCCCATCAAAAGTGATTTACAAAAATTGGACGGTCCACGATTCTTCAACTTGTAAACTAGGCTTAGAAGTTTCAAAATGAGCTGATTTTTTGTAAGGATGATCTCTTCACCGTAGAGATTATCCTCACAAAAAATCAACCTATTCCAAAACTTATAACCCCAGCAAAAGTGATTTACAAAAAATGTTTGGCACCAAACTTGACAAACTTTTGGGCTGCCGAACCGCTCCCATTTTATATTGAACATCATTGCATCTTATGAGTATTCTTTTGTGATTTTTTTTTCAATCGTTATAAAGAAGGATGACCTTGTCATTAAAAAATTAATGGATTGATGACCGGAGAATTAGTAACAAAGTTTTAAAGGAAAGGTTTGAAAAGAATTGTTTCAATTTTTAGGGTGAATTTTTAAATAGTAGTTGGGGGTGTTAAAAGACTTTGGTATATATATATATATATATATATATATATATATATATATATATATAATATATATATATATAATATATATATATATATATATATATTATATATATATATATATATATATATATATAATCATTTGAAATCATTTAGTTTGGTAAACAAGTGGCTTTTAGGTGAGTTATAAAAAATAAAATAAAATAAAAAGGTTATGAGAGAGTTTTCACATCTTCAAGGAAGAAAATTTAAATAATAATTGGATTTGGGGTTGGTGAAATAAAAAGTTACTTTTTGTCTCTACGTTAGAAAATGCATATTTTTTTTATCAAAGTAGATGAGTATTTTTTAATACAATTACTTTCTAATAATATATCTTCTCATTTTGTCTTTTAGTAAAAAAAAAATAAGGGAATATTAATTTTTTATCTAATAAATATTACAAGTATTTTAGGGAATGATAATGTTCAAGATTTCATAAGGATGTTAGCATTTTTCAATATATTTTTTTTTCAATAATACTCTTTATTTTATCTTTTAGTAAAAACGATAAGGGTGTGTTAGTCTTTTACATAATAAATATATTTCTTATGTTGGCATTGATTGTCAAAGTATTAGTACAAAAATGGTATTTAAATCCAAAGATTAATAATACCCTTATATATTTTGTCTTTATATGAAAAAGGTAAGGGTATATTTGTTTTTTACGTAATAAATGTTTGTATATATAATAAATGTTAAAAGCATTTTAATCATTTAATTTAAATGTCTTTTTTTGTATTAAATATTTTAGCAATCAATGCAATATAATAAATGCATTTATTAGGGCATAATAAATTTATTTGTTACGCAAAAAAGTAATACACCATTATCTTTTTCACTAAAAGATAAAATGAAGGGAGGAATCATAGAAAAAAAATGTCATGGAAAATGATAAGATCCCTATATTGGGATCTATAGACTCGTGCAATGAGAACTCATACATTCACTTTCAATCCCAAGAGCATAAACGTGAAATCCAATGGTTAGAATCAATCTTAGAGATACGCAATATATTTTTAAGATACATTTTTTATCTCAACCATTAGACTTTGTATTTACACGAGTACGATAAAGAGTGAACATATGAGTTTTTTTTTTTTTTTTTTCATAAGTCTACCTATTTATTTTGACCAAAAATTTAAGAATCACTATTAATGAATTTGCTTTTTGTACCTTTATTTTGAATTTAATACAAATTATCTTCCATTTGAGGTTCACAGGAAATATTTAAAAGTAAAATCATATATATATCAAACTCCTTTTTTTTATTTATTATTAGAAGGATATTTGGGCTAGCTTGAGACCACAAGGGGAGCACACCCCTTGATCCCGAAGTGCAACCACTCCTAGTCAAATTCCTAGTCAAAGTATTTTGTTTTATACGAGCTAAGAGTTTTAGAATGAGCTGATTTTCTATGAGAATGATCTCTATGATGTGGAGACTATCCTAACAAAAAATCAGTTCATTCTGAAATTTTTAACCCTAATTTATAAGTTGAAGAATTATGGATCGTTGATTTTTAACCATTAGCTTGAAACCATTTTTCATTGGCTTAAAAGTTTCATAATGGATTGATTTTTGTGAGAATGATCTCTTCACCACAGATATCATTCTCACAAATTCCCAAAAATTTAGTCCATATAAGACAACCTTGTCTAGGAATTTGATTGTTTAACCTGACCAATACATATGTAGAGTCGGGTTCCATAGGCAACAATGTAGACAACGTTCGATGAGCTGATTTTTTGTGAGGATATTCAAAAAATATAAGACAAAACTTTGTCTAGGAATTTGATTATTGAACCCGACCCATACATATATATGGTTGGATTCTATAAGCAACAATGTAGACCATGTTCTATGGGCTGATTTTTTGTGAGGATGAACCTTATAGTGAGAAGATCATCCTCACAAAAATCAGCCCATTCTAAAATTGCTAACTCCAATTTAGAAGTTGAAGAATCGTGGACCATTCATTTTTTACCGTTAGGTTGTAACCACTTTTCATAGGGTTAGAGGTTTTAGAATTAGATGATCTCCTCCCATAAAGATCATCCTCTTTTATCAGCCCATTTTGAATTTTTTTTGTCGTATAGGACAAAACGTTGCCTAAAATGTTGTCTACAAAACACTGTCCATATGGGGAGCAGATCAGCTGTAGCCCATATCAACATTTGAGGGTGTGCCACATCATCAAGATGATTGCAACCAGTCATTTAAATATAGGAGTACAGTGACCATCCATTTTCAAATACTTGATTAAGGTAAAAAGAAAAAAAAGTTTTTCTTGATTAGGGTTAAAAAAAAGTTTTTTTTTTTTTTTTTAAATTTTTTTTTCTAATCTGATCTAAATCATGAATCCAAAAGGATTATGTTGTTATTTTCCTTGAATATGGTGTTCTATGGACAATAGAACAAGAACTATCGAAGAAATGGGTTACAGATGATCGCTCTTGTCCATATAAAAGTATATCTCAAGGCTTGAGGATTGAATCAATCAATCTATTTGACTTTTTTTTTTTTTTTTTCTTCCTTTGGAATCATCCAAGAAAGTGTGGCGGACCCCATGAAAATCCTAAGGAGGCCATCATGACTGAAAATGGGCTAGAATGACGAAATTTCACTCTTACACCATCTTCACACAATTTGATGACTTGATATACAGCTTTGTTGAATTTGTCAAAAATTTAGGTTGATTTCATTTCCCCTTTTTTCACTCCATTTGAAAATTAATTTGGACTAAAAAAGATTAATAAATTAAACCTTTTTAATTAGGTTTGCACCAATAATTCAGCCATTAATAACTGTTCATAAAGTATTAACTTAATTGGCCACATTATCATAGTTGGACCCGGAGCCTATCTAGGTTGTGGCCGATGATCTTATATATGCTAGGTTTAGATCATTTCCAATGGTATGCAACTAATTACGTTTGCGTTTCTATTCTAGCCAACAATGTTGTACAACGCTTACTTCATATTCAGTAATCGAGGTTTCGAAAGTTTAATTTTATGTAAATGATGGTGATAAGTATAATGTTTTTGGCCATATTTGATGGCCAAAGGCCATCAAATTTTTCATTATCAATTTTTTTTTCAAGAGGCAAAAACCTCAAATTAATAGAGGATGGGAAATATTTGACTGTTCTAAGCTGTCGAATCAGGGAACATAATTTTTTTTTTGACAATCAGGAATAGTTAAGTTTTCACGTAGTGCATTTCACATAGAATTTAATATGTTCAGTTTAAATGTTTAATGTATTATTGTAGGAATAAATTATTTTCTCTTTTACCATCTATGAGGAGTGCAAATTTTCATAATTCTTCTGATGAAATTGTAATTTTCTCAAACCCGAGGGGTTGGCTCAATGGCAATTTTGAACCGATAAGAATTTAATACCCATAGGGCGTGAGTTCGATACCCAATATGAGCATTAATTCCTCATGAGTCACCCGCGAGGGTAAACCCTCACTTACCTGATGCATGTGATATGCGGACGTTGCACATGCCCTTGCTAGTCCTTGGACAAGATCATGGTCCATAGATTAGGCAAAATCCAAATACGGGTCTAATATGTTGTCTACAGGGATACTAGATTATCAAAAATAAAAAATTATGATTTTCTGATATTAAAAAAAAAAATAATAAATAAAAAAGATTTACAAGTGATTATGGGAAAATGCCAAAAGAGAGTTGGCCTTTAAATTTTGCAGATATACTTTGATTTTTCCACTCTTATAAAAACATTATTTTTCATGGGCCATGTGTCGTTGAAGATATTCTTTAATCAAAATCATGAGGTCATCGAAGAAATTCAATTGGAGAATTTTAAACGATACCTCGTTAAAAAAGAGAATGCGTTTGATGCGATTTCCTCGCATGAAAAAATTTATAATATTCTGAAAAGAAAAAAAAAAGTCATATATTTGAATGAGAGAGAAGGGGGGAGGGATAAATTGAGTTTCATGTCTGTATTGGAGATACCTATTTGGTAAAAATGAATAGTACGAGTATATGATAATTTTGACCAATATTGTAAAATGACTGGAACAGTAATTTGGACAAAATACTTGACCATTTTCATAGAACACCCTTTCCTAGAACGGGTTTTTAAGGTTTGTTTGTTCCTTTGAAAGTTTGGTTTTAGGTGCCACCTTTGACCGCATTTTCTTTGGCATGATTGGTTAGGCCGCCTAACCCATTAAAAAAAATACTAGACGACTACCTTTATTTAAACTTTAGAATAATAAAATACAACTATACAATAAGAGAAACAAAAAAAATTCCCAATGAACACCTACATAGAAGGATCCAAATAAGTTATAATATATTTATTTTTTCAATAAAAAAATAATAACAAAATCTTTTTTTATTTTATTTTACCTGTGCTACCAGGGTGATCCACATTCCATTTTTTTGTAGAAAACCTATAGATGTACATTCAGGTAAATCCAAATCGAATCGAATTTTCAGGTTTGATCTAGGTTTGGCTAAAATCGAAATCAACCTGAAAATCTCGGGTATCAATCCAGGTTCAAGTTTTAAATGTCAAAATCGAACCCAGACTGAACCTAAACTTTCAAATAATTTTAGGGTCGGGTAAAATCGAAATTCAAATATTTGAATTTGAAATATTTTTTTTTTTTTTAAAAGTAGTGAGTTCTAGGGGAATTGAACCAAGGTTGCGGCAAAACCATCACATCTCACCAACTCACTAACATTGCATTTATGCTAAAACTTATAAAAATAACCATATTATAATATTCGATTTTTTACCTTATAACAGGTTTAGTCCAATTTTGGAGGGGTCAACCCAAACTCGAACTTAATTTTCTCCATTTCGATTCAGTCTAAACCCGATCGAATTTGGTCCATTTCTTCAATCCGATTTTCAATTTGTGTAAAATGTACACCCCTATACAAACCTATAATAAAATATGAAACAATATTTTTACCCAAATTAATACACTTATAATATATTCTCCTCCATATTGTTATTAGAGAGGAAAAAATGGTGATTTAGAAATACGTCTCCGCCTATAGTAAATATTTCAGATACCTTTATGTTTTCGATTTGATGATAACCTTGACTTTAATCTTTTGACGAAACTAGCCTTCTTCAAATTTTATAGTAAATTATTTTTAGTTTATTTAACTCACGTTATCAATCTCTCATTATTTATATGAAAAAAAAAAATCGTCGAGCCGGCGATGAGGGCATTTACGTTATTTTTTTATTAATTTATTAGATAAGATCAATCTCATGGAGATTATGTCAACAATTTGGAACACATGTATCTCAAATATTCACCAAATAGGGTGGGGTTGTGTGTCTACATCACCCAACCAAAAGAATTTAAAAATATTTATTTAGAAAGTTTTTCAAATAAAAAAATAGTTTCGGATCTCAAAATCAATTATAGTAAAAGAAAATGATTTTTTTTCTCAAGCCTTAAACGTAATAAATTTTGTAAAAAACTCATCTTTTCTTGACTAATAATTGCCTATCAAATGAGAAGTGATAGTCGATTTCAATCGGGTCTGAAAGAAAAAGATCCGGATCCTAGGATCGGTTTATTCAGCTCAAGTCGGTTATCAGTTATTCAGGTATCCATATCCATTGTTGTCAGTCTGCGTAAGATGTACTCCTTATATATAAACCGTTAGATTTTTTTAAAGATTCTCAACAGTTAAGAAAAGAATGTTAATCCAACGGTGCTAACCAGGAGACAAAATGTGAAAAAGGAAATATATTAAAAGAGTTTTATCTCAAGTGAAGGGCCGACAATTTTATTTATTGCATTTGAGCCCTTTAAATTTGTAGGGTTTCAGACGTTCAGCCACAGAGAAAAATAGGGTTTGTTGACATTGTTGTACGGTTTTCGATCACTCTGCAAGTTTTCTACAATCAAAGCTAGGGTTTCCATTCTTGCTCTCGCGCTCTCTGGCTCTCTTCTTCTTGTTCGTTTGGTGATGTTCGAGATCCACAGAGGAGAATGAAGGAATCGAATTTGGATCTATTCGATCCTCGAACAATCATGGACTCTGATTTCTCTCTTGGTGGTAACACTGGGTCTTCTTCTGATGGGGATTTTGCTTTCGCGTTCAATGACAGTAATTTCTCTGATAGGGTTCTTCGGATAGAGATCATGGATGGATTGCCAGAGAATAAATCTGATGGTGAGGGGTGCACCAGCATCGCTGATTGGGCCAGGAATCGAAAGAGAAGAAGGGAAGAGATCAAGAAGGAGAATGGTTTGTTACTTTTCCCCCTATTTCTTGATGTATTCTGTTATTAGTTTTTAAATCTTGTGAATTAGGGTTTATGTTCTTTGTTATTTTGTCCTAATTTGTCTTGAATGTGGAAATTTATAGCTAATTCTGGTAGAAAGATAAAAAATTTCCCCCTTTAACACTCAATTTTCAGGTGACAACTCGGAAATTAGGCATCTATAGCCCTTTTCCCCCTTTTCTCGATGTTTCTGTTATTAGTTTTTGAATCTGTTACTTAGGGTTTTTGTGCTTTGTTACGTTGTCCCAATTTGTCTTCAACGTGGAAATTTATGGTAAATTCTGTGGTAGAAAGATTTAAAAAAATCCCCTTTAACTCAATTTTCAGGTGAAAATATACTATTCGGAAATCAGGCATCACGAAACCTTTTTTTTTCTCTAATTTAATTTGTTTTAAATTGCAAGAGCGTTCCTGTTGTTGTTGAATGTTTCAAGGCTGTCAATGATCCCCAATTCCATATGACATAATCATTTCTTATTTTTCTTTGACATGGATACTCCTTTTTTTTTTTAAAAGGTTTAGGTGTGAAGGTGGGGCATGGGGGATTCAATTTTATTTGTGAACCTTAATGAAATTAAACCACAGATTGCATAGAAAAAAAATCATATCACAATTAAAGTACAATTTCTTGTAATCTCAATTTGGTAGGTTTTTTTTACTGATGTTTCGGTAATATACTAAGAATTGAGTACCTTTGTACACAATCTGAGATTGAATATCTTTTTTATTGCTCATATATCAGTGAACTGTAAAAGATACATTATTATGTAGTTATTCATGGCACCGTATCATATAATGAAGTGAAATAAATTTCTAGAACTTCCACATTACCTATGCCATGACACCCAATTCTTACTTTGAATCTTATATATCAGGTTCTTTGGGCAGGGTGCATCATTTGCAAATTATGATTGGTCAATTTCCTAGGTGGTGTAAAACTTCTCTTACCACACTATGATATTTGGGAAGTAGTAGTCTTTGACCAAATGTTTGCATCTATCAAATAAAATTAGGGGAATAAATGGAGGAAGGAGGTTCTTGGGTTCTCCAGTGATGGTTTGTTGATATTTCAGGAGAAAAAATATGGTTAGTGAGAACTGAAGGAGTGAAATTGCAACCCTCCCCCTGGGCTTAGACCCATAGCTCAGTTGGTTTGAGATATTGCAAAACAACTTTGAGGTTGTGGGTTCAAGTCCAGCGTACCCATAAAAAAAAAAGGAAGAAGAAGAAAATCCTTTTTTATTTCGTCTTCTTTTCAATTTTTTATTGTAACTTAGTTACAATGCTGACACAAAGTTAAATAGTGTCCTCAATAGTCCTTACAAAATGGCCAGTGCTCAGGACTTTATGATGGAACTAATTTACTAAACTGTCTAATCTTAACTCTATTAACAGCATAAAGCCCTTAGTGAAACAGAACATCCAGAACTCAGACCTTATAATTTTTGACGTGGAATAGAGAAGTACTTGGTAATTTTTTTGGTTACTTGCTGCATAAAGATTGGTGTTCTTTGACATTCATTCTTGGTAGATATGTCTATACTGGTTGTAATACATATTGTATTTTTAGTTTTCAAGGAAAACCATTTGGGAAATATTTTTTCTAATTGTCTAACCATTTCTTTTTTGTTCTTAGCTACGGAGTTGTCTGTGTACCACGAGGAGCATGTTGTAAACTGCAACCAGTCTGATCCTGAGGAGGGTGTGATCTATGAAAATCAAGATGAGGAAGTGGTTGCAATGATTGAAGAATCACATTCAGGTGCTGTAATACTTTCCGGTTGAGTTGGTAAATTTGTCTCCTTTGTGTGTCAACTTTTTCCACCAGAAACTAACTGCCTTGAAAACTTGTTGAGAATGGATGCACAGATTTGAATGTACACGTGCTTTTATTTCCTATAAATCTAGTGACATATTAGAAATGGCTTATTTCTATTTGCACCTGATAGCCAAACATTTTAGAACCCCCCCTCTCCCTGATAATTTTAAATGTCCTGTTTTCTTAGATTGAAAGCGGTAGTTCTGTGTCAAATACACTTCTAGAGGACATATAAGTTGATTTGGTGTGCCATGTTATTTGTACCCCTTAAACCTAAAAAATGGCTGGACCATACTGACTGGTTGGCTTGAATCCTTTTCTTGGAGCTTTTCAATATAGTATGTCATCCCACCTTGGAGCTTCAGATGGTCAATTGTTTTTTGTGGCAAAAGATTCTTAGTGGAAATTAGGCATATCTCACTAGCAATAGAACATTCTTGTCATTTTGCTTCTGCATGCAAAGCCTTATTGGTTGACAATGGTGATTTGTTTCCTTCATTATTTAGTCAGCCATGTCATTGATTCCAAAAGTGAGTGTTATTTTACAGGTGATGAGGCTACACACAACGATGATTTCTCCTGGAGCATGGACTGCTCTACAGTTGTGAGAGTTAAGACTTTACACATCAGCTCTCCAATTTTAGCTGCGAAAAGTCCATTCTTCTATAAGGTAAAAATATTAATGCTACTGAAGCAATTTTCTTTGCTTGCCTTAATTACTCATTGCCCTGTCTTCTGTTTAGCAGCTCTTCTCAAATGGGATGAGAGAATCCGAGCAGCGACATGTAACCTTGCGAATCAATGCTTCTGGTAGATAAACAAGAACATCATTTTCTCATTGTGTTCTTTTTGCAATTTTTCTTTTCCTATATATTTTTCTTCTTGCTTAATTTTTTTATTTTTAAAATCTCTTGTGGGGGTAAGCTCGTGTGTGTCATTTCGTGCCATGTTTGTAATGAAGCTGCATTACCCAGTGTTACCGATTTACTGCATGATTGTTGAAACACTGTTTTAAAACCCAAGTGGTGTCCAGACTGCTAACTTGCTGCTTCGATCAGTTTATATAGGGATTCCATACTAGACTACATATTGGAAAGGTTGGGGTGAGAGAGACAGAAATTCTGGTTGAACCAGAAATTTTAGTTGGTGATGTCTTCTTGTGCCAGCTAAGCTTAGTTGGTAAAAGTCTTGAGGTGATGATACGAGAGACCTGGGTAAATCCCCCCAGCACTGAGTTACCGAACTCATTAAAAAAAGACTTACCAACCCAAAAAGAAAGAAAGAAAGAAATTAAATACTTATTCTTAGTTTCTGCTTGTACAATTATTTGCATTAACTTGGGATTACCATTTTAAATTGACAGTACTTAGTCGACCAGACAAAGTAACCACAACACCACTCTTATGTTTTCTTTTTCTTTCCCTGTAACAGAGGAAGCTGCCCTCATGGAGCTTCTGAATTTTATGTACAGCAATAGCTTAACAATGACCAGTGCTCCTGCTTTGCTGGATGTACTGATGGCTGCTGACAAGTTTGAGGTCGCTTCGTGCATGAGATACTGCAGCCGGCTTCTTCGTAACTTGCCCATGACACCTGATTCTGCATTGCTCTATCTGGAGCTTCCATCTAGTGTGTTAATGGCCGAAGCCGTTCAGCCCTTGACAGACACAGCTAAGCAATACCTCGCTGCACGTTACAAGGACATAACCAAGTGAGTATTTTCTGTTACATGTAATTTTATTTTCTGTGTGTACTGTTTTTTGTTCTTCTGTGCTTTTCATTTAGAGTTTGGGGTTTTCGCTGATCTTTAGAAGACCTCTTCACTGAGTGTAGTTTTTTTTTTTCTTTGTTACGAATAAAATTCCACTGTGACTTCTTGTGGAACCTATTTTTCAATGATACGGTATTCCTTTCTACTACTTTTTTTCTGGATGGGTTAGTTGGACTTGAACCCACATTCTCAAAGTTGCTTTGCAATGTGTCAAACCAACTTAGCTATGGGTCTAAGCCCAATTCTTTCCTTTCTAGTTGAAACTTGGACAACTGTCTTTTACTTGGCCGGACAAGGTAGAGAACATTCTCTTATGCCAAATTGGTTAATTTCCTTCATCATGTTATTTTGGAGTTGTATTGTAATTTGGGAGGCCTATTGATTGTGTTTCTTCTACCCTTAAACCAGGTTTCAAGAGGAGGTGTTAAGCTTGCCCTTGGCTGGGATCGAGGCAATCTTGTCCAGTGATGATCTTCAGGTGGCATCAGAGGATGCTGTATATGACTTTGTGTTGAAGTGGGCACGAACCCATTTCCCAAAGCTGGAGGATAGGCGTGAGGTTCTTGGAACACGCCTCGGACGTCTCATCCGTTTCCCATACATGACCTGTCGGAAGCTGAAGAAGGTTCTCAGCTGCAATGACTTCGAACATGATCTCGCATCCAAGGTTGTCCTTGAGGCTCTTTTCTTCAAGGCTGAGGCCCCGCATAGACAGCGCACCTTGGCTGCTGAGGAGTCCGCAGCCACAAACCGGCGTTTTGTGGAGCGAGCATACAAGTACCGCCCTGTAAAGGTGGTAGAGTTTGAGCTGCCACGTCAGCAATGTGTGGTTTATCTAGACCTCAAGAAGGAAGAGTGTGCAAACCTTTTTCCATCAGGACGGGTTTATTCGCAAGCATTCCACCTCGGTGGACAGGGTTTCTTTCTTTCGGCCCACTGTAACATGGACCAACAGAGCTCGTTTCACTGCTTTGGACTGTTCTTGGGAATGCAGGAGAAAGGGTCGGTGAGTTTTGCCGTGGACTACGAGTTTGCTGCAAGAACGAAACCAACGGAGGAGTACGTGAGCAAGTACAAGGGGAACTACACGTTCACAGGTGGGAAGGCAGTTGGTTATAGGAATCTGTTTGCAATTGCATGGGCGCCTTTCATGGCCGATGATAGCTTCTACTTCATAAACGGCATCCTCCACCTCAGGGCAGAGCTAACCATCAAGCATTGAATCTCACAAGGTTGCTTTTCTAAAGAACTTCGGTGTGGTTTTTTCTACTTGTTTGGCCTCTCATATGTATGTTTAAAAGTAAAAAAAAAATGTAGTGTTGGAAGATGGAAATACTTTTCTTTTTAATCCGGGCTAAATTGTGCCAAGCGAGAGGAGGTGACATTTTTGTATGCTTAAAAATGTAATCTTGCTATATCATATTTAGTGTCCGTGGCAATGGTAACATACATGTTCTTGTAACTTGGAATTTGTAAGCCAAATATTTGATTAGATGACAACTATTACGATTACAACTCATGTCCAACTGTTGGTACTTATGGTTAGTCACACCAAGTATAAACGAAAATTGACCTCGGAAAGAGCATTTGAGCCAAATATCACCCGTTAAACCATATTGTTTTGTCCAAACATAATCAAAATTCTGAGTGAGTTCTTGCTCAAGACTTTTCAGTCACAACCACTCCACTGCGTGTGACACATGCAACCTAATGAGCTTAGTTTTGTAAATAAGTGGATGTCTCAATACACATGGGCTAGTGTGACACATGCAACCAAATGTGCTTAGTTTTGTAAATATATGGATGTCTCAATACACATGAGCTAATGTGATTGGTCGGTTTGAGCACACACAAAAAGTCGTGATATTTTGACTCAAAATTTTCACTCGGTCAACGTGGTTAGTGCACTAAACCATAGATGTTTTTGTTCAAGATATACAAGAAAAAAGATCTACGAGTTTGTGCATCGAGTGAAAATTTTCGAGTCAAATTATCATTAGAAAAAAAAAAAATGAGTCGTGTTGGAGTGACTTCAAGATTGTACCCCATATTGCACATAAAAAAAATGAGTCGTGTTGGAGTGACTTCAAGATTGTACCCCATATTCCACATCCTGACGTGAAAGTGTAGAGGATCATAAGTGGTTTTGACTCGTATCTCGATGAAAAATATTTATGATTTTTACACAGTTTCAAGTTGGGACGTGTGACATGGGGTACAAACGTGAGGTCACTCCAGCATTATTAAATTAAAAAAAAAAAAAATCTTCAAAGTGACTAACATCCGTGCCATCATGTTTCGTGTCTTTGGACACACTTGGTTGATTGATTGACATAGCGTTCTCGTATACCATGGAATATCCATGGGGTATGATGATGCCTAGGAAAGTATGAGGCAACAACCATAGATGGAGTTTTCCTCTTCAACAATGTGGGCCCTATTATAATACGAGTGGTGCAGGGTCGGTAACGCTATCAAATCAAATGTACTGATCTTGATTCCTTCAAAGTTCAAACCACGCCAAAGTCAATGCTCATCACAAACACAAACACGTCAATTTCGTCATCTATTCGAACTCGAATCCTACCCGTTTAATTTTATAGTCAAAATCTTGAAACTCAGACATATTTATTAAGAGTCGTGTTGGAGTGTGACCTCTAGATTTTTAATCTCATATTGGATATCTTGACGACGTGAAAGTGAATAATAGCTATACATTTTTTTTTCCTTCTATCTCAAGAAAAAGTATTTATGATTCTCCTACACTTTCACGTCATGGTGTGTGTAATGGGAGATTCAATCTTGAGATCACTTTAGTATTATTCTTTTAATTAATCAAACTTGACACAACCCATAGGTTGACTCGGGTTATATGTGATTTAACACAACATTAATAACATGATAACTAAATGGGTCGCAATTGTTTGATGACCCTAACATGAAAATGGCCAGTTTAATAATTAAGTTTGACAGGTTGACACAATTACAACCCAAACACACTTAGACTCAACTTAAATATGTGAACTTCATGGTGTTTTCGAGTTATGTTACGACTTGCCATCCCTACATGTAGAGATGTTTCCATTTATTAAGACAAAGAGGAACTAGGACTACATGGATCCTTTAGATCAGCTTGAGGCTAATCTAATAAGAAATTTATTAAACTTGGACTTAATTTAGACCTTATTTGATATATTATTTCTAAAATCCGAATCTGGATCCTATCAGATATGATATGTATTATATGTATATATATATAATATAAATCCATGATTCAAACCCATAATTATCAAATTGGAATGGATCGGATTTTGAGTTTGATCTGATTGATTGATAAGTAAAAAACATGTGTGGAGTTCAATAAGTAACTAGATTCTATGTTACCTGATTTGTTGGTTCGCTTGATTTGAATTCGAATTCGTTGTTTGCCACTGTAAAATGAACTCGGTTCATCAGGACGAGTTCAATAATAGCTGACTAAATGGCAAAGGTGTTTTGTCCTATATGGAGGTAGATTTTTTCATATATTTTGTGAGTATGATCACTATGATTAGGAGATCATCCTAAAAATAAAAATAAAAAAGTTGCCCATTCTATAATTCTAACTCCATTTGGTGGTTTACAAAATTATGTATGGTCCACGATTCTTCAAGTTATAAATTGGAGTTAAAAGTTTCATAATGAGTAAATTTTTTGTGAGGTTGATTTCTTCGCCGATTACACTAAATTCATGTATGCAAGTTAAAAGTTTAAGAATAATTTTAAAATATGGAAAATGCTAAAGTAACATTGAAATTAACATTGTTTGGAACATTGTTGACCTGGATGTATCTATAGAACAATAGATGATTTTCATCGAGATACAAGTAAGAACCATCTATGGTTATTTGCATACCAATGTCCTCAATGATGTCAATTTCAATGTTACTCTAGCACGACTCTTAAAATATTTTATCTAATAATTCAACTTATAAAACGAGATCTATTGTTGAAACGAACTGAATTACATCGAGCCTAAACTTGGTAACTCGGCTAAAGGAGCTTATCCTGCATCTCCTGAATCATTGGCTAAATTTAATTAATACTTTAAAATATTTTTAAGTTAGATAGAAACAAATTTATATGGTGGGATCCAACTTTATTGTTTTTACTCTCCTTTTCCTCCAACTTACCTTCTCTTTTTCAATAATACACCTTAAACTTTATTATTTTTCCCTTTTTACCCCTTTAAACTTCAAAGAGGATGTTGTATGCACATGCGAACTATAATTAATATAATCATCCAAATTCTCATATAAATAAATAAAAAAAACATAATAAATCGATTTGATATTCAAATCAATTAAAAATTGTTTGGTTCATCAAACTCAATCAAAATCGTGGTTTGCTTGATTTTACCAACCCAGTACAAATCTTACCATGAACTGGTTAGGTTTTACGGGTTCACGATTCAAACTGATACCCATTGTTAGAATTGTAATGGTTTTCTGGCACACACCCCCATCACAGAATGGTAGATCAGTTACATAGGGATACGCATAATCATTTTAAAAATTGAGTATCTCGAGGCAATTGATCTCCGGTGGGGTGCGGGTGGCAATAAAAATTAGAAATAAACTCCTTCTGAAGGGTAAAATCGCCCATTCGTCTCAATAATATGTCCTATAAATCTCAGAAATTGCTTAGGCGTTCTGCTTCCACACTGAAACAATCGAAAGAGAAACAAAGAGGGATCAAAGAAGAATCGAAGGAAACTAGGGTTAGGCTTTTGAAACAACATGCCGAAGAACAAGGGAAAGGGAGGGAAGAATCGTAAGAGAGGGAAGAACGAAGCAGATGACGAGAAACGAGAGCTCGTCTTCAAAGAAGACGGACAAGAGTATGCGCAGGTCCTTCGAATGCTCGGTAATGGCCGATGCGAAGCCATGTGCATAGATGGAACTAAGAGGCTTTGCCATATTCGAGGAAAGATGCACAAAAAAGTCTGGATCGCAGCTGGAGACATAATTCTTGTTGGATTGAGAGATTATCAGGATGACAAGGCTGATGTGATCTTGAAATACATGCCTGATGAGGCTAGACTCTTGAAAGCTTACGGAGAATTACCGGAGAATACGAGGCTTAATGAGGGTATCGCGGCTGGACTCGATGAGGAGGATGATGGGGCTGGAGATGATTACATCGAATTTGAAGATGAGGACATCGATAAGATCTAGGGTTGTTGCGGTAATTTTAAATTTCTGTGTTTTATATTATAATTTTGTTGCGCATCTTGGAATATTTGGTGTTTTGAATTTGGGTTTACTGATAATGGATGTAATTGAATAACAGTGAAACGTCCTTTATTAATTTTGCTTGTTTTCAAATTATATTACTGATTTTAAAGTTCTTTTTTTTTTTAATGGATTTGATGCTAACGATTATTCATCTGTGATGTTTTGACTGGTAATTTTTTTATTGTGATTTTAGGTTTGGTGTAGGGTTATGATAAATTGCTGTGTTTTAGTTTTTTTATATTATAATTTTGTGGCGAATGATTGGAATTTTAACGGATCAGAATTGGAATATTTGGAACTATAGTTTGCTGTTAATGGATGTAATTGAATTTACTTGGTTTCAGATTATACTATTGTCTCTAAAGATCTTTTTTTTTATTGTGATTTTAGGCTAGGTGTGGTGCTTCTTGTATGAATTGAACTCTTAGGGTTTTAGTTTTTTGTTTGTTTGCTTGATTTGGGGGTTCTGTTAGTAGGGTTTCATTAATCAATTTACAGTAGGTAAGTTTGGTGTAGGGTTTTGTGATAGAATATCATGATTGTGTTCCTTTTGGTATAAGGGTATTATGTTTACTAGTAAGTTTGCTTCAATAGTATAAAAGGTTTAAAAGTGGTGGGCTTGATTTACTAGTTTTCTAATTGGGAGGGTGATTTTCTGCTTGGTTTAGAAGAACTTTCTAAACCAAGGCGTTTTGGGTCCAATTACATGGTTGCTCTGGTTTTATGGCCATGGAAGTGGTGACTAGATTGGGATTTAGCAACATTGCTGGGGCTTAGTTGAAATTGGATATGGTAGATTTGGGCTTTTAGGAGTGTTAAGGCTGTAAATCTCCTTTTAATCTCCAAGCCCATTTTTTTTATTGAAGCATGTATATTGTTTTATTGATTGTCTATATTTTATTTTGTTTATATTTCCTTTATTTTAATTTGCAAGCAAAACTTGGGTCTTTTGTGGGTTATCCTAATCAAGTTGTTCATGATTTGGATGTAAGTTCTGGTAATGGGATTATATTAGCAGGCTAGTATAGGGAGTCCAATGATTGTTATTATAGCATACAGATTATTTGGACAACATTTTCGATGATTGCTTTCTTAGAGAAGAAAGGAACAATAAGTCGAGGACTCTGTAGTTGACATGTTTAGTGATGGAAGGAATTTGAATCTTGGACTGGAATGATGACAGGAGTATGAATTGGGTGTCTCTCTCACTTATCCTTGACATGGGCTTTCCTGGTTTGTTTCCCAATCTATTTTATTAAATAAATAAGAATAGACGATGTTGATGATCATCTTTGTTGTGTTCTACTTGTAAATTTTTCCAGATTGGATATTTTCAAGTTGTGATGTCCAATATGTTGACAATAAATCGGTTTAAGTCAGTTTGAGAAGTATGTCGAGCACAACGCAAATTAACATTGCAATTCCATATATCATAATCTCTGATCCTACCCTATTAATTGTAGAGACCAAGAACCAACTTGGAGTTGTTGCTATGAGATAAATCAGCAAAGCTTCAGCTGTTCTTGACATTCTTATCGTGCGATGGTTTGTGTTTGTTCTCGAAAGAATGGAATGTTTAAACATGACTGCATTGGGTCCTCTTCACGAATTTACTGTTTTTACTAGGCAAGGTATGGTTGTTGGTCGGTAGAGGTGAAGGTTGGCTTAATGGTTCTGAACTCACTTTGTGGTATCAACACTCTATGAGCCAATTGATTAAATTAATCACTGAATAGGGTAAAATGTTTACTCTTCAACCCCAACATTTTACCTTCTTCAACCTTCAAAATGGAATAATAAGATGGGTTTTAAAGAGGTTGAAGATGATGATAGTTTTTGGGAAGAAACCTAAAAACATCTTTCATCCGAATCATAATGAGCTAAATCCCCTATGACTTGGACGAGTTTTAAAATCATGTTCATTGGGTTTAGGATTTTATTTAAGTCTAACCGTAATTGTAAACAACTACTGAAATTGTTTGAAGGCGTCTTATAATGTTGAGATTATAATTTGAGACAAAACCATTGTAACGTTTGAAGAGTGTTTTAATCTTTAAATGAGATGTTATAAATATTTTAAGAAATTGGGATGTAATAAGTAAAAGTTAGGGTGTCAATAGCAGCTCTCTTTGACAAATTTAAGCTAGCCTTTTCCTTGTTATGATTATAGCTATCATCAAACTTTTTATTTCTTAATAGTCCCTCATTGTTGGCAAGCTCACCACTTTTTATTTATTGTCGAGTTCAATATTTTTGTTGTCAGACTTTGACATTTTTATTGTTGAATTTGACAGTTTCTGAAAAAATGTCGAACCCCATAATAAAAAGTGGCGACGCTTATCAAGTTTTTTCAACTAAAATGCATGGAAAAATTGACTAAAAACTTGAGACAAGAACTTGTCTAGAGGATTTCAAACCAAAAGAACCATCCTTGATCGAATTTCATTAAAAAATGATTATTTTTCATACGTCTTTAAAACCCTTGAAAATGATTTTTTCTTCCTTGTTAAATCCCTTCCGACAAAATGAAGACTCCGAAACTTGATTGGGATGTCGAAAATTAAAAAAAAAAAATTCGGACAAAAACAGTGATAAATAAGGTTTAGGGACTGATTAGGAAATTGAGATGTAATACGTAAAAATTGGGGTGTCAATAGCAGCTCTCTTAGACAAATTTAAGCTAGCTTTTTACTTGTTATAACTATAGCTATCATTAAACTTTATATTTCTTAATGATCCCTCATTCTTGGCGAGCTCACCACTTTTTATTTATTGTCGAGTTCAACATTTTTATTGTTGAATTTGACAGTTTTTAAAAAAATGTCGAACCCCACAATAAGTAGTGAAGTTGAAGTTGCTAAAATCCACCCATCATCGTTTATCAAGTTTTTTCAACTACAATACATTGAATAATCGATTAAAAACTTGAGATAATGACCTATCGAGATGATTGCAAACCAAAAGAACCATCCTTATTGAATTTCATTAAAAACGAAGAAAAAAAAATGAAAAAATTTGAATTTTTTACATACATCTTCAAATCCCTTGAAAATGGTTTTCTCTTCATTTTTAAATCCTTTTTAACAAAATGAAGACTCTGAAACATGATTGGGATGTCGAAAATCATTTTTTTTTTGGAAGGTAACCGTGAGAATAAAGGTGATAAATGCGATTTAGGAACTGATTAGAAAAAAGAAAATTTTACTATATAAACTATTAAGAGTAGCCCTAAACTAAAACTTTTGGACTACTTAGAATGAATCTGCAAAGTAATTTTTCCTATTTTTTTTATATCTATGTAAGCATATCTAGAGATATCCGAATTTAAAAAGGAAATGTGCAGAATAAAAAAACAGTAATGGGGTGAGAGAGGCTCGAACTCTCGACCTCAGGATCACTCTTTTGCTATGAGACCTACGCGCTAGCCAACTGCGCCACCACCCCATTGGTGTTAGAAAGTCTCTGTTTTCTATATATAAAAGTTAACTAATAATATTTTGATGTTTTTTCTACTAAAAGAAGTACATGGATTAAAATAAAATGAAAGGAAAATTCAACAAAAAAATATATAAGGGGGAAAAAGAAAGAGTCTATATAGGTTCCAACTTTTTAACTTTACATTCCGAAGATGAATTGCTTTAATTCAAATTCATGGAGAAAAGATTAAATCTTTTTAACTTAAAAGGATATAAAAGAGAGGAAATGAGTTTGACTTCGATGATTTTAAGGAGGAAGAGAGATTATTGAAAAAAAAAAAAAACAGGAAGAATGAGCCTTAATCGGCTTTAAGGAAGGAGAATTCACGAGGGAAAAAAAGTTCAAAAATTAATTCATGTATACAATACCTAGCCATCTTTCTAGCAGAAAGCAAGGAAATATCTTTTAAAGAATCCAAAATGATTATTTGATTTGGATTTCCATCAACTCTACTCACCATTCTCTCGTTATAATTGTAGAAATATCAATAGGCCAAATTTGAAGTATATCACATATTATGCACGAAACCGTATGGCATAAAATTGGGGTTGGCTTGCTGTCGTTGCATGTATATTTGTATTCATTCACTGTTTTGATCCATATTCTTTTAGGTCTTCCTCTCACTTGTAATCAACCTTCATAGCATTTATACACATTACCCATTCTAAAATCAATCCATAAGTGGGCGTGGAAAAAAAAAATGGTGCGCGCATTTGTTATAGTAGACAGAGACAATGGAAGCCTTTTGTGATGAAAATTGCTAATTGTCATTCCGATGAACAAGCTGAATGTTACAAAAACGAAAGGAGAAGAACGAAGAGAACCACGTTTACATTAAGAGGATACAAGTGCCTCTTATACAAGATAGAAAGAGAGAGAACCATTTTGAATCAATTATCGCAACTAAATTTAAGATCAAACTTGTAACCAAACATTATCTGCAGCTCTATTCGGTTCCTGTAACCTTCTTCTTCAAGGCTTCAATATCTGTGGCTAATTCTTTTCTGCTTGACTGAGAAAATAAATGTAATTATTAGTAAATTATGGCCCATGAGAAAGAACAATAACATGAGTATCAAAGCAATATGATTTTATTGGTTGAAGAAAATAGCAAAGACACAAATGACTTTAACGTAACGGGGACATATATTCTATGTTACAAAGATATAGCAAAGAAATGGAACTAATATGGTGAGGACACACTACACGTAAAATTTCAAATATTCATTCTCCTTGGATGCAACACCCATTTTGAAGTATCTAGGATAACATACCAATATTATTATAATTCATTACGAAAGTTTTCCTGGAACATTACAAATCAGTAATAGTTGATTTTCCTCCTATACTTTCTCCTTTTGCAAGGATATAACATACAAAATGTCAAACACCAATGAATAAAATTTTATTATGCGATAATCACCAATCACAATGATTAATACTTTTAATCTGTGTTAGTAAAACAACAGTAATTTAAATCAGATGTTGAACACTGCAATGTGGGTCTTCAGATTTTTACCTTGAAAAGAAGGTATCGGTAGACAAACCATCCGGTATATCCAAGCCCTACTAACTCCATGATCTTTGGAAGCTGGTAAGAGAACCAAATTCAGAGAAGTTCATCAAAGAATCCAGAAAGAAAAACTAAATTAGCTAGTCAAAATCATCTTGACCAAAAGATCAAAGAATCTTCTTCGTTAAGCCCAAATGAAGTAAAAAAAGTACGGGTACGAGTATTTGAAAGATTACTTACCAAAGGTACTGAGTTAATGGCACCAACAACAATGGAAGATAGCCAAACTGCCACTATTGCACCACCTCCATAAAGAAGTACTGTCGACTTGTTTTCAAGTGCATCCCACTATTAATTTTAAGAGAAACAAAAACAGGTTTAGAATTCATTAGAGAATAGAATCAAGGTGACTACTTGGTTCATTATTACTAGAAAATCAGGCTCAATCACAGATAAATCAGAAAACATATGACCCAACATGATTGAAGGGCTTTTATCTGATATGGACGGTTACTGATTGGGTGTGATCATAATGGAGTAGGGTGGCTCTCACCTTTCCCTTTAAGTCCTCAAATACTGCTTCAACTTCAACAGGACCAGATGTCTCTTCTGAGGCTCTGATCTGGAGCGACGAAAACCTGCGTGACTCTATCACAAAAGAGAAATCGGAAACATATTATTGTTTATCAACCCAAAGCAAAGAAAGCATATCCAAAATATGGACCATACAATAAGCTCCAACAATATTTTCTCAAGACAATTTTTTCTTCAAAAAGTTCAAATGTTTCATAATTTTCAAGGCAGTTTTGGCCCTAAGTATCGATGGACAATCAAAGTTTGCACCACTGAGTTTGTGAAAGCTTGTACAAATTATTAAGTAACTCACATTCAAAGAGGGAATCGATCTCAAAAAGGGTCTCACCACCAATACGGAGAAATGCCACAGAATAATAGACACTTATCTTCAAGATAAGCATTAAAGTGGGCACCCCTAATCGAGCTTCTCAAGGATATGGTCGAACCTAAACACGTTATAAATCTACTCTATTTGGGACCCAAGAAAGCAACTTAGTGGTACCCGATAGCTATGGCTTCACAGAGAATAGGAAACAAGAGACAAGTAATCCATCTGATGAAAACTACAATTATATTTCCATAAAGTATCTTTGCAAAGGGAAATTCATTTCTTTCTTTCTTTCAACTATTTATGGTTGTCAATTGAGCTACAATAAAGAGAGAATATCTACAATAAAGCTTGCACCCAACGAAAGTAATTCAAGCTAGTTATGAAACGGGTTTCCTTCAAACTATCATTTTGTTCATTTCTGACTTTAATTCCACCCTTGAAAGGCTACTCAAGGTGGAACTATGGTTCAAAGGACCTTCTAATTGAACCCATAACTGCAATGTGATTAGTTACTTAGTTCTTTTAAGTAACAAACTAAAGCTTTTATCTCAATCAATATTCAAGTATTTTCCACCACACCTAACTCTCAATTTTACAACTTTTCTTTACAAACAAAAGCAAATCAATAGATTACTTAAATGGGTATTGTAAAAAAAACTAAAAAACTCAGTCTGGGTTCCTCTAATCCATGTTAATTTTTATCTCATCCATGGTTCCAGCATGGAAATCTGAGATTTTTAACTGTTTTGTTTCAAACAAAAGCAAACCTACATGATTACTTAAAGAAATGGGTATTTTACAAAATGGGCAATCACCCAAAACTACAAAATTCAGTCTGGGTTCCTGTAATCCATGTTAATTTTTTTATCTTCTATGATTCTAGCATGGAAACAAGAAGTTAAAAATAAAAAATTCAATTTTTTTTAAGATTGATACCTGGGAACTGTTTGAAGGAAGTCAAGAAAGCTGAGATGGATGGGCGAGGTGGGAGATAAGGTAAAGCAGAGCGGATTGAGCTCTTAGTTGTTGCTGGCAAACGTGTCCCCAACACTGCCATGGAAGATGCGCTCGCTGCGTATGCCGTCGCCATGGCCACTGAAACAGTACCTCTCTGTGTCTCTAATTGATCTCTCTTTATCTATCTTTAGTTTCCTTTAGATTTTGCCAAAATACACACTTTTTCCCAAGTAATTGCTTGTCCATCCATTCAATTATCCATTTGTTTTCTCTCTCCCCTTATATTGACACGTGGCATTAAGTAAGTACCTGATTCGCTGTTCACCTATCAAGAATCCTCCCACCCCAACCCTTCTTTCCCTTCTATTGGCCAATTATATCATAAAAATATCACCTCATTGTAATCATCCCCCCACCCCTATATTCTCACATATATCACAAGGTATAGTGCCAATTTCTTAAAAAGTCAAATCATTGATTAATAGAGTGAATGGATCTGCCATTTCTTGAAATCTCTAGCATACAACTCCTTCACAAAATCGTAGATCATTTGCATCGTGATACGTAAAAAAAATAATTATGATTCTACATATGCAGAGGCAAATGATCTATATGATTCTATGATGGGGTCATAGGGGGGCATCAGAAAATCATTATTAACAACATATATCCTTGTTCTCATTATAATATATATGAGATATATCGAATGAATAAATTTTGATTCAAGAATGAAATCTTATTGGAATTGTTCATGTCTAGTTCATCATTTGGAACTATGTCACATTCCCGGATCTGATGAATTGAAACAATATTTTGTAAGTATGTAATTATCTTAAATATATCAACCCTTCCTTTATTTTTCAATCAAGGTACCCTCCAATGAAATCCAAATAGTGTAGGCCAATGATGATTAGCATATTCAATGTTAATGGAATTCTTCCCTAGTGTTCAAATGCCTCTCATATATCACTTAGTGTGCATAGGACACAACTAAGGAATCTTGCAAGACATAACATACTGCACAATGTCATCTCCATATTATGCTACTATTACAATACCATATCAATGATTCAAATTTGGAGTACCGAGCTTCACAAGATATAGCTCACGGATCCATTTAAGTAACGTTGCGTGCGCTTATTTGACCAACTAATATCATAAGTCAACCCTACGTTGCAACATGGAATGGCAAGTACCAATTGTATAGAAGAATTGGCAAGCAACTCTCGCTAAAGATGATCCAAGCCTTGGTAGGGAGAAAAAATAAATCCAGATTGAATTGATAATAATCATTAGGGACCTTTTTTCTTCGTGTACAACTCCGATTCATAAACATTTGTTGCCGGTAGCACATAAACTAAACATATTTCCTGTGGTATGGCTTAATATTTAAGAGAAATTGAGTACATTGATTACATATCATTTTATGTTAGATAAAAATGAAATCGTTTACATTTAATAGGATCACAATTAGATAAGAAAAATTGTAGAATCCAGTGGTTAAGATCATCCAATTCTGGTTCAATTTTCACGTGTTGAGCCCTCAAGAAACAAATTCTCATTTGATGTGCATTCATTTAAGCCCATACACGTGCAGTACATTCATCAAGGCCATCAAGTAATGGTGCTGGTCTTCGTATCACCATTGTCCTGAAACAATGCTTTAGACACCGACCCACTAGACTTCATCTCATTATTTATCTGCACTTCATCTCCAATGCTTACTCGTGTGCAAGAACGTTTCTTCCCTGTCATTGGGGTCTCGCACACCACGGAATAATGTGCTCCTTTACGCTGCTTCCTCTTTGACAGCTTCCGAAGAGAATCCGACTTCGCTCTAACTGGACATGGCTGCTTTGGAGCCCACACCCTTTCCAAATCTGGGACCCAACTCGTGAAAGATGCAAACCTCCGAGCTCTCTCTCTCCTTTCCTGAGCTTCCATTAAGTCGCGCTTGTGCAACTTGTCCTTAATCTCTCGTGGGCTCTCAATGTAAATTTCTTTCGATTGGGAAGTTGTACTGGCCAAGGTGGATGCATTTCCACCAATCTCATTTTCATCTAGTTTGTCTCTCTCAGCTTCATCACCCTCTTCGCTATTGATTAGAGATCCAGGCGCCTCTCCTTCATCATCTTTGAACAGCAATAGATCCATTCTGGTGTAGATTTTGCAAACCACATCTCCTAGAGACTCAGAATATCTGCAGTGTTAGACAAATAAACACAATTTTAGTCTTAAGTAAATTCTTCAAATCGACACCATGAACCTTTATATTGCTTTAATATTCAAGTAGGGGGAAAACTCGTGTTGTTTAAGTAATAGTATTATTCATTTTTTAACCAATAAATGTTTCTCAAAAATAAGAATTTTCTAGATAAAAGTAGTAGAAAACTTATTAAGAAGGTGAACGAGAAGTAAGAATAACTATGTTACTTTTGTTTATATGATTGTCAGTTGTAAAACATCAAGTTTCGAATGCAATAAATGAATTTTCATATTATTATAAATAAAATGTACATTAAATATAATGCAATTGTAAAGATATTATCCAGAGCTTTCTAATGGTACTATTTTTATGACAGACCAACTTACACATTAGATGTTACGGCAATTTGAAAATCCAAACAAAACTACTTTTGAAAAGAGATGAATAAAAATAGGTGAAAGATATGGTTAGTTGTAACAAAGTATTACTAGTATTGTAATCAGGCAACTTAAGGGATGGTTATAAAGGCACCCTCCATTAAATAATAGAATTATCTTGATTTTGAAGTATAGGGGCATTTTTGGTAAACGATCCAACTTGGTAAATTCACTAACAGATAATGGGTAAGCTACATCTTTTACGTTACACAATTATAAGGCTAAATGGTTAGTCTAATAAAAGTATGTAGCAAACAACACTAAAATTAGTAACTCGTAAAGCTGATAAATTGCAGGATAAAATGAAGAAATCCATGCCCTTTACCATTGATTGTAGCAGCTAAGTTGATGGGTACTAAAATGTCCCATGTATTGAGAGCCCAAAGAAAGCAATTTCATCTCTTAAATAAGATAATGGCGGAGCAAAATGCATCCTCAATTTATGACCTGAACACACATTATGAAAGGCGGGCATCCATGATCTCTAACTTCATGCAGAGGCAGTAGCATATAAACAGGGATGAGGGTATGTACTCAGGACTCCAAAAAGAAATAATCTCAACATAATGAAATCACAATAGCATCCAAGGACATCTCCAACCACATCAATATGAAAAGATATCTCCTCTCTATGTGTTTAATAGGAGGACGACCATGCCATTAGCCCCCAAGCTATAGAAAATAAACAATTGTTTATTATTTATTAAAAATTTCTTTTATTTCTTGACTTTGAAAATGGATATTGTCATTATTCCGATGCAATAAATGAGAGATAAGAAAGTTACTTATGACGAGAAATGAGGTTTTCATAATACCCATGCCTCAAATTTTAAGAAGTAATTCAGGAAGAAGTGAACACTTATACCAACTGAAAGGATACCTGTTTCTTATGGTCCTTCCCACATATTTATCAAGGCTAACATCACCAAAAAAACCTCCTTCAAGATGGTATTGAATGTTCTCTAAGAGAGAGCAAACCTGCTTCACCATCTTCTGTTTTGCAGTCTTTTCAATGAACTCCCCAACCTTCGACCGAAGTATCTCCATTCGGAACAAAATTTGCAACTCAAATCTTGTGTTCATTAAGGAACACGCCAATCAAGTAAGCACTATACATCTACTATTGAATGAAAAAAAAAAATTGATGAGGAGGATACTCTCTGACTTTCTTTTCCGAAGTGTACATGGCAGAACTTGAATCAGACGGAAGAGATTGTGTGTCACAGCTTTTGAACTTTGCTGCCAAATCCTTGGGCTCCCTTAGTAAAAGTTTTACCAGTTCGGCAGCAACCATTCCACCAAAACCTTCCTCTGTTTGTTCCTCAGGAGTTGAATTCTCCATTTCATGCTTCGAATGTAACCAATATATAGATGAGTTGACGAGCCGCTCTGCTAAAGCACCAAGGTCCACTTCTTCAGATTCGAGGCATTCTTGTATCCTCTGAGAAATACCACTGAAGAAAGTTTCCGAGGTTTCTAAGCAAGAAGCAGGAGTGACTTCTACATTCATATTAGAAGCTCCAGTCAAAGAAGGTTCTTCGGTGGAGAAAGAAGAGGACATGGGTTGTTCACTTTCTTGCTCTGACCCAGCTAGTCTTTGTTTCATTTCTTCTTCAATGCCCGGCTGTGAGTTAGACTCACTTGGTTCATTTCGGAAACAACGGCTAGACCTCATTGATTGTTTCATCCAGCATTTCAAAAATCTCAATTTCTTTGAGTTATTACACTCCCTGGCAAAGTAAACGCCTTCCAAATCTATTTCAGAGCGGCTAAGCGCTGCCTTATAGAAGGAGCTCCAAGAGAGATCTTGGAGCGACTTTAGACCTTTTTTATTCTTTGTTATTTTACCATCCCAAATCGCAAATGACTTCGTGTAAACCTGAGAAACAGTTGACACTTCTAATTGGTTTGATTCAGAAATGGGTTTAGGTATCTCACCCTCTCTCTTGGTAACAATTTCGACCAAGCGAGAAGAAAACCCATCAAAATCATGTAGCAAGTTATGAGAAGAGAACCCACTATCTAAAATACAAAGGAGAGCTGAGTGAACTGTGAATGGCTTTAGGATTCCCATTAAGGTAAGCCCATCTCCATTTGTAACAGACACCAAAGCCGAGTAGCTCCGCCTGTAGAGGAAAGTCAGAAGAATCTGCCAGATGGGTTTGCCTGGAGTGAACTCACTTGTTTCCAGACAAAGCATTTCTAGAACCCTATCGGCAAAAAAACCACCTGAAGTATCTCTCATTTGGTCCTTCCCACATTCCCCTGAAAGCCCACGTAATAAAGCAAAATCACATAAATTGTCTTTGATTCTCATATTTTCATCGTTCTTCCACACCTCCCTAACACAGATCTTCATAATTTTATCACCAGCATTTCCCCCAAAAAATTTGGATAGATCACAACCTCCAATGCTTGGATTTGTGGATTCCCGATTTCGAGAAATATCTTTGTATCTTTTTGCACACGACCAATTGAAATCAAGCAATTCAAGATCACAACATCTGCACTCTAAGGGCTTCCCACTCACATCCGAGATTTTGAGACTCAGTTCAGCATTAACTTTCTTGCCCATTTCAGTAGGATTAAAACCCATTAAAGAACACCCAATGTGTGGATAAATCAATCCAAAGGGAATAAGAACAGAACCCAAAATAATGGCATCTGTTGAGCAAAAGCCCCAACCCAAATTCTTAATTCCCCTCTCAATAAACCCTAAGTATAACAAAGATGTGTCCTTTTTAACCGTTTCTTCGTTACATTCTAGTTCATAATTAACATCAATCCAACTGAAATGTATATCTCTACTAACAAACCCTTCATTCACATTGCCAAAAAATTGATAGAATTTCTTACAAAACATATCGATGGTAATTACCGATTCATCATCCAATTCAACATCCATGAACTTAGATAAACAATTTAAAGATCTAGAAACTGGCGAAAACAGGATAATCAAATTCGACCTAACAAAAGGAGAATTATTCGGTGTACCTATCAGATCTTGAATTTGGGTCTCCCAAGCATAATCGTGGACGAGCTGATGCAGTGAACTTGCCATCATAGATGCCCGAGGTGGTGAAATTAAGGTGTTGGGGAGGGTTGATGATAGGGAATTAAGGGTTTCTGAGAGGGAAATTAGGGTTTCTGATGGGTGATCAAAGGAGAAAGAATTGGCGGATTTGCCAAAGAGGGAGTGGAGTTTGGAGGATGAGAGGAGAGGGGAAAGAGAGGAGAAGAAAAGCTTGAATGCGAAGAGAGAGGATGAGAGAGATGGGAAGGTGAGAAGAGTACGAGCTGAAGCGAGTATAGAGGAAATGTAAGGGTTAGGGTTAGGGTTTTGGAGGTTGAAGAGGGGATGGAGATCGATTAGGAAGACGATTCGTTGGGTCTGTGAGAGATCTACAATTTCTTCCATGAATAATGAATCCCTATGTGTGTCTGTGTGTATGTGTGTGTGTGTGTGTGTGTGTGTGCGTGAGAGAGAGATAGAGAGAGAGATCTCTAGGGTTTTGAAATTTGAATCGCTTTAGCAGAAATGGAGGGAAGGATGATCATTTGCAGGGAGCGTCTGCTAATGTGCGCGGGTGGGCATAAAGCGCTTCAGATTTTTTTTTTTTTTTTGGCGGGAAGGAGAACAGAAGTAAGGAGCAGATTCAATGTACCTATATACACCAAAACTTGATGCTTTATTATTATTTTTTTATTATTATTATTTAAGTTAAAGCTTGATGTCAATCTCTCCCATAACTTGAGAAATATTATTTGGGTCCACTATGAACACGTTTATCAAAGATGATGTTTGTCGAAGAAATACAATAAAATTAATATAGAATATCTCAATTCTCGACTAACATTAGATCGCACTAAGCTTTTGGTTGTTGTTGTTTAGCAACGATAGTCCAAAGATAATATTTCCAAACACGACGTAACGCTATGGGCCAACCTTCTGGTTAATCTATATAAACATTCAACTTGATTGTTGACTTCAAGTTATTAGATTTTTAATAATTTTTCATGATTGATTTTTATCTTGAGAGGATTATTGAAATGTAACCAACTTTTGATGTAATTCCCATTCTTTTCTACTATTCATTTTAATTCTAAAAACATGTCTAGAGAGATCGCAAGTTTTTAAAAGTGACAATCTCGCTAATAAAAAAAAAATAGTCAGATCATCACTTTTTGAGAAAAAAATAAAGATTTTATTAACGTGTGTCTTTAAAAGGAAATAAATACACTTTGGAAATTGGAATTTGAGGGCATTTTTTATACAAATTCTAATTTCCAAAGTGTATTTATTGGACTTTAACAAGACCCAACAAATAAAAATTGGGATCTCATTACTTTTTATCAAAAAGAATTTCATTTTAAAAAGTCTACGATCTCAGTAGGCATGTTTGAGCTAGAATCAAAATTTCATCATTTTCAGCTCTCAAAAAGGTAATTTACTCTTTTAATTATCTATTTGACTCTTTTTTTTTTTTTTTTTGAAAAATGTTGAAATAACAAAAAGTATTTACGACGATTCTCACAAATTTGACGTGGACTGTGCACATAACCATAGATGTATTTTCTCGTGATATGAGTAAAAAATCATTAACGGTTATGCATGCATGTCCACATTAGAATTGTGACAATCACAACAAATCCTACGTCACCCAACACGATTTTTTTTTGTTAATCAAATATAATATAGGTCTTTCATTTTGTTCAAGTCTAAAAAGAAATGGTTTGAGTATCTTTGGGTGCATTATTTATGAAGTATCAATCTCAATGCTTTTCGCATAAGTTTTCTTGATTTTTATTAAAAATATTTTCTGTAGAAATTATTTTCCATAATCATAGCTAACTAACACACTTGAACGAACATCCCCACATCGTAACTAACCCATAATCATTGACCAAGTAAATCGAGAAAGATTAGCTAAGCTATCACACTCCACGTGGCGTAAGTGGAACATGCAGGCTAGATAACGACTTTGTACCAACCCAACTGTAGCCAACTTTCCTTAATTTTAGTTTTGGAAGTACACGCACACCTATTTTTAGTCATCACCGACAAATTTTCTCTTTCGTATAACCTAAACCACCAATCATATTTTCTGCATCACACGTGGCGTATTTTTATGCTCATCTTCATATTGATTCTCAAATATATTTTAGAATCCGTTGACTTGGAAAAAATGAAATCCTAGCCGTTAATATATAAAATGTTGTGGTTGAGATTCATTGTAGACGTATATGATTTATATCTTGGGCATAGATTTCATATTTTAATGATGAGTCGTGATATTTTGATGATCTTTTTTTCGGATGCTCTCTATATGACTCTATCATAGAATCGTAAATCCTTTGTTTTGGGATACGCAAAAAAAAAGATTCATGGTGCTGTGACTATCAAATCAAGAAAAGTCTAAAAAAAGAGCATCAAATTATTGTTAGTCTTTAATGATTGGGGTTTCATGAGTCATTTCTAAGAATTTAAAAAATCCAAATCCGTACTATTTTTATTTATTTATTGAGTCGTGCTGAAGTAACATTGTAGGAGCATTTATAACATGGAACTGTGTAGGAATCATAGATGTTTCATTAAGATACGAGTGAAATCTAGATGAAAAGCATCTGTGGTCTTACACACTTCCATGTCAAAAATATCTCCTACAATGTTGCTTCAGCAATATATATATTGGGCGCGTTCAAAGGCTGTAAAGATAATCAAACATTTTTCAAAACATGACTTAGAAGTTTTGGAATTGGTTGATTTTTTGTGAGGATGATCTTTACGATGAAAAGATCATCCTCACCATAAATTAGATCATTTCGAAATTTCTAACCCTAGTTTACAAGTTGAAGAATCATGGATCGTCCAATTTTTATAAATCACTTTTGATTGGGTTAGAAGTTTTGGAATGGGTTGATTTTTTCCACGAGTGATCTATATGATGAGGAGATCTTCCTCACAAAAAATTAGTCCAATCCAAAACTTCTAAGCCATGTTTTGAAAAATGTTTGAGATAATGTTTGACTCACTTTAGGGCCTCCGAACGCAACCTTATATATATATATATAGTAAAAATTAAGAGATCTAATGCGCTAAACGGTTTGCTTCCTTTGATTGAAATTGGGTGGCTTGTTGATTTAATTTGTTACACTTGGAAAGCGTATGTGGGATTGATAAACTGAATCGAAAAAAATCACTCAAAATTCACTCGTTGACGTGATATGTGTACATAACCATATATATTTTTTCTTTGTGTATCCCAACGAAAAAAATCTAGGTATTATACATGCCATGTCATCGAGTGAATTTTAAGTGACTTTTTTCGAGTCAATTTATCACGACTCAAAATAAAATAATAGCCATCAAATAATACTTACATTGATGATGAAGAAAGTTTTTTTTTTTTTTTGGGCTCAACTCTTCGCCTTGGTGGCATTAAAAGATAATAGAACAACAAAGTCAAGAAAGAATGAGATTGATCATTTATCGAAGAGATTTTGCATCATCATCTCATTTGAAGGACACAAAGAAATATATTAGATTGTGCCATAATTCTGACACTTAAAATTCAACTTGATTGGTGATTTTTATCCATAAAAAAAGCAGGACTTCATAGGTCATTAGGCCCAAAAACAATTACTAAGTGGTAAGGATTTGGATTCCAAGTTGAAACCCAACTAAGAGGAGTAGGTTTATAACCAACTGCTGAGGTACAGGATTCCAACTCTTTCCTTTGACACTCCAACCAACCCAACTGACAAGGAATCACAAATTAAAAAACACCATAAAACAGCTCAGAACAACCCTTCTTTTGTGGGGAACAATTCCTCCAACACTAACAGGGCTTCCTCTCTTCTTCTTTCAAGAAATTCAAATCTTCCAAGACCATCTTTGATTCAATTTCTTCTCAATTTCATTTAATTTTTAAGCAGGGAAAAGAAAGAGAGGAAGAATTCGATCCAAATCTACGTCTCTTTCAAATTGTTCGTGAAACTTTTTCTATTTGAGGTGATTCAATTTACCTTTGTTAAATTCTTTGATGTTTTAGATTTTCAAGATTGAATTTCATCGAAGAACGACACGTTTTAAGAGTCCGGGTTTATGATGGTTGTGTTATTTGGTTAAAACAATGATAGGGATTGAACAATTTGAAGAATCGAATATTGTTCTTTGTCACAATTATGAGATTTTGGGTTCAATCTCGACCCTATGATAAGATTTCGAGCTACAAATGAACCCAAAGGAAAGGTTTCGATCCCTGTCGTTCCAAATTGCTGAATTTATAATTAAATTTGTTCTTCGGTGCTCGACGATGAGGAACATAGTCAAGTGCACAAGTTGATTAATTTTGATGGGTTCCAAAAGAAGCTGGTTGATTCTCTTGGTGATCTTCTCCTTATTTATATCTTCATTTGGACAAAGCTCGAATAACTTCTCTCGCAATTTGTTAGATGATCTTCTTTGGGATTTTGCGTTCAAGGAATTAGTTAGACATCGTCACACGGGCACTCTCTACAAAGCTACCCTACCGACTGATTTATCAGGCATGGAAGCTTTGGTCGTCCGGCTCAGGAGTGGGAGTTTTTGGGCAAGGGGAGCGAATTTTAGTGATTTTCATATCCCACCAAGAATTATACCGATACCTTATGTAAGGAGACTAGCTATAGTCTATCAAAATTTGGGTAATTGGTCTTCTTATTACTACAATGTGCCGGGACATACGATGGTTACTCCTGTTGTTGGTTTCTTAGCTTATAATGCATCCAATCCAAGTGTCAATGGTGTCACGAAGCTCAATCTTCTTGTGGCGGAGGATCCGATTTCTATTCGTTTCCCAAATTTTACATTACCCGAAGGTTCAAATTCGAGTTTAAGATGCGTACGATTTGATGTAAGTGGGTCGATAGAATTTAGTGAGATGGGTTTGGATAATGTATGTTTTACACGCGATCAAGGACACTTCTCGCTCGTTGTTCAGTCGATAGAGCCAAATAAGTCGGGGCAGAAGAAAAAAGAGAGACTATGGAAATGGTTGGTGATCGGGTTTGCGCTCGGATTTACGGGTTTGGTTGTGATGGGTTTGGTTGGGATCTTAGTTTTGAGATTTTTGAAGATGAAGAAAATTGGAGAAATGGAAAAGAAAGCTGATGAAGGCGAGGCTTTTAGTACAATTTGGATTAGAAATAGTAAAATGCCTTCTGCCACAGTTATAAGAACCAAACCAGCTCTTGAGCATGGTGAGGCTCTATGACTTCTTTTTAAGCTTTTTTTTTTCCAACTTTATTTCTCTTTCTTGGGAAATATCCCTATATGAATTGAGGATTGTTAGATCTACAATTCAGACTTTTTGAAGTGTAGTGTTAGTGGATTTATGATCAAAATCCAATTTGTCAATTTTCAAATTATTTAGAATGTAACATTTATTTAGGGTTGTTATGATTGCATGGAATTCAATTTCATGGGAATTTGAAATCCTTAGGAAAATGGTTATGAGAAAATGAATTACGAGGAATTGTGAGAGAATAATATTCGAATGTAGAAAAATGATTTTTCCTGGGCGGTGATGTGAAAATCATTTTCCCTCCAATGGGTATGAAATCGTTATGGGTGAGAAAATGTTTCATGAAAAACGAGCAATCAAACACCAAAAAATCGTATTTTTCAAGGAAAATCATTTTCCCGTCCTTTTTTTTTCCTCTCATTTTTAAATTATCCTTTCTTTGCTTGAAGCATTACTGGATCTCCTTCTCTTGGTTTATCCTCGAAACGTAGTTGTTTCATCAACATCAACATCATCGTCATTCAGGTCTTTATCTTAAATAATGGGGTTGGCAACATGAATCATATTTCTCTGTTCAATTAACTGATTCCCCAAACCACCCACAAATTTATATCGAGTTGGTGCTTAGCAAACAAAATAAATAAATTAGTTGTGAATTAGCTGGCCAAATTAGACTAGCTCTCCTTTAATTTAATTAAAAATTAAACAGCTTGTAAGCCATGTAGATTGAACCGAAATGAGAAACTAATTTAGAAATGTATTTGATGTCTTCTGTTATTTTTATTTCTAAGAACATATAATCTGATTTGTACAACTAGTAATTCAAGTGTCATGGTCTGGAACATTTGCAATAGAATTTATGTGAGATAACAACACATTTTTTAGTTTCTTAGAACTGTTCTAAATCTTTTTACTAAGTCTCACCTTTGTTCCTTGTGAGGGAATTCAAATTCCCCTGCTTCTAGTTATAATTGCTAAATTGCTTCGAAAATTTAGAGTTCATCGAAGATAAGTTATCATATATTCGAGTTTAGAGTCCTAGAAGAATGAGAGGAAGACCTGAAGGAACGTGGCTGGCGATAGTAAAGTAGTTATGGAAACCAAAGACTTGGTTTTGGATAGAATAGAATAGAGGAACAACGTTCATTTAGCCGACCCCAAATCTTTGGGATAAGGCTTTGTTGTTGTTGTTGTTGTCACCAATGCTTTAGCTATGAAGCCCTTTGTCAAATAAATTCTTAGTGAGAAGTTGAATGTCTGTGAATATCGTTTACTGCCTAGCGGTACTGATCATGAAGGACGTCCCTCATCTCGGGTTTGCTTTCATAATTTAGCTTGATTTCTTATAAATGTTGTGATGTCTGTGTATGGGGTGTATGCAAGTGTGTGCAAGGGACGCTCACCTCAACCATGTAAAAGATGATCGTACCATTGGGCCTTGAAAACACTTTATGGAATTGATGGTTATGATCATTTGAGTGTATCTTTCTGGCTCGAAGGATTCTTAATTGGTCCTCTGGTATTATGGGATGCTACGTAAGAGGATTGAAATTGAAGCAATTGGATCAAATTATGTAATTTTGATCAAAAGTCATTATCTTAGTAATGATAAACTTTGATTCCCATCGAGTGATCATAGTGTCTTAAGGCCAAGTGGAATGATAAAGATGTTTATGTAAATATATGTATATGATTGCAAAGAAATTGTTTACGTAAGAAAATTATTTTTCCTACAAATAGGCACAAGAAAATGTCAAAAAAAAAAGAGTTCACTCTTTAGGAATTGAGGTATCCGAATCTCTTAGAACACCCAACTAATAACCCTCGACATGTGCAGTGCCACCCCACCACTTGCAGCGAGTACTTTATGTGATAAGGGATGATTCGAACTCAAGACCTATGTTTCTTGAGACGTGATCTTGATCATCTCACCAACCTTTCGATAGAGAGAGAGAGAGAGAGAGGAAATGAATGGACTAAACTCAATACGTCCCACACGTGTAGGCCAAAATATGTGAAGATATAAGGAAAGAAAGGTTCACTCTCATACTCTGATAAATTTGGAGTCAAACTCAAAACCAATTGGCAATTAGTAGAGAGGCCCACGAGCTTACAAGGCAATGAGTGTCTTATGTGGACTAAACTCAACACATACACATACACATACAAATTGCATTTTCTCATTGATTTTATCGAAAAATCCCACACAAAGCATGGTGATTTACTCTGATTAATACTTTTGGAGAACCATTATGGGGAGTGTTTGGATGAAGTGTTCTAAAATCAACACATCCAAGAAGATTCTGGTTTTATATTGCACCGCTTAAGATCGCGTCTATCTATATTTTATACACTTGCAACCAAACACCTCTCTACAAAACACGAACTTGGACCTAAGACTTCCGTATCGGTTGATCTATCCGATACGTATAGATAAGGCCCACGTTACATATCGTTTTCATTTCGGACCCTTCAACTCTTTTTCCTCTAAATCTAGCGATACTTCTAAATTTGACGGAAACAACCATCCATCCATCTCTCTCTCTCTCTCACACATAAAAATCTGTACTTTTTAAAATGCCCGCCATTTCTCTCTCTAAATTTCCAATCCCTGGTGTTGTTTCATCCTTCCCTTCTTCAACAACTGCAAATGCCCTTCAAGTTACCTCCTTTGGTCACTTTTCTTTCTCTAAATCCTTTTTTGTAACCAAACCTTAGCCCCAATCAGATTAAAAACCCAAATTTTCACAAAATCTTCTGAAACAGAGCTCTCTTCTGCAGAGGAAGAATGGATTAAAAAGCTTCCAGACAAGAAGAAACCCTTGTATTCTCATAGTCTTCCCTGCATAGAGGTCTGGTTGAAGAAATTAGGGTTTTATCAGAGTAGAGAAGATAGAGCTGTCTGGTACATTGAGAAATCCGGTTGGCACGCTCAGCTCTCTCTTGACGTCACTGATCTCTATATAAGGTTTGCTAATATGGCCAATTTCCGATCTTTTTTGTGGTATTTGATGGTTTGGGTTGTTAGGGTTTTGTGGGTTAGTTTTGTGTTTGGCACGAATCTAACAAATATCTTAGAAGCGCTTAGGTTTCATTTTAGGGATTTATATTTTTACTGGTTATTGTAATTTATTTATTTATTTTTATTACTATTTTTTAATTAGTTCTCAGTGATTAAATTATACTTTCAGACTTCTTAGATTTTCTTTCAAAATTGGATTTTTTTTTTTTTCATTTTTTTCTCAATTAAGAAATTATGATAACTGGGTTCTTGTTTGTAGGTATTGTGAGAGAATATTGGTTTCTTATAGAATTATAGTTATAGGTTGGATTGAAAATTGATCTTTGTTAGGGTTTTTTAGTTGGTGGTTGATGCTCAATTAGAAGATTGTTTTGTATTACTCACCGTTGGATGGTTTATGGAACGTTGTGGCTTCAAATGTCTCTATTTTTTAATTTTTTAATTCATGATTTAGTTCAGTTCTATCCTTGTTTGATGGTTCAAAATGAGACTTCAGATCTTAGGAAGGCTTCCATGAACAGCTAATCTATGTTCTTTTTGGAAATTGGGTTAGAGAACAATAGAGAGGTGTATGATATTTGAATAAGAAATAAGCGAACATAAAATATCAGAAATAGAAGATTTGATAATAAAAGGTGCAATTGAATGAATATCATGGTTTTAAAACTAGTTTTGACATTTTGTCTCGTCCATGAACAAGACTGAGTCATCTCGGACAAGTTGTCTTATTTATTTGAGTTGTCTCATTCAACAACGATACAATCGACTGACTTTTGAGAGACACATCAGGTTTGAGACGACTTGTCAATTCATCTTGTTGGTGGGTGATACCGAGATGAATCTAACAAGTCGTCTTGGTCTCGGACGAGATTTAAAACCTTGATGAAGATAGAAGAGTGATTGGGTTCAAATTCTGGAGTCATGTACCCTACTTGTAAGCTGAAAGAGCTTGTATAAAACCTTTGGATATAAACTATGTTTAATGCTTAGATAAGCCAAAATATGACCTTTCGTGAAATATATGGCATTGTTTAGTATAGATATTATAAATAAAAAATTTCATTATTTAATTCAATTTTTGGGTACAAGATGACACCTACCTTTCATTATTTATATCAATTGTTTAAACTAGTTACGAAGATAAGGAACTTGACTTACAAGATTTAATTTTCTCTATTCTTTCTATCATTTTCTTCTGGGGAAAAGTGTTCAAAGTTTTTAGAGGAATCTTCTTCAAGGATTTGTTGGTTTGATGGGATCGCGTTTGTAGCTTAACTTTGGGTTAGTTTTCTTCATTGTTTGTTTTTTCTTTGTTGTTTTTAAGTGTTCCTACTCAAACAACTTTTAAATTCTTTCTTCTTCTTCCTCAATAAATCTTTTGCCTATCAAAAAATAAAAATAAACTGTATGGATCAATGTATCATGTTCATGGTGTCAATGTATCCAACACATTTTTCCGATGATGATGATGATGATGATGACCAAGTCCAAGTCTGTCAAACTTAGGAAGTCGACTTGGTGGGTGACCTTTTAGATTGGTCACAACCCCAAAAGTACGTTGAAGGGATGATCCTACTGTCAAACATATGGCTTTTTTCTAGACCAATACTCCTGTATCTTCAAGAAATTTAAAGGTGAAGCCCTAGGTCTGATTGTTATTATTTTCATTGCTGATTTTTTTACGTGGAATTGTTGCAATGTGGATTTGACCTTCTGATTCAAAAGAATGTTTGGGCCTTTAATGCTCCATGAAGCATGATGGATTTTGTAAAATGTGCATTGATCCTGATATGGATAACTAGAGTAAGAATTATTATGTTTGGTCAAATTATCTCATGAGTTCCAATGTTTGAAGTTCTTGAATTGGATGTTTTGAAAAAAAATACTGAAGGATGTCAGACAAGCAATGGTGATGGTCCGAAGTACACTCGCAGTTAGGAAGAAAGACCCAAAGATGGGTCCATAAGTTTCTGAGGTGTCAGGCAGAATTTTGAGTGATGCATTTTGTTCCAAATTTGTCCAATATGCAAAGCTTAGTTTGATGTTTTATTCCTATTTTTCTAAGTTTTTTGGTGGGCACTATAGGGAGTTGGGATCTTGAATAATTTGGAAATTTTTACCCCACATTTTTTTAGTTTAATACCTTGTTACATCATTTAGAAAAAGACATCTGTTGGTTTTCAAGCGAATTTAAGATACTATGGTTCCTCTATTCGATCTTGACCTGCGGTGGCTCACTCAAGAGGGTTTTATTTTTTATGCAGATACTTGAAGAGTGGCCCTGGGAATCTTGAGAAAGATGTCGAGAGGAGATTTAGCTATGCATTGAGTAGAGATGATATCGAGAATGCAATACTTGGAGGACCTTAAGGACCAAAACCACGATTTCAGTTCCCATTCGGCATGAGTTTGTTGAAATTTCTTCACTTCCCATTAAGCTTTTTGTTTAATCCATCTTGTCTATAAATAGACTTGAAAGTTGGTTGTAAAGTCTTCATTCTCCATCCAGTCACTTCTTGCTTTCCCTGTAAGAGTTAGGAAAATTATAACTTGTTTTTATGTTCCTTAATCAAGAATCAATAAATTATTTGCTCTCATAATCCAGGGTTCTTAGTGATTTCTTCGTTGATATTTGTTTGTTTTACTTTTGGTAAATCTCAGATTCACTTGTTTGTGGGAACTTTTGGGTTTGGTTGTGTGATTGAATGAGCTGAAAAGTAAGGAATTCCAAGTTGTCATCTCGATCAAATCATTCATTTTTTTTTCCTGGATTAAAAAAAAGTTTAGTTTTTTTATTTGTTTGTGTGTTATTTTTGTTGACAATTTAAATAGTTATTGTCTACATTAAATATAAAAATAAAATCTCTTGGCTTTGCTTCTACTCTTCCACTTTATAATAAGGAAAAAAAAATTTAAAGAATAATGCTGAAGTGATCTCACATCGCACTTTCCATGGAAGTATACACACTTCCCTGTCAGGAAAGTGCGATATATGATATAATCTTGAGGTCACTCCAGCATGACTCTTCCTTAAAACTATTGCCCTCATTATCTTCAAGGTGCGAAAGTCTCACCACCGGGACTAGAATGTTGCCATCGATTGGACAATTTAGATTATCAGAAGTAATCAGAATTAAATTTGATCTCTCAATCCGAACGTAACAATTGGATAGTCGTGATTGTATTAGTCCATACTGCCACTTATAATTTGGTCTCTCTGACTTTTTATAGCTTCGATTAATCGATTCTTCTCTTCTATAAGAAAGATATGTTCAGCGAAGTGCAAGAAGAGATGGGAGTCTTGTGTTCTTAATGTTCCTAAGCATCGGTATTAGTACATGTTGAGTGAATGAGCACACATACGTCTTATTGTTTATGTTGGGAAGAACATAAACCTTAAATTGGATATCGAGTTACAATCTTGACGTCACTTCAGCATTAGTCTTGCACAATATCACCAAGGAACTGAATTGAATCCATCCTTACTAATATGATCTTACTTTCCGGGATGGACTGGTGAAGTTAACAACGCAGCTTTAACCAAATACTCCACTGGACACAAGTGACCTAGCAAGATGTGCCAAATTCGTCCAAGCCATCATTCTTGGGTTCTGCAACTCAGTTGCCAGAAAGCTTTTGGTATATATATATATGGGAAATGTTCAGCAACAAACATTTTGACAAAACATTTTTCAAAACATGGGTTAAAAGTTTTGGAATGGGCTGATTTTTGGTGATGATGATCTCCTCACATCCTCACCAAAAATCAGCCCATTCCAAAACTTCTAACCCTATTAAAAATGGTTTACAAAAAATGAACGATCCACAAGTTTTCAACTTGTAAATATGGGGTTAGAAGTTTTGGAATGGGCTGATTTTTGGTGATGATCATCATCACCAAAAATCAGCCCATTCCAAAACTTCTAACCCTATCAAAAATGGTTTACAAAAAATGAACGGTCCACAAGTTTTCAACTTGTAAATATGGGGCTAGAAGTTTTGAAATGGGCTGATTTTTGGTGAGGATGATCTCCTCACATCCTCACCAAAAATCAGCCCATTCCAAAACTTCTAACCCATGTAGGGCAAAATTGATTGGCTAAAATGTTGGCCAAAATGTTTGGCGCTGAACAGGACCTATATATATATATATACTTCAAGTCCCTCAACATCACATATATGGCTCTGTCCTCAAGCAACTCAATGCCCTAAGTGTGGACAACAACATTAGTAAGACCAAGTTTGCAAAGATTTACATACTAAGATCTTCATTATGCATTAAGGATGCGAAAGATTATCTTCACCACCTTATTTCACTTTATTTTACAATGTAAACGTCAGCCATTGCTTTGTATACAAAGTCATGAGAGTTGTATTTTATATTAAAAGGTCAGGTCTAGTGATTGTTTTTGACTAATAAGTGATTGAACGGTTCAGATCAGATCAATGAATCAGTAAGGTACATTCTACAGAGGCATACTACAAATCAGGTCCATTCAAATTCATCATCCTTTATGATTTAATATGGTTCAATACAGTGTTCTACCAGTATCTCAACTAAGATAGATAGAATCAAACGTATAGAAGTTTTATTAAAAGAAACAAATAAAAACCTCCTAGGATTTGGGGGGGGGGGGGGGGGGGGGAATACTCGAGAACACAACACAACAAGAGATTTTATCGCCGAAGGCGAATCCCTATCTTATGAAGTTGAATAACAAGGGGCAATGATAGTGAAATAAACCAACCACTTATGCAGCAATCTCACCAAAAAGTCGCTTTCGGATCTGCAATAAACAAGAGATAAATATGCTTCAGCACAATCATAAATGATTAAAATTGTAAGGAATAATTTATAGTTGCTATGACATTTATTAAACTAACTTTCAAGCTAGTCACATGGTTGTTTTTCATTGTGCACAGAAGTATACCCTAGATGCTTATCATCTCTAGATTTGGAACCATTACCAATCCAAGAAAAAAATTGTTTGCTATTTGGTTAGGAAACAAAGAGTACAACTTAAACATCCGAAAATTTTTACTGAACAAAATAGGAATGGAAAGATACCTCTGGCAGTTTTTTCCGGAATACAACATCCAACCGTGCATCAAGGGTGTTCTCGAACACAATCTTCCCGTCTCGAGAAGCCAGCACGACACCTCCAGAGCTGAACAATCCCACATATATTATCAGCACGGGTTATTAATTGTCATTAGCATGCTTTAAATAATACACAAAATGCAAATGATGCATGATCCATAGATTTGTCAAGCAGAATAGCTCTCACTCAGGCACCATAGCTGTTATATCAGTCTAAACAAATTCTCGTGCCATCATAACCACGTAACAATAATAGATTCCCCTCAAATATCCTATTCAAGCTATCAATAAATCAATCAATCGATAAGAACTTATCCCAACTATTTGAGGTCAGCTACACGAATTTTGCTCCTCAGATCCGAAAATTCATTGTGAGGGAGGTGTTACATGAATAATTGAGGCATATGTGCATTCGGAACCCACCTTACAATATACACAAGGCTCACAAAATCATCATTCTGGACCATTCATTCCGTAGGGCACCTCTCTAAAGAGCCAACCCAAAATAACCTTTCCAGTCCAGATTTAAAATCTTAATGACTAAGAAAACTTTAGGTTAGCAGTTGAGTTCTATATGACTTCCAAGCTATTCTTCATACAAGGAATGGCCCACTGATTAAGCTTGTTGAATGTATGACTAGGGTATAACAGACAAGGTTCAATGAGGATGACAGACCACATATCCATCATTTAAAATCGAGGTACCAAACTGACACTAAAAGCTTTGGAAAAAAAAAAAAAAAAGAGTAGCATAAATCTTGATGAAAAAGGAAGTATAACACTACAATCATGCCTAAGTATTTATTCATCAACTTCGATCAAAATTGAAACTTTACCAGTGAGGGCCATGGGCGTCGTAATGGGTAGGAGCTGGCGGCAGATAGACTTGATTGTCAACTATTATCTCAGGAGAATGAACCTTCGCTTTCTCTGCATACTCATGCTTTGCAGAATGGAGAACAGACTCTACCAATTCCAGATCAGCTTTCCGACATCGCAATAAGACAGCAGGCTCTTTCAGTCGGAGCAAGCTCTGCAAAAGAAGCAGGACATGTTATTCCACTAGTAAAATAGTTCAAAGTCCAAATTATGAAATTAAATTTTGATCCAACAGCCATACTTAAAGTCATCAGTAATTCCCAAAGTACTTACAAAAAGTTATGAATTCCCAAAAGTAATAAAAAAAATAATTTTAAAAATCCCACTAGTTAAGCAGAGAATTCTCCTAAAAGGATCCAAAGCAATATATAGAAGCTCATATTGTCCATGTTGAAAGAGTTTTTTAACATTTTACGGACCATTCTGGGATCTATCAACAAGACACGGTCACAAATATGAAGAGACTTTAAGAACCTCATTTAATATTGTGAGACATTCCAAAACATGAAACTTCATTATCTTATGAGAAGTTTTTTTTTTTTACTTGGTGGGGTTAGTGGTTAATAGTTAGCATTTAGTATAAGGACCTCCACAAGGTCTTACCACTTAGCTAAGTGGTCATTCTTATATCTTACGAGAAGTTCAATTCTTCCATTTCCTTAAGAAAACATTGCAGGTTTATGCAAGATTTTAGTGTTTGTAAACCTTATCGATAATGTATATTGGTCCTCATATTCCCTCCCTATTGAATGGAGGAATATGATTCATTCATCCAAACACAAATTTGTTGGGACTAGGCTTCGATGACAATGATATTTCCCCCATATTCTCTTTCTTTGACTTAATTTTTCTCAACTTTGCTGAGACCAAAAAAGAGAGAATTTTAAATCCTCACGAGATTCCGAAACAAGTCTAGAATCTTGGTATTCTAACTTCCTGTTCTCTCAAACACTTCTAGGCATGATGAACACCAGTTGCAAAGATAATTGTTTCTTTAACACTGAAGTGATTTTACCATTTTAATAAAATATGGAAGTTTTCATAATTTCCAAGAAAAAACAATTTACATATACAAAACTACAAAAAGATATCTGTGGTTTCAATAGACCTGAACAATGAGATCACTTAGAAGCTTTTTGTATGCATGTCGGTCATGGCTCACACGCAGGAGTTCCTTTGCAGCCGCTTCCTTCATGGAGCTAACTAAGTCATCCTGAGCTTGAAGAACTTTGATACGAGAAGCATTGAGCTGCATAGAGTACTCACTGCATAAAACCAATTTATAAAGCTCTTATTTGTGTACATATATGAAGTAGAAGTACACTCTGAGAACATAAATAAATCAACAAAAAAAATTGAGAGAAAGAGAGAGAGGAGAATGGCAACCCTTTTTCGTGCGATCCAAATCTCTAGTCCATAGGCAGTGAAATTACCATTGGTTAAGTTATTTTCCTCGTAGCTCTCATAATTAATCCATTCCACTCAATATAAATTATCCAACTATTATGGTATGTGGAGATTGATGGTATTGATCAACAAGGAGTTATTGTTAATCAATCCACAACTTTTTGTGTTGATAGGTTGCTAACCCTAATTCGTTAGAGGTATTTAAAGTAGTTTTGTGGGCGAAACATTGTTTTTTTTGACTTTTTTTTTTTTTTTTTTGAGCATAGTGAAACCGATGTAACTCAATAGTTTTTTACTTATCTAAGTGACAAAATTCTCCGATTTTTTGAAAAGGTCACAATTAATTCACGATTCTTTAAATCAACAATTTAATCCTCACTTATTCACAAAGCTTAAGAAAACACATACTTATATTGTATTTAATATAAATTTTGTAGTTTTGGTTAATATTATGTTTAACAGATGAAATATCATTTTTCTACTATCAATAAATAATAATATATTTTTATTTTTCATGATGTCTTTCCCCGAATTTGCCAACTTTTGCTCATTTTTTTTTAATTTTTTCAATTGCCAAATTTTCCTGAATCCCTACTTTGTCACTATGTTCCTGATTTAGGGTTTTCCATGTAAAACCATGTGTTGTGTTTGATTTCCTGTTCGTTCTCTACAATTAATTTCATATCCCAGGGCTGTAAGTTGGAGTTTGTCCCACACCAACATGGCTTCCTCCCTGATTAAAGTCCTCATTTTGCTACTGATAGAGAATTTACAAATTATCCGAATCCCTAATAGTTCCTAAAACAGCGTACTATTTTTTATTTTTTTTGTTGCGAAATATCCAAATCTGAGGCATGAAGTGTTGAATTAACTCCAATCCCCAATCAATCACAAAGTACTGAATCCAGATCAAGAATTATAGATTGGGATAACATTAATTATGCAACTAATACTAAGCTGATCTAATGTTCATGGATAAAAATTTGAACTCCACAATTTAAAAGTAAAACGAACTCAAGATGAAGTTATTGATAATTTACATTTTCTTCCGAACATCGACTTGCTTCTCTTTTCTCTCGTATTCTTGCCTAATCTTCTTCTTCTCAGCTTCAACCAATTGCAACTTCTCAATGTTGAATTCCTGCGCCAACCAATACTCAAACCATCAATGTATCTATGTGTCCGTACATGCATTCATGAAAAAAGGGGGGGAATCAAAGGATCAACAGAAATTCAAAATAAAAACATAAAAATCGATGATAAAAAAGGATAAATTTCAAAGAAAATCAGATCAAAATAGGAAAAAATGGATTTTTTTTTCAATGTATCTTCGTGTTTGAATTTGTATTCGTGAACAAAAGGGGGAAATCAATGGATCAACAGAAATTCAAAATAAAAACAAGAAAACGACCAAATTTCAAGAAAATCGGATCATTTTTTTTTATTTTTATTTTTAATTTTAATGGAAGTTGGACTGTACTTCTTCGGCAGACACGGAGATCTCGTTCGCCTTCTCCTCCGCTTCTTGTCGGATGAACCTCACCATTTGCTGGATCTGCTTTGAGACATCTGCGTCGTTCATTTTCGATCAGATTGCAGAATCGAGGATCACAGAGATTTGAAGTTCTGAACGTAATTCAGCCTTCCTTGATCTGTAAAGGAGAGAGCAGAGTCAGAGATGTCGACGACGAGATGATAGGAAGGAGAGAGGAAGTTGCGTTTTATATCGTAAATGGGCCTGGGCCCATTTGATAGCCTAAAGCCCTAAAGGAAGCTTGGGCTTGGTCTAAAAACCCATTAACAATAATGTCCAAATCACCACGTGTCACACTCTTCTGGTTCTTGATTGGTGATTTATGGCCATTCGATTTGAATTTCTTTTCTTTAATCGTTGGCCAGAATTATGGGTAGAAAACATTGGATCCATTTCTAAAGTCCACGTGGCAGATTTGGCATGTGGATAGTTAATGACATTGGTTGTCATGGAATCATAATGATTCCCCTGATTTTAGATAGCTTATACTGCCACACCAACTTTTTAGTATAAGACACAAATCTTCTATTTAATAGGGATGTCAAAATTCCAATTCTGATATACTATTCATTTTAATTCTCAAAGCATGTTTTTTGAGTGAATTTATCACTTTCATGAATTTATTAACGAATTCGTTGATAAATTACCAGAGAGATCGTCGCCATATCAACGATCTCATTGGTTATTTATCAACGAATTCGTTGATAATAAAAGTGACAAATTCACACGAAAAAACATGTTTTGAGATTAAAATGAATAGTGTAATAGACTTGAAATTTTGTCATATTTAGTGCATGAAATGAAGATTCACCCATTAAATAAGTTTTCAAGGGTGGGGATAGACATTCTTTATTTTCACCCTTCACCTATTTTCTTCTTCAAAACTACAATAGAGGTACCTTTTTCAAATATGATCCATTTTTTATTATTCACACCTTTGGTGATATCGCCCAGCCATGTTTCCATTCTCCTCATCTCTATATCTCTTATATCTTCTATTGTGATTTCTTTGAAGAAATTTAGAGGGGAAAAAAAAAACTGAAGAGAGAGATATTTAACATGTAATTTTCACTTACGAATTTTAAAAACAGCCAATCCGTAGTTTTTGGATCTTTTTAATAAGATCATGTGGTAATGACCCTGGATGCATTAACTTATATGCTTGACTAACGAGGGCAAGACAATAGGCCTTTTAGAGCACCATGTCCCGCTCAAATCCCTTGGATACATGCAATATCACATGAACCACACATATCAAGTAAATTGAGATAAATCCCATTAAGTGGTTGATGAGGGGGCTTGAACTCAAGACGTCTCTCTATTTCAAATTGTAACCAAATTCAAATATAATCCAATACAAAGTTAGCAACCCAATTCAATTATTATCAAATCGAACTTGAGTCGAACGAGTTTGGATTAGAATATGATCCCATAAGGAATTGAGACAATGATTGGTTTCGTTTCTAGATTTGACTCATGACCCAGGAGAGTGGCCTGTGGTAATTCAATAGAGTATATTTTTACATAGAAGTTTGGTAGACTTTCCATAGGTCTACTTCATAACGTCACTCTTATGGAAATGGAGTACATATTAAGATACCTTCATTTAAGAATACTTCTATTGCCACACCACTTTTACATTGATAAAATAATAAAGCGAATTTTTTTTCAAAACATAGGTAACATATGTTCAAATTTTGATTTCGGTACATTGTTCATTTTAATTCCCAAAACATGCATGAATCATTTTCTAGCGAGTTCACTAGTAGGTATTTTTAATTTAAAGTGGCGAATTTGTTGATAAATTTAAAGTCAAAATATTATTGATTTTAAAGAGCGGATTCTCTACTATCAAAGTGACGAATTCACAAATAAATTTAAAGACAAAATATCCTTATTTTTTAATGGTGAATTCGTTGGTAATTCGTTAACGAGCTCATCACTTTAAATTAAAAATACATACCAACAAATTTGCTGAAAAATGATTCATGCATGTTTTTATAATTAATATGAACAGTATATTGGACTTGAAATTTCATCATATTCAGCACATGAAATAGTAATTCGCCCAATAATTAATAAAATTATAAATCACAATCCAAATACGAGTATGCAAACACCAAAACTTCTTTTGCGATTTCTTAAAAAATCCTAAACTAAGATAAATAAATAGATAAGGGGGAACATAAGGAGGAAAGGAGGGAGCAAGAGAGAAAGATTGTGGAAAAGGGGGGAGAGAAAAGAGTGAGAGAGGGAAAGATAGGTCATTAGACAAATAGACAAATAGTACAACTATCATCCAAGAATGTAAAAAAATCCTTTAAAATTATGAATAGAGATTATTTCTAAAATCACCGACAAATTGCATCTCCTTCTCATTTTGCTATTACTCTCCCATAAATCATCAAAACGACGATTCTCTTCCTTTTGTTTTTTTCTTGTTCTCTCATTCTCATTTCTCTATACTCTCCCATTTCACATTCTTTTCCTCTCTCATCTCTTTGAAGAAGAAATGGGGTGGATGTAGTGGTGAAATAAAAGGATCGGTTATCCAACCTATTTTGATTGGTGTGTTGTAAGTAATTTTCATGATAGAAATTTCATTATTAGCGAATCTCCATTTCGTGTGTTGAATATAACAAAATTCCAAATTCGGTACACTATTCATTTTAATGCCCAAAACATGCATTTGTCAATTTTATAACCTACGAACTGTTGAGTTTGTTACTTTTAATATCTATGAATTTGTAGACATACCAACCAATTCATTGATTGGAAAAGTGATGAATTCACCCAAATTGCATGTCCTGGAAATAAAAATGAATAGTATATCGAACCTAGAATTTGGCCATAAGTTGCGCACATTTTGGAAAAAATCCCTTTCATTAGTTTAGAGTGATGCTATATGCACCACAACTTTTACTTATTACACCACAATTTCTTAAATTATTTATCACACAACTATTTATATAATAAAATACAACGATGGGGCCCACTTTGTTGTAATTGGGGGGGGGGGGGGGGTAAACATCTCATTTGTTAAAGTTTTGTGTGGGATAAACATCCTACCTAACTTCAATTTTGTGGAGTTACTTTCGTTTCTTTACTCTTCACTGCCTTTTACCCATTTAACCCATTTCATTGATTTTCATCTTTTACCCCTTAATCTCATAAAATTTTAATAATACTCTTTCAATTTTATTTTTTTCACTTTTAACCCTTAATTCGAAAGATGATGTCTTTTACTCCCTCTAATTTTGATATATTTTTTCATTTACCTCTTTAGTCTACTTTCTTATTTTTCATTTTTACCTCCTTAACCTTTATTTTTTTAATCACACCTCTTAAATTATATATATATTTTTCTTTTTTACCCCTTAACCTCAAATAAGATGCTCGTACCTATGGTACATGTGAACTCTAGTCTACATAATAAACAATTGTAGAGCTTACCTTTGCTACAATTTTGTGAGAGAGAAACGTCCCCTTCATTATAGTTTTGTGTGATACAACTCCCATCAAACTATAATTTTATGGGACCACTTTATTTTTTCTATTCTCCACCTTTTCTAATTTTACTATATTTCATATTTTCCCTCTTTAACTTCTTCAATAATGCCTCTCTAACTTTACCATCCTCACTCTTTAATCCATTATTTTTCCTCTTAACCTTAAAAAAATTTAAAATACCCTTCCAACTTTACTAGTTTTATGCTTTTACTTCCTAACCTCAAAGATTTTTAAAATACCTTTCAAATTTTATTACTTTTTCACTTTTATCCTTAACCAACGAGGATGCCCGACAAACTCTAGTTAAAAATTTAAACACATCATTCAAATATTACAAAATCTTGGTTCAAATTATTACCCCAACATTACAAAGAATAGTAACACATTCAAATCCTAAATTTAATTGACTTATGTATTTTTTTTTATCTTAATTGGGGTGTATTAAGTTAAATTGGAGTGCCAATAGCAACTGAATTGTGTAGTGTTTACGATTAGGATTAGATTCATATAAAATTCTATACCTAATTGGCTTACAATTTTTTATTTTAATTGGGGTGCCAATAGCAACTCTCTTATTTTATTCTTTGAGGATAAAGCAATGTCTAAACTAAAATGAAATAAAAATAAAAATAAAAATTTAAGACAACAAAATTCCGGAATTAACCCTCCTCTATTTTCGTAATCTCAAATTAACTTCTCTAATTAAAATCGAAAGCAAGGGTATTTTCGTCATTATATAATTATATTAAAAAGGTCCGTTACTTCGGCCTTATTATCGAAAATTAGTTGGAACGTCTACTCCAGAGTCTTTCTACTCGAGACCGACCCCTCTTTCCCTCTCTCTATAACAAAAGTTTTCAGATTTCTCTCTCTTTCCTTCTCTATCTGTAATCAGATTTGATTCCAGAACTTCTTTGGAACCCTAGATATCAGTAGATCTGGCTCTGAAAATCGAAGCATTTTCGATCGATCAAGACGTGAATGAGGGGCATCTGAAGATCGACTACAAAAGACAAACAATATGCAGAGTCGGGGATCGAATAACCGATTGAATGGTTTGGTTATCCGATCCCGAGTTTCTGCTCTCATGCTCTCTATGGTCGCTACAATGGCTGTGATTTATGTTGCCGGCCGGTGAGTTTCCAATCTTGTTCGCATTTCTGTTTGTTCGATTTAAGTTTTTATTGTTAGGGTTTCTATCTATCGGTGTTGAAATAAAATCTGTTTAATTTACGTATATCTGAATCTTAAGTTAAATTATTTTTCGAAAATTTGAATTGGCTATTATGTAATTTGATTTCCACTTTTCGATGCCAAATTGGTGATACAAACAGGCCCTTAATTTACTCGGTTTTTTTATGTATATGTTTTTGGGTAGACTATGGCAGGATGCAGAGAACAGGGTTTACTTAATCAAAGAGCTTGATAGGATTACTGGTCAGGTAACTTTTTGTTTCAATTTTTTATTTATTTTTAGGTTGAAATTCAGTTATTTATGGAATTGCTGATTGGTGACTAGGACCAGTGATTTTAGTTTAAAATGCACTGTTGTGTGTCACCTGTCTTCATCGTAAATTTTTTTCGTGCAATTGGTTTGTGTCATGATTGATCTGGCCTATTGGCAATTGGAAAGAATAGAGGGACGAGTGCTTTGTTCGAGTTGGAAAGACACATTATTTCTTAAAAATGTCACCGTGATGAGTGGTAAAAGTCTGTATGTGGTAATTCCATAGAGCTATGATCGAAACCCCATCTTCAGACTTAAACTTATATGAAAAAAAGATTACTTTTTCTGGGAATTACTGATGAAAAACGATTTTGTATTTGGGACTTTTTGATGGGATAATTTAAATTGATGAGTGGTTGTCTGTTTCAGGGGCAGTCAGCTATATCAGTTGATGACACACTAAAAGTCATAGCTTGCAGGTAATATGATTATAGTTATCATCTCTGTTGATTTAATTTGAAGTATGTTGTACTATATTTATTATGTTGAGAGTTGTACTATATTTATTATGTTGTACTATATTTATTATTTTTCAGGGAACAGCAGAAGAAGTTATCAGCCCTTGAGATGGAGTTGGCTGCAGCAAGACAGGAAGGTTTTGTTTCAAAGCACTTGTCAGAAACTAATAGGAATCACACGAAAAGGCCATTAGCTGTGATAGGAATTGTTACGAGGTTTGGCCGCAAGAACAATAGAGAAGCGATCCGTAAGGCATGGATGCCAACTGGTAGAATACCTTCCCCCTTTGTGAGTTTCTTCCTTTGTTTTCTCATAATGGTAGGATGATCATCTCTTTTACCCTTTCCAAGACCCACATCGTACGTAGTTCTATATTCAACATATTTAGGTACTAGAATTCCGTTGGTAACACTGCTACACCACTCCCCTCCTTATTTCACCCACACACACCACTTTGGTTGGAGCATAGTAATGAAGTTCGGATTTGGGGATTATTTGGTCGGGGTTCAATTCGGTTAACTTGGATAAATTCGGTGTAGTTTTGTATAAAAAAAATAATCGGCAAAATTTTGGATATTATATAGAATATGTTTTTGGGTTTCTTACCAAAACCCTTCATCTTCAACCTCTCTAAAAACACTATCGTCTTCTCGATGTTTGAATGTTGAAAATAATAAGATTTTTAAGGTAAAGGGTAAAAATGTTACCATGTTCCACGATTAATTGATGAATCATCAATTCACCGATCTAATTCGCTAACCCCTAATTTGGAGAATTTTATGCATTTTTTGAAAGATTCGGAGAATTTTGTGACTATGGGTCGGAATGTGTTAGGAACGACACGTATTCAGTTCTAGTTATCCATTTCTCGGGCACTAGGATTGTGTACCCAATCATTTTATAGGCTATGTACTTATAGTTTCTCATTTATTTGCATCCTTTTTTGTGTGTGTGTGTGGATTGGTAAGCCTGTTTTTAATGAGTTCAGTAACTCGGTGCTGGCGAGGTTTGAACCCCAGTCTCCGGTCGCATCACTCAAAGACTTTACCAACTAAGCTAGTTGGCACCTGCTGCATCCTTGTTGAAAGTGTACAAACATTAAACTAATAAACGGTAGACTTTACAAGGAATGTCACCATTTCATTCAATACTAAATGATGTTTGGAGATGATACATATTTTGGATTATTGTTGTTATCTATAATTCTCTAGTATATAAATTTTGAACACATCCCATTCTTGGAGGTTGTTGCATTTAATTACCAGTGCTTTTGTTGTAGTAGACATTTTTACTCATTTTAGGTTACCATAGATGGTTAAGGAGTTTATAAGATTGTACGTTTACTATTCTACTCTAGGAATCAATAAAAGTTTGGGGCTCATAAATCAGTGTTGAACTTGGGATGTGAATCATTTGACTTTTAATTGTCATGTTCTTTTTTGTTTGTGCATGCTTGTTGTTGTGTCGAGTATTTAAGTCATGCGATACATGAAGGAACACTGAATCCATATTCTGACTAAAAAAGTAACCCTGGCTTCTAGTATTGGAAGCCACATTTGAAGATTCAATCCAAATCACGCATTCCATTGACATCAAGTATGGCAAAACAACAGAAATTATCTCTTGATGAGTTATCATTTCTTGGTGTTAAGGAGATCTTTATGCCTGGAATTTGTTTACTTGCTTTACCTTTTGTGTTGTGTCGCATTCTTCCAGACTGACATACTTTAGTTTTAAATAAATATAGATGTTGTTATCTTTAGTGCAGTCAAATGCTTTTCCAAATGTATTTAGTTTGTAGAAGTATTTGAGTAACTCTCTTCAAAGTTATTTTCTTTGGAAGTGCTAAGCCTAAAGGACAATCTATGCAGGTGCAGCTTTGAAAAAACTGGAAGATGAGAAGGGCATCATTGTACGATTTGTAATAGGAAGAAGGTCTGATTTATTTACATCTTATAGAAATATTTTTGGGAATTGTTTAAAATTATATGCTTATCTCATCATGGGATCTGCACAACTCTATGTTTAACCAAGTCTTAAATATTATACTACAGTGCAAATCGTGGAGACAGCTTGGATAGGGACATTGACAGTGAAAATATGAAGACAAATGATTTCATTATTCTTGTATGTTCAACATATCATTAAACTCTATTTTTGCTTGGTTTCTATGGTATTGTACATGCGATGCATGTTGACGTTTATATTATTCTTCAACTCTTTCTGACATATAGTTTAAGTATTTGGCCTTCCTAAAACGCTCAACTCTTAAAGAAGTTCTGAATACCTTTAGTTGTATTACTGTATCTGTAGCATCACAGGATCCATTAAGGGTACTCACATCAAAACCACACCATGAAGGGTGCTCGTCTCTCTAGTCATTCCAACAGCTCCATGTATCCACGTCTCTCGTTCTCCCTTAACACTCACATCCAGTCACTCACTAAGCTTCCAGATTTCCACTATAAGGCCTTAATGATTCACTTGCATTCCTGATTATTTGGAGTAGTAGTTGTGATGGGTTCCGCTAATTTCATCCACTTCATTGTTCTGCGAAATTTCTGTAACCTCCATCTCCAGAATAAACAATCCAGATCCTTCACCATGTAGAATACCATTTGTCTTTCCTAATCCTGTGCGTATTGGATCATACACAATTAGTACGGGGTGAATGGCACTTATGGGGGACATTTTTGGAAACCAATGTTGGGTTGCATATCTCAGGAATTAACCAAAATAAGTTGAATAAGAGGTATATCCAGGGGTGCTCATCTGTGGGCAATTTCTCTCTTCTTGGTGTTTGAAGCAGTTGTTTTGGGTGTCATTAGATGTGATAAAAGTTTAAAAGTACCAAATCAACAGAGATGGCTACAATTTATTTATACTTGCTACCAAAAATTTGTCTCTAAAATGTTTGGCAATATGCGAACAAGAGGCCAATGATCTTCATAACAGTATTCTTGTATCATTCTGCAGGATAGTCTTGTGGAGGCACCTGAGGAGCTTGCAAAAAAGACAAAATTGTTCTTCGCTCATGCTGCAGACACCTGGGATGCTGAGTTCTATACCAAGGTCAATGATGATGTTTATGTTAATATTGGTAAGTACTCCCATTGATTAGATTAAGGGGTATCTTAGTGTGTCTCTGTTATACTTTATGTCAGACTTAACGGATGAGTTCTTTATTTTAGAATATAGTTGGCATAACATGTTAAACAAAATTTGACATGGAAATTGATACTTGGTCATGAACTTCAAGCATTCTTTTATGTTTTTTTTCCCTTGCATTACCAAATTTAGCTTTTAATTGTATTTCTTTTCGTTTGGATGATATTTGGCAAGCTTTTGTGGGTTGATTTATTTGTTGACTTATGGAAAATTAACTTGTTGAAATGTTCTATCGTTAGATTCATGATAGATTGACTAAAACTGGGGTGATTTGGGCAAATTTTATAGGTTTGATGACCGAGAATTTTAAATTTGTTGGTTAACTCACCCCTGTATGCATATAGTTATATATTCAATGCTGTGACTATTGTGCAACGGCAGAGGTGACGAATGAGTTCTTAGTTACAATTGGTATGCTTTAGAGATTGACTCTGAGTTCATATTTGTTTGTTCTAGTTATGTAATGTAACTGCTCATATGTTCTTTATTTAAGAATATACTTGGCACAACATGATAAACAAAATTTGACATGGAATTGGTTCTTGGTCATGAACTTCAAGCATTCTTTTATGTTTTTTTTCCCTTGCATTGCCTAATTTGGCTTTTAATTGTATTTCTTTTCATCTGGATGATATTTGGCAAGCTTTTGTGGGTTGATTTATTGGTTGACTTATGGAATATTAACTGGTTAAAATGTTCTATCGTTAGATTCATAAAAGATTGACTAAAACTGGTTGTGTGATTTAGGCAAATTTTATAGGTTTGATGACCGAGAATTTTAAATGAGTTGGTAAACTCCCCCTTGTACCCATATAGTTGTGCATTCAATGCTGTGACTATGTTACAATTGGCCTGCATCAGAGATCAACTTTGAGTCCATGTTTGTTTGTTTGTTCTAGTATATATAATATAACTATTCATATTTTAAGAGCACACACCTAAGTGTATGTTATTTGCGCATTCTTGGTAACTACTCATAGCTTGGTAAAACATTTAAGATTTGTGTATTTTGTAGTTCAGTTTAATTGAATTGAATCTCCAGGTAAGTTCACAACCATGGTAGTGAACTTTTTAAAGATATTTTATATTAGTAAAGTCTCAGTTTGGTAATGATAATGGTTGGTGATAACAGCACCAACAATAATTAAAAAAAAAAAAAAAAGACTAGTGACGAGAATACTAATAGTAGTTAATACTTAGCTACAAATGGAAACAATGGCATTACTTGAACACCTTGGTAGTTCAGAAAATTTGGCATTAATGAAATTAAATAAGACCATATGTGGTGTTTAGGTATTATGCTATAATCCTGGTTTAACCTTTACTTCTTGTACAGATGGCTTGGGAGCTATGCTTGCAACTCACTTGGACAAGCCTCGTGTTTATATTGGATGTATGAAATCAGGCGAAGTTTTCTCTGAGCCGTGAGTTTATTCATAAAACTCTGGTTCAATGTTCAGTTCTTAAGAAGATGAGTGGTAGCTTATCGGATTTTCACTTTATTCATTTTGTTGTTCACAATCCTTTCATTGCCAAACTTCTACAGGGGTCATAAATGGCATGAACCAGACTGGTGGAAATTCGGCGATGGAAAATCGTGAGTGATACTACATTTTATCTCTTATTATTGTTCTATTTTTTTGGTTGGCAGGTTTGAACTCAGAGCTTATCAACTTATGAAGTTGGCACTTATATTTCATCGTTCTTTTACTTTTTGTAAGAAATAATTATATTATGTCAAAACAATGGTATGAAACTAATAAGTCTGCATCTTTTTCTAACAAACTGATTTGAAGGAAAACAATTAGGTGCATGCATTTGTCTCGATGATGATTTTAGTACTTGAGCCGCGCAAGCTTGTTAGCAAGAAATACTAAATATGTAACCAGGGTAGGAGGGCATGTAGTTATGAATTTAAAGCTGATTCTGATTTTGATTTGGAGATTCAAAGAGAAGGAATGAAAAGAATTCGTAATGTTTTCATTCAGTAAAACATATCATAATAATAGTATTTGAGCATGAATGTAATTAAATTTAAGATCAGGACTACAACTAGTAAACTAAATTCATTATTCACAATCCCAATTCACTAGTCCAATTGGAATCTGACAGTGCATCTCAATTCCTCAGTACTAAATCATGCAGAATATCATATAAATACTCAATTATCAACATTCACAAGGAAGCAAGACTATCTCTTACACAGACCTACCTACCAGTTTCAAACCATACCTTTTATATATAAGGCCACATGGAAAATTGATCATTTTATATGCTTTATTGTCAGTGTCAGTCTATGCAGCATGTTTGCTGCTTGTTCACTCATTCTTCCTCTTCATTTTACTCAAGTCTCGACTTTCTTTTATGATTCTTTTATTCTACGTATCCCTTGTTAAATATGTTTCTTGTTTCCTACAGGTACTTCCGCCATGCTTCTGGTGAGATGTTTGTAGTATCCCGAGCACTGGCGCAGTTTGTTTCAATAAACAGGTCAGTTTTTTTTATTATTATTATTTTTTTTTTTGAAAAAGTATAATATATTGAAAAGGAAGGAAAACCAATATGCATGGAGGCCGAGAAAGTCTCACAAATAGCTACAAAAAGAAAGCAAGAACATCAACAATTACATAAAGAATTCCATCTAAAGACAAAATCATCAAAAGTAGTCCTCTTGAATTGAATATTCTGCTTGGACCATAAGAACAATAAACCCAAGATCTCCAAGAAGCTGCTGTGATCACTCTTCATTTTGTCATTGAAAATCTTATTATTTCTCTCGGTCCACACCCCCCAAGCAATAGCCGAGGGAAGAATAGCCCAAAGAAATCTTTTTCTGGGAGAGAAATCATTATTGGCCCACCCTTCTACCAACGAGGAGAACTTACAAGGAAAGACCCACTGAATACGAAATAACCCAAGAAAATAAGACCAAATTTTATGAGAAAATGAGCAATGAATTAAAATATGGTCAACAGACTCTCCATCTTTCAAGCAAAGCGGACAACAATTAGGCGTAATCCAACCCCGAGTAATCAAGTTATCTAAAGTTAGAATTTTACCAAGACAAGCCAACCATACAAAAAAGGAAATTTTATAAGGAATAAAGTTGGACCAAATACTGGTTCCCCTGAATGATTGTTCTGTGTGAGTATTGAGCCAATTATGGAAAGATCTAACAGAGAATCTCAAGTCCTTCGTTCTCGTCCATTCCCACCTATCCTGATTACTCTCATTGAGAAGTCACGAATTCAAGAGCTCAAGGAAAGATGTCACCTCACTTAGCTCCCAATCATTAAAATTTCTCCTAAACCCCAAATCCCAAGTAGAGCTGGAATCATTGCTAGTCAAACACTGTTGTATAGTCTCTTTTTTTTTTCCGAGAACAAGCGTACAAAGACGGAAATTGAGTCGCTAGAGGCGATGTGCCACCCCAAATATCCTCCCAGAATCTGATTTTGTCCCCCTTTCCTGCCTTGAATCTAATTCCTTTATTTTTATTTTTTAAGTTCTCTTAGTGCGTTTAGTTCTTGTACTCCTTTCATCTATACAAGATAGATATCTTGACTTTTATTGAGTTGGTGGCAGAGCTATTCTACGTACGTATGCCCATGATGATGTTAGCGTCGGATCATGGTTCATCGGGCTTGATGTCAAGCATATTGACGAAGCGAAGTTTTGCTGCTCATCCTGGTCTTCAGGTATAGCTTTCTAACTCATTCACTTGTCCACTCACAGACGCACACCATCATCATCAAAATCAAATCCTTATCCCCCATTATCCCCCCCCCCCCCCCCCCGCCCCCCCAACCCACATGCACACGTAGTAATAACATTTGTTTCATTTTTCATGAATATGGTAGCATTTTCCCAAGGACAGAAACTGATGATTTTTCTTGTATTATAGGGCCTTTATGTGCAGCTGTTTGATTCGATTCATCTCAATTTTAGCTAAAAAAAGAAAGTCTCAACCCAATGTCTACGGATTGTTGTAAAGGGCGTTATTTTGCTAGTCCCCTTGGATTCATACCCGAGCTGATTGGTGTAGATAAAGCTAATTTTTATTGAAATTTGATTACGACCACCTCATGAGTCAGAGAAAGGCATAATTTTACAGCTATTGCTAGGCTATGTTCTTGGCAGAGAGGCTTTTCAGAGCACTGGTTCAAATCAACTGTTATGCATAATGGATTTATGGTATTGGCAGGGAATATTTCGACTTCTGATATGTTTCCAACAACCATTATGTTTCCCTTATGAGAAAAGTGAAAGAAGACAACAAATTTGATTTTTTATTTTTTTTCTTTTAGGGATCCAAACTGATTAGAACCGAGTTTCTGAGCATTTATTTTAGGTTGTGTTGTACTGTTTTAATTCATTCTTTATGTTGAAGATCATCGCATTGATACTGCAACCAGGTTTTGGAATGTTTTAAAATGACTCCAAATTGAATATTTCAGCTGAGATCATTTCGATTCCTTCCCTAATCAAAAGAAGATTTTACAAATAGGTTATAACTATAAGATGGCGTAATATTTGGGATGATATATTTAGATCCGTCTCTACTTTTTGCCATTATTGAACTTTGTTGGGGAAGAAAAACTAGAAGTTAGAACATTTCAAATCACACATCAGAATTTGTAATTTAAAATATAGATTAAAGGGATTTTGAAGATATTTCTATAATTTGAAAATTTACCAACGTAACAGGGTTTTATGTTGCATTAAGGTATGTTTGATTGCACATGGAAAATAGGGTGGAAAATCAATTTTCATGGAAAATGACATTTTTCAAGTGTTTGATTGCACATGGAAATGGAAATTCATTTTCCACCCCATTCAAAAAGTCCACTAAATCATGGATTTCACTTTTCCACCCATATGGGTGGGAAAATGAAATCCACCCATGTTTTCCATCCTCAATTCTCCCCTACCACCACCATCACCACCATTACACTAACCTCGTCGTCGTCACCATCGGCTTCGTCTCCGATCACTCTCTCTCTCTTCTTCTTTTTCTTCTTCTCCTTCTTCTCCATCCTTCATCTCCTTCGCCACCACCACCACCACCACGACGTTCTCCCTCCATCTTCCTCACTTATCTCCGTCGCTGCCATCGTCGTCACCACCACCGTCGCAGTCATCGCCGTCGTCGTAGTCGCCATTGTCGCCACCGTGGCTGTCGTCGCCTTCATCGCCACATCCTCCCCCTTCCCTCTTCCTCGTCATCTTCTTCTTCCTCTCCCCCTCCTCTCATCTTGTTCCTCTTTTTCCTCTTCTTCTTTTTTCTCATATTTTTCCATGATTTTATCTAAGTGAAATCAAACAATGGAATTTGATTTTCCAACCCTACCTATTTTTCACAACTAATTTTTCATGGATTTCAAATTCCATGGAAAGTGACTTTCCATGCAATCAAACAAATACTTAATGTGAGGGGTTTTAAATTCTGGTGTCCAACCACTTCTTCACCTCTCATTATAATATTATAATAGTAAAGATTTGTATAGATATGGACAAGTTTACAAATAGGAGTAAGAATTGAGACTACAAGATGCATAAAGGCAATCGAGCATCATAATGCAAATTTTTTGTTTTAAATATTTCGATGCCTTCGATGAGCAAACATTTCCATTGATTCAAATCTAAAGCTGTACTCCCTGTTCCACAGTTCAATACTGGTACCAGTTTCCTAACAAGCCAATAATGCCAACTTTTTTGAATTTTTGGCCTCATGGGTGGAGATCATTCAATGGCATAATTACATTAACCCCAACTGTTTAGATACAAAATCCATTGGTTGGGATTTATGTGTATTTTGATAACACAAATCTTGGTGATGCTTATCCCAAGGATAAATCTCAACCATTGGATTTTGTGTTTAAAGGATTGGGATCATGTGTTTTTCTTGAGCCACTCTTGAAGAGTTGAGTGATCCTCACCCTTTATTAATATGGGTCGGGCTATGAAGAAACAGAAATCCCAATTGTTAAACAAGAATACCAATTGGATAAAGGGATCAACAAGTTGCAGACCACTCATTACCAATTGCACTCGTATCACTTAAAAAATCCTCTTTGCACTCCATTTAGATAATTACAGTCCAAAAATAATTTTAAAAAAATGTTGCACTCCTTTTTTTCGTAGTTCTTTTCTTATTTCTCAATAATACCCACAAAAATAATAGCAACACATAAGATTCCACTAAAGAAAACCAACAACATACAACAAAAGGGGCCAAGCTGCTTCTTCTTCGTTTTATATTTAAAAATGACGTCTGTAATTATATATATATATGTGTGTGTGTGTGTGTGTATGGGAAGTGTTCGGAGGCCCTAAAGAGAGCCAAACATTTTTCAAAATAAGGATTAGAAGTTTCGGAATAGGCTGATTTTTTGTGAGGATGATCTCCTCCTCTCCAAAAAGCAGCCCATTCCGAAACTCCTTAACCCATACATTGAAAAAATGTTTGGCACGATGTTTGGCTCTCTTTAGGGCCTCTGAACACCACCCTACAGTGTTTTATTCTTATTTAAAAGATATAGAAGCAAGAGAAAACATCTCTCTGTTGACTAATAAGATTAAGTATTAATTTTTAAAATCATGGAAATCCAAGAGATGAGATTCAAACATAGGTTCATATTAATTTTTAAACAAAAACTAAAGAGAGACCAGAAAACAGTACCTTAGATCGGACCCTAAGAACACATGCAAAATCTGTTGCGAGAAAAATAGATCACAAGCAAAGTACAACATGGACAAAGAACACAAAATTGCAGGAAGATGGATACATTTTAAACCCTATAACATTAAGTATTGAAGTGCAACTTGTAGGCTGATAGAGGTTATAAAAATACTAAAAACAAAGGGAATTTTTTTAAGTTTGACATGCAACCAGCAATTAATAGTGTGCAATTAGTCAGTCCCCTGGATAAAACAGGTATCCCGAGAATACATTGGCTATTTCGATTCCATGAACTTGTTTATAAATTATGATGAGAGCTAATATTCACTACATGAACACTTGGCCAAGTGTGTCACCATGGCTGCATCCACAAATTTAAATAATATGGAGCAATAAAGTCGTAACATTTTGATACCCTACATAAAAGTAGGCCTCATGATACACAAAACTACCATAAATTAAAGTATAAACCCTGTGAACTTCCTAACTATCCTTTGAATTGAAGAGAAACAAGTTTATTTCATATTCATATACCGTTACTCAGACAGATCTGTAGGCAGAAAGCATAAAACACTATACACCTAATATACTGTGAAATCCATATGTTTCTTTGCATCATCAGGACGAACTGTTAAGAAAATGTGCCAATGCCTTGTCTGTGTCATTATCATACGTGGCTAATGCTTCACCAATATTGTTTGGCGGGAATCCCATTTCTCGAAGGAGGTTATATCCATTAACAAATTCCCGAACCTGAAGACAAACAACACACTTTAGTTGCACAATTTGAGAACAAATCACATTACACCTTTGCAAAGACAATGTAGGTTTAAAATATTTGCGTTTGGAACAGGCACACATCACATTGAGATATGTACGGCTAACTTTGAACGACCAGAGAAGTTGGGAAGACTGTGTATCAGACTGCTTGGGATGGCACATTGGAAGTTAGACATGAAAAATCTGATAGGTGTCACGCGACACCTTTTCATGTACGTCATATTAAAGCAGGAAGATAAATAAGAGTTAAAAGATTGGAGCCCGGGATGTAGATGGAATTCTGGTCAACCTCCTAAAAGATCTTATCTTTTTTCCTCCTACTCGTGATAACAGATGTGTTGTGTAATGTGTATCTTGATGCAATAAAATTGTAATGTAAAGATACAAGACACAAAGTTCATGTTTGGCCATCCAAACAATTGGATATTTTGGAAGGTTTAAATAGTAGCACTGTGATACAAACAGTTGGGAGTGGGAGATCTCTATTCTAGTGCCCCATTAAATTAATGGTGCAAACCCACCTTCGTGTGCAACATCCATATGCATGGAAGAGAATTATGGGGAAGCAAACCAAAAAACCATATGCAAGACTTCATGTGAGACTTTTAGGTGACGATAAGGTACCTTGGTTGGATTGTCTCCATAATTCGCAACAGCAAGGGTCACGGCTTCTCGGCTGAGTCCTGAGGCGATGTATTTGCTCACTATTGGATCTGTCACAGAGCCCTGAAACACAAATAGTATTACATCCAGTTTCCAGGTATATCCAGCTGATGGATATCATGACTTGCTAAACATGAAAGCAGGAATTATTACGATCTCAATGCACTTTTATAAGATGCCTAGCAAAAATGTGACATCCCCACAGTAGACAAATGAAACTTCAATAGTTCCAAAACTTGTTTTACTCTTAAAAAAATAATCAAGTTACATGTACTTAATAATGAAAAATTAAGAGAGTAACATTTTTCAAATCCACAGGTTTTATGACATTCACAGACTACAAGAATACCATGGACTTCAGGGATCTTGATGGATAACTTGGAAGCCGGGGTGATGCTACCATTCAATATGTGCTTCCAATCCACTATACTCCTATAACCAACTACTTGCACATTTATACCCTCACTTTTGAACAAATTGTCATTTATTTCACTACAAGAGCTACACTTTTTTATATAAGCAAAAAAAAGCTACACATTCTAAAGTTCCTTAACACTAAAGTGTACCAATACAAATCAGAGTTGTCAGAGAAGGAAATAGGTGTGTGAAGTGGAAGCAGGAAATGGCCCTAAAAAATTATAAGTGAAACAGGCAATGGGAAACAAGTAGGAACATCAAGGGAAACGTGAGGGGAAATGCGTGAAGATGTATAAGATGCCTCATTTGAATGCTATGGATCTAGCTATTTTGGTTTGTCTAAATCATTATTAGTCTTAGAAATCTTTTAAACAAGCCCACTGATTGAATAATTGGACAGATATATAAATGAACAGTGTCCTAAATCTCATTTAGTAACTAAGCTCGAGAGTATAAATTAGGTTTCTTGACTTTTGATTTTTTTATTAGATCAATCCATCAATAAACCTAATAATAGTGAAGAACAACTTCTTAAATAGGCATCATGCAAGCAAAACAAAAAAAAAAAAAAATTAATGTAAATAGGCATAACACATATCCACTCTCTCCAATCCTACAATAAAGAACACGAAAATGTTGCTAGTTTACATACATCTTACGCAGCACGAGTTTGAAAAGAAAATAATCTACTCTAAAGAATATAAAACAAACCCAGGATGTATAGAATAATAAATAAATTCAAATGTTTTTCTATTGTATTTTCGGTACATTTTCCCAAATAACCTTGTAACATTTCCCACATGTTTCTTGTAGCGTTTTCCACACATCCTATAGAAATTCCCTCATGTTTGCCCAATTTGCAAAAACTGGATTGCATCCATTTCCCAAATGCATTCATAGGAAAAATCTACCCCAGGGAAGCTTGACCTCCTGAGAGATGCAAGCCAAATGAAGAATCCACAAAAAAGTTGTTTTAAAAGCTATGCTAACTAAACAAAGGAATGTTCTAGGATTTCGTCTTAATCTCACCTCAATTTCTAGGTTCAGCAACATCAAATCCTATTTGACATAAACAATTTTTAGAACAAGAGGAATTCTATTTGACATAGTTACAACATATATGACTAAAAGCTAACAAAAAGAACCCACCCATTTATATATTCATGAAATGTAGGCGGAAATTTTATAGAAGAAAAAACAACTATATTGAGCTATTCCATCGGGAAAAAAATGAAGAAGGCCCACCCTCTCTTCCTGAAATTCCTTGTGCAGCTTTGACGAAATGAATATGTGAGCTTTGATGCCCATGAAAATCGTGCACAGATCCAACCTTTCCTTCAAGGTATCTCTGTAATGCACTTTGTAGATGCTCCAACAAACTATAAACAGAACCATGCCCCAAACAATCCTACATCTAGCGCTAAAGACCATAGTATCCTGATTAGGAATAAGAGACGACACAAATAATGGTAGAGTTCTTAAAAGAGGGTGGTGGGGTGGAGGATATGATCACTACTTTCTAGCTATGTCACAAAGCACTAGAAAGTGATTAAGTGATTCACCATTCACTTTACAAGTGTAGCAAGAAAATTATGATTCTCCTATGGATAATTACGTGATCAAGTGTTAGAATCTTTTCAAGAGAAGCAAATTAGACATAAAAAAGCCACTTTAGATGGGATTTTGGAGCCCCCGGAAAATGGAAGCAAAAAACATTGTGGATCTAGAATGATCAAGTTTGGAATATAAATTACTTGTATTTAACAAATTCAACATCCATGTCTTCGATCAAGGCATGTGTCTTCATATCTTTTCTTACTAAAGTAACACGTGTTGATAAATTGATGCAATTGGTGTCATACTTAGTAAGTGTTTTGGTCAGCCTCATATTCAAAATAAAGTTATAATATCAAAGCAGATAATTATATGCTAGGTGGAATTACACGACGGATTCAACATTTTGGATAAAGCTTAGATGATGATAATTGTCCTCGAGTTTCTTATTGGTTTTCTAAAACCGCGAGGAGGTTTTATAACTCATGCTCCATACATTTTACAACATAGGCTCATATATCAAGCATTAAGATCAAACCCATTGGTAAAAAGTAGTAAAATTATCATTATGAGATTGCGATGAAAGTAAACTGTACCGAAGAAGAATTTGATTGAGCAGCTTTAGATGGAAGGTTTTCGAGCCCAAGTCGGCTCCAATTCGAGCTCTCCTTTCCCGCCTCGGCTAGTATCTTCCTCTCAAATTCAAAATCAAATTGAAACGTACACCGTGGAATATCTTCCACTTGGGGCAACAATTGAGGCTGCAAAGTTAACATCCAACCCAAAAACTTAATCCTATATATAAAAAAATTTGCCTACTTTAATAGATTTCAAACTACATTACGATGTTTAATTACAAAGTACATATATTTATATTCTAAAATCTGATCGGATTTCAATTTCCATCACTCATAATTGAAACAAACCAACAAGAACTTACAGGGGGAGTTATCTGGTATTCTGGTTTTATTGCAACCCTAATTCCCAATCCAGCTGCAAATCAAACCAAATCAAAACATGAATTCAGACCTTCCCATGAAATACCCAATTCTATATAAGCTTCGCACATCGATATAGAACGAAAATGAGGGTTTTTTAATTCTTATAAATAATAATAAAAATTCTTTTAATATATGATTTTGAAAACTATTTTTCTCAACCAGACTATGTTTGTGTATAAAGAATAAAAAAAACAGAAATTTTTTTAAAATTTAAATAAGACTAAAAATTGAAATTCAGAAACAAAACAAAAATTATAAAAATAAACAGAAGGAGAGAGACGAAGAGAATTATTACAAGAGGTGGAGGAAGATGTCCGTACGGACGGAGGTATGATGGTATGACTGGGTGGTTGACCGGGTTGACCCACTCTGGGGTAGAGGGAAGAGCCATGGTGTTTATGGCTTGATGATGGATTCGTGACTGTTGGTCTGTACATCGGGATATGTGAATCGTAAGGTGGGCCCACTGTGTTTCTGTGATCGTAATCCATTAATCGAGAGAGAGAGAGAGAGAGAAGAGGTAGAATAAGATGTTGTTTTGGTTGCGAATTAGAAGAACACGCAAACTTCTTTGGAAAGAATTATGGATAATTTTAAATGCCCCTCCGTGTTTTCTTCTATACGAGAGATGCCCTGAGTTTTCAAACTTATAATATACCCCTTGACGTGGCTTGACTTCAGTCTTCCGTTAGAAACTAACGATTCTTGTCAAAAATACCAAAGTAACCCTTATCTTTCTAATCCTTGGAGATTTTTTTGCCATTTTAATAATAATTAACGCCCCTCTTTCAAATGCATGAGGAGAACAATCTCAAATTTCACATTTTATAACATAGAGGAAAGTTGTCATTGCTTAGAGGAACAATAGTTGAGAGCTTCCACAACCTGGTATTAGTTGAATCTTTGACGTTAATTTTACTAAACATCATCAACAACCAACATTTTCAACATCTCAATCAATAAGCGATTAATGCTCGTAGGTTGTGAGTTAGATACTTAGTATGAGCATTAATTACTGTGGAGACACCCACGAGGACGCATCCTCACTTACTTGGTGTGTGTGATGTGCGGACGTTGCACGTATCCTTGGACTAATCCTTGTACAAAAACATGGTCTATGGATTAGGCAAAGCGTAAATACAAGTCCGATATGCTATCCACAGGAATGCTGGTTATCAAAAAAATAAAATAAACATTAAACACGCTATGCAAGCATCAATAAGAAAAGGTGTATACAACAAAGTAATGCTAGGCTTAAATTTTTAGGGTTTTGTTTGTGGTTATTTTCCAATTTCTAGAGATTGAAGATATTGGAATTGAAACGTGCTGTCGGGGCTAAAGAAGTTGGAAATAAGGGTATTTTGGTCTCTTTATTAAGTAATCTTTTTGTCTTTCACAGAAGAACTTGGTCAAAGGGTACAACTTTAGTTTTAAAATTGGTAATTTTTTTTTTTTCTAAATCAATTTCTAGAGGTTGAAAAATGTTGGAATTGGAGCGTCCCGGTGCAGACAAAGAAGTAGGGCATAGGGGTATTTTGGTCTTTATACTTAGTATAATTTTTTGTTTCACAGAAGAACGTGGTCAAAGCGTGCATCTTTAATTTGAAAATTGGATTTTAGGATTGGATCGGCACCGTGGGTCTGGTATTAACCGGTTCAAAGTGATTCTAAATTATATAGTGCTGTAAATGGGCCGGACAATTGGCCCAATCCTGATAGGCCCGTAATGGACTGGGTTTGGGTTTAGTATTTTAGTCCATTTATTTATCTTCTTGGGCTGGGCTAAGCCCTTTTTATTATAGGGCCGGATTTTGGTTTTCAATATAGGCCGGTTGCGTTTCCTGGCCCGTTTCACTATATTTAAAAAAAAATTATAAATTAATAATGGTAACCATGAAATATTATTATATAGAATGCAAATGTGATGATAAAATATTATTTTGATTAATTTATTATTATTTGTTATACTCTTCATACAATAAAAAAGAGTTAAAAGTGGATTTTGCCTGGCCCGCAAATGACTCGGGGTGGACTAGGCTTGGACTAAGATTTGATTTCTTAAGCCCGGCCCGATATTTAGTTGGTAGGGTTCCGGCCAAGTTTTTAAGACTTAAAAGGCGGGCCCGAATCTATCCCAGCCCGGTCCATTGGCAGCCCTAAGTGTATTGATTAAATAGTTGATTCAAGGATCAATCAGACCGTGGAGGGTAGCCCCACAGAATTCATTGCTTCGTGGGATTTCAAACACTTTGATCTACTCTTTTTGAGGAGCTTATCAAGGCTCAGCTTGCCAACTTTAATGGCCAATATTTTTTATTATAAATTTATCGAATATTACAGTATCTTCCCAATTAAAATTAGACTGTGAAAAATTGTTTGTTGAGACAGCGACTGACACATGTCTCTCGTGATCATCAACATCTCTCGTGAATGAAAGAATGTTGCAAGTCTTATCTTGGACATGAACTATCCCTCGTCTAAGTTAAAAGGGTTCCCTACAGGAAATGACATGTATACACAACCTTCAGTGGAGGATCTTTGTAAATATGGTGAACTTGACACTAAGTAATGAATTATAAAATACAAATGTTGAAATAGCCTGTAAATGTGATCGAGATATTTTCATATTTTTTTTGGAGTTGGATCCTAATTTTATATATATAATCATTAAAAAAAAATTAGAGTCTCTACTTAATTCTTCATTTTTTGTTATAAATCATCGAAAAAAAAAAACGTCTTAATGTTCAAAATTAAGAGAAGAGCATTCTCCATCCATCATTCATGATCAAAGATCGTTGAAAATGATTATAATCTTCATTGAAAAATCTAATTATATGAAAGAAGATGAGAGAAGGGTAGTTCAAAGATATTATAAACAAGAGATGAGGGATGAGGTGTAGGGACTATTACCAAAAGAAAATTCTACCAAATGAATTATTAAGATATCATCCAAAATTTGTGCCGAAAATGCCCTTTATTTTCTTTTAATCAAAATTCCCTCACTTGAGTATTCCCAAAGATTACCCTCAAGAGCACACGTTAACAAACTTGACAAATTGGGTAGATCATGATCCAAATAACTAGAGTCTAGAGTAGAGAATTATCAGATACAAGCAAAGTATATTAAAAAAGTATCTACCTAACACGTGGAAATTTGTACATTTGTTGAAAACTACTTTACTTCGTGTCCACGTCAACTGACCTCATCAAAACGTGGCGTACGATACACCTAAAGTGATTGCTTGACACGACACCCTTAAAAAAAAAGGCTTCACACGTCAGAACCCACATTTCATTTGTCTTTTTGTACTTTACTGCAAAACAAGCATCTCCGTCGGTCTACGTCCACATCTAACGGCCCACATTTCATGCTGACGCTACAGCGCACCAGCACATCTGTCACGTACTTGCAGCTTTTAATACTTAGTTGTAACCACAGACATCTTACCAATGAGAGGTCGAAACCTGGCGATCTCCCACGTGGACCTCGTGATCACACGTGGTCCATCATAAGATGTCGCAGGTGGGATGCATGAGCTGGAGTCGCATCTTTGGGGAAATCGGATAGTAGGACCCACTAATTCTTTATGAGCATGGATTGACACGTCAGAGTGAAACCACCTCACCGACTTAGACTGGTGGGGTCATGACTTAGACCACGCGGAAAAGTGGATTTACCTAAATACCCTCGACTTTGTAGAAATTGGGTTTGTTAGGGCATACGTTAAAGTGCAAAAAATACACAAGGAAAATTGGATTTTGTACCGAAAATACCCTCCAAAGCTGATTGCTAAGGTGTACTCATTGCACTTTGACGATAACAAGTCGCGTAGGGAAACACTCACATCAGACGTATGGGTCGTTAAGCCGTTATGCTTGGTTACTTTGGGCATTCATGAGAAATCCCATATGCTTATTCTCAAGGTGTATTTATTGTAGTTTAACTTGTGTCATTAAAAGACACGTTAACAAAACCCGTAGAAACTTTGTTATAGAAGCCTTTATGATCTAAAATTTTGAACTAGTAATATGGGTCATCGAATGCTTATGATAGTCATGGGCTATCCATTTCAATTGTGCTACCCATAAATATTCTAATATTTTTTTTAATTCAACTCATATTTAAATAGGTTTGAAATTGACTTATTTTCAGTTAATTGACTGAATTTATTCCTTAAAAAACAAAGAATAACCAAGTGGAGCGATCTATTTTGGGTCTTAGAAATTTTATGACCCAAAAAAATGTTATTGGATGGGTAATGCAATGGAGACCATCTACTTTGGACTCCACTAACTTATTGATCAAAAAGCGAAGAAATAGATCTACGTACCCATTCCAAATAAAATATAGGATGTTTTAAGGTGAGTATTTTGCAAAAATAATTTAATCATTTGTTGGTTTTCTTAATTTTTTATTTTATTTTATGAAAATTGTTATACAATGAATTGTGTAAATTTTCATTTCCATAAAAATATAGAATTAAGAAATTAGATGTACGGGTGTCTTTGAAATTTTTAAAAGAATGGCTAACACAATAATTAAGGAAAATACAATTACTCAAACAATTTCTCCTAAAATGTAAGTTGACTACATGTCATTCACTATAACACAATTTTAAAAAATATTTTGATGAATATTTTATTGATGTGGTTATTATAGTAATAGGGAAATTACTAAAAGGCAAATAAATATTAAACTATTTATTAATTTTTTTAAAGAAATTACCAAAAGTGATTTAAGTTGTTGGATAGTCCAGCGTTTTAGTAACTTGCTGGACTGTCCTGTGTTTTGATGTGTTTTACCACTTCGAATGCCCAGGAGGAACACATTAAAATGCCAGATAGTCCAATGTTTTAATCCTTTGGAGGGCATTTTTGGTAAAGCTTTGTATACAACATGTTAAAATGATGGTCTAGTGAGTTACTAAAACGTTAGACTGTCCAATAATTTAAATAATTTTTTTTTAAATAACATTTTTATAAATATTAATATATTTAACCCTCTTTATGTAATTTTCCCTTGTTAGTTTAAAAGTATCTGCATAATCCACATGAAAAACGAAGACCAGATTAATAATTATTGCGTGAACAATGGGAAATTGTACAATCTAGAGTACATGTAGAATTGCATATATGTAAGAGTTGTGATTTTTTTACTCAAAAATTTTCACTTGATTTGTACTCCGTTGATGTGGCAAGGGCACAAAACCACAGATCTTTTCTTAGGTATACACAAGAAAAAATACAACAAGTTTGTGCCCTTATCACGTTAGTCGAGTACAAATCGAGTGAAATTTTTGAATAAAAAACCTATTAGCGTATAGGCAATTCACTACACTTGTAATGAAAAAAGTCCTAAGTAGACTTATTGTATCGAGATCTAGTAAATAAAATTAATATTCAATCTTAAGGTTTAAAATGATCAATAAATCATGAGTTCTACATTAATGAGTCCAAAAAACGACATCTCTCTCAAGAGTACATTAGCACTCAACCTTTAGTTAGGATGTTGAGTACAAGTTAATCTAGTAGAGACGAAAGTACTTAAAGCTGAGTGGATGCCATGTGAGAAAAAAAAATTCTCCGAGGAAGAAATAACTAGTGATGTGACTAAAGGAACTGACAACTAACTAACTAAAATTTTGAAATGACATTTACCAAAAAAAAAAAAATAATAATAATAATTAATAAATAAATAAAAAACTAATGTAATTTTGCCACTTAATTTATATATTATGAATGTGAGCTTGTTCTCATGTCTTTGAGGGCACATGAATTGTTTTTTTTTTTTTTTTTTGTAATATAGAGATTGAGGAGATGTTTGTAAGTGGACACAACGAGCTTGGAGATATGCCATCTTAGGATCTTCAATGATCTTCTCCTTAATGTTGGATGTACCTGTAACACAACCTCTTCGATCTCAAATGAGATAAAATTGAAAAAAAATAATAAATAGAAGTGTAAAGAGGGGAAAAACCTTTTCTTTTTAAAAAGAGTTTGTATCTATATATACTTATAAAGGTAAAACCTTGAGATCCCCTCAAATCTTGTTGTCAATTTGATTTTTATCCAATTAAAAATGTAGATTTTAATTAAGAATATATGTAATCGAAATTATTTTCTTATTCAATCAATATTTTTTTGGGATTTCCTTATTAATATTCAATATTTTTTAACCTCGTCAAATCTTTAATTTTTATAGATTTATGAATTATGACTAAGTCATTTAGTCATGTGTTTTTAACCATACTCTATTTCAAGACATGGAGATCAGAACCCAATTATAAGTTTGACTAACTCAATTGAATTTACTTAATCGTTCAAACTCAGATGTGATCGTCTGAGTTTCTTGTGTTCACTAGATCTCTAGGTGTTGTGTATCGTTGATGTCTCCTTTATAAGAGTTTCTTATGTTCACCAGATCTCTAGGTGTTGTGTGTCGTTGATGCCTCCTTTACAAAAAGAATATCCTTCACATTTCGTATCATTGATGATCACTTTACTCCCCTTATTTTTAGATCATCATTTGAATTTATTTAAATTTTGATTAGTTAGATTAAACCCTCAGACAATTATGCTAAATTGAAGCATAATGTCAATGAGTGATCAAATTATAGAATCTATGGGCTTTGTTAACGTGGGCACTAATATACACGAAAGCCACGTGATAGGTTGGTCAACTAAGACAAACGATGCGTATATCGCTAGAATAGCCTCCACGTGTACAGGGTACCTGACGCAGAAAAATTGAATGGCCTGCACGAATATCGATGGCCAACTCAACTACTACCATATCTTTTGTATACATGTCGTATATAAGTCGGTTATTCTGACACGTGCTGAATGACGTGGCTGTCGCCTTGGCTACTTCTTCTTCCCGCTACTCTTTCCCCGCTCTGCAACAAAAGCTATTTCTCTTCTCCTTCAGAAGAGAGAGAGAGAAAAAAAAAGGAAAAATGATGAAGAAGAGAAGATAATTAGGGTTTTTTTACTCCTAAATCTCTCTCTCTCTCTCTCTCTCTCGGTGCTGAAGCTTGCGAGTTTGTTTCTCAGTTTCGGAGTTCACGAGGAGGAGATTTTGTGTGTGTGTGTGTGTGTGTGTTTTTTTTTTTTTTTCAGGGATTCTACGAGGTTTAGGAATCTACAGTTTCAGGTATGTCGATCTTAAGTCTGATTTATTGAATTTTATCTGGAAGTTTCGAATTTCGATGAAGGTTGAATTTTTGAATTTGGAGCTTACGTTGATATATGATTTTCTGTAATTTTTGAAGTAGAATGTTGTAACTGCTACGTTTTTTCGTTGATTTGATTTATAAGTTTTATTCGGATCTTATGATTTTCTCTCATTTTGGTACAAAAATGGCTATCTGAACGAGCCTCTAAACTTTGAAGAATCACAATACAGATATCCACACAACCAGATTATCAGGAAATAAATGAAAAACTAGGTTTCAAGCAAAAAAACATAAAGCTTTAGCTCAGGTTTACTGCCTTACGATTGCTTTCTCATGGAACGAGGGTAATTTCGTAATTTAGCACACATTACTTCATGCATGTTTGATGGTAAAGTTAAATGGAGAAGTAGGTTTCATGTTTGTAAAACGACATTGATATCCTGTCTTTATCAAAAATCATGTGTGGAGATTGAATAAAAAAACCCTCATCTGTAATACGAAAATGACTAATAAGATACCTTCAAACCTCAAATAGGTTCCTGCTTGAAGGTGCTTCTTCTTTAAAGTTGGTAAGACCTCCAAAATTATATCAGAGAATAATCTTGTATAATTTTGAAATCTATTATTTCTTTCATATTTTGTTGGGCATGTGATGGTACCATGCTTTCCATCCTTAGATTTATATGGTAAAATAGAAGTTTAACTTTCCATTGGCCTATTTGGAGCACCATTTTGTCCAAAAAGGCTTTTTTTGAAAGGAAATTTTAGTTTTTTTTTTTTCAGGTCACAAAATTGGTGATCGAAATAGGCTATAAGCCCCAGTAGGCATAGTAACTAAGTTCGGATTAGACAATTATTCAACAAGAGTCAATTTGGTTAATTTGAATATATCTGAAAAAATTTCAGGTGAGGGGGTAGGGCGAAAGAAAAAAAAAAAAATCAAATAAAGGGGTAGGTCAACAAAATCTGTGATTAAATAACAAATGCTGATTTTTTAATAAATTACTGATTTATTAAAAGAAAAACGACAATTTTTTTAAAAAATTGATGCTTTTTATAATTTAATAATCACTGATTTTTTCGATCTATCCTATTAATAGTTGATTTTTTTTTTCAACACTCCTTTTTGGCAAAAATTTTTTTTTTTCTGAATTTTCAACCAAGTTTGACGAATTTTGTGACAGCCCGTAGGAAGGTTGAGTAAGTGTTCAATTAGATGGCTAGTTAAAACATAGTTCGTTTACTTTGTAAATCAGGGCATATCTATTGTTCGTTGGGTTGTATAGCTGCAATTGGCAGTTCACAATGGGGATCTTAAGTGCAATCAAGTTACAAAAACTAGGCAGCAGCCATATGCTGAATTATCATTTCAATTAGTGGGTAGTACTGGAAATATCTACGTCTCAAGAAAACCAATGTGCACTCAAATATATTTTCTACAGTCCCACTAGAAAGGACCTCATCCTTCGAGCACATTATTAGTAGTGGATAAGTTCTTTTAGCGTTTTTATCCTCTTAGATGAAAGGATCTCTGAGACAGTATTCCCTAAAAGAAAACATACTTTACATGTTTCTCATGTGGCATTTCTTTTGTTACCTTTTTTTTTTGGTTATGTATCACAAAACATTATTCTATCAAATCTCCTAGTTCCTTGTACATCTTTTAGTTTCAATGAATCTGACTGAAATTTTTTATCCTAGCAACAGAGCTTGCTGTGATAAAGGGATTTTACGTCTGCTCTAAAGAATTTGCTACCTTTCAGTTGGGAACTTAACCATGGGAAATAGTGAAGCTGAGACACCATCTAATTGTGAGAAAGTATGTTCACCTACACAGGTGAGTGAGAAAAATTATTGAGTCTTCCATGAAGTTTGTGGATGATTTTTGAAGAGTTGCTTTGCAGTGTGTTAAACCAACTGAGCTATGGGTCTAAGCCCAAAAAGTTATATAATTGTTATACCTATTTACCTTCTTAATAATTAGTGTATTTGTTCTATTTAAAGAAACTCTTATTATTTGAATTACCTCTAGTTGCAATAAATAGATAAATAAACAATGCCATTACTTGAGCAATGTGTACATTGCACGGCCCATATTTTTTTCATTTTACAACTCTCTTTTGATAAAGCTAGAAATTTCAAACTGAGCTGATTCTAGGTGAGGCCGATTCACATGGTGAGGTGATAATCCTCCCTGAAAATCATCCACTCATTTCCATGTGGACCCCATAAGAAAGTGTCATTTAGTGTGTCCAAAAAAGGTATCTTAATATCCCGACGCGCGCGCCCGCACACGCACACACATACACACTCCCCCCATCTCTCTCTCTCTCTTGTGGATTTCTCGCTCTCTACTCTTACTTCTATTGGCGAGGCCATGAAGAGATCATCATGTTAGACAATTGAACAATACGATGATTGTCCTCACTGGTGATTTCACCACCAAGAGTTAGTTCATTCTGACATTATTTCCCATATGGAAAGTTGATCTAAAGTAGCTGTTTAATTGGATGGTCCGGACCGGATATTCAACTTCAAGTCAGCTTTCATGAGGTTAGACATATGGGATTGACTTTTAGAGGATGATATTCAGTGCATGGACAACTCAATGTATGATTTCATCGTCCAACATGACCTCTGTATGGGTTCCACCAACAGGTCAGAATAGCAAGTAAAATATACCGACTCACGTTTCTATATGTTTGCGGGTGGTTATGTTTAGGACCATAAACTTTTTGATACCTCTTGGTGGTTCATATTAGTGCGTGAATAGTTGTATATCTTTCTGTGCTGGCAGGAACATGCCAACATTCATGCATATCCCAATTGGGCAGCTATCCAGGTTATTTACTTTATGCACACTTATTCCTCTCTTTATCTATCTATTCGGTTATTTGTGGTGAACAATTCAAAAGCCCAGAACTCTGACTCAAGAAGAAAATAGCTCATGAAAAATGACTCGCTCTTTAGCTTACATGTTCAGGCATATTATGGGCCAGGAGTCACTATACCACCTCCATATTTCAATTCGGCAATTACATCTGGCCATCCTCCTCACCCATATATGTGGGGAACACCTCAGGTATTCCTCCTATTCAGGATAATTTGCCCTTTACCTTGTCTTCTATCTGGTCTTTCTTGCAATTTTATATTCAAGGTTTGTAGCAAATCTACAAAATAGACTATTTGCTTAGTGAGATTCTCAACTCATCACCTGCTTAATTGTCTCAGCCTCTAGTGCCACCTTATGGCACACCCTATGCGGCAATCTACTCACATGGAGGTGTTTATGCTCATCCTTTAGTTCCACCTGTAAGTTTATATTTAGATGAAACTGCATCTATTTTTGCTACTTGGTTAGAGAAATGGTTGTACCTTCCTTGCTGCAACCTCTTGTTTGCAAATTTGGCACCAACTTACTGAACCCAAAATGAAAGACCAAAGAGATGGTGGTTGTAAAAGGTTGAACATGCCTTGAGTACCTTCTGTAGAATCCTAAGGGAAGAGAGGTGTCTGATAACCACAAGCTCATTATATTTTGATGACAATTTCATGCACGTAAGGCTTAACGAAGGATCAAGGTCAATATATTATAATCTGGACTTGAAGTGATGGTCAGACTTTGAATTGCCAGACCATGCCATGATTAAAGATATAACTCAAGGTAGTTCAATGGTAAAAGAATATACTTCAACTTAAGTAACTGTTCAAATATCAATGATAAAATCAGATAATTATTTATAAAAAAAAAATGATAATATCAGATAATTATGGATGAGGTGCGATTCGAGGTCGGTTGAGACCTAGCCAAGTCCAAATCTGTGTACTGAAAATTATAAAATAACCTGACCAATTCAAGGTTTGATCTAAGGTCCTCAGCATGAACGGTATTAGTCTGGATTACTACTCTCCACCCTAACTTAAGTTGTATCATGTTTGTTGAAAAACTATTATGTAATTTTTGGGAAACCTGACATTGAGTTGGATTGTGCTCCCAGCTTAACCCAATCTTTTAAAAGTTGTCACTTTGGTTTGAGTTCATCCCGGCCCAAGATGAAGGGTAAAATTTGGCACACATGTTATTCAAGGGCTCATCATGTGGATGGTTTGGAACTTCCGATCAAGGGTCACTTGTATCGGAAGGTGATAAGTTGGCAAGGTTTGTGAATGTTGATACCACAATCTGGGTTCAAAACCCATTGAATGTGATTTCATCCTTTGTTGACCACTAACCCTTGCTTGCCTATCCCCAAAAAAAAAGGATCACGTGCAACACAGTACAGCTATTGGTTGGTTAATGACACTGGATGAACTTTATCTTCTCAGAGAAAAAAAACGTAGTAGTTCTAATTTGAAATTAAACCTAATCTAGGAAGAAATTCTCTAATACATTAATTTATTGTTCTATGTCCAGGGCTCACATTCACAAGGCCATGGGAATTCATCTCCCACTGCTGTATCCGAAGCCATGGTAACAGAATTTTTCCTCCGATTTCCTCTTATACATATCACAAACTAAGCTAATTTTGACAGAAAAACATGAGGAATACTTTCATCCGGGAGGAAAGATGGGAAGAAGCTTTCATTTCTGCATCAAAGGGGGGGTCATATCTAACTATTGTGACAATGCAGGTGGCAACTCCTTTGAGCTTAGCAACACCTGCTAAGTCGTCCAACAATAAAGGTCGAGGCTTAATGAAGAAGTTGAAAGGGTTTGGTGGGCTTACAGTGTCAATAGGCAATGAAAATTCTGGGAGTGCTGAGGTATCACAGAGGTTTGTTTATCTTATACCAAATTCTCTATGCTGATATTTTCCTGTCTTCTCTTCCCCCATACCCTACCTGTGGTGCACATGTAGGAGTTGTAGACCTATTAAGTGAGTCCCACTTTGTAGATATCCATGGTTTACAACAACCAGTTAAATTTTCTGCTTTGCTAACTCTTGAACTTGATGACCTTGGGTACAGGTTGGACTGTGGGACAGAAGGTTCCAGTAATGCAAGTGATGGGAATACTGCTGTAGGAGTAAGAATTTTTTTTTTTTATGATTGATGCTTAATGTCATCAATCTCATTGTTTTAATTTTTAAGTGTAAAATAACGAATATTTATTATGATCTTCTGTCTCCTATTAGGGGGACCAAAAGCAGAGGAAAAGAAGATGCAAGGGTGTAGCCACCACAGGTATGATAACATTGTCAACCCAGGATTATTTCTTGGAACCAATACTATAAGATGTCATAACTGGGTGGGCATAGGCTTGTCAGTCTGGTGTCAGGTCCACATACTTGATAACCAACATCTTATGTTCCATATGGCCTAAAATACAGATCATTGGATGCATGATTGGCATAATTGTTGGATTACACCTTGTTCCCACTGGTGCTGCATCAATCTAGAATTGTAGAGACCTTGGTTTACTATAACATTATGAACCTGGGACTATGACATTGTTCCCCTGGTACTTCTAACCTCTGTTCTTGAGTGACAACTCAATTAATATGGCCAAGTATTATTCTGCCCTGCCTGGGTTTAGTTTAGAAAGGGAATTATGTAGTTGGTGGCTTGGTTTTGGAATTTTATTGTGTTTAGTATATCATTTCAGCCTTGCTTGTTTGCTCAATTTTTTTTTTCAGTCAAGGATGAGAAACTTGATACAGAGGCCCATCCCATATATGGTGGAGAGGCATATGTAGTTACTATGGCTTCAGCTAGTGTTGTGGGGAATCCTGTAGGAACTGTACCTTCACCTGATGGGAAAGCAAAGACTATTGCAGCTACGTTTCCTCCCACACAGGGATCAGATTTACCAGCTCATGATAGTTTACCTTCGGAACTCCGGATAAAGGTACAATTTTTAGATTACTATCTGTTTAGTTGTTTAATACTTGTAGCTTCTCTATACCACTAAGTCTTTTGCAAATTTTTTCAAGTTTTCATTATAAATAAGTTCTAGTAAGACTAGGTGTGGAGCCTAGTTTTCCTTTTCTATTCCATCCAACATTTGGCTAGCAACAGGCATTAATCATGAAAATGCTAAACAATATTGACCTGGAGGTCTGTTGGGATTTATCAAATTCGATATGGTTGAATCAATGAAGAACTGAGCTAGCTGAATTGTATATGGGGCTTGGTGCATGACCTGATTGATTCATCGAGTTTTTAAAGGATTTATCAGATTATTTGTTGACCGTATTTGAATTAAATGTTTGTAAATGCACAAGTATAGTTATACTCTTTATCTTATTTTGAAAATTAGAAAGTCCCATACCATTCTTTTCTATGATTACTGTTCCAAAGCCCCTTAAAAGGAGAATATTTTTTTTTTCCATCTTAAGGTACTCTCAAATCTGTACCTCACATCTATGTAATAATGACGCACACATGCACTGCATATGATGCCAAACCTTATTGCTTAAACATCTCTGCAATATGAGAAGTTTCATTACAGTTGGCATGACAAAGCACTAAAAAAAGGTCATTCAGCTTAGAAAAACTGAAAACCAGGTCATGATATCAGCATATTGTACATGATGTGTTTATTCATATCAAGGTTCTTGATTTTTGGACATGAAGAGTTGTAACCCATTTCCCAACTCTTCATTTCCGCCACTGGTGTCCATATTTGAATGTGTTGACTCATGAGAGAACTATAACTGCTGTCTTTGTTATGTGCCACCATATCGATCTTGAGCCAGGATTTATCTTGTTGTGAATCATGTCTAGACCAGTAGAAACCAAAAGGAAATATCCGAAAAAAGGAGCAATATTGTACTAGAATTTCCCTGTCAATCAATCAGAAAGCAACAACAGTATTAATAGGTGTTCTAGCTGTGTTGGTACATACACATTGGCTGACAGGGTTGTACACTAACTGGATTCTTTGAAAAATGTTTCATTCTCTAGTATTTCTTCATTGTTTATATTTGTGCGTCAAATATAATTTACTATGCTTTGAATTGTATGTTCATCAACTTCTGAATTCTTGAATTTGAATGGGTAATTCTGAATATTACCGTGACCAAGTTTCCTAACACAGAAAGCATCATATGAAAATATGTCGAGGAATAAAAGTAGTTTAGTAAACTGACCTTAACCAAAAGGCCTAAGGTACAAGTGATGATTTCACTAGTAATCAGCTAGCAAACTGATTCAATGCTAGTTGGCCATTCAACTCATTAATTGGGGTTTGTTAGCTTTGGGTATTAATTGTGGTTTGTTAGCTTTGGGTTGCAAATGTGTACGTTTTTTCCCCCCTTTTTTTTTCACATTATTTATTGGTGCTTACTTCCTCAGGATGAACGGGAGCTTAAACGGGAAAGGAGGAAACAGGCCAACAGAGAATCTGCTAGAAGATCAAGGTTAAGGAAGCAGGTACAGGAAATATGTGAACATGCCTATTCTTTAATTCTTCTATTTCGTTCTGTTTGGACCATTCATCATGTCAGTCTTGTTGTTCTCTTCTTCCAGGCGGAGACTGAAGAACTTGTGGTGAAAGTTGAATCCCTAAGTGCTGAGAATTTGTCCCTTAAGTCGGAAATAAGTCAATTAACAAAAAATTCAGAAAAATTGAGGCTCAAGAATGCTGCACTAATGGTACTCGCTCTCTTATCCCCTCATTATCTATCACAATCCTTGTCCTTGACTGATGGACCTTATTGCTATCCTTTCACCTTGTTAGGGCTTTATAGACGGTTATGGCACTCATTTGATACTATATTTGGTCCGTAGTCCATACAATGCGTACAGTATGGACATCAGAATTGGGGCACGAATTCCTGAGCCACTTCATGAATGGCTAGCCCATGTATAGAACATTTGAGCGGAAGGATGGAACTCTTATATCCACCACTATATTGTACACATGACCCCTCCAAGATGGATTATTGCGCCCATACATCACATTGGACAATCCTAGTTCGTCTGAGGGGAAACATGGTTTTGTAGGGAAAATATCATGTTGATGCAACAAGGTTAAAAACCCTCATTTTTCATTAAAGAAAATTTTCCCTAGAAGAAGATGCCTCATTGCTGACATCATTTGCATGATTAGGGTGTCGCCCATCACAGACAAACATTCTGCAGTTCAGTTGACCCTAAAATTTTGGGATAAGGCTTTGATAACCAATCATTTGTTATGAATTATTTAAAATATGATATTGAGTTTGAATCTTATTTTTTGGGTTTTGCTGAACCCTACATTTCATATTTGTTTGGAATTTGACACTTGTGCTCATATCCATGGTTTAAAATCTTGCATGAAGGCATTGTTTCGGTAGGAGAAAAACGAGATCATCTAGATCGATACAGTATGTGACATACAGAGAATTCCTCCAATGTATATTCCCATTCACCAATGATGCTGAGATGTCTAGATGAGATGATACAGAATTACATAAGATTTCAGCAAATCTGTTTCATCTCAGTCATTTCGGTTTAAAAATATATTAGATTTAGGCATGTTCATTGTCATTACAATTCTGCCCAGTTTCTTAAATTTTGTTGGCTTTAATGCGATAAGTTTGGGGGTCCAACTCATAACCAATTGGCAATGAATGGAGAGGCCCAGGAGCTTATAAGGAGAAAGACAAAGCAATTGAGTGTCCGATGTGGGACTAAACTCTAACACGCCCCCGTACGTGTGGACCGAACTGGGCCGAGATATGAACTGGGTGACGTGGAGGATGGAAAGGCCTGATCTGATACCATTTGGCAATGAGTGGGGAGGCCCAGGAGCTTAAAAGGAAAGAGACAAGGCAAAGAGTGTCCGATGTGGAACTAAACTCAACATAATGCTATAGATTGGTGGAAATGATGATTTTGGGTTTAATAAATACTGTGCAATAGTGTACTAAAATGCCTTTCCTACATCTTTAATATTTATGTTGAACTTGCTTGGGTTTCATCTTACAGGAGAAGCTGAAAATTTCTCAGTCGGAACTTTTGGCTTCCAATGACATGGAAGCAGAGGGTGTTCCAACTCTCAGTACAGAGAACTTCCTATCTAGAGTGAACAACAACTCTGTCTCTGTTACTAAAAGCATGCAACGAGAGAGTGCAACCCATGAAAACTCAAATTCTGGAACCAAGCTACATCAACTCTTAGAATCGAGTACCAAAGCCAATGCTGTGGTTGCGGGCTGATCAAGGAACTGATGTTTGTGCAACAAGACTTCGTGCCCCCGCTCTCCCTTATTTTAACTTAATTTGTGGTTTCGGCAAAAAATTACCGGCCATAATTTCTACTAACAGTAATTCAGGACAACTCTTGCCGTAAATGACGCCAAACTGAGTTCAATAGGTAAGTCTGATGTTTTCGATTGGAAATTGTTTCTCTAATGTGGTCTATTAGATTCCACAGGTCCGAGGGAGATTTTCATTGAAACTTGAAATTATTGTAACATTGAAGAGAATTATGAATGATGTTGTGTATTAAACTTATTGGTTCCTTGCTTCCCCTGCTGCTTGGATTTCTGAAGTGGTAGATGCAATCCTACCAATTATTGTTGGAGATGCAGTGAGAAGGTTTGTAAACTTTGTTTTGCTCAACCACGTATTATTGGAAACTTGGTTTGAAAGTAAAATGTTGTTTCTGCATTCTCTCGTCTTTTATTTAAAATAGATTTTATTTAAAATAGATTACAGCGCATTTGGCGTTTTCGGCTCATTGACACCCCCCCCCCCCTCCAAAATATACTCATAGTCGACTTACGGATCTAATTTCAGAATTTCTCACTGAAGTTTCCGATGATTTTGAAGGTTATTATCGATTAGATTCAAAATCTAATATTTGGTTCAGGAAAAATAATGGTGATGGTCTTGAGCGAAATAGACTCAAATGGATTTTTGACAATAAAAAGTCTATTTGAAAATTTGACTAAAAAAAAATAAAATGCAACACATAATCATGGTATAAATCAGTATGATTTTTTTATTATTTAAAATAACAATAAATACATTTCCCAAAAAAATATGATATCCAACCACCTGACTTTCTTAAGCGTCTAAATAACGCACCATTCTTCATGTCATTTGCCCAGCCAAGGAATATGTGATGGATTAGATTTTAGTCAATTGTATCATAAATCTGACTTGGGTGTCGAGAGATTCTTTAACGACAGCAGACAAGTAAAAACTGTCAATCCCTTGACACGAAATGATTGGAAAACTCTTTGACAAGTACCATATTGATAGTCGATGAAAGACAGCGGGTGAGTAAAAACTGTCAATCCCTTGACATGAAATGATAACTGTTAATCCCTTGACATGAAATGATTGGAAAACTTTTTGACAAGTACCACAATTGATTGTCGATGAAGTGGATTTGGATTGCTTGTATAATATCTCGAGTTGTGCCGATTGTTGAAAAAAATCCCCCATAAGCATAGTCAAAAAGTTGGGATTCATGAAACTTCAGCAAGGGAAAAATTAGGGAAAAAAAAATTCAACTATGTTAGGGAAAAAGATCAAAAAAATGAAAATATAATATTACTTAAGAATGGTATAAAAATGTGTATTTCATGTTTTAAATATAATATTAAACAAAATTACAATTTTTCATATTAAATATAAAATAAAAATGAATTTTTCAAAGTTTTTCTAATAAGTCTGGATTAAATCACTGATTGAAAGAAACATAAACTAATCTCGATTTTTTTTTGTAAAATCGGAGAATTTTTTCACTATTCCCATGAGGACTACTTTACAGGAATTGAGGGATCCAATGGGTTTAATAAAAAACATAGAGCATGCTATATGCCTATATCTAGCAATGGTAGGAGTGGGCCAAGCATTCATTGCCAGTGGGTCCCAAAGGGTGTTTTACAAGGCCTGTTGTTTTTAGTCTTCCTAGTCTAAGTTAGCAAGGATTTCACCCTTACTAAGGGTCAGGGGCGGAGCTAGTAAGGTTTTGGTGGGGGCAATTGCCCCCCACAAAACTTTGAGACACTCCTATATTTTCAATTAATTACATATCTCATTTGTCTCCACTCCCTCATCTCTCTCCCCATTTGCCCCCACACCCTCATGTCCCTTCAATTTTTGTCCCTACACCCTCACCTCCCTCCATTTAAGTTCTTCAACTATACAACTAATCATAGTTTGCCCCCACTACAAGAAAATCCTAGCTCCGCCCCTGCTGAGGGTCCTTGGGCTCAGCTCTTGGCAATATGATCCGATGCTTTGGGGTTGTAGAAGACGAAATTCTATAAATTTTAAAAAATGAAATTCAAAAATAAATTATTTTTCATTGTTGAATTTCATTTTTAAGCTTGGGAGTTATGTTGAAGTTTGGTAGTTGTCCATTTTCAAAACCTCGAATCTAATTTGAAAGAAATTATTATTTTTCATTCTATACGTATATATGAGTTAGAGGGCTCTGGTAAGACTCAAAATCTTACTATCTTTAGTAAGGAAAGGGTTTCACTTGTTTTTATGAGTCACACATAGTTACAAAGTAGGAGTACGGGTTTAAAATGACAAGGAATTTTTTTGAAAAAAACGTTGAAAATGGGACATATATATATAATTGAAATTTATAAAATCAAGTTATTATCATAAAATTCCATATTTTTTACATTTATGAGTCACCAAATTCTATTATATGTCAACTCCCACACTGAAAAAAATAAGAAATTGATAATAATAACAATAATAATAAAGATTTGTCATATGAAAAAGACTGAAAAAAATGGGAATAAAACAACATTTTTTTGGGGGACAATGACCCCAAGACTTATTTTTTAAAAATATGTACCAAAAAGTCCTTTATGTTTAGTACTTATTTTATCAAATATTTGTCTAAATAAAAATTTTGAAGTAAAAATGACATAATTACCTTTTCAACGAATTTTGAAATTTAAAGAAACATATTTATTTGAGAATATTTGAAGTAATCCTATGTTTTAAACTTAATGACATGCCTCTTGACTATGGACGACTACCAAGTACCCCAATTTAAAATAAAAATTCATCAATAAAAAATAAAGATTTTTTTTATAATTATTTTAAAATTCTTAGAATTTCATCCTCTCCAACCCTGTGGCATTGGATCATATTTTTGAATGAACAAGATGATCCGATCAGAAAATTTCCATTTTCCACCATGGAGGAGAGATAATTTCTCTCTCTTATTGCTGATGTCATAATGGCTGTTGGAGTGTGAGAAAGAAAAAAAAAATAACCAACTTCCTTAGGATGATAACTAATGTGCGCACTTTACCTAATCCATAGGATGATAACTAATGTGCGCCGATAGTTTTCTTGAGAGAATTTTCGCGCCTGCCGGGCTCACAATTCAAACAGATGATCGTGTCATCCTCCATGTGCTGAGATAACTTCTTACGTCCTTTCCCCCAACCTAATTCCGACAGAATCTAACGTGCGCCCTATGTGATTTAAAGAATAAAGTCCAAACGTATGACCACCCATAACTCACTCTACCCCCACATCATAAACAGCATCTAGGAAGGTTTTTTGGGGATTGTTTCCCACACTTTTTAGGCTCTAAAAGCATTCTAGGGTTCTATTTTAATCGAGTCGGTGATTTTCGGACTTAAGTATTTTCACTCAGTCTGATGTGGAAATGGCACAAAATCGTAGCTCGTTTTCTTCGAGATACACAAGAAAGAATCAACAGTTCTATGCCCTTGCCACGTCAAACAGAGTAAAAATACTTGAGTCAGAAAAATCATTAGCCATTTTACTTGAGTTGTGATAATCTGACTATCCCAACTGCCATATTCAATCGACTTACCTGATGTGATAAGTTCGAGAATCGTAGATTTGTGCTCCTTGGGATACATGATTCCCTCAAGATATACGTTTTTATGGGGAAGTACAGTTTATATCCCGAGGAACGTAGATCTATGATTTTCAAACTTGTCACGTCAGGATAGTCGATTGAGTTTGCCATGTGAGTTAGCCAGATTATCACGATTCATTTTTATCTTGTAACAACTTGATTTTCACTTTTCTCCAAATGTAAAAGTTTAAAATGAGTTTGAAGTAAAAACTATTTAGACCAACTTAGGATTATGAGTGAGTCCGAATCATTTTGAATTCTAACCTATCTTTAAAGGGTGCAAATGCACCTAAGACCAATCTTAAACTCCATTAGGTCTAAATTGGCTAAGCCCAATCCTCTCTTTGGATTATTTTTGAATTTTATAAAAATATAAATTTACACACATTTCAAAATTATTTAGTCATTTTAAATCACTTATCATCAAATATAGGGTCAAATCTCCATTTTAATTGAATAATGGTTAGAGACGAGGATAAACTTATTTTATGATTTATTTTATTTATTTATTTTATTATAAAATCATGCATCGAACTAATATAACGGACATATAGTAATGGGTTAGACCAAATTGGGCCTTGTTAATCCTAGTCCAACCTGGATTTATTGTGTCAAAAAATTTTAAACACGGCCTTGGTCTAACGAGTCACTTTGACTATCCAAGACCAATCTTTCATTTTGAATGTTTGTCGAAATTTGATGCGACTTAAAGTTCCAATTTATTGAGATGAAAATATTCCTTATCTTTCTATAATAACTAAAAAAATGTATCTAGAATATTGAATCTATGATCAAAAGTCCAAATTTTTTAATATAATTATCAAAATGTCTAAAAAATGTTCCTGATAATTTTTTATATTTAAAAGATGGTCATTGTGGATGCAAAAGTTTGCTATAATGCAATCCACCTCAAAATCTGATGTTTCTGATTCCTACCCCTTACTCCTTGGGTATTCTTGCATCACAGACCCTCCGACGCTTAAGTTAATATTAGAAAAATCGTCAAAAATTTTTTAAGAGATCCTGACTCCCAACCATCCAAGTTTATGTCCGTGCAACACATGGCATCATCTTAGGTCATTATAATTTTTCCTCGACAGTTACCGAATGAATTCTATGAAACACAAGTGCTGGACCAACTACTTTCCTAAACTTAACCAACTAGAACCACTTCAGGTGGACTCACCAATTCCCAAACAAAGTGCCCTAAGAGCATACGTTAAGATGCATTAAATACACCTTGACAATTAAATTTTCTATCAAAAATACCCTCAATTTTTTTCTTTTACCTGAATTACCCTTACCTGTATTTAATGCACTTTAACGTGTGCCCTAACAAGACCCATAAATGAAACCGGCTCCTCTTTTCTTTACACGTGTCCCCGCATTTTCCTGCTTAGATAGCCTAACAAATAAGACCACAAATTCCGTTCCGTTCTCCTTTTCAAAGCAGCAGAACGAGTCCGGTCAGCCCCCCCATGCGCAACATATCTGGTCCCTTCCTCTATTTGCTAATATACGCCGATAATTTCCTAAACCTTCTCTCTTCCGTCCAAACTCCATGCGTAAAATAGCAAGACCTATACTTGTGTGCATCCCGCGCATTCTAGCATATTTGAAAATTTCTAAAATGCCCTTATTGGACTCTTAACGTGTCAAACCCCAAGGCTTTAGGCTTGAGACACGGCTTTTTGTTGCCCGTCTGATATTCAGCCGTACCATTTGGGTCCTCAATCCACGTGATGTCGAACTCTAAGGCATGTAGTGCTCCATGGGCGTATTTTAGTCTTGTTCATATTTCTTCATTTTTAAATTTTATTTAAATAAGAAGAAATCTGTAAATAAATAAATAAAAATTATAAATCTCGAAGCAGCTTTTTTGAATTTTGACCGTTTGTATAGGTCAATGTACTTCACGCATCTCCATATCTTTCCTTGAATCTTTGCAAGAGAAGCGAAAAAAAAACGGTTTTTTTCTCTTTTTTAATTTAGAGGTTCTTCTCTTGTTTCAACTTGCAACAGTTTTGTCTTCTCGTCTCTCTCTCTCTCTCTTTCTGTCTATGTTCAAGTGCAGATTCATTTTCTCTTTCCACGCCATGCATGTGTTGTTCGATTTTGATAATTTTCTAATTCTTTTTGGGATCTCCAATTGTTACTTAAAATGGGGTTTTATTGAACATGGTGTTTGAGCATTTGGGAGGAAACTTCGTTATATTTTGGGTTGGTTTTGAAGAGTTTTCTGTTGGACTTTCGTGATTTTAGGGATTTGGTTCTTCTCGGTATTAGTTTCTGGATCTGGGTTTTGTTGGAAATCGAGTTTGAAGTATTAGTGCACTTTCAGATATATTTTGGGAGATTTTGGTTTCTATTTTTGGGAATTGGTTTTTTCTCTTTTGGTTGAAAAAAAGGGAAATTTAGGGGATTTTTCATTAAAGAAGAGATTTTTCTCTGTATTAGTCTGTGTTCTTGTGATGCAAATTTGTTAGAACTTTAGAGGGTATTTTTGTTAAGAAGAGATTTTCATGTGAAGTTCATTAAAGTTTTTTTCTTTGAATTTCTCATAGGGATTTGCTTTTGGGGTTATTCGAAATTTTAATTTTTTTTCTTCCATTTCTGGCATTAAGTAGGTTGGTAGATACTAGATAGGATTTTGGTTTTTATTCACGGGAAAATTGCCTTTATCACAAGAAAAGTAATGTGGGGGAAATTCAGATTCTCAACTGTAGCCATGACTCTGAACTTCTTTCATTGATTACAACTGTTCTTCAAATTCTTGTTTTTAAAGCCCAAATCTGAGATTTGGAGTCCACCTTTTCTTGTTTTTAAATTTCTGGTTTTTTGGGTTCTGAGAGATGAGTCATTTCGCGGCGGTTTGGGATCAAAGAGCAGCAATTGAGGTCACAAAGGAGTGGAATGGAATCGATCAGGTTATGCTTCGGTCGCCACGAGGTGCTTCTGCAAAGGTTAGATCCTAATATCCTATACTCCCCACTTGTTTGTTTGGTTGTTGGGTATGCAAATTTGATGTATAATTTGAATTTTGTTGTAGAATTTGAATTTAGGATCCTTGTTTAGATATAATTGATAATTCTCTATGTAATTAATTCTATGGTCGAAACTCAAAATCATAGTTTTTTTTCTTTTTGAGATGAATGGTGTCTGGTTTATTTCTTGATGATTTCTATGTCAGCAATTCAGGTTAGTTTACATGGAGGACAGGTTATTTCATGGAGGAACGATCGAGGGGAAGAACTCCTATTTACAAGTACCAAGGTCTAGTTTTTCTGCTCTTTCTCTATCGTTGTAATATTTCTGATTCTCGATGAGTAGTTGGATGCAAACACTGATTCACAAAGGTCCTGAGAAGATTCCATTAGCACAAATGTTTCATCTAATCGAATATTAATTGAGTAATCAAATTAGTGAATCTTATAGTTTACATTAAAATCTCATTGAAAAGGTTTCTTGGTTTGACTAAAAACCTGTTTAAAACTTGTAGATTAATTGTATAATTCACTTAGATACATATTGGCAAAGTGTTGTAGTTTCATGCTTTTTAATTTTTTTTTTAATGTTTATTTTAATTTTTTTGGGCTTGACTTTGATGTATAGTTGTATATAATATACACAAACACCAATATCATAAATTTCAACCACTTGTGTATCAAGCTGGACGGTTCAATTGATGTACTACATCTTGGATCTATCATAACTCAAGATTTTGGAGAAAAACACAATCGTATCATCTAAGGTAGATGAGATGGAACAATGGGTCCTCTGTCATTTACTATTACATAAAAATCTGAAAAAATCCATGAATTGATATAAGTAAACAATAAACTTATGTGGGTTTTATGTTTTTTTTCTTCCCCTGTTCCGCCACAAGGATTAGACTTGATCTATTTCATTTTTTCAACTATCGCAGGCAATCTTTAGGCCACCGAAAGCAATGAGAGGAGGAATCCCTATTTGTTTCCCACAGGTATTTTCATCTTCACTAATTAATTTCAAGCCGCATACCAATTTTTCATCTCGGATTTAATGATTATATTTCACATTTGTGAAGTTTGGAAACTGTGGATCATTGGAGCAACATGGGTTCGCAAGGAACAAGATATGGACCTTCGATAATAATCCCCCACCTCTTCATCCCAATGACTCTATTGGTAAATCCTTTGTTGATTTGCTACTCAAACCATCTGAAGAAGATCTGAAGTGCTGGCCTCATAGGTATGGAACTTGGATATTGTAGAAAACCCTTCTGATTATTTCAAAGTAAATAATGGTGTGTTACTAACAGAAACCAGAATTACCATGGCCTTTGCAGTTTCGAGTTTCGTCTCAGGGTGTCCCTTTCAACTAGTGGGGATCTCACTATGATTTCACGCATCAGGAATATCAATGGGAAGCCTTTTAATTTCTCATTTGCCTATCACACGTATCTCACTGTTTCCGACATTAGGTATGGAGTACTCGATCTTCAATCAGTGTTACTTTTGTTCGCTTTTTAGGTTAAGTTGGATTTCATATGAAAATGGGTTGCATTGACAGTGAAGTGAGGATAGAAGGGTTGGAAACACTCGACTATTTGGACAATCTTTGTCACAAAGAACGTTTTACAGAACAAGGAGATGCCATTACGTTCGAATCTGAGGTAAATACGTTTTGAATATATGAGTAGCACGACATGTTGTCTCTCTTGAACAAGGAAATGGTGCCCACATACAATTCTTTAGAAAAATTTGAAGAAAAATGCTGACCTCTTTACCAATAACAATTTAGAGGAAATATAAAATTTCTTTTGGTTTTTCTCAGGTATTCCCTTATTTTTATTTTCCGGATAATTTACATATGCTTATAACTGTGTTGCCACTAATAAAACTTCCCAAGATTCTGGAACCTTCAAAGAAATCTAAGGACTTGTATAACACAAGTTGAGGTATTATGTGGGGTACGCATGGTTATGTTGCTTTGCTTTCTTTTCTAAAGGATTTGTTGCCCTTAATAAAATGTGCGAGTCTTCATGAATGCAGGTGGATCGTGTTTATCTTAGTGCTCCAAATGTAATTGCTGTCCTAGACCATGAAAAGAAGCGAACGTTTGTTATACGAAAGGATGGACTGCCAGATGTTGGTAAGATGTTTTTTTCTTGCTAAACTTAAAAAAAAAGAGCATAATCGCTCTTTCTTTCTTCTTCTTTTTTTTCCTTCAATTGTTTTAACTATTGGAATATTATAAATATTTGATCTGACATTATTACTTCGGGGTATCCTCTTCTCAGTGGTTTGGAATCCATGGGAGAAGAAATCCAAAAGTATGGCAGATTTTGGTGACGATGAGTACAAACAGATGCTTTGTGTTGATGGTGCGGTGATTGAGAAGCCTATCACTTTGAAGCCAGGCAAGGAATGGACAGGCCGGTTGGAGCTTTCCGTTGTGCCTTCCAGTTACTGCAGTGAGCACCTTTGATGATCCTCACCAGAAGAGAGAGATCTCCAAGGGGTGGAAGAAGACCATAGTAGTAATGACCCATTTTATTGTTGTTGTTACAGTGGTTGTCACATTTGAAGCTTGAGTCCAACTCCAAGTCCAAACCATATTAGGAGCAGCATTGAAGTGGCTTAAAAACATAATTTAGCGTTTGCCACAACCATGCTTGTGAAAATTGTGTAATGTTAACTGAAAACTGTTGTTTTCCTTGATTGATTATGTTTTGTGTCGAAATGTAAGAGGGCTATATGAGGCTCAGTCTTCACTTGGGATGTAAGGGGGTGAGTGCTCAATTTTCATGATTCGAACTCCATGCCATTGCAATAAATACCAGATAAGAGTAGGATCCAACGGCAACATTAAAATGTGAATATCGCGAGAGTTCAAATCTCTCAGGCGACGTTTCTCTTTTGTTTGATACCTGGTATGAGCAGCATTTCCTCGGGCTCACCTGCGAGGGTGCACCATCACTTACCCGGTGTGTGTGATGTGCAGGTGTTGCATGTGCCCATTTATTTAATCAATAAAAAAAAAACCATTAAAATGCGAAAACTCAAGAAGGGAACTCAGCTTCTCTGTGTTACTTTCATCAACAGTAGTGCAGAGAACAAATACTGAGATCGAAGTATTAACATGAACATAGCAGTAATCCAGATTCCAGAAGCTTACATTGCAGGTACTCTAAAAAATTATATCCAGTTTGGACTTGTTCTGCATTAAATGTTAATGATTATAATTCATGATAATTTTTATTTAGTATTCCAATTGGAAAAATAAGGTTATTGGAGGTCACCAAGTGAGAAGCACATTTGACATGATCAAAGTTAGGACTGTATCAGATTGAGTTTCCACATGGATTTAAGTTATATGATCGACCCACCAAAAGAAATATCTGAGATCTTAAAAAAAAAAAATTGAATCCATGATCACACGAACCAAGTATCATAATGATATCATATGCATCTGAGACCTAAATATTTCACTATTTCTCCATTGTTTTCCATGAATATTAAATATAAGTAATTACAGATTATTAAGTGCAAGATTATAAACTATGGGTCTCAACTGCAGAGCACATAAAGCTTCCAAGTGCACTATGGGCTGATTGATCCTAAAAAAAAGTATGATATGGGGGCTGTAAGGATTCCAATGTGCAAAAGGTGTCTTCTAACAGGATAACTAACTTGGTATGTATTTTAAGTAACTTTGGAGGCTTTTACATTTTATTCAGCTATGACTCATTTTAAGATTGAAGGCCTACATTCATCCAAATTTCTTACGAAAAGGCAAAACCAATATTCGAACCAAGATGCGGATATACGAAGAACAAGAACTCTTTAAAGAAACAGTTTCTAAAAGAAGACTTGAAACGACATCAGAAACAAAATTCCATATATTTAATAGGTAGGTACTAAAGGTGGCATAATTACAAACCAAATATGTGGTCATTTGTACCAAACATAGCATTTGTAAACTGTCTTGTGTTCAAGTCACTGCCATCCAGAGCAGAACCAAACCGATCAAGCCACTGAGTCGGGCTTGGGTTTTCAGTTTCCTCTACCCAATCTGAAGTCATATCTATGTCATCAACTAAAATAGGATCAGTCTCTATGGGCTTCCCTTTCGTCCGGCTTGCTAGTTTGAGATTGTAATTGATATAAAGAAGGTCGCCCAATGTCTCTTTATCTAGCCTATTTCGCTTCTCAGAGTGGATCTGCTGAAATGTACTCCAGTTCCTCTCAAAATTAGAAGCACTGCAAACTTGACTGAGTATTCTAACTGCAACTCGTTGCAGACCAGGTGCTGAATCACCATACTGTTCCCACCATAGTCCTGCATATTTTATTGCTGGGTATTTAAGAATTTCGACAAATAAATAATATGTGCATGTACCTATAACATGTAGACATGACTATCCATTAATATGATATACTTGATAAAACTTTGCTCAAACAAAGCTGATTGCCGCACGGTTAAGAAGCATCAGAGATGAGGATGTTGAGATGAATGAGTTAAAAAATTTAGAAACGAACAGAGAAAAAAACATGTAGGAGATCTCTAATAGGAGCTAAACTAAGAGAAAGTTGACTGAGATGGTTTGGGTATATTCAACAAAGGCTGATTACAACCTTAGAAGAAATATTCTAGTTGAAGGTCCAACAAGAGAAAGAGAAACACCCAAAAATACGTGGATGAAGATAGTGAAAGCGGATATGAACTCAATTTCAATAACAAAAGTGTGGCTCTGGACTGAGTGGAATGGAGGAACATGATTCATTCATCCAGCCTCAGATTATAAGGCTTAAAGTTGTGTGGTTGTTGTTCCATATAATGTTGCTTCCACAGACGGAACGGAATCTAAATAATAAATACAAGCTAAACATAGAAAATGATGCTTACAAATAATACCTAGAAACAAAAATAAAAATCTATAAGTTTTAGAATAATGCTGAAGTGACCTCAGGCTGGAAACTCATATCGCACTTCTTGACGTGAAAGTGTGTGGGAACCATAGATGCCTTTCCTCGAGATACGGGTGAAAAAGCATCTATGGTTTCTATCCACTTTCACATCAAGAAGTGCGATACGAGGTTCCAGCTTGAGGTCACTCTAGCACGACTCTAAATTTGATCATAAAAAAGACAGGACACGTGTCAAAACTATCAAATTTTATTCTTGCACTATTAAAATATACATAGAAAGACATGGATGAAAATTTATAATGTTATTCTTTTTCTTTTGTTTTCTCATTCCCTGTATGCCCCCATATTCCCACTATGTTGTATACATGTACGAAAACAAAAAATGACCAATTGATGTACCCGATGAAGGAGATTCACGTATTCAAGAATCACGTCCATCAGAAGTGGAACCCATGTGAAATTCTTTGTTTCATGGACTACGCAATCAACACTAGAGTTGATATTAAAAAAGAAACCCATCTATTGTAGCTGTAGGGACTGATATCATCCATTCATCATGATTCTTGTATATTTATATCCTATCAATTTTTACCACATGCACGATAAATGTCAAGAATATGGACAGGAATAGATAGAATAACAAATACGATGTGTACGTACCAGGCGAGATTGTGTTACGTGCCTCTCTAGCTAGATTGCAACCAAACATCCCCTGAGCCTTCTTAAAAAGAAAAATTTGTCCCGTGATATCTTCTCTCAATTCGGGCGTCGGCAATAGTTTCTCCAGAACTGTGAGGAACTCTTGCTTTATATTTCCAAGAAATTTTACTTCTGGATTGTATTGGATACTAGGATTCAAAAATGCTGCTGCGGCATGTAAAGGTGAATGGAGCTGGTTCTCCCATCTTCTATCCACTATGTCTAGGAATGTCTTGCATTTATTTTCATCCATAATGTAATATGTCCTTATAGAGTCCTTGGCCCTTGTCATAAACTCATAAATGGACCCTACAGAAGGTTTTCCCCCGGAGATTTCCCTCAATACCTTTAGTAAAGGCTCGGAAACGGCCACACACTCCTCAACTGCCTTCCAGAAATCATTATCCTCAAGAATGTCAATGCATGATATGCTTTGTGGTTTATTTGCATATGCAGGATTTGTTGAATACTCCGGACTATTGAACATATGCTTCAACCTTGACCTTTGCTTCAACATGGACTGCAAGGAGAGAAAATTGGATGTAGACTTTGTAATACTAGTTCGAACCAGTTCTTGTCCCCCCGTGAATTTCTTCATTAGTTCAAGCACCCATGTGTGATTGTATATAAATTTTGAAATAGATTGTGCTTGTAAGATGCATCGGTTCACCCAATCAATCTTCGAAAAGTCTTCCAAGATTAAATTCAAACAATGAGACGCACAAGGAGTAAAGAAGATGGAGTTGTAGCTCTGCATGATGTAACTTCCAACAGCCCTGTAGTTGAGTGAACCATCCATAATTACTTGAACAACATTTTCTGGGCCAAAATCTTGAATAACCGAATCAAATAAATCAGCAAGACATTTTGGGCTCTTGAAATATGTGGATGCCTCAACAGATTTGTGAAAAAAGGTACCAGAGGGTGATGAAACTAAGAAGTTTATTAAAGCTCTTGATTTATTGTCAGTCCAAGTATCCGCTATGATCGTACAACCAGTGATGCCCCACTCTTTCTCAATTTCTTTTGATTGTTCGCTGACTTCGGATTTGACCCTTTCTAGCCATGTGATCTTCAGAGCTTCTGAAGATGGACCTCTAAATCCATGACCGCACTTTGCTATTGCTTCCATCATTAGCTGATAGGACGGAGAACGTGCAACACTGAAGTCCAACTTATTTTCGAAAAAGAAAAGAGCAATGCTTCTCTCTGCATTTTCCTTGTCATACGAAGCTGAGGGAGGCACTTGTGTACTAGAAGGAAAGGTTTTTGACATTGGAGATGTTTCCATAGTCATAGACATGAGGGCTTTACTAGAGGACAAGTTTCCAGGAGATTTAGCTTCTGCTAGCCTTTGTTTTTTAGCACTCGAAGCTTCCTTACCCTCCTCCTTTAATGCAATTATAGCTCTCACTCTATCAGTAACATCATCCCTTACTTTGCTACATGGATGAACACCTTTACTGGGAAGTCTAGATAAATGATGCTTCAATCTACTAATGCCCCCATTCAGAACTCTAAGACAAAATTTGCATCTCACCTTGTTGCCTTCTAACTTCTCACAATATTCCCAGCACACATCTTTTTCACGAACCACTGCCACAAAAGAATATGATGAATTTATACATCAAGTAGGACTTCTTGCTTTATTTTCTTGATAATTTGACCTAAAAAAAATATGGAAGATGTAACTAGATTTGAGAATCTCAATGCCTCAACTTCAGAAGAACAGAGATGCACATTATGATTGAAATTTGCGTCAATGAAAATTTAACCACACCTTAATCATGAATTAATGCAGCCATCAACTTTTAAAAACATGCTTCTCTTTCCATGTTTGTGAAAGAGAAAATATTGTGTAGTGCTTGGCCTCGTAACCACAGACCTAGCCTTTGATGGATTTTTTTTCTTTTAATACAAGTACATTCACCTGGAAAATTGATTGATGATCATCTCTTCAAAAGTGCTCATCAATGAGGAGGACAGGTTGGTGGGCAGAGATTGGACCACCAACATCTTTCCTAGTGCACTAAGGGACTATGCTATATGAAATTGCATAATCCATAAAGCATAAGAAGTTTAGACAAACTTACTGATGGCAAATGAACTATATTCTCTCCTGCTATGCTTGACCTGAAAAAGAAGTAGACAAAGAGTAATGAGCCAAGGACAGTGAGAGGCTAAATAGTCAACCAACAACTGCCTATTAGAATTAAGCATCTCGGCAGATTAAAAATCATGGGTGCCAAGAAAAACACCAGCAAAAATTTATTAAGAGATTTAATAGATAATAAATAGCCAATGCTATTTAAGGATTTTTTTTTATTTTTTTTTATTAGTGTTTTAGGGATGTTAATTATACTGAAAACCAAGAAAGGATGTTAATTACGCTGCCACCAAGCATAAGGCATGGAGAAAACTTGCAGCTTCTACAAGATAGAACATAACAAAAAGTAAATTACAATTGAGGAACTTGAAACAACTTCTTTTTTTATCACTAAACACAGAGAAATAAAGAATTGGAACTACTGCTAGAGTCCCTAACGCAGCAAAAATATAATAAAGATTTTATTCAAAATGATCTGTCAAGTGACAATCATAAAAATGTAACCAATTGGTCTATGATCAAGTCTCGACCGATTGAAAGCTCACATTCAAAAGTTTGTTATACGTTAGCAAAAATCTACATGGAGTTTAAGACCTGCTTTAGCTTAAAATCATATGGAAAATAAGATAGCAAATGTAGATTAGAAGTTAAAGACCACATTACATCCCTTCATCCTACACCATAGCACGTGGTTACAACTTAAACTCTTGGTTACTAATAAACAATTACTTTTATCATGATTCACCTAAACTCTTGGTTACTAACCAAATTATAATATCAATCCTCTTCTGTTTTTCAAATACAAATATGAGTCCTATCCACAGGCTGTCTTGTGGCACCAGATACTTCAGTTTAACTCAATAAAAGAATGCTTGAGTCCCTAAGCAAACTCTTTGTACACCTCACCTCATACTTTATATATTTGAATCAATGAACTGAGTGTCAATGTGTATACTTCACAACAATTGTAATTTATATATATACTAGAATTTGCCCATGCCTATTGGCATGAGCATCCTCTTTGGTGTAATGGGGTGGACGAGGAAAGACAATAAAGTGGGAGGGGTACTATTGGCAAAGAGGGGAGAAGAGGAAAGACTATATAAAATTGAAGGATATTCTTGGAAAGGGGAAAAAGAGAAAAGGAATAAAGTTAAAAGTTATCCTCGAAATTCGTATTGAGATTAAATCCCAACCCCTCTTTATTGGGAGTGATAAGATTGAGAAGAGGGGGGCGGGGGGACACCCGTCTTGTTCTATAATATCTAAACTAGAGTTTTCTCTTTGGGTTTAAGGGGGAAGAAGAGAAATGATAATAAAATTTGAGTAATATTATTGGAAAAGGGTAGTAGAGGAAAGACAATAAAGTTGGAAGGGTATTTTTGGAAAGGAAGAGAAGCGGAAAGACAATAAAGTTAAAAGTTATCTTTGAGATTTTTAGCAAGATTAAATCCAAACCCCTATTTATGGGAGGATAAAGGGAGTGAGGTCATCCATTGTGTTTTATTAAATATGTTTAAAACCATGTCTTTTGTTTTGCATTCATATCTACTCTATGTACCTTGATCCATTCCTGTTTGGTTTTCTTTTCATTCTTGTTGATGCACGTCCCTTGTAATTGGGGTTGTCACCAGTCACTCGTTGGACATAACTATCTCAATATAATACATGATGATGATGGGTCTTTCCCCTCATCCATCTAAACAATTTCATCCCCAGCATTCACTCTATGAGTATGTTCTCTCTTGAATGTGCAACATTCAGCACCATATAGCAAGGTGATCTTACAACCGTCTTATAACCTTTTCATTTGATTTGGATGTATTGGTTACTAATCTTACTACCGTTTTCCGACTTGATGCCGAAGGAATTGCCGGCTGGATGACCCCCTAAGATAAGAGGGGGATATAGAAGCAGATTGAGTTGCAGGTAGGAGCGAGTCTACCCTGCAAAGCGGCTTCTCGCTTATCCCCATATCTCTAGCTCTAATTCTATGGAAAATATTCCTATCAATTTCTCATCTTATGAATGATAGAACCAGTGTCAAAAATAGTAAATTCAAAGTATTTTTTTCCATCAATTTTTATTGTCCGTTCCTCCCTTTCTGTGTATCTATTGCGATTCTTCACAATTGATGCAGCAAGTAGGACCCATGCACTTCCTTTTGCACGAAGAATTCTAATTATTCTCCTCTTAATTTAGATAGTTTATTGGATAATTACTAGATAAGGACATGCGACCAATTAGAAGTATTATTTACTTTCCATTTATTTGGTTTGTGCTTTATATTAGTATTGTTTTTTTGTAAGAATGATATGAGAATCTTAGCCAAGCTTTATTGGTAAATTCTCTTGATTTGATGAGTTATAAGGGTGTAAACAACTCCTATGGAGTCTAGGATTTTTATTAAACAGTTCTCATGGGTTTGTTGGTTTATTAGTGTAAACAATTCTTCGAGTTTAGGGGTTTCCATTTTGAGGATTTCTTGTTTAGGTGGGAGCTTGTTAGTAGAAAGTGATTCCAGTTTGGGTGGGCATATTGCTTGTTGGTGGGGTGGTGTTTTTGTTGTTTTCTTTGCTCTTGTTTGTTGTTTTTCTTCCTTTGTTTCTTCTTGAGGAGTTCTTGTCCTCCATTAATAAAAAAATTGTTATAAAAAAGAAAAAGTAAGTCAACTCGTTTTCTTTGCCTAATAGATCCTTGAACCCATCAATTTGGTATCAGAGCATTGATTCTATGGGGAGAAAAATAACACACACGCACAAAAAAAAATCAATGTCATTAACTTTCTTGTGGAATGGGATTTACAACATCACAAGAAAGAAACCTTAACTTAGTTTAAAGAGATGTGAGAGTCTTTTGTGACAATGGCTAAGAAACAAGGTGAATTCCAACATCTAGTCATGTAGGAGTTACGATTGTTTTTTAAAACAAAACTATTAGGGGTGACTAATAAGGCTTCTTTTATCCAGGCTCCTCCATGACCCCATCTTTTGTTCATGCAACCCCAAATCCTCAAATTATTTTTTTTGAAATTTAATGGTTCTAATCCACTCGATTGGATATCAAGGACAGAGCGATTCCTTTGCTATCATAATGCATCAGATGACCAAAAGTCGATATGACATCCTTCCACTTGGATGGTGATGCAACTCCCTAGTCCAACTATCATGAATGAGAACGCGTACCCTACTTTGAATGGATTCCTTTATGCGGTTATGGCACATTCTATGGATCCTCCTCAATATTACAGACGATCACATCTATAAGTGATTATCAAACTAGTTTTAGCGTGTCAGGCGAATGATTCAACAAACAAGTAACTTATAGGTTGTTTCATCAATGACCTAAAAAGTGAATTCAATATGAGATATGCTCGTTTTGACCAACTAGCATCTCATAGGCTATTAGTCTTAAACGAATTCAAGAAGAGAATCTATCTCTTTACAGGACTACTAACAAACAGTTAACTCTTGCATTAATACCACAACCACTCTATCAGTCGCAGTCTCCATTACTATTACAACTCCTTCTGTAGCTCTCTATCTATCTTTGACTTCATAAAAAATACAGGAGCATAGGGAAAAAAGTCTCTGATTTAATTGTGATGAGATTTTCAAACATTTGCATTGGAGCAAACGTATACAAATGTTATTAATGAAGGTGATTGGTCATTTGATAAGGATAATCCACTCCCGCCTGATAAGACAAATGCCCTTCAAATCCTACAAAATAAGAGGACTTCTCCAATTTTGTGCATGTTTTCCAATATTTTCTACTTGAGGACAAGTCATTAGCAAAAGGGGTGAGATTGTTAGGATTTTTCACAGTTGACATGGCAAGTGGAACCCATGCACTTCCTTTTACATGGGGAATTCTAATTATTCTCGTATCTTAACTTAGATAATTTATTGAATTAGTATTAATTAGGATTTGTAGTCAATCAGGAGAATTATTTACCTTCCATTTATTTTGTCTTTTTTTGTTGTCTATTAGGATTGTTATTTGGAAGAATAATCTAAGAAAGTTTACTTGTTTTGAGGAGTTAAAAGGTTGTAAACAGGTCATATCAAGATCAAGATTTTTATGAAATTAATCTTCCTTTATAGAGTGAGTCAACTCGTTTTATTTACTTACAAATCCCTATACCCATCAGTGTGACATAAACCCTCTCTGTGGAATTACTTCCGGGCTTCCAGTCTCCCACAGAGCCAAAAGCGTGTTTTGGAGCCAAAGAAACCGACTTTTTAACACGTTTCGGACACGATTCCCGATTCCCAAGTTCCGAGACCATGACTTCTTCAACCAAACCATGTAAACTAGTACGGACACTGATTCTGCCCTCATTTATCCTCCAACTTGTCGAAACCTTGTTACTGAATTTGAGTTTTTGAAAGAGAAACTTGAACTAATAACGAAAAAAGTTTCATTTTTTCCCATTTTGATCCTCATTCTTGAGCTCATCCTACAGGCACTTAATATTCGAACCAGAAAAACAAATTATTTTCAGCATTTACAAAAAATCCCCCCCCCCCCCCCCCAACAAATTCCTCAAACAAACCCTAATATGCCAAAATTTTGAGTGTCTGTAAGAGAAATTTGAACTAATAACGAAAAAAGTTCCTTGCTTCCCATTTTGATCCTCGTTCTTTAGCTCATCTTACAGACACAGTTCATATTCGAACCCAGAAAAACCACCAACTCCTTCAAACAAACCCTAAGATACCAAAAAATTGTGTGTTCGCGAGAGAAATTTAAATTAATAACGAAAAAGGTTTCATTTTGTCCCATTTTGATCTTCATTCTTCATCTCATCTTACAGACACAGTAACCAGAAAACAAATTCATTTCTGCAATTTACAGAAAATCCACCGACAAAGTCCTCAAACAACCCTAAGATACCAAAAATTTGAGTGTCTGCATGAGAAATTTGAACTAATAACGAAAAAAGTTTCATTTTTTCACATTTTGATCCCCGTTCTTCAGCACATCTTACAGACACAACTCATAATCGAACCAGAAAAACAAATATTTTCTGCAATTTCACAGAAAACCCACTTATAAAGTCTTTCAAACAAACCCTAAGATACCAAAAATCTCCCAGATCAGAATCGCCATTAATAAACATATAAGCGCAGAAAGAATAAATAGAGAGTTGAGAACTCACAAGAGATGAAGAGATCTTCTCGGAAATCGCCGATTCTGCAAAAAAAAAATTTTAATTATCGCGAAGACGATTTTTTTTCTCTTACAACGAGAGACGAATATCGCGATATATCGCGTTGTAGTTAGGGTTAGAGTCTCTTTTGTTCGTTTGTATCGACGATATATCGATAAACACGTGTACCAATATAAATTGAAAAGTTGAGATATTTTAAAACGCTAATTATCTTTACGTTTTCTCTCGAAATAAACAAACGTCCAAACACGGAAAAGTAACTTTTTCAGTTTTCAGTTTCAACTTTCAAGTGAAAATTAGCGAGAAAAACGTCGTTAAGTTTGGTGGTTTATGGGGGTGACGTGTGAGTAATATTTTATATCAAGCTTACTAATTTTAAACTACATAAAATTGGAACTGGGGGTATTTTAGTAAAAAATAAATTTTTTAAGGCCATTTTCAGTACACCGTTCAATTCCAAATACATATATCTACTTATAATAATGATTTTTTGACACTCCCTCTACACATGCCCTCGAATGTGGCATGTGTTAGAATCATAGATTATTTTCCTCAAGATACACAATTGCACATATTTATGGTGATGTGTAAGTGTGTATCCCACGGGAAAACAATCTATGATTCTAACCCATGCCATGCCAAGTAAGGGTGTCAATGGATAGCCGAAATCCGAATTCGAATTCGAATTCGAATTCGAAAATTCGGATATTATTCGAAATTTCGAATATCGGATTCGGATTCGGATGTCATTCTAACATTCGAATGATTTCGGATACGAATCGGATATTGCGATATCCGATTCGATAATATCCGCTCCGATAACACTACATTCATGTATTTATGTTTTACAACAAAACGTTTCTATATGTATATATGTGTTATGTATTCGTTTTATACAACGAAAATTTATTTTAAAACCTTCGTCTTCTCAATCTAACCCACCTTAGCCGTAAAGAACCAGACGACACAGCGGGTTTCAATCGAACTTCGGCCACTATCTTCTCCGGCCGCGAGCATCAGGTAGCATTTCTCTTCTCTTCTCTCTTCTTCTCTTCTCTTCTCTCTCTCTCTCTCGTTCTCTATCGTGAACCGGTCGGAGTGATTTTTCGGACAAATCCGTGGGTTTCGTCGTTTCAACTATGCGAACTCCGACAAGTCTTCCCCGGCCGGTGAGCATGCAGTACGGCGAGCATGCAGGTACATCTCTATCTCTCTGTCTCTCTCTCGCTCTATCTGAACTGGTCGGAGTGATTTTTCGAACAAATATGTGGGTTTCGTCCATTTTTGATCGAATCGGATATTATCGGATATCCGATATCTTTTTCGGATTCGAATTCGAATGTTTGTCAGGGATATCCGATCGGATTCGAATTCGAATTCGGATAGTATTAGTTATTTTCGGATTCGAATTCGGATATAGCACTATCCGATCGGATAGCTATCCGTTGACAGCCCTAATGCCAAGGGGCGAGTATTAGAAAATCATGACTCTTTTTTTATTTACATAAACACACAATCTCGATCTTTAAAAATGAATCTTTAAAGCATATTCTAGAGATATTTGTATTTCTGATAGGATATCTTTTCATAGTTACGTTAAAAGTATTATTTTTTATTTAATTTTTATTTTTGTCTAAATTCATTTTTATTCTTTAGGTAATAATTAAAATTTAGAAATACGCATGTATGGCCAAATAATGTGTTTAGAGAGTTAGCAATGTTTTATAGATTGATTAGAAAATTATTCTTTTATAGATTAGACACTTTCAAAAGTTGTAATAAAATTATCTACATAAGGAATTTGAAAATCGAAATTCAACATAACAACTCATTTAATAAATTTTAAATTTAGTTATCTCTATTTTAATTTATTTTTATGATTTTCTCTTCTTTTCTAAATATAAATTTATTGATTCAAACTGATTTTATATGTTCCATTGAATATAATCTCTCAATTTCTTTCAAATCTATTGATTCATAAGGTATTAATTCTCCCATTCTTGATTAGGTTGTAATGGAATGATGAATCTATTATTTGTCTCTTTGTCGTTAAATCAGAATTCTCGTGAAGAATGCCCAATTCAATTAGATTCCTAAATAATCAATAATTATCTCCTCCTACTTAGAAGAATCTAAAGAAATTGTCAAATTGACCTAAGCTCTCCAATCCTTCTTGACTTGGTAACCAAGGAAACATGAAACATGTCTTAATGACAAATAAATTTAACAAACCCAAGCTTGACCATCCTTCAAGAGTAAGATTTTCGGTAAATTTTGTGAAACTGTAACGTTGCTCTACCTTAAAAAGGGAGTAAAACAAGCAACCCGTTTAACAACATTTCCAGAACAGAAGAAAAACGACGACTAAATGACTCTTTTCGCATGTCGAACAGGGTTGAAGATTCTCCCTTTGAGGTGCAGTTCTAAGAAAATGGGAGGTCCAAAGATCAAGTAACGAACTATTGATGCTGTGCTGCACACAAGTTTTAGGCAACAGAGGAAGCTTACCTGCAAAATATAGGAATTTTTCGTCAACCATTAGCCAGATTACCGTTAGAATGGAGTACATTCTAGCTCTTCCAAGTATTTTGCACAAATATTTAGGGAACCAGAGAGAATAGCTTCCACGGACTCAATAAGTTTTTTTTTTGGATGGGTAAGGTGTTGGACTTGAACCCACGACCTCGAAGTTGTTTGCAATGTGTTAAACCAACTGAGCTATGGGTCTAAGCCCCAGACTCATAAGTTGAAATGTTGAATTATAAAATTAAAAGATGAATCTGCCCATTGATTCCAATTTGAAAATTAAAATTTGAAGCCACGGCGATATTGTATACGTGTGCACTATACAGAATAGCGAAATCCAACCATTTGTATAATGCAATTATGAATTAGAGATCTCGGCCCCTTGCACATGGCGCCATATTAGAGATCAATAAAAACCATAATACTAGATAATACCATCCATTCCCATCAAAGAATTCAGTGGTTAAGAGAGGCTCCAAGCGTCTTACCCTGACCAAAAACTATACACCACGCCGACACTCCAGTTGCTTGGTATTCTCTAGCAGTATCTGTCAATCAAAACAAGCAAGGGAAGATAATAGAGCACCACAAAACAGGTTCTTAAATCAGGAAATTATTTCTCACTCACAAGTCACTTTAATCATAAAGTTAAAAAATTAAAATAACATGGAAAAAAAAATGATCTTGGATTATAAGCTAACCAAGTCAAAAAGTTCTTACTTCTCTAATGTAATTTGCTACTGCCTTGCACCCCTCTATTGCAAGTTGCATGACATTTTCAAAGATATCCATTGGTAGTTTTGAATCCATCTGCATTAGAGCAACATAATCATCATGTTGTAAAGATTAAACTGGTTGCGTCATGTAAAAAATATTTTTCAAACGTGTAACACTTAAAAAATAAAAAATGGAACTCCATTGCAAATTTAGTAGAAAAATGTGAGAATGAGTGATATGTCAACCCCTGCAAAAGGTTATGCTTGAAAACATTACTTGAACTTGAATTGTACCAAAAATGATACACAATTTTGTCATACAATTGGTCAGAAATTTGTATAGTTTCCAAACCAGGCCATCCCTGTTTAGTTTATTACAACAGATCTGGAATATCAAAACAACGTAGGGGATCTCCTAGCCCGCAAAGCAGCCCAATTAGATGATCTTAACCCTTCAGACCATGGGTCTTGTCGAGGACACATTCAGGACAAAAAGCTTCAGTTTTCTATTGATTACATTAATCTGATTTTTAGGCAATGGCCAATCCTGGTGAGGCACATCAACAATATGCCCCAGAAGTTCATATAAAAGCTGTTTTTCATAGGGACTTTCAGATTCATAAAACAGGTATACCAAAAAAAATAAAATCGAAGGAATTATAGACCCTATATGAGCAATTTTTCACCCAAATGGTCCTCTAGAGGGATCTTATTTAATGGCAGGTGCCAAAAACTTGCCTGGTGTGCCGTTAGCAGCATTCTACAATTGTCCTTGACCCAAGCACTGCGCTAAATACAAATCAGGGTCCTAGAATATGGCATGGCATTTATGAGGAATTGACTTATTTTCCTCACACAGAAAGGTTTAGCAAACAGTTCTAAGAAGCACCACAACATACCCTTTCCAGGAAATTGATTACTGACGACGATAGGAATCCAGAGTGCTTATCAGTAAACAATGAAAATAATATATCCAAGCAAGACAGACCAAGGTGTTTCCACAAAGTAACAAATCCTAGAAAATCTTGCAAAATAAAATAAGGGTAAACTTAAAAAATATTGTCAGAGTGAAACCTGAAGTAAAGTCACTTTATCCAACTTGGCTAGGATTCCTACAGTGACATCAGGGCCTCCAGCACTATCTTCTACATAGTTCAAATCTGCCAATTCAAAATTTTCAACTACGATGAGCTCTTATCCGAGTCCTGAGATCCTTCTAAACAGTAAACTATTTAAGAAGTGTAAGACAAATTATTGATGTACCCAGTAAAGGAGTGCTGTTAAGATATCCACTACTACAGGAAGTAACAAGATCACGCATTGGAATTCCAGCATCTGCAAGTGCCAAGGTTGCAGCATTTATGCATGCAGATCTCGTTCCTGCAAAGTAAGATTGCAATAGCTTCAGTTTCATTCACAGAAATGGATTCTATACTAACAAGTATGGTAAGATTTTGAACAAATACCAATATTTTCATAAGAGAATAAAAATACGTTTAATCAGGTGTTAAATACTTGAATATCCCTGGTGAAAAAATTATAGTTCACTACATTTCCTGAAATTATTGCAAAATTTTGGTGCTAATAGGATTATTAAATAAAAACTCATAAAATTTTTATCTTTTATTTTTTTTCCCTACTTTTGGTAGTAGGAGGAGCCAGAAATAAGTTGTACATTTACCATAGCTGAGAATCGTTAAGAGAACCCCCTTAGCATTTCTCAAGAAAATTTATGTTTACCTCCATCAGCTTGAAGGACTTGAACAAATATGTCTATCTGCAAAAGACAAAAAGAAATTTTTAGAAAAGGGAGTACCCAAATTGACAATAGTTAAACTACCCCAAATAAATGTAATAAAACCTGAGAACGGGGCATTAGATGCGTCATTATGCAAGCTTCCAAGGTTTGGCGAATTACAAGAGATATTTCTGTGGATCGCCTACGCATAGAAAGAGAAAATTCATGGACCATGAAAATTGAACCTATGATATCTCACAATTTGGTCATGATGTTAAAAGCATTCATTTTCAAAAGCCCAAAAGCAGAAAAATGTCTTAAGTAAGAATCATTCTAGAAAATTCACCAGGGGTATCTTTTGAGCACCTTAATAATATAATTAAAAAATGGATTGTTGAGAAAGCTCTAGAACCTGTAGCTAGGTAAATGTCATCATAAGCTATATTGGTCCTTTTGAGCACCTTAATAATATAATTAATATAACTCTTATATTAATGTAATTGTCCATGTGCGCTGTCACTACCTCAACTGCGTCCTTTTGGTCTTCCTCTCACTCTTTTACAACCTTCAACTTGCACTTCATTTTAGTTGAGGTCAATATCGATCTTTGTTGCACATGCTCAAACTATCTCAATCGACTTCCCCTAGTTTATCCCCTATCTGCACACATCCTACATGGGATTACTATATTGATTTTTGTAATTTGACCCTTGACTTCTATATTTGTTTATTCATTTTCAATTTAAAAAAAAAAAAATTACCGTTCCAAAAAAAAGGGGGAAGATGTTTTTTACCTAGACATATTATTCTTCTAGAGTTAACATCATGGACACGATAATCTTGTTGTTTAAGAAATAACTGTCAAAATGGGAATAAATTTCAATGGTGATATAACAGTAAGCACTAACCTGACAACAACTTGATTTGGCGGTATTAGGGGAGCTTGAAGGTATGAAGACATCAACTATAGCTCAATATCTCTTGCTAAGTTCTAGTTCACTTACATCCTTTTCATTGTTAACATTTCTTAATGTTGGGATCCATAGCCTGATCATGAACAGCGAATCCCTCCAACTAGCTAAGATACCCCCAGCATGAATACCAATCCGAAACCAAGTACAGAAAACAGGATATGCCTCCTACTTACGCAAAATCTAGGACATTGATATGGACATAGGTATCCTATCCAATACTGATTATTTTTTCCAGCCATGTTAACCCAAGTATGGTTCTTTTTTGTATTAAAAATAATGCCAGATGTGATAGAACTTCTAATATTGCGAAGATTTTTACAATAGTACTTGTACAATATACTATCTACACATTTTAATTAACAGGAAAAATATTATGAGTTAAAATGACTTTGCGTACCATAAGAAATGAGAGAATTGTAATGTAGAGGTGTCCATGTGGTATCTAGGATCGGTATCATATCATGTGGATGCGGATACCTTAGTTATATTTAAGTATCCGGATATCATAGGTCATAAAATGGGGTAATTATTTGGATTTAAAAGAGTGCAGAGGATAATAAAGGTGCTAAAAAATATCTTTCATTTAAAATAACCCGTTATAAATTAAGAATTTATACTCCTAAAATCTTCTAAGACATGAATTATATTTTATTACAAATAACAAAATGTACAATAGACAAAAAGAAGCTAGACAGTGTGATAGGCAATAGATTCTCCTAAATCGGTACTCTATTTTCATTGATATAAAATACCGAACAAATGTTCACTCTGAGTAGGTCCATTTTAATTGGCCAGTGATTTTTTATTTCACTAATGTTTAGACATTTGGAACTTCACCAAAATGTTAAATTTAGTGAAAAAGGATATCCAAGCATACAAGTCAATGTTTTAAAAAACAGGGGATAAGAAAACTATTTAATAGCTTAATCATGATATGATGTATCACTAAAGGTTAGAAGAAAGGAATAACCTGTCACCCTTCGGTTTTCTCATACGATCTCCAGTGCTAAAATTAGCCATGCTATACTCACAGCGCACCTGTATACAACATTAGAAATGAGGATGAGCAATGAGAAAATTATCAGAGCGTGAAAATTTGAAAAAATGAAGAAGGTCAGAAATAAATGGTCAAAGCATGTACCAGTGCCTGGTCACTAATTTGTTGGCCCCGATTCTGGACCTGCAATGTAATACAAAAACAGAATTTTCCTTAGGATGACAGTAGTTTCAAGCATAAAATGTTTGTCAAGGTTTAAAAAAAAATGTTACCAATCCTAATTATTTTTCATGTTATTCTTAAGATTTCCATAATTAATGTAGATTTCTTAGTTTCCTAAACTCTCTAATTATTCTCTCGTACTCATATATCTTACAAGATTTTCCTTGTTTTTTGAATGGGCAAAAAGGTTGGGGCCCACTTGTGAGGTATAAACATCCCATCCAGCAACAGTGATCCCACTTTATTACTTTCCTCCCACCTCTTCAACTTTATTGTCTTTACTCTCTTCCTCTCCTATCCCCTTCCCTTTTTCAATAATACCCCTCCAATTTTATTATTTTTCCCCTTTTACCTCCTTAACCCCCAAAGAGGATGCATGTGCCTACACGAACTCTAGTTCTAACTTAAAACAGAAAAATACTGAAGTGATATTTGTTCATACCTCTCTAGGGCCATATACAGCAGCAATGACTTTGGTGTTTCCCATCTCAAAAACAGCAGAGCTGTGATTAAAACAGAGATGGAGTTAGACCCACTTAGTTCCAGACCCATATAAACAGAATCTCAATTTGACAAACAAATCCCTAGATTACACTTAGCACGACTAATATATAAATAATTAGATGAAAAAAGAAAAAAAAAAAATACCCATCTGCCTTGGAAACGACACCTATTTCTCCACGAATCTGCCTCATCTGAGATTTTTTTTTTTTTTAAATATCAATTTATGCACCAACAAAAAAAAAAGTGACGTGTTTAAATCCAGATAAATTAAAATACACCCACAAACACACACAACAAGAGAGATAGAGAGAGAACCTCCATGGGACGACGACCATCTAAGCGAAGCCCTTCAGGGCTCACATACTCCATATCTGATAAATATGTGTGAAGAGAGATAAAGAGTGCCTACAATTGTCTTGAGACCTGTTAACATAGGAAAAGAAACATTTTTTTACACTAATTTTAGAATCAGAGTGGAAAGATTACCCTTGTGCACTGTAATATTTTCTTGAGAGTGGGCATTACTTCACCGATTTTAAAAAAAACAATAATAATACCCAGATTAATGAAATTATTCTCACACACCAAATAAGGTATCCCAATTAGTTTTCGACAAAAAATATATATTTAATTTACATAAGCTTTAAACATATATCCAAATTTTTTGCTTTGCCTTCCATGACAGTAAGTAGAGTCTTCATCAAACCAATTTCCCCAACTATAATAATCTCGTATTTTCACTGAAAAATGATTTGTTTTTCCCTCAAACTCAGCTTAATTTTATCAATTCACTTGTCAACTATGTACCTGGCTCTTGAATTGTTACTGAGATCAAAAGCAGTAATTCTACAGAGTGATCAAACTTACTACCAAAATGTAAGTAACAGATAATGGAAATTTAACACAAACTCCAATATTTGAATAGTAAGCATCTCAGAAACCTTGGAAATAAGTAAAATTTAGAAAACCAACTCAAGTTTCATTAAAAAAAAAAAATTACACACATTTTGACCCAAAAAATCAACTTTACATATAGAAGGGAACCGAATTTTCAGAAATTTTAACGTACTTTTGACAAAAAAAATCTTTGGATATAAAATTATAGGCAGAAAACCCATTTTTCTTTACCGAATTTCATGGTTAGGGTTAGGTGTCGGGAGAGAGAACGAAAGAAGAACAGATTGATATGTAGCATTCTATATAAAATGCACTTTGAACCAGTAGAGAAAAAAAAAAAACACGAAAGATGGGAAGAGAAGAGCTGACCTTTTTCTCTAACTCGACGCCTTCTTCAGTGAAGAATTTAAAAGGGGGCGGGTGCGATGGTTTAAAGAAAAACACCCTAATTTATGAGTTTAGGAATCGGATCGTTACCTTCCTAGTCCAACCGTTCTATCCGAAACCGACTCAAGACGATTCAATTCGTTCTTAGCCATACATGGGTCAACCGGTTACAACTTACAACCCGTTTTCCATTATTCAAGTGTGGCCCATTTGATCACTGGCCCAAGGAATGATCAAGTATTCCACAACTAGGTTTATCAATTGAGTCTGCTGGTCCGCTAATCCGGCCCGCCCGACAATATAAGGGTTGTCGCCTTCATATGGAATCCACAAAGGTAGGGCCCGCCCGTCAAATCCGATTTGGGTTAAGACCTAATAGTGCCCAGTCCGGCCCGACCCAATCCACTATTATATATTATAAAAATATTCATCATATATTTAATTAGATGAATATTTTTCTAAAAAAATAAAATATATTGTAATTACAATTTAGCTCTCATCTATGATAATTATAGGTTAATAAAACATTAATTTGAAGTTGATTGAAAATCATCAAACACAACAAAAATTATTTGCAAACTACACTCTTTTTTTTCATTAAAAGCATCAAATTCTAGTCATTTTATTTGAATCAAACCCAACATGAATCAAGCTCATGCCTGTTAAATCTGGTTAAGGCTTAATCGATTTAGGCCCTAATAGGTGGCTAGGGTTGTTCTAGGTAGAGCCCCCCTTTTCAGGATCAGGTTAGGGCTCAACCAAGCTAGGCTCGAACTCACCCATTGATAGCCCTATTCACAACCCATAATTCAACTTAGATCTCAATATTCGCATCTAAACATCTAAACATGATCCAGTAACCATCAAGGTCAATTTTTATTCTTAGTTTTTTATTTGAGGTATTCAAGCCTCTTAGAGGACTTGACTAATCCTCAAGGCACATGTAGTCCCCTCTCCTCACAAACACCAGGTACTTTATGGGGGTAGGTCTGTTGGAATTATAAGAAGGGTGAATGTGAAAAACCCCTTGTGAAATTCCTTGGAAAAATCTCATCGTTTAGTAGTTTTTTTGGTGTTTTATTATCTTTTTGGTTTAGTCCCAAATTGATTAAAAGAAGAGTTGGAATTCAACTCTTATATTCTTATATTTCTATCAATCTTAAAGTTAATATAACTAGTAGAAGGGCTCACATGCATACATGGGAGCCCAAGAGGGAAATCCAAAGTCATAGTAGATTTCTATTGGGATATGGAGCCAACCTCCTAAATCCCTCAATGCATGCACCTGTGTGTGTGTGTGTGTGTGTGTGTTTTGGTGTTGTGCATCCTACGTGTTTCACACATATACGTACGCATATTGGACTTGAATTTTAAATTGACCAAGTTTTTACTCAAATTTTGTTTTGAAAATTTCGAACCAAATTTTGTTCGTTGAAAATCCAATCATTGGTGCATGGTCATGGTGTCCTTGAAATCTCCCTGTTCATGTCTGTTTTGAACCAATGCAACAAAGAGAAACTAATAAGGTTTTTGTGATTATTTGGACGGGCACTTCTTCCCTCTTTATATCCATCGATTTTCACATCAACTTCTCTCTATTGTTCACTGTTTTATCAACATTATATTATGTTATTATTATATTGAGAAAGTACTTAATTAGTCAAAGTCACTGTAATGTTCCAATCAAAGTACTCCCTTGAAGTGTAGGTTGTTGTATCCAGGAGTGCGGAGGCTTATAGAGCCATGAAACTGCAACAGAGGCGAAAATTATTTTAAGATAGTGCATTTGTGCGTGCATCAACCATAATTTTAGTTAAGTATTTTCTTTCTTACATTCACTTTTGAAATCTTTTTTTGTTTTTTTCTCAATCTTCTTAACAAACTTTTCTTAAAAATCATTACCAAGTTTCCAACAAAGTCCCCAAGGGAGGATTCAAACTCAAAACCTCCATAACCCTGAAATTTATATACTCAACTCTCATTCCCTTTCGAACAAGACTTGGTCTTGGCCATCTCACCAACCCTTCGAATGGTTGGTCAATTCCAATCTGGTATACAAAATCTAATAATCTTCATATATTCAAACAAATTATATAATATAATTTATATACTTTCTCATATTTCATCAAATAAGGACTTTGGTTGATCCAGAACCAATCCAATATTGAATCCGAACCTTATTGGATTCAATCTTTCTCCAAATCCAAAATCCTTGACCCAGACCCTAACTTACCCAATCCAAACGGATCGGATTTCTGATCTAATCCGGTCCATTGACAGGCCTATATAGCCATCCATGGGTCAACCGATTTCAATTTACAACCCGTTTTCCATTTCTCAAGTGGGACCCATTTGACCATCTGACTATTTGACCATTGACCAACCAAGAAACGATGTGTAGTATTCCACAAGACGGGCCTTTGGTTATAAAAAGTGATTATTCCGCGAATCCCCAATTCCTCCGTCTTCAGACACCTACAGAGAAGGAAGGAAGGAAAGGAGGATCGAAATTCTAAGGTACACTTTGCTTTCTTTCGCTTTTATTCGTATTTCTCCTTAGCAGTCCCTTTTGAATCTCTCCCGACTAAGACGATCTAGGGTTTCGAAATCTAGGTTTCTCCATGGCTTCAAAGCGGATCTTGAAAGAACTCAAGGATCTCCAGAAAGATCCTCCTACATCTTGCAGCGCAGGTACCTTCTTCAATCTAAAACCTGTAAATATTATAACTTTCGGTCATTTTTGATGAGTTATTGAATCTGGGATTGTTCTGAGTCTCGATCTGCGATTTTTTGTGGATTTGGTGGTCTGTTTGTGTTTTTCTGCCTTGTTTGGTTGTTTTGGGGTTAAAATGATCTAGATATGTTGTGGATTTAGATGATGGTGTTGATCGTTGTATGATTTATTATGTAATTCTCCTGATTTGATGTGGTCAATTTTCTTTATCCAAATCAGATTTTAAGATACAAGTGTTTAATAGGATTACAAAACTGTTCTTGGAATTCGGGATAAAAACTGGATTTTGAAGGTTGATCCCCAAAATACAAGTATTTAATAAAATTGCCTTTTTTTTTTTTTTTTGGCTTTATTATGGTTAAGTGAGCTGGATTGAACCCCTCACCTGAAGCTTCTGAAAAGGGGTTGCTTCTGGTGTAGCTGTACTTGGCGTTATCCCTTCAGAGTTGTATTCATAATTTCATATTGCTATGTTTCGTGGGATTCTCTGCCACAAACAAGGAGGAAATTTTATTATCTAATGGTGACTTGTTGATCCTAGATCCATTAGGTATTAGGTTCCTTTAAAGGATTTTTTCCTTTGACAGCCATATTTAAATAGACATAAGAAGAATCTCATTAATTGCTAGATCTGTTTTTTGGTGCAACTCACATAGCCAATGGCACAACCCATGAAACATGTTTGGGAGCTATTGTTGTCAATTTGCAGTTTCTGAGATCGGATCTCTGATCTCTATCCTTCTGATCGTGTTCACCAGTTTTTACCTCCACAAGAGATCAAAGTCAGTACAATCTGATCAATCATTCTATATTTAGTTTTGACCGTTGATTTTTCATTTCTTTGGTGTTTGTTAGTTACTATGTGATGCAATTCTATACCCACAAAGTGGAACTCTAGCATCTTAGTATGTATTAATGGGTTTTTGAAGATTACACGGTAAGAAGTATGTTTTTCTAACTTTGAAAACTAAGCAACGTGTGGGTGCAATTGTCTTCTCATCTGTTTCTCATGCATGACTGTTTATACATCCTGACATTGTAAAATTTGAATATGTTCACAAATATTGAATATTTATTAGTGATTTTTTGTACTGTTATTTAATTATTTATTATTTTATCTTTGCATTTGATATTTTGAAGGCCCTGTTGCTGAAGACATGTTCCACTGGCAAGCAACGATTATGGGTCCTCCAGACAGTCCTTATGCTGGGGGCGTCTTTCTAGTTACTATCCATTTTCCTCCAGATTATCCATTTAAACCACCCAAGGTAACACATCAACTCAATTGCTATGGTGAAAGTATATGTATATATTCTTAATGTCAATCCCATACAATTGATTTTCTCCAGCATTCTTTGTTATTTCCTTGGAAATTTTCTTTGGATTTTAAAGTATTCGATTTCTACTTCTGTTGATGAGTCAGTTATAAAATCTGGTTTTAATTTCTTGCTTGTGTCGATTTCTAGTTAGTGGGAGGATGATATTATAATCTTTTATCTTTTACATGGTAATAAAGAAGTGTGCCAGTGGTATTGTCTTGTTTCAAAGTGAGGTATGCTACAAGCTTCCTGCTAATATTTATGCTACACGATATTTGTGGTGACTCATCATGTACCATATTTGTTTTTGTAGATACTTCATGTATGCTAATTGGGATGATAAATATTGATGTGCATACTTGTCTAAGTTCATTTGTAATTTCTCATTTTTAGAAAGCCTAGACCCAGTTATGAAAGAGAATGGATGCCATCTCTACTCAGCTTTTTTCGAAAAATCCAAATCCCCATTTGTATTGTTTTCCTGAGATTTGAGTTGGACTGTACTTTTTTTTGGAGACTCATGCTTTCCTGTTGTCTCATGGCCATCCAAAATGTCTATGCGATGTTGGGATATTTTCCAAATTCTGGAAATTAGACCCATTTAATCACAATTCTTCCCCCACCCACCCACACACACACACACACACACACACACACAAAGTTACCTTGAGTTTATGGTCCTACTCACAATTCCTCTATGTTTTGTAGATTTATATTTCATGATGAGACCATCAAAATGAGCTTGTGTCATACTTAGGGCTTTTGCCTTTTGTTTTCTTTACTTGGTCACCTCTTTGTTTCTTTCTTTGTATCTCTTCTTCTCTCAATAAAATTATACATATCAAAAATAAAAATGGCTATACCTTGCTTCCAAATGTTGCATGATGCACAAACAAATGTAGGAAAATGCAAACCATTTATTATTCTCCTATATTTGCTTGTACATCAAGCAATGATTTCAAAACATGTCATTGCGGTTATTGTAAGTCAACTTCGTGTGGAATGTTGTTGTCCAAGGAATAGCTGGATGAGGCAGAATCTTCACAAACTGAAGAACTAAGAGAGAAACGACAATAAACCAAAGCTTTTAATCTGGGCTTGTCTTGTGTTATGAAAAATGCAAATGTGCCCTACCAGAAGGTTTCAATCGAACACAGGAGTCTGTCAAGTTCCTTTTCAGGTTCCATGGACCCACGGGATGTGATACATAAACCAACCTGCACTTTATAAACAAGACTTCCTAATGAAATCTTCTCTCTCACCTTTGGTTGATTTATGCAGGTCGCATTCAGGACAAAGGTTTTCCACCCGAATATCAACAGCAATGGTAGCATCTGCCTTGACATTTTGAAGGAGCAGTGGAGCCCTGCACTCACCATTTCCAAGGTTCTTCCTATATAACTTTACAACTTTCTTTTCATCATCAGTGTACAAATATTACTTATTCCAAAGAAATACCAATCAAGAAGAATTGAAAGCTAAGTGTCGATGTAAAGGGTACTTGTAGTCCATGGTTTTTAGTCTTATACACCATGACTTAAATAGTTGGAATTACCATTTTTGGTTATTGGTGTGGTTGAGATTTCGAAAGAGATCCCTCAGTTTAATCATATGCTTGTTTGGGCCAAATGTGTCTTGGTCCCAATTTACAGATGGAAAGTATTTTATACGTTCTTCATGCGAAGGATCTAATCAAACGGAAAATACCCCTTGAGTCAATATCTTGGTGGAACTCTACATGAAAATGTAGAGTGACAATTTATTTATTTTTAAATGTTTTGTGGTGAATGTTTATTAATTAAGTAGTCAGTCTGTTTAATCATAATTGTTGTTTAAGTGGGTGGCATCGGCTCCTATTTTCATTTTCAGGTGTTGCTCTCAATCTGTTCTCTGTTGACGGATCCGAACCCTGATGATCCTTTGGTGCCAGAGATTGCTCACATGTACAAGACAGACAGGAGCAAGTACGAGACAACTGCGAGGAGCTGGACCCAGAAGTATGCCATGGGTTAAGTGTTTGCATGTGGAGGGTAGTTTTCCTTTCTTATGATTTTGGTCTTTCAGTAAAATATGTATGATCAAAGAAGTGTGATCTGTCTCTCTTCACTCTTACTTATTAGAGGGACCAAAAGAGAAAGGTCTAATCCCTGCTCCAACCCGCCCTTCTCCTCCATAAATACACACAATTGATTGCTTTTGATTGCTTGTATGAGAATTTAAGCTTTGGACCTTCTTTGAAAAAGTAAACTATCTATAGTTCAAAATTATTTTCACAAGTGATTGCAGGGTGGGAAGAGGAACGCCACACACTACATAGCGGTCAACACCTTGCTGGATGAGAGTTGGGTCTCTTTTATTGGCAATGTGGTGTGTGAACTAATACTAGATATGACGATACTGAGATGGATTAATAGTGAAAAGACTACGATAAAATCAGAAATGATCCCATTCATGAAAATGGAGTTAGTTCTAATAAGTGATAAACTAACAGAAAGTCAGATTGACATGATTTGGCTGATATTCAACAAAGGTTTTTACAACCATAGTTTTAATAGAGTAAGTTGAAGGTTTTAAATTAATGAGAATCCTAGCTAAACAATGTGGATTGAAATCTATGCAAACAGGTTTCATTAACATCTTGGTGATAAAAGAGAGTGCAGCAGTGAGAATAATATTATAGCTGTACTTCTATTTAGTTGTAGACAAATTATGCAATAAAAGGTTGAGACCGTGATCCTCATTTTTAAATTTGCGAGATCATGCCCAATCATTGCAATGATAGAGAGCAATTAATATTATTTTATTACAAATGACAATTGGATAGGCAAAAAATGACTTCAGTGTTAATGCCTAAAGGCAGAAACTTGTAAGATTATGCACGATCAACCTAGAAGATTGGCTATGTACTTGTCTGACAATGGCAAGTTCCTGGGCTGTTATGTTTGCAGGCATGGGTGACAATTAGTCATCGAAAATTAGATGTTTATGATTATTGTGAAGAATATTGATTCAAAATAGATAACTTTAGAGCAACATATGCACATTCTTTCGATTGCCGACGGAAGGCAATGGAAAGTCCCATTAAACGATTGAATTATTTTTCAGTGAAGGTTAGAGTTTCTGTAGGCAATGTAGGAAAAGAAGGATTAAGTTGGTAGATGCACTATGTGGAAACTGAAAATTTTGACAGGTCAAAGCCCACAAATTTTAGAAAGCGAATTTCGACGGCCCATAGCTGTTGAAATTTTTTATGTTATTCAATTTGACGGTTTAGAGTCATCAAATTTCTCCCATCCTCTATTAATTTTGATAGTTTCGATTCGTTGAAAAAAAAAATTGACAATGAAAATTTTGACATCTGGTTTGTTAAATTAGGCTTTTCTTATGTTGTGATGAAGCATGCCAAATTAGTTGTAGAGATGTAGATAATATAGGCACGATCAAGCAACTTGTAGAAGAAAATGTAAGTGATTTGCTTGAAAGAGGAAATAAAATTTTGTATGAAGTTTAGTTGAAGCGAAATGCCATATTACAATTGCGAAATGCTATTTATTGAAGCAAAACTCTATAACATATCGTTACAATGAATCACTATAACAATTCACTTTGTTATCACTGAATGTTGTTCATTGTGTATCACGTCAAACCAACATTTTCGTTTTATAGTAAAGGTGATGAACTTGCACATAAGAGAAAGACAGGGCAACCTATGAACAGTAGTTGAGTTCTTCTCCTCTCTTGCAAAACCTGTTAGTCGAGTTAGCAAATCCAGGCTCACGGGATGATTTAACCTCAGATTCGGTGGATGGCTAGTCAGGGTTTTCATTGACTATGCAGGACACTGCGTTAGACACTGAGTTAACGTAGTGCATACAACTATAGATGCTTTTCACTCATATCTCAAGGAAGAGATCAATGGTCCCGTGCACACCTCCACATCAGTTCAGTGTCTAACGTAATGTCTTGTCTTGCACAATCACTTTAGTATTTTTGTTTTTATAATTCAAAACTATATTTTATGTTTCTAGTAAAAAAATATATATTCTTTGAAAAATAATAATTATAATAATATTTTAAAATAAGAGTGTTATGTGGTTATAATTTTACTTCCATTGAGTTATATAAAGCATAACAATAACTGGTCTTAGGAGTTAACAAATGATAATTTAAATATGCCTAAAATTGGGTTTGAAATAATTTTATAAAATCTAAAAAATTATAAATTCAAAATAATATTTAATTGGAAAGTCCAAAACTCTATACTTAAGCGTGTTTGAACAAGAGTAATACTAGGATGGGTGATCTTCTGGGAAGTTTTGTCATTATATTATTACTATTTTATAACAAGGGGTATTATCGAAAATATTAGTCCCACATCGAAAACACGTAGTAAGGGCGCACTTAAGGCAACTATTTATACCTCTTAACCTCATGCCATAAATCCAACAATTTTAGCATAAGGAAGGTGGGGGTTCGGAGGTTCGACCAGGCAACCCTGAGGCTCCCGTGGATCATATTCATCCTAGGTTCTTGGAAATTCATAAATTCCAAATCAACCTTGGAAAAAAAAATTCTTAGAAATCGTCCCAGAAGGATCACCCATCGTAGTATTAGTTTGTTATGCAGCTGGCTCGAGATACATATAGTATGAAATTCAAGGATCATTCGTATGTGGTTTAGTCAACAAATAGTGAGTCCGATTAGTGTGCGCCAAGTAAGTAGCTTTTTATTTAATTAGTATTTAGTTAGCTAATTTAAATTAATTGTGATAATTAGGTAGTTCATCTTGTTAGTGTTTGGTGATTTTAATTAGAGATGCACAAATCCAAATTTGATTAGATGAGTAGATCAAAATCGGTGTGCCCTAATTTGTAAATTTGAAGTGATTTAATTTGTTGCCCCCCCCCACCCGCGCGCGTGCCCCCCTTCAATTTTTTGTGTGATTGAGACATCCCTCTATTAAATTGGTGAATCTTAAGATACCCCTGTGTTTTCAAGCTGATGACATGCCCCCTTTGACTTTGTTCTTCTTTTCTAGACTAAAAATAAATTAAAAAAATACCTTAATCTTTAAACTCATCAGCCTCTATGGTAAATCAATTTTAATCTATTAGCTTCATCTTCAACCCATCATTTTGAACTTGCCTTAATCCCTTGTAGAAAACCCTAGATATATATATATATATATATATATATATATATATATATATATATATAATTTCGTGGTCTTGTACTTCATAAATCAACCTTATTATTATTTTTGAAGTACTTGAAAATCAGAAATTTTTTTCTTTTTACCAAAGAAGTTGAAGATGATTGATTTTGAGAAGAAAAATCAAAAGTATTTTGATTTTAAGTTGAAGACTAAGGTAATAAGGTTATTTTGCATTAGTTTAACGGAGAAGATTTGATTAATATTTGAGATACCGTATCTTTTTATAATGATGACATTGCCCCCCTTGACTTCAGTCTTATCTCATAGGCTAAAGAAAAATAAGTCTAAATTCCTTTCTTCAACTTTAACCAAAAGCCCTTGAATTTTCTCAAACAATCAAGTCATTTTCTAGCTCTTCATTAATTTTTGTATTAGTGAGACAATTGAGTAAGTAATTAAGGATTTAAAGGATACTAAGATTTAGAAGAGATTGTCTTTAGAATTTATTTGATAAGATTTGCATTTCATTTAATCATGATAATTGATTTGTTTGGAGAAAGAAAAGAGTTATGATAGATAATTATTTAGGATATTATAGGGATTGACTGTAGAGGTTTGATGGGTGTGGATTATAATTATATAAGTTAATGTGAAAAGTATTTAGCTTCAATTCTAATGTGATACATGAGTTGTAAACTTTTAAAAGAAGAAGAAGAAGAAGAAAAAGGTAAGATTTGATTGGTTCACAAACTTGAGATTCAAGACTCTAGGCTTTGGACTACGAAGATGTAAGATTTTTTTGCTCTGATTTTGATCAGCGAATGAGATACTACATGTTTTTTAAATGAGAACTTTTATTTTATCTTCCTAGTTTTGAAAAGGAAACAGAAAGTGACGAACCCTAATCTTTTAAACATGTTTAAAGAGTTTGGGGTTTGGGGTAGCTATTAGGATTCCTACTAACATTGGGGTGTGGAAACATGTGGAGTGAATGTATGTGATTAGATACCTTAGTAGTCCATGTCGTGGCCGATGAGTGTCAATGTGTGCAAGTGAAATCTAGAGACCTATAAATGAATGTCAAAAATCGAAGGTAACTAACTATCTGGATTCCAAATAACATTAGGGGTGTGAAGAGAACGTGATTAGATACCTCAGTAGTTCACTTCGTAGATGAAGATTGTTCACCCTTGGCCTATGCGGGTTAGGGTCACTTAACGTGTGAAACACTAATGCGATTTGATCAGGTAATTTCGAATTATATAGTAATTAACTAACGAATGATTGAAAGGTTAATGAGTGTGTAGAAATCAATAATGCTTTTCATCAAGATACGAGTCAATAATATTTATGGTCCTTGCACACTTTCAAGTCAGGATGTGTGATATGAGGTACAACTTGAGGTCACTCAAACTTGTAAGTTAGTTTACTTTGAAAAAAATTCTTAAATCTTATTAAAATAAATTTAAAAATCAATAATAAAATAATAAAGTAAAATAAAAAATTAGTCTAATAATACTGGAGAGTTATTATTGCCACACCGATTCTTATATAAATTGCACATACTTGATGTGGCGTTAGTAAAAATTGGTGTGATAATAACAACTCTTTAATATAATTCCAACTCCCAATTACAATCCTAAACACCAATGTACTAAGACATATAAAAAAAAAAAAAATGCTAGAATGACACAGATAGAAACACAAAGGTGACAAAAATGATGTGACAATGCACACATAATTATAGATGCTTTTTATTTGTATCTCGCGGAAAAGCATCTATAGTAATATTCACAACACTACATCATTTTGTCATCTTTATGTCTCCGTTTGTGTCACCCCAGCATTATTCAAAAAAAAAATAATAAATAAATAAATAAATAATAATAATAATAATTATAATAGAGTGTTGATATACTAGAAAGTCACCGCTAGGTCAATACTTGACTGATGAGGCATGGACATAGAATCGTAGATCTATTTCTTGGGATATAACACTGCAAATCTCCATAAAAGATATGCAGTTGTGTATCCGAACAAAATATATCTATAATTATGTGTTGGTGCAACGCCATTCAAGTATTGACCGACTGAAGACTTTTTAGTTAAGAAATTATTGGCTTCAAACATTATTATCCAAGTCTGTCTCTCTGTATAGTGTGGTTTTGAAGATTTTCTCTCTCTTCTGTAACTCTCCTTGAACTTTATCATCTTTTGGTGCTTTTTGAGAGCGTATTCGATCTTCAAATTTCTCTCTCTTTATCTCAGCTTTTCTTTATTCCCTTTGAAGAATTTGGTCTCAAAGAAATTTGTCTTTTTTTTGTTTTGCTCAATTTTCTCTCTTTTTGGCACACTCTTTGAATTAGCTTTCGTTTCTCTCTCTCTCTCTTTTCCAATGTGAGCAGAGAGAATCTGAAGCTGTTCGAGATGGACGGAAGCGCTTTATCTACAATCAAATACACAGAGCACCGAAACTTCACCAACAAAGCCTCGAAGCCGTTTGCGAGATCGAGAACTATATCAAGCGGTTCGAATCGGCCGATTCGACCCAGAGTTGTACGTGTAACGGTAACTGACGGAAACGCGACGGATTCATCCAGCAATGAAGATGACGAGGAGTTCCTATCCCGTCAACGTGTGAAGAAGCACATTAACGAGATAAGGATACAGCACTCTTCTTCTCGAGATAACGGTAACGGAAGGAGAAACCGTTATTTAAGGAGTATTACTAGATCTAAAGTTAACAGCCGAAAGAAAGTTGCAGCGGCGAGTATTCCGTCAAGACGTTCGTGGACGAAGCGACGTGTGACTTTGAAGAACTTCTCTCCTTCTCATGAAGAGAAATCGAAGCCAGAGATCAATCTAACGAATCTTTCTGGGTACAATCCAGCTGAGGAATCTCACAATCTCTCCTCTCCAACCTCAGTTTTCCAGTTCAATTGTTCTTCCCGAGAACTACAGAATCTTCAAAAACCAGTTGAAGGAGCAAGAGAAGAAGAAGATCAAGACAAGACAAGTGAGCCATCACATACAATCGATGAGTTTCTGCGTCCAGAAACTCCGATTTTTGAAAACTTTTGGGATATTGAAGCTCCATCAATGGCGGATATCTTCGATGATGCAAGCTTACAGGATAATTTTAAAAGAGATGATTTTGGGGGTAATTTTCTGGGTTCGGATGAGGATTTAGGGTCTTGGTCTTGGAACATGAGTGATTGGTTTGAAGATATTGATGATTTTTTGGTTTCAGATCCTGACAACTAAAGTGTTGAAGCTCTTCGTTAGTGCGCGACTGTTTTATTGTTGATTAAATATTTTAGATGCCCTATATGTTTTCAAATGGATGATAAGTTCCTTGACTGTAGTCTTAACTTATAGAATAATGTGAAATTACATAAATATTCTCATTTTTAAATAAATCTGTAATTTTCTTTCAAAAAAATCCATTATCTTTAAACTCTGAACCGTAAATCATTTTTAGTTTTTTCAATATTTTCTTCAATCTATTATTTTGAACTAAGATCATTTTTTTATATATATCCAAAATCCCATTGTTTTTTTTTAACATCAAACATCTTATCTTGCCTTGAGTTTTGAAGATTGTAACAGATAGAACATTAATACGAGGGTAAAATAATTATCCAAAGGTCAAAGATGATTGATTTTGGGATAAAAGTTTAAATAAGGGCATTTTGATCATTTCATTTAGGGTCTGTTGGATTACATGAAAAGTCAATTTCCATAAAAAATAATGGTGGTGGAAAATGAGTAGGGTTGGAAAATCATTTTTTATTGTTTGATTGTATTTATATATAATAAAAAAAAATTGAGAAAGAGAAGGAAAAAAGAAAGAAAAAGACGACAACGATGGTGAAAGCGGATGTGGAGAAAAAAGAAGAAGAAGAAGAGAGAGAAATGAGGAGGAGAAGGAGGTGGTTGACAACAATAGTGATGGTGATGACAACAGGGAAGGTGGAGTCAAATGTGATGGTGGTTGGGATGGACAAGAAGAATAAAGGAGATTAAGATTTTGATTTATGGATGAAAATTGAAAGTGAATTTTATTTTTTCATGAATATGAGTGGGAAAATGAAATCTACCATTTGCTAGATTTTTTAAGAATATTGAAAATTTATTTTTCATGAAAAAATGCAATCAAACACACCCTTAATCTATTTGAAAAGCCTGGGGTCAAGGGGAATGTCATTGCCTTCAAGCACATGGTATCTCCAATATTCACTAAGTGTAGACACTTTTTCAGATTTTGGTGAATATTGGAAATATCTGTCTAGCCTAATCTTTGGAATATTTATTAAAATAAAAAAACCTTGTTTTTCTTTAAAAAAACATCTTTAAGCTCTTAAGCTTTTTAAAGTAATTTATTTTCAACTTAGTTAGCCTTGCTTTCAATACATTGCCTTTAACTACATTAGGAAAAACACTTGATATTTTCAATCATAATAATCGAATGTATTTCATTTTGTCGCCCTTGACATTTGAATGTTGAATGAATATAACTTATAAGTTTGAAGATTGGAAAGATAAATCAAGGTTTTTTAGATGGAAGATGAAAGTGAAGGAGTTTAGATATTTGTATTCCAATCTAAAACAAGATCACAAGATTATTGATTAGTTAAAAACCCAAGGGTTATCTTAAGTATTCACCAAAACATGACTTTTAAAAAGAGTTGTTCAAAGAGATCAATCAAATGATTGTGATTCGAATAATTGGGATGATTTCCACGATACTCTATCCAAAAGAATTAATAATCAACTACCACTATTTATAAGATTATTTTCAAATGAAAAGCCACAATTATTTATCCTAGGTTGCATTACTCGGCCTCTAACACAAAATGATAAAGAAATTTGTGGGGGATTTTTCGGATCTTCCACTCATCAAGATTTGCATTGTAATTAATGTGTTTCTCCAATTTTCTTCTCTAATGTTCTTCTAAGTTTTTTATTGTCTTCTCCAATAAATCTCATTTTCTGAATTATCTTCTTTATTCGCTTTAACTTGAAAAGACACCAGTGTAATACTTACTAAAAAGCCTCCAACAATCAAGTTAATTTTTTATATAAGTTATAGAGAAAAAAAATATAATAAAATTCTGTATGATTTATGTCTTGTGTCTTTTGAGTGAGAGTAGTCTCCTTATACATACATTAAGCTCATTAAAGGAGGTAGTAAACTCTATTATAACCTCTTTCTTATGTTAGCTAGTATTTATAAAAATTAATATCTATGATGCTTTGATGGCAATGAAGACCCACTCCTCATAATTTTTATATTTTACATGAGAAGTGACCTTAAATGTGAAATTATCTTAACTCGATGACTACTCAGTTGTTGAGTTGACCTAGTTAAGTTATGTAGTTGTGATTCTTTTGGACGCTATGTATAATTTTATACCACTTGAGTAATTTGATATAAGGTTACCTTTTCAATTATTGCGTGGATTTCTCACTGGTCTTGATGACTAAATCATTTAGTGTAAAGGAACACGATGAAAAGTTGGGTTGACCTTAGTGGTCAAACCCTCTAGTGTTAAAAGAACTTGTTAAGAGGATGGGTTGGTCTTGTTGGTTGAACCATGGAGTGTGAAGGGGCATATTGGCCGAATCATGTAGTGTGAAGGGACACGTTGAGATGAGGGGCCGGTCTTATTAGTCGAATCACCTATCATTGAGGCACAAGTTAATTGGATCGGCCTAAGGGCCTATCCATTCAATTTTTTATCCGACCCGTATTGGTTCAGGTTAAATTGGACCCAATACTTGATTCAATAAGTTTGTCAATCTCAACAAATGTGATTTTTTTGTTGACTTAAAAATTATGATGGAAAAGAAGAATGCTGGGGACCTCATTTCACACTCCTTGACGTGAAAGTGTATACGAACCATAGATGCTTTTCATCGAGACACGAGTGAAAAAGAATCTATGGTTCCTTATCCACTTTCACGTCAGTAAGTGCGATTTGCACGGGGTGGTGGGATTGGATTACACTATTACAGCATCCTCTATGTATCTGAAGCTAGGGTTAGGGCATCAAGACTCAAGAGTTGCAGACTGAGCGAGAGCTTTAATGGCAATGAGAAGATGGGAAGGGCGGTTATGAACCTTCAGAGCTCATCACAATCACCTTCGATGATCTTTCGAAGATTCTTCACCTCTCTCGGCCGATCAAGCTTACATCCTTATCTCTTCCGCAGAGAAATCTCCACTCCTCTCTCGGTTTCTCCACAATTAGTTCGAAACCAGTTCAGATTCAGAACCGGATCCCAAAGAGAGATCTCTAGATCTCCTTCTCTCATGGCTTCAGATTGCAGACTGAGCGATGCCAAGAGATCTTCCATCGTCCCCTTGCCGCCTATAACAGCAGAAAAATCCGAATTATTAAGAGGTCTCGAATCAGTTTTGGGTTCCCCCTTCAGTTCTGACCCTCTAACACCTCCACCAAACCCTCTAATCATCGTTATTAGCGGACCTAGTGGAGTCGGCAAAGATGCTGTAATCAAGAAATTACGCGAAGTTCGTGAAGGAATCCATTTTGTTGTTACGGCAACAAGTCGATCGAAGCGACCTGGTGAAGTAGAAGGGAAAGATTACTACTTTGTTACTAAAGAACAGTTTCTTTCAATGGTTGAGAGAAACGAACTCTTAGAATACGCTCTTGTATATGGAGATTACAAGGGAATTCCGAAGCAACAGATTCGAGATTTCATGTCTAAGGGGTTCGATATCGTTCTTAGGGTGGACATTCAAGGGGCAGCCACCTTGAAATCCATTCTTGGTGATTCAGCCATTTTCATTTTTCTTGTAGCAGAGAGTGAATCTGCACTCGTAAGGAGACTTGTCGATCGTAAAACAGAGACCACGGATACGCTCCTTGTGAGGATTGCCACGGCTCGCGAAGAAGTGAAACATGTCAAGAACTTTGATTATGTGGTGGTGAATGCAGAAGGAAAGCTTGAGAGTGCGGTTAAGACCGTGGAGTCTATCATTGATGCGGAAAAAGCTAGAGTCAGGAAACGGTCTGCTGTGATCTAGTTTGTATAGAGGTTAGATTGTTACTTCTAAGCATTCTTTCTTTATCAAAATCTGTTCTTGAAACTGTTTCCTGATTCCCCAATTGTAGGTTTTCTATGGCTTAACGGTTAAATTTGGCTGCCTAATGGTCTTTTTTATCTCTTATTCTTGCAATTCTTTAAAAGCCCCCTTTTGGATCAGTTATCAAGCTATGTTAGTCAGCTGGGTGAATGCATCACACACTAAGTTTATAAGAGCAACTCAATGGAGCCGTTAAAAAGCAACCACTAAAGGGGCCAACGTAGGACCTTTACTTACAAACAAACCCCCCTAGCTAACTACGATCTCTATCATACAGGTTAAAACTCCCACTTCCTCCACACTGGTCCCACACCCCACCTCCCATATATATTTTTTTTAAATTTCGGATGGGTTGGATGCCGAAGTGACTAGCTAAAGTTAACAATGTGTTTGAAGTTTGACACACTAAAAAGTGTTTTTGGCTAGTCCATTGGAGCAAAAAAACAAAGAAAAGTTAGTGGATCTGACGCAAGCAGACCCACAAATAGCTCCATTGTAAATGCTCTACGAATGATGAATTCACCATTGTCATTTGAAACTAGAATAACTTGATGTACATAAAAATCGTTTCACAAAAGTAAAATGCCTGCATTTTTAGATGGTGTTCCAAGTAGAAGCAAAAGAAGAATAAAATTCTAACACCAACCTGTGTTCACAAAAGTAAAATGCCTGCATTTTTAGATGGCGTTCTAAGTAGAAGCAAAAGAAGAATACAATACTAGCACCACCTGTGGATTTTAATTTAGTAATTTATCCGACATATTTGGATTCTTCTAAACATTATTGAGTTATTAAATTTGCCAGGATAATGCAATACTTCCTATGCATTTTCAGAATTTCAGTGGAATATTATCTGGTTCTAATGCCCTTTCCGTATTTATGTTTGCTAGATCTGCTTTCACACTCAATACCATAATACTACAAAAGTATTTCTGCCTTCGACTCTCCTATGTATCTCCTCATTGTCACAAGCCGTGAATGTGTTCTTTATTTAATACTTTCTGAAACTAACTCCCACACCTTTCTTTAATCGCTTCATATTGTAATAAGGTGTTTCATCCTTTCCCTTAATACATCTAACACGGTCTAGGTCTTTAGTCATCCTTTCTCTAATGCGTGCCTATTTGTAGACATCTTTTTCGCCCTCCTGGTCCCTCTCCTATTATGTAGATCACCACATGTTCTTTCTTTTTGTTTGTTTCTAGAAATTGGCCAAGAATTGGATTTTTCTGTTAGTGAACCTTTGAATCTTGTCATTCGACCACTGAGCTTCCTTATGTGAATATTTTTTCCTTTCTCTGTTTACATTTAGCTTTTTGATAAGTATAAATTTATTATAAAAACAAGGAAGAATGTACAAAGGTAGTCGAGGTGACCAACCTTACATTGGGGGCAAAAAGAAAACTAGGAAGAGCAGAAGGACTTCCACCTAAAAACAAATTCATAAAAAATACATCTTTGAACTCAATGAACATTTTACACCAAAAGAATAACAGTCCTAGGATGAGGATTCCGTTCCTTTGAAAACTCTCCTATTTTTCTCCAACACACTGCAAATGGGAGGATACTCCACAGCATCTTCTTCTTCCTAGAGAACAATCCCAGCTTTGAAGAAAAGACAAGGCCAAATTTGGAAACACCCAGCTTAAGCTAAAGAGCAAAAAGAAGTAAGACCAGAGGGACGAGGAAAGAAGACAATGCAACAAGATATGGGCCACTGACTCCTCACTTGATTTACACAAACAATAGAAGTTTGGTGATACAAAGCCTCTTTTAATGAGGTGATCCATAGTGAGAATCCTGTCATGCATAGTTTGGTGACTTGACAAGTCTTGCTATTATGCTAAAACACCTAGTTTAGGGCATGTTTACTGCAGGGTTTGGGTGTATATCAATTGTGTTAATAAGTTAAGTCTTGGCATAGCTAACGAGAAACCCCCTCTTGATGGAGAAAGCAATGGTTAAAGATGGCAACAAAAAATATGTTGATGCAAGATAAATACAAAGACTAGTGTCAAATCTATTTCAAAGATATTGTTTTAGAGGTGGAAGAACTTTTGTGGGGATTTGGTATTTGGATTCTCTGTAGTTGAGTTCTTCCAATATTCTGATTGATCTTACCTATCAAAAAATATTCTGATCGACCTCACAGGGTTTCACTTTGAATTCATTCATTGCAACCCAAGACAGGTTTTTCACATGTGGTGTTTGAAATCGCTGCAGTTTGGCGCTTGTGAACCTTCTGTACTACTTCAATGGGGAAATTCCCTAGCGCAATGGAACCTCTCTGGACATGAACTATGAAGTGCCTTGGATTATAGTTGCTATAAAATCCTTCCAAACATGGTTGTTATTCTTTTTTGGATGGATAAATCTATGGTTGGAGTATATTGCAGCTCGTAGTGATGTTTAGAAACACAACTGAAAGGTGGTGGCGGTCGGGGGGGGGGGGGGGGTGTTGCAATATTGGTACGTTTTGATTAGTTGATTGTTGGTTTAAAACCTAAAGGAACACCAAGTGGGCATGGTTAAGATAAATTCCATCAATTCCATCTGTACATTGGTGTATGTCTTAGGGTCCAGCAATTGATTGACTTCATCTAGGCCATGTTGAAATTTTGATTCTTGACCAGTCACAAACCCACCCAAGCTAGCCATGCATGAATTGATTGCAAAATATCAGGAAAAAAACCCTTCTAACTTAGTTGTATTCAGATTTTTTTTTTGTGTGTAAAATTCACCAAGTTTTGAACTTGGTCGAATTATACATGTTTATTAAAAATCCCACACCTTTTTACAGAAAAAGAAAGTTAGGTACATTATCTTCTAGATGAATAATGAAACCAAAAACGATAATAGACTGGCAATCACACCAAAATTATGTATCGGATTGGCTGAGGATTTAGGTCCCGAGGCATCTGCAGGTCCCGAGGCTTCCGCAGAACCAGTACCGGCAGAGCCCAGTCCCGTGGTTACTGTGATGCTGAGCTTTTGGCCAGCCTCACAGTGGGTCCCTACGGCACAATAGTAATAGTGTTCACCAACTTCAGTAAGGTCCACGATCAAGGGGCCTTTATAGTACATCTCAATCACTTTGTCCTGAGTGCATGCATCAAACTCTTTCTTACCAACCTCTAGCACATTGTGAACGCCTGTCGTGAACGGGAACACTGCAACCCGGCCATAAGGAGATTAGTGAAAATTAGAACTCAAAATCATAAATATATTAAGCTGAGAGTTTCCTGGGCTGTCACTTCAGGCTTTGAAACCTGTAGCCATGTATTTTACATGTTGCAGCTGAGGTTGGTTAGACCACCTGGTCCACCTGTTCCACCACCTTTTTTAGATGTAAAGAAGTTATATCAGTTGTTATTGGCTTAAAAAAGTTATAAATGAAATTTTTTTTTATTCATTTATTTCACGACTTTTAAAAATGAACTTATTGTATTGAAATGATCATATGATGGTAACAATGACTGATATAAGCACCTATATCTTTTTATAAAATATAATGTTCACGAGTTATTATAAAGCAAGGGAATTAGTTGTTTATTAGCCCATTATATACTCATTGTAGACCTCTGATCACAAAGTTTTTTTTACCCGTACTTAGTGTGCAGATGCATGTTGAGAATAATTGTTTATTGCATTTGTTTATATTTGATGGATTGATTTATTTATTTAGACCTCCTCTGAAACACCTAGGCCTTGCTCAATACACCTTCATTTCACAACTGAAGGCATCAAGCATGGTTGAATTTGGTGGCTGTTGCTTCTCCTATGTACATTTGATCATGTTCTAGTGGAAAGAATATGCAAGATAAAATTAGAAATGAATACATTTTATAAAATGTAGGAGCAGTTCGAATCGACAATAAGTCAAGAGAAAGTCGGTTGAGATAGTTTGGGCATGTTCAATGAAGGTTGATTATACAGCCTCAATGCACAAGTAGAAAGCTCTAGAAGAGTGAGGGGAAGGCCCAAAGGAGCGGGGGATATAGATAGTTAAAAGCCGGTGTGAACACAGTTTTAATAACAGAAGGTTAAATTGAATAGAGGAACATGAGTCATTTAGCCGACCCCAAATCTTTGGGACAAGTCTTTGATGATGATGATATGCATGATACTCTATGTTGTATGGCAATCACAATGTCCATGTTAAGATCCGTTTGAGGTCAACAAATTTTCCTCAAAACTTACCCAGTTTGTCGCCGATTCCGAATGTTCTTGGTTTAGCCCAGTCTTGATAGTAGGAGAGGTTCTTGGGAACGTTCCAGCCTAAGCTCCCTCCAACAATGTGATCCATTGCACTCACTGGGGCCGTTATAGCACAACCCAATGCTACCAGGAGAAGAAACAAGAAGATGTGTGTTCTTGCCATTTGTCCTGGCTTGATGGGCGTGCGAATGAGTTGAAGGAAGGTGAGGTTCCCTTCAATCAAATCTAGAAGAGAGATGAATTGGGCAAATGAATGGTTTTTCTTTAAGTAATGTTCATGGTTACCACTTACTACTATTATTAGCTTCAGCCTTTCTTTTGTTTTCCATTCATGTTGAAAAAGTCAAGGGTACTTATAATTGGAAATTATAGTTAATTCTTTGTGGTGGGTTTTGTCCTCTATATTTAGAGAGCTTGGCCTCTTATCTGTAATATTTTTTTTGGTTGGCTGCTTCAGATTTTAGACATTGTTGCGTTTTGGTGAATGTTTTCTCTATGTGATGACATGCATTACTTGACCTTGGACTTCTCTTATTGACTGACAAAAAGTGCCGTAAATACCCTCAACTTCAACCTTCAGCCACCCGCCCCCCCTCCCACCAAAAAATCAAAATAATGAATACCAGTCATCTTCAACCTCTCCGATACGAGTGAAAAAGCATCTATGGTTCCTATCCACTTTCATGTGAAGATGTGAGATATGAGGTCCAATCTTAAGGTCACTCCAACATGACAACAATTTTTGGTTGGTGAACATGTGAAATATCTCACATTTTCAAAGTGATGATATACCCATGACCATGGTCTTCAGAGAGGCAGAGGAAATGATCCAAATGCCACCCTTGTTCAATTTCTAGTCAGAAAAAGAACACGATTCTTTCTAAATAGGTGTCTTCTTCAATTTCTAGGGTAAAAGAAAAACTTTAAATAATTTTTTGGCAGAATTAAAGAAGATGAATATGTATAAAAAGAGAAACCTACAATTTTTGGCAAAAAATGGAAAATAGGATTTAGTTGTTTAAAAAATAATATTAAGATTCTATTTACTTTGTCCTTCAAAGCTCAAGAAATGATAGAATTTCTGTGTTGTGTGTGTGTGTGTGTTGGGAATCGGAGAAGATGAATTATTAAGAGAATATTTTGGCAAAAGGTTGAAAATGAGATCACCTGAAAAATGTCTTACCAGCGGAAAAAGATACTTTTGGAGAAAAATTATGGGTGGGTTTCGTAGTGAAAAATCAAGAGATTTTGGCTAGAAATTGAAGTAGTCACCAAAGTCATTTTTTAAGTCTCTCAAAGGAGACTGCAGTCAAGGGGTATGTTCCAGATATTTTTTAAGCCTCATCTTCAACAATAAGATTTTATTTCCTTCAATTTTTAAGACCACAAGAAAGATGAATGATTTTTTTGAGATGATGGAATTTTGAATAGATAAAAAAATCATAGTTTTCAACACGAGTTTGAATAAAAGGGTATTTAGGTCATTAGTGATTAGTCTTCCAGACTAGACTGAGGTCCTCGGGGTATTTTATTATTATGAAAGTACAGGGGTATAAAAAAATATTCACCAAAAGATGGAGGACTAAGTCTAAATCACCCATAAAAATTAAAAAATAATTTTTTTCATGCTGTGGGCGTGTACGAAGTCCATCGGTGCCGTTGTTTCATTCATTTTAAGATAGAAAAAGCGCTCTAGCGAGTAGCGAGCGAAGGCTTCTAGCTTTTTTCCAACAACCAAACAGAAGGAAAACCTTGTGGAAATTTACCTCATTTGAGCTTCGATTTGGGGTTTTTTGTTTGATATCTGATTCTAAACCCTAGAAGACCTAACTTTGATTTTTCAACAACGCAGAATCCATGGAAGTACCTCGGCCTCAGCCCGTTTGCGCACAAGAAGCTCTGGATCTGCTCAACTGCGTCACTGAAACAGATTTCGATCAGGAAAAATGTCTCCGCTTCTTGAACTCTTTGCGAGACTGCGTGCTCAACAAGGTCTGTTTCTCTCACAACTTCGGTTTCTTTATGGATCGATATGTGACTAATCTAAGTCTGTTCTATCGATATGGCAATTTGAAGACATTTAGGAAAATTTTGGTTTCTGCTTTTGTATGATTGCTGAGATTTTTTTATTTTTTTTTCAGAAAATAAATTTTTTCTTCAAACAATAAATTCTCTACTGATCAGAGCCAACCTAGAAATTATCCGGGAGGCTTCTAGGTGGAACCTTAGATTATTTTGGGATTTCTAAGAACATGTCAATTGAATCCCTGTGGTAATTAGTTCTATACTTCATTTTCATTATCCAATTCCTAACTATTGAATTGTGAACCTGTTTAGCGGTTTTGGTTGTCAACTTAGGCTAGTTTCATGTAATTTCAGTAAGTTGTGGTCTTGTGGAGAATCCTCACGAGGATTGAACCAAATTGCCAATTAGTGTTTCTTTTGTTTGTAATTTAATAATTTTTTGCTTCAAACTGGACCAAAAAGAAAGTGGATTGTGGTAATGAGAATGGATGTGATCACACTGGAATTAACAAAAAGACATGGTTTTAGAAAAAATTGAAAGAAGGAACAATTCGTAAGGATGACCCCACATTTTTGGAACAAAACTTTGATGATGATGATGGCAGCTTCAAACTGCATATTTCCTTTTGTCCTTGAGTGTCATATGTTTTATTGGAAGGTGTTAGTTGTTTCAGGTGAAGCTATGGTTTCAATTCTAGTTATTAGAGAAGAATGATGTGGAAATTGATTTGTAATATTTGTTTAGGTATTTTTGGTTGTTGATTTTATCTGTTATTTCCGAAATTAAAATGGAATGTTTCTACTTAGAAAAATAATAGAGAAAAGAAGAAGAACCTTTATATGGTTTGTATTGGCTTAAAAGAGAAAGCATACAGTAAAGTGCCTAGAGAACTAATTTGGTTTATAGGAAAAGGAGGAAGTCTTGAATGGATACATTGACATAATTAAGGACGCATATGAGGGTCGTGACAAGTGTGAGGGCAAGTGGAGAGGAGACGGATGAGTTCTCAGTTACAATTGGTTTACATTAGGGATCGACTTTAAGTCCGTATTTGTTTGCTCTAGTTATAAATGAAGTAATTGTTCATATTCTTTATATATATATTGCGGGTATAGCCACCCTTCGGGGTGGGACTAATCCCACAGTCACACGCACCGCCCCTTCGGAAAGTCCTACATGCAACAAGTTGAGTCGAGGGTCACTTGGACCTTGGAGGGTGGCCCCAAAGAATTCATAGCTTCGTGGGGTTTCGAACGGTTTACCTACCTTTCCTGAGGAGCTTATCAAGACTTGGCTTGCCACTAGGCCAACCCCTTGGGGTTGAAGTAATTGCTCATATTCAAGATCACACATCTTTTTTTTTGAAAAGTATAATATAATTCAAGGAGAAAGAAAAACAGCATACAAGGAGGCCGAGAAAGCCTCATAGAAAGCAACAAAGAAGAAGAGCAAACAACATCAATGATTACATAAAGAGTTCCATCTAAAAACAAAATCATCAAACGAAGTTCCCACGAACTCTATATTTTGTTTGGACCAAAGGTATAAGAAGCCCAAAATCTCTAAAAAACTTGTATGAGAGCTTCTAATCTTGCCATTAAACACCCTGTTATTCCTTTCATTCTAATCACACATCTTGATGTATGTTAAGGGCAGATCATGTAGTATTAGTTGATGACACTAGAGAGGGAATCATCACAAATCTAGAATATCAGTGATAGATGTTGGAGTTGATAGACTTTATAGTAAGTAGAACCAAGATCGACTATGTGGGGTGTAAAGTTAGCATTGACAACTAAAAGTATGAATATCCAGTTAAAATTGATGGTCTAGAAATACACTGAAGTGGCCTCTTTCATAATCTTGGGGCCTTTATACGTAAGGATGGAGAGATTGAGGAAGATATTGCCATAGAGTTAGATTGTCCGATGTGAATTTTTCGGTATTGCATCTACATATAGAGACAAATTACAGCACAAAACTCACTAACTGCCTGCCTTGCTACTTTTCTGGTTTGGCTTTGAGAGCTTCAACTCTTATTCCCAATGCCCTTTCAGTTTTTGTCCTATTCTTTTAATTCAGCCAATTCTCTTGATTTGCCTTTGTTATTGTTTTTCTCATCCTCATTTTTACATGCTTCATAATTTTTCCTTCTCTTGCTGTATTTAAAATATTTTTGGAACACTAGAAATCCTTTGGCTTGTGTGAAGATCGAATGGCTATCTCTGTCATGGTATAGAGGTCAATATACATATTCTGATCAGCCTTTTGCTTTTATTTTTATTTTTTTAAGGTTAAAAATGGTCAAATTAGGTAATTACTGATATTTTTAGAACAGAAATGATTAGGTCAAAAGCGTATGTTTGTGTTTGGAGGTGGACCTCATGGTGGACGAAACTGGTGAACCAGTTTCGACGTCACCTTTTTATTTTTCTTTATTGAGCAAAAGAAATCTCTCCATCATCTCTTTGTGTCTCCCCCCTGCAACTCTCTCTTGCTCAAGAGCATAGTTGCACTCCAGATCTTTCTTTGTTTCTCATGCAAACAACAAAATTCTAAATTGGAGCAACCTCTTTAAGAGTATTTCTCGATTCTTTGATAAACCAAGTTGCCAGCTTGCCAAGTTGGCAAGATATTTGTGTGTTGATACCATGACCTTGGTTCAAAACCTCGCTTCATCCACTAATGACCGACCACTAACCTGATTGCTCTCTTTTTTTTTCTGAAAAAACAAAAAAAACTCTAGATTGGAACAACCACCTGGCTAAGGTGGTAAAGTATGTGACTGTAAACTACAATTTGGGCTCAAATTCCACTTTCATCTACTAACGACCAATGATTCACCAGATTGTGTAAAGAAAAAAAAAAAACCTCAGCAAGTTAATAATATGGTTGATAAGAACTTGAATATATATATATATTTTTTCATAATAATTAAGGATGTCTTATCCCAAAAATTAGGGATGGTTAAACGAGTCTTGTTCATTCATTCTTTTTAAGCCAATAATTATAAAAAAGATTGTTTTTGGCCATAAAGGCAGAAACTATGTTCTTACCTACTGCTAATCTATTTATTTTCTTTATTTCCTTTGTCTCTGCAGAAAGTGAAGAAATTCTCACTTGCTGATGAACAAAAACAATCAGAAACCGATCCCAATGGCAAAGAGAAGAGTTGAGTAAATATTGCAAAGAATAAGAGGAATTTTTGGTAGCTTGTGTTAGGGTAATGTTGCTATTACAAGCTAGGGTAATGTTGCTATTACTCTTTGAGAACCTTGATTCTTTTTCCTCTCATTTTTGCTATACACAAAATTGATCAAGTTTACCAAAAAGAACAAGAAAAGGTGACTAGAGATATTTGGAATTGTTGTGTTAAATGGGGGAAGGAAAATATGCTATCATTTTGTCCCTCCTTGTCTTTTTATAAGTTCCTGTTCCTATGGCAGAAAATTATGTTATGGCCAACAAGGGGTTTGAGCTCAAGGGAGGCCCTGGCCAATTCACCCAACACTCCTTGGTTCTGCTTCCACGTTTTGTTTTATTGAAACAAAATGGATAATCTGTGCTGGGTTCCATTATTAATTTAAATTCCACTAGATTACCAGTATAATAGAAATGTCAGCTTACAAAGGCTACTAACCCTGTTATTTGAATTTTTCTATAATAGAAAAAAAAAAAAAAAAAACATGATATTTTTGCTCCAAAAATCATCTATCTTCAACCTCTTCAATATTTACGTAAAAACATTTTCTGGAAAACCCATATTTTTTACCTCTAAATCCTAGCTCGTCCCCCATCTTAACTCCATTGTTTTAACCTTGGATGTATTTGGCAAAATCATCTTGGGCAAGAATGTCCGTACGATTTATTGATAAAAAGACTATCATTTAATAGTGAAAATAGAGTAATTTGCCAAATTGGATGGAGAACAATAAGAGTTACTTCTGAACAAGAGGAATTTGGGTCGTATTTTTATTGACTCAGGATCCTTGTTAGCAATCTCCCGGTTAATTCTTTTTTTTTTTTTAATGAAAGTATTTTTCTATTCTAAATAATTCACGGAATTTAACTTTGAAAAGAATAAAATGCAATTTTATGACTTTTTATAAACTCGGTGGAAAAAAAAAATGCTACTATAACTTGTTGTATATTGCATAGTGTATATTTATAACTTATAATTTGTTACACTAGACCGTTTCAAAATTTGGAAGGAATCCATCTTTTTAGGTGACAAATGTCCCTTTTATCTTAAAAAGAAAAATAAGGACATGTTCTTCTACATTTATTTAAGATCACATTTTAATTTTTCAAATTGATGATTTATCCCTTGACTTTGATCTTCTTTTAAAAATCAATGGAACAATAACCTCAATGTCCTCATTATCACCACCATCATTATTACCATCACTTTCACCATTAGCATAACCAATTTCATCATCACTATCATATGGTCAAAAATTTTAAATGAAATAGATAATACACGTATGAAGCATATGCCGCATATTTTTCATTTATTGAATTTTTGTCCAAATTTTAAACCGGATTTCAAAATCGAATAAAACTCAAATTTTTAACGAATTTTTACCGTGTATTCCGAATTGCTAACAAGCTCAGGATCCAATACTTCTAAAATAGGATAGGTGTCCAAGTTTTGGTTGGTGTTTAAAACACCTTAGACTCAGCCGTTCAGGTAGCCTAATGAACTTATTTCCTAATCAAATTGTGCCTAATTATACAAATGAATCTTGACTCATATTTTTTTTAATAAGTAAATCAATTATATTAAAATAAAGACCGGTTGAGATAACTAGCCACTCTCGATTCATTTTTATTAGTCCCTCGGAGAAATCCACACATGGGTGGGTACACATACCTCAAAACATTCACCCAACCCAAACCCGGAAAGGTGATACCAAATTTGTTGCTTTTAAAATAGGCGAGAGTGCGAGACATGCATTTGTACACTAAAACAGCCACACCATTTCCATTTGTGCAAGAAAAGATAGTAGAGACTTAAAATTCAGTCTTAGAAGTTAAGAGATGAAGAAGAAAGAAAGAAAGAACATGTCCACAGAAGAAGGAAAAAAAATAACAAGAGAAAATCAAAGACAAAGCCCCTCCTCCCTCCTCCTAATAATATTCCTCATCCTCACCCAACTAAACTCCCAAAACGCACACAACATACATGATATGGAATCAAAAGGTGGAGAAGGAGGAGGCATCGAGAGGATGAATGAGGTAAGTGAGCACTAGTGCCACCACCATCAGCACACATGCAATTCCTTGGTCTATCGATCTCCCTACAACAACATTAACACCCACAACAAATACACATCCACAATTAGCCACAACTCAATTGGAATTCAGCCATCTTGGCTTAAATAAGGAAATTATAAAAAATAAAAATAAAAATTCAAACTTTGCATTAGAAATGGAAATGAGCACATATGCAAGCAAGCATTAGACAAGCAGCCCAATTGTGTGTAGAGAGGGAGAACCTTCAAAGACAAGTTTGGATATTCAGAGGAAACAGCCATGAAAATGCGTGAATAAACCTCAAAGGAACAACACGAAAATTGTAATTTAAGTAGAAAATGAATAAATAAAAGAATTCCAGAGTTAATTTAGAGAAAAGTAGTATTGGAAAAGATATTAAATAATCCATGGATGATGAGTATATAAAGGATCTTTAATAAGGTCACAATTATTTCAAGAAAAAAACGTATAAGGAAATAGCCTTAAATACAGGAAGTAATCTTGGAACAAACATGACCATGGAACCAAAAAAACGACATAGATGCCCTAAATATCGAATTTTCAATTAAAAACAGTCTTGATTTGAAAAGAAAAAAAAGATAAAGCAGATCTACTGAAAACATCAAATTGCTAATGAATCAAAAAAGAAAAAAGAAAAACGTAGATAACATTATACAAACCTAATCAACCAACAAAAAAACACTCCAAAAACTAGAAAACCACCAAGAAACAAGACAGATTCTCGTAATGAAACAGAAAAAATAATAATAATCAGATCTGAGAGGGAGAGAGATTACCATCGCTAGTAGGAGCAGGAGCTGGAGCCATGGTCTGAGCCTGAACAGCAGGCAAGATAATACTGAAAACGAGAGCAACGATCACCATTAATCCAAAGGAAACCCTAGAAACCGCCATTTCTCCTTAATTTCTCTCTAACAGAAACAAACCCTAACAAAGAACACAATGAAATCGATCTCTCTCCGTACGGAACCTGCGATGACTCCAAATAGCCACGCAGCGATTCTTCGGGTTCGAGAGAGTCTAATAATGTTTGTTTCTAATGGGAACCCCTTTTTATAACCAAGTCAGGCCCTCCATGAAATGGGGCCCACCACTCATTTTTATGTGGGCCCACTCGCATATCTTTGCCCTCTCTCCACATGTGATCCATTTTGCTTATTACCTACGCTCGCTAGTCTGTCTTTTTCGTTGTCGACAGCTTGTCAGACCTAATACTTCCACGTGTCATTAATATATTATACCATATTGTATTTTAAACTATTTTTGCTTTCTTTAGCATTGCGTGGCATTTCTTTTTGATGGGCTGCACGTAAAAACAGCCTGATTGGTTATTTTTAAAGCAGTTTGTACTTGTAGGGTTGGCAACGGATCGGATCTAATACCAAATCGATACCAATCTAAGGGCCTGTGTGGATTGACTTTTCTAAGTACTTCTGACTTTTGCGGGGAGTCAGAAGCACTTTAAAAGTGTTTGGATAAATTACTCCTAGAAAAAATTACTTTACTGTGGAGTCATTTTAGTGCTTTTTCACGGAATACCGATAGTGCTACTTCTCTAAACTACTCTTGCGCGGAGCCACAAAATATTGTCAAAATGACGAGATTAGGACAAGTATGCTCCTCATAAATTTCAAAAATTACAAATCTACCCTCAAAAAGCAATTGAAATAATATTATATTACTATCCATTGATATGATGGTAGTCTTTTGGTGTAACATTTGGGACAAGTATACCCCTCATAAATTTTGAAAATTACAAGCATACCCTTAAAAATGCAATTGCAATAATACTATATTACTATCCATTGATGTGGTGGTAGCTTTTTAGTATAGCATTTGGGACAAGTATGTCCATCATAAATTTTGAAAATTACAAGCATACCCTCAAAAATGCAATTAAATAATATTTTATTATTATCCATTGATGTGGTGGTAGTCTTTTAGCGTAGCATTTGAATTTGAATTTCTAACTCCCCCAATTGCTTACTCAATGATTTATCCATGAGCATTCTAACTATGGTTGAAATTTTCTTATTGGAAAATTGATGTGAACAATTACACACAAATTTACTATCCATTGATGCGGTGAAAGCTTCTTCATATTTTTAGTGGTTGTATATATTTGCTCACAATATTTTCTATTTATTATAATTGTTGGGTATTTATATTAGTTTTTATGGATAAAAACAATAACTTTTATTTCTTTTGAAGAATAATTTGTTGAGTTATAATGTTAATAATAGTAACTGATACTTCTAAGGGCATTTTGATCATTTAAACAGAATTCAAAATAGTTTCCAATCACAAAACTCTATCAAAAGTACTTCTAACAGTACTTTTCAGAACCTGCATCCTAACACACAACAGTTATCCACTTACTCCAGGCAGTACTTAAAAAAGTACTTATGAAAGTACTTATGTTCTAAGTACTTCTGGCTCCTGTATCCACACGGGCCCTAAATTTTTTAATATATGATCTGGATCCATCCATTTATTATTTTTAGAACAAAATCCGATCCGACTAAATGTTAAATCAATTCAAAACCGATCCGATCCAATTAAATGCAATTTACGAATTTGGTGTTCATGTTAATATATGAGTCCCCCAAAAGATTCACACATAGTGAGAGATCTAATGAGAAGTAAGAGTTGAGAAGAGAGAATATGTAATACATATAAGTCTTTTTTTTTTTTTTAAATTATTGAATCGGACTTGGATTAATTTTAAATCGATCCGAGAATTTATTGGACTACAATTTTCGATTCGAAAAAATCAAATTTTAGATTTAAATCCTATTTTCGGATTTGAACGGATCAGGTACCATGGAAAATCCGACCCATTGCCAACCCTAGCTCTTCTTGCCATAACTTTAAAACTTGTCCCATTCGACTCGATTCATTTCAATGCAATTGAAGGTGGCTCATCCTTAGAATTTATTTAAGCCAAATTGTTGAGTCAAAACGTCAACTTATCCCAATCGACTAGAAAATGCACCTACTCGAGTTGGAAGACTTGGTTATGTTTTTATATTAATATTTTTGGATAACAAAATATAAATTATGTTAAAATATTAAAAAAAATTATATTTATTTGACTAGTGAAGTCATTACAAGAAAATTTATTTAAAAATAATAATTAAATTGATTTTGAATTTGCAAGAGGCTCTTATCTCATTATGATATTAAAGAAAATATTTTTATAATTTCAATAAATTAATTTGACCCTTAGAATTCTGCATGTATCGTTTTATCCATTTTAGTTAAAAATTCTAATAATTAATAAGTTTAAATGTGTTGTGGGAGCATTTTTCCTACAATTGAAAGGGTCCCAACTCAATGAACTGAGACAAAAACAATTAAAAACAGATTGAGTCTATACAAATCAAAAATTTTAAATCCTCCTAACCGAATTGAAATCGTATTAAAATTTTGTCCAATTAAATGGAGCCTTTCTCCAAGAATAAATGAAGTTTTTTGAGCAAAGAAAACCTCTATAAGAAGTCTTTCCTTGAAGATATGATTTCAACTCCTTACCATTAGAAGGAACACTCATCTTTATAGGAATGATGTTTATATGGTATGTTTTGATTGGACTTTCTTAAATAAGTCGTTTTCTACATAACACATAGTCCAATATGTTTAGTTTCCAATCAAAAAGTGTCATGAGACATCGTTTGTTGCTATAAGAATAAGACACCTTTCTAGATTGTGCTGGCAAAGAATGAGAAGGGCATTGTGTATTCACTAATGAATTACTTCTAAGGGTTGGGCTCCTAACCTAAGCTTTCATACCATACAATACGTGTAGATATGCAAAAAATTATCACGATCAAAGTCTTATCTAAAATATTTGGGATTGATTAAATAAATCTTGTTCGTCCTTTTTTATTTTCTCTAGAGCATATTTTTTGTTGATGGGGTTTTGGGCCAATAGGCCTAACTAGGTAAACACATACCAGGTAAACATGGATAATTCTTTATTGGTGGACAACGAGGGGGCTTGAACTTATGACCTTTCTCTTTTTGGAGGGATGTCTTGATCACTGTGCCCATTATGTTTTATGTCATTGAATGTGCATTCATATATCAACCTACATTCTTTTTTGATCTTCCTCTTGCTCTCTTTGAACTTCATCCTAATCTTTATTGTAATTAGATAATAACAAGTCTTCATTGAAAATACCAAAATCATCTCAATTGACTTTTTCACAATTTATCGTCTATTGGAGTTATTCCTACATTTTCTTGAATGTGTTATGAGTGAGCATCAAGTAAGAATGTACCAAGGACATCCCATTAAATGCATAAGATTAATGATATGCACTCTTTTTTTTTTTGAATTAAGAAACACGATTATTACTAGTTATGGACCAAGTTTCTTCTTACACGGAAATATTGAGTACTTGCTTACATGCTTTAAAATTACGTTTCGTTTCGATTTGTATCGGTTAGAACGTCTCAGAATTTCAACCTTCTGAGACGATACATCCTTGGAATCAAAACATTCATGGTTTCGATTCTAAGGTTCTATTTTCTTTTGTGAATTTGACTATTTTGCACATACTTTTTTATGAATCTAACTATTTTAGAGGCGAAGGGGAGGGGGAAGAGGGAGAGAGAACAAGTTTGAATGGATATGATTTTTCTGATGGAGAGTCGTCTTTGATTTTTCGATCGCTACCACTACTATTGCCACCAGAAAGTAGGGTTGAGAGAGAAAGAGAGAGGATCATTAGTGCCGAAGTACATACCTAGATAATCTTCTTCTTCTTCTTCCTTTTTCTTTTCTTGTTTTGTTATTTTTAAAATGGAGAGCATTCGATGATTTGAAATATCGTGTTTTAAATAACTATATTCCTTGAATTCAATCTCTCTTCAAAGACTCAAGGGATTTAGAAAGGACTCCCTTATATTTAAGTAAACACTTTAGAAATCCTTCTATTTTCAAACTGATGACACACCCCTTGACCTAGTGTGATCCTCTCAAAGACTTAATATAAATTTTCCAAATGTTTTGTATGTATCAGAATGTTTTAGTAATGTCTTAGAAATATTTTGGTATCATTTCAATTTTTGAGAAATGTGGAACATTGAAACAGAACGAGATTTTAAACCAGGCTTGCTTATAATAGGAACTGGTCTTATCCTGTATGGAGGGAACGAGATTCATAATGGAAGAAGAGGAACATCTTGAATATATCCGTAATTGACATAAATAATAATTTATCAATTTCATTCAAAAGTAACTGTTGTCTTCTAGTGGTAAATGTAAGATTATTTTGTAAAAGAACAATGCTAAAGTGACCTCAAAGTTGTACCTCACATCGCCTATCTTGACGTGAAAGTGTATACGAACCATAAATGATTTTCATCGAATTCTTTGTAAAAATATTCAAAACATTTAAAATCAATTATTCTTCACTTCATGAAGCCAATAACATTAATGAAATTCTTATTTTTGCAGTTTTGAGATCAATGGATATTAAAGAAGGCCTCTAGGGATTCATTTATGTGTTTTAATACTAATTTAAATATTTTAATTAAAGTTATACGAAAATTTTAAATGACCATCCAAAGGGTAACGTTTTTAAAATTAGGATATAAATTGGGCGGGGGGAGGGAGGATACAGGATTTACTGTAATTCTCACAATTTTGACGTGACATGCATACATAACCATAGATGATTTTTATTCGTATCACGAACAAACATATCTACGATTACGTGCACATTACACATCAGAATTGTGAGAATTGCAGTAAAAACCCTGTGTGACCTCGACATTTGTGTTAAATGATATATATTTTAACACTATAGACTTAATGGTCCATGACTTTCAAAATTTGGTTTTAATAGTCATTCTTCCTTTATTTTTTTTTCGTATTGAATGGGTAAGAGCACGTTAGGCTTGTAGTGGGTGAGTGCGACGCACTACCGATACGCGTTGATTCAGCCATGATTGAACTTTCTGTGTTGACGTGTCCCACAATCTCGTGAAAAAACTTTGAAGAGGTCGGCCGCTTCAAAATTTTTAAGATACCCTCTCCGTTAGGTTACACGTGGTATATCAAAAAAGATATTTCAACTTTTGCCGGAAATGTAAGCGTAGAATAAATTTAAAATGCCACATGTCTCATAACGAGGTGTGTTCCTTCAAAATTTTCAAAAATCTAATCTGGCCCAAAGGATACAAAATCAACTTTTTTTTTTAGCCATGTTGAGCCATTTCCGCATACACGTGGCAACATACAAAGAATGTTCAGACGTTCACTTTGACTTTTATAAAATTATTATTAAAAAAAATGTTAAATTAGACCATTTTATTGGACGGTCTTCCTATACTAAATACTTCAATTTTGATTGATGGGCCCACTGATCAAAGGAACCTTGATATGATTGTGACCTTCAAACATCTGATCGTATATGATAGAAAGATCTGGAACATCAACTTGGTGTGTTCTACTCCTTAGATGAGTAGCGTATATAAATATTTTTTTTTATGTATAAAGCTAACACACAAGCTTAGACGTATTATTCGCAAGTAAAAAAGACGTTATTTTACCGATAAATTGAAAATAACGCTAAATTGACAGTTTAGAAAATCAAACGCGCAAGCCGTTATTGGTAAAACCGTGTAAGATATCACTGTTCCGTTGTACGGTTACCGGTTACAGCTACTACGGTCCGGTTTTGTTGCGAAAGCTGCGTACAATTAGAGTTGTACGAAATCATGCATGCCTGCCACGTCATCAATAGACTTTTAATGATGAGTTTTAAACATACCCCTCCATGATTAAAAGAATATATTAGACACCCCTACTAATTAAAATGACTCATATACTCTTAATTTTTTTTCTCTTAGAATCAATCATCTTCATCCTTGATTCTTGGGTGTTTGGTTCGAATTAATCTTGACTATTGTTGTCGTTGTAAAATGTATTTTATGATGTAGATAGTCTCTGAGAATTAAAAGAAATAACATGAGAATCATTTCTGATTCTTTATGATTTTGATTCCTTGATTATAAAAAAATTTGATCAATAATTCGAATCAAATGATTCATCAAATTCTAAAATTTGATTATAAGCCAAAATCAGATTTTAGAATCCTAACCAAAAACCCCCTTCTTTTTGAAAAATAATCATTTTCAACTTTAGGATTCAATTTTCAAACTTAAGAGTAAGACTTTTTTTTTTTTTTTTTCTCAAAAAATAAAAATGCAAAAGTTTGGGTTGAAAATTTTGAGGTTTTCAAACCCTTGGTTAAAATGATATCCTAAATGATGGATTGAAAATAGAGTTGAATAGGATTGAACAAGTTTAACATGGAAGTTAAAGAGATTGAAGATAATGTTATTTGAGAGAAAATGAAAAATATTTTCAACTAATGTTTCTAAAAAGAAACGGTTGACTTTCCAATCTAAATTCTTCATAAATAAAAAATTAGATTGGGTACTAGGGTTTAAAGGTTGTAAATTAAATCTTATGGTTGAAAATAAAATTCCTCCTGATTTTAGCGTGGAAGATGAGGGTACATAGATCATTTTCTATTATAATAGTCGGGGGTGTGTAAGGTATAATTTAAATTTTTTTGGGGGTATTTTTAAATCACTTATTAACTCATCACCACTACAACCGTTAAATTTCATGGATGATGTGGCACGCATGCATGACTTCTCACAACTCCTATTCTGCGAACACTTCGCATCAAAATGATTCCCTGAATTTAAAATTAAGGACGAAATTCGCGGGAACGCTTTATAAAGACATCCAAAGAAAACGGACTTTTCAAAGACGACGCCTTCAACCAAAATAAACCAACAAGTGTTGGGTCTCAGGTCTCCAAGAATCCTCCAATTTTTCCAAACAAAGGAATCAAAAAAAAAAAAAAAGCCCCTCGATTACTCCGTCTTTTGATCCCTTTTTCTTTTTCTTTTGATTTTGATGTCTCTGATGTTGAAATCGTCTCCTCTTTTGATAATTTCATGTTGTTCTAGATGATGATTTGACTTCCACAATGAATTGGATCCCCTAAATTCCGTGTATTTGACCAGAATTTGTCCAAATTTGCTCTTCATCTGATACCCAAGATTTAATCATCCCTTCTTTGATTGATTTTGAATTTTTTCCTTCTTTGTATTTGACCGAATTTCTTTCAATCCGGTGTGAATCTGTGTTTTCTTCGATACCCATTTGTTGTTTCTTTGTTTTTCGATTAGGGATTGAGCGGATCCGACTGCACGTTGGATTTCGCTGAATTTCATGAAAATTTCGGAAAAAATTCTAGAGAAATTTGTTTGTTATTCACAAGATTTGGACTGAAATTCGTGTTTTCTCCAATAACCAATTTGCGATTCTCCCTTCTCTCTAATCTGTGATGGAGCAATTCCGACAGATTGGAAAGGTTTTAGGGAGTTTGAAGGCTCTCATGGTTTTCCAAGATGAAATTCAAGTCAATCAGAGGCAGTGTCGTTTGTTGACTGATATCTTCAATCTTGCCTTTGAAGGCATTGCTGAAGAGATCAGATTGAAGCTGAGATTCGAAGAGAGGCATGAGAAATGGAAGATTCTCGAACAACCCTTAAAGGAACTACATAGAATCTTCAAAGAAGGGGAACTCTACATAAAAAACTGCTTGGATACAAAGGACTTCTGGGCTAAGGCGATCTCGCTGGCGAAGAATGCGGATTGTGTAGAACTCCACATTCACAACTTGCTCTGCTGCGTTCCGGTTATCGTCGAGGCGATCGAAATGGTGGAAGTGATCTCTGGTTGCGACCAAGATGAGATCCAAAAGAAGAGACTCGTACTTTCGAAGAAGTACAATAAGGTGTTGAAGGACCCCAAACTCTTTCAGTGGAAATTTGGGAAGCAATACTTGGTTTCTCAAGATATCTGTAATCAGTTGGATACTGCTTGGAGGGAGGATAGGTGGATTCTCCTTCAAACAATAAAGGGGAAGAGAAGTTCAATGACTCTAACAAAGCAAGAACAACGACTCGCAGAGCTCATGTTTAACAATCTAAATGAGTCGGACCACTCGAAGAACAAACTCTTTCCGAGTTCGATCTTAATAGGTTCGAAGGATTACCAAGTAAGGCGACGATTAGGGACCGGAAGCCAATATAAAGAGATTCAATGGTTGGGCGAAAGCTTCGCTATAAGAAACTTCTTTGGGGAGATAGAACCGTTAATTCCTGAGATCTCTCATCTGTCCTCTCTTTCTCACCCCAACATACTACACTTTCTTTGCGGGTTTTGCGACGAAGAGAAGAAAGAGTGTTCTCTTGTTATGGAGTTGATGAACAGAGATCTTTTCAATTACATCAAAGAGACTTGTGGCCCAAGGAGACGACTCCCATTCTCTCTCCCTGTTGCGGTTGACCTAATGCTTCAGATTGCTAGAGGGATGGAATATCTCCATGCTCATAAAATCTATCTTGGAGACTTGAACCCATTTAACATCCTTGTTAGAGCAAGGAATTCCTCTGACGGGTACTTGCATGCGAAAATCTCAGGTTTCAATCTAACCTCCATTAAGAACCTCAACCCTCGAAGCAGTCCGAACCAAAATGGGGCCCACAAATTTATCTGGTACGCCCCTGAAGTACTATCGGAGCAAGAACAACCGGGGAATACGTGTGGTTGCAAGTACACGGAGAAGGCCGATGTCTATAGTTTTGGGATGGTTTGTTTTGAGCTTCTAACAGGGAAAGTCCCATTTGAAGATAGTCATCTCCAAGGAGACAAGATGAGCAGGAATATAAGGATGGGGGAGAGACCACTCTTCCCATTTACTTCACCAAAATGCCTTGTAAACTTGACGAAGAGATGTTGGCAAGCAGACCCAGTTCAGCGCCCGAGTTTCTCATCCATATGTAGGGTTCTTCGGTACATCAAGCGATTCTTAGTGATGAATCCCGATCACGGCCAGCCTGATGCACCATCACCGGTGATTGATTACTGTGAACTTGAGTTGGGGCTTTCGAAGAAATTTGCTGCGTGGGGTAGTCCAGAATTAACACCTGTATCACAAATTCCGTTTCAAATGTTTGTTTATAAACTTGTGGAGAAGGAGAAGACAAGTGTGAATCTAAAAGAGAAGAGTTCAGAATCGGGAAGTGATGGAATGTCGGTTTGTGGGGATGAGAATGTGAGTATGGTGGAGGATCCGTTCCCACAGTCAATTGAGAGGAAATCTATGCTTGGCTCCGAGTCTAATAACAGGAAAATTTCAGCGACAAAGAAGTCTGCGGATGGGAAGACTAGCAAACCAGGTTATATCTGATTTTTTTTTTCTCCCTTTCTTCACTATTTCTTTTCCTCCATAGTTGATTAAGTAAATGAACTCAATTAATATCAATAGTTTTATCCCAATAGAGTACTAACATCATCCTTGTGTATGTCAATTTGGTTTCACAGGGACGCCAAAAGGACGATCACTAAGACCCCCACAATTGAACTCATGTGGACGCAGTTTAAGGATGAACTCTGAAAGCGAACTACCCATGGTAATGAGCCCAAGCAGGCGAAGAACATCTGGTCATTCCTCGGATTCTGAGTTAGCATAGATCTTGATACACACAATGAACCCACACTACTTTTATGTAGTTTTGAGTGAGGTATAAGATGGTGTTACTTGGCAAGTTTGGCAGCACATAGATGTATTTCCATTTGAGGTTTTTTGTTGTTGTTATCAAACCACAGTTCCATATATATAGGAAACCTTAGGGAAGTTTATTTCACGGTTTGAAGTTTCTTACTGTCTTGGAATGTGTTGGCCCCAAAATATTGAAATTTTTGGTAAGGTCATACCCATTTTTCCCTGATCAAATCATCATGAACATGCATGGATTGCAAACTTTTACAAAAATTGGAAAAACAAAAACGAATATAACAGTGTAATATATGGAAAAATCAACAATCTTGACACCTATATCAAAATTTAGGTAGTAATATACTTACACTTTCAACATAAGCTGTATACACACACCTCAATTGGATATTTTCATGAATCAGTAAAACGGTTAGCTATAAACTTTATGAACAAACACCCATATAAAAAAGTGCATCACCTTTCAAATAAAACTTGAAGGAATGCATGGCTCATCAGAATAGCTGTACTGTTCCGAGGACTGATCGCAAAGACCAACCATATATTTTCTTGCATTCTTGAGCTAAGATTTTCCATTCCTGTTAATGAGTGGGTTTCTAATGCCACACCTAGAATCAGCTTGCTTCAGCCTTAATTTGCTTGTTTTCATCCTCATCTTGCAAAGCCTAAGGTCATGGCCATTTTTTCTCGCAAGAGCTTTGTGATTTCTCAAGAGAACTTCTCTATTTTGAGTGTCATGCGTTGGATTCCTAGTTACCGTAGCTCAGTCCACCCCAAAAGGCCTTGAACGATACCAATCTTTGGGATGAGTAGGAACCCTTGAGTAGGTTTTTTTGCTTCTTCGGTTGAACACATAGGGATTTCCCTTTAGACCACCTGCAACAGTTTAATATTTCCACTGGAGTTGGCAGCAACAACAGTGTCTGATTTCCCTCTCCAACAGACACTTGAGACGAACTGTCCATCGTTGTTGCTAGTCTCTTGCCCAGAAATGGGATCAATTGAGCCAAATTTGTGAGAAGTGATTGGCATTGGGAGAGATCTGTAATAAGCATAAACCTGAGAACAAACATGATAGAGAATTAGAAACTCTGATCTTGTTTCTTCAATCAAAGTGAATCAGTGGGTTTGTCAAGCCATACATCTTCATCTATTGGTATTTTTTTCTTACTGTTTGAATGTTGATTCTAATATAAGATACTAAGATGAGATCCAGTGCATGTTGAATTGATCCCTACCGCAAGTGTATGATCAAATAGGTTGATGTGGCAACGTTTGGGCTCACTTACCCTAAGAATCTTTTGGGCCATCCATGGGTGAAGTCACATCCTAAAAGTCATCTCAATTGATGAATCTTAGCTGTTGACTTCAGGTGTTTTCCTACCGTGGCCTTGTACCTAATTTAGAGTACATGCCTAGGGTGAAAGAGAAACTCTTTCCTAGATAAGATTTCAAATCTTACTAAGGGTTGAGCTCAAATGGATTACCAAATTTGCAATTCAACACCACAGCCCTCTATATTTCATGCAAAAACTTGGATACAGAAAAAAAAAAAAAAAAAGCAATCGTTTTTTTTTGGGGCTTGATCCACGGTTTTAAAATTGACAGCTACCGAACTCCCAAATTTAAAATTAAAATTCCACATTGAAAAATAACCTTTTTAAGTTTCATAGAATTCTGTCCTCTACATAGCTGTGGCATCGGATCATGTTTTTGGTTTCTACAGGATGAGCTAAACGACCCTTAATAAGATTTGATATCTTACTAAGTTAGTAGGCCAGACTTAAGGTGAAAAATGTTCAAATCCTGCAACTCCAAATCACATATCAGACCAATTTTGTGTAAGGTCTGAAAAAGATAATGATGTACAATCTAGGATCAAAGCTATAACTGTGATGAAATTTATCAAAAATAAACCACCACATGCGTGCAACAACCTAACAAATGAGCAGAACATCCCTACACAAGTTAAGGTATTAAATAGTAAAATAAATTTCAAGACAGAAATGTACCTCATTCGTTTCTGAACCACAAGCTATGTATCCTTTAGAAACGGACAAGCCAACAAAGTTCTGAGGAAACAAGGCAAACAGTTAATTTAGATAGACCAGCACTCTAGATAGCCAGAAACATTTAGGATAGTGAAAATAACCTTTTCATTAGTATGACCTCTAAAGGTTAAGCTGCAAGAACTGGTGGACAACCCACTAGAACTGGTTTTGTTGAGATTCCAAAGCTTTAGAGTGCTGTCTGTAGATGCAGAAATAAGGGTCTCTGAGTCTAAGAATTTCACATAGCTAACTGCTTTTCCATGCCCAGCCAATGTACACCAAGGGGTTCTTGTATTCCGAAGATCATAGCAGTAGGTCTTGTAGTCGGCTGACCCAAAGGCCAATAGATGGGTGGAATGAGAAGAGAACCGAACACAGCAGACATTGGCAGCGTTCTGTATCGTGCTGATACACTTTCTCTGTACAAAGAATTGCACTTCCTTTAATCTTTTATGGCAAAAACTTGCATGAGGGAAGAATTGAGTTTTCTGAGTAATAGTTGATGTGACACTTACCAAGGACAAGGAATTGCATTTAATATGCTTATATTAATCTTTTACAGTAAATACTTGGATGAGGGAAGAAACTAGGTTCCCAAACAACAGTGCAGGTTTGACCGCAAAGAATACCCAATTTCCCTTTCAAATAGAAAAACAAGGGAACATTGCAAGAAGAGTCCTTTAAAGGGGCAACCCCAAATTTTTGGATAGGGATTTGAGGATGATGACAAAGATGGGGAGGGGCCATTAAAAGGGTGAGAAGAAGGCCTAAAATTTCCCTTTTATGACTTAGAGCATGAAATATTTAAGGGTTCTAATTTATACCTAATAATTACTTTCTGATGACTATATATATTTTCCTCTTTTTTTTTTCTTCATTTCTTGAACTTGCTGAGATTTTCCAAATAAAAACCTCAGAAAATATTATAAGAAAAAACTTCTGTGACCAAAATTCTTGCATGTAAAAAATTATGAGTACGAAAACAGAGAGCATGCCTCATTGATGGTCCATAGTTTAACAGAGCAATCATCACTTCCACTGGCTAACTTTGTGGGGTCCACTCGAGAAAAGTCAACAGACCAGGCTCTCTTTTCATGCTCTGTGTACTGAGAAAACCCTTGACCAGTGCTTGCATCCCATAGCTGCAGTTCATTCGCGCATATTAATTATGAACCGTGCAAGAAAATTAGTGTATAACAAGAAAAAGTTCATTCCTATGGGACTAAATTAATCTTCATCTAAAGAAACAAGGTAATAAACCAAGGAAAACTACACTATGGATTATCATGACTTGGAATAGGCAACAGTGATGACTGACTCATTGACTATTTGTTGAATAGTGACAAATTAATGTGAAAAAGAACATAAAGCTAAAAAAGAAAGCTTTCTCAAGAACATTTCATTTGATGGGTAAGCAAGACTTGAACCCATGACCTCAAAATTGCATTGCAATGTGTCAAGCAACCAAGCTATGGGTCCAAGATCATTTCTCAATAACATTTCTTTAATTATATCTAAATTGAACACAAGCTACATTTTTAAATATGTAAACTCCAGTGAAAGGTCTCCAAAAACCAATTCCGTAGTAGTGCTGGGAGCCATCTATAGAGAAAAAAAGGGGTCAGAATTGGAGCCTATCATTTGATGATTCTGATCCTAGATAGACCATTTAGGTGAAAAACATGACACTCGCACAATAATTAATTAGAAAAGGGAAGATATGGAAGAATAAAGCTATATGCCCTACTTCCAATTTTGGCTACTGCGACAGTGATACACTTCCAAGATTGAACTTATCATATAATTAGACAGATTAATCTTCATCTATGCCACATGACAACAAAGCTGTGGGAACGGGGTTGGACAAACGGAAATTGTGAGCCAAGCATTCATTTTTGATAAACACCTCTACTGCACAAGAATTACATACCTGAACCACACCATCGTTATCAGTTGAAGCCAAATAGTTCTTTATGTAGCTGTTCCAGCAAACACAACTGAGCTTCGATTTGCTTGACATCTCAATCACTGGGTAATGAATATCAACATAATCATTCAGAAGTGCATGGAAATTGAAGATCTTAATTTTCTTTGATGCCCCAGCAGCAGCAAAGTAGTCCTCATCTCGGTCAAAACTCAAAGAACAAATAACATTTGCAGAGTTGTTGTGTAGATCCCCATTTCTTATCGTTCCTCGTACTTCAAACTTACTATAGCGAGCATATTTGCATAAACCATCAAAAAAGACTCCAAGGCTATCAGTATTTTTCTTTTTCAGAACCAGCCCTTCATTCTCATTCTGTATTGGGGACAATCTATCTCGGTTCTTTAGTACATCTTTATCTGAGCGACCTGTGGCATCAGAATCTTGTCTTTGGGATCTCATGGAGAAGTAGGAATTTTTGAACTGATTAATATTCTTCATTAATCTGGCCTCACTCATATTAGGGGTTAACCCCAGTTCTCTTGTATTGGAGTCCTTATGTTTTAAAGAAGGAACCCCAGGTGTTCTTATTAAGTTCTTTTTCTCAATCTCCTCAATATCTTCCTTTAGGCATCCAATTTCTTCAACTAACTTGGACGCCTGCCTCTGCTTTTGATCCTCCAAAGATTTAAGAAAATATAACAATAACTCTGATTTGGCCTGATCTTCCTCAACAGATAATGATAATTGATCTTTGCCCAACAACTCTCGAGATTCACACATTAGTTCAGATTGTAGGATTTTCCTGTCACACATCATATATAATAGCTTTTTCAATACAAATGTCAGAGCATAGGGAGTATAATATCATCATCAAAGCCTTGTCATAAAAATTTGGGGAGAGGCCATGGGGAGTAGATATCATAATCTAAAGCATAAAGGAAAACCCACATATTCATGAAAAGATCCGTGTATTCATGAAAACATAACATTTGAATATCTACCTATCAAACAAACAATTTTTGCTTCTACATATCAAACTGACCAAAAGGATTTGAAGCTCAAAATCATTTCAGAAATTCATATTTTTATCCAAACAAAATAAAGGTGGAATACATTCCTGAACAGAGATTGGTAGAACATATGTGCATGAATAGATGTAGGTGCAACATGCGTGCATGCAGGAAAAAGTTGGCACTCACCAATCACCATTAAATGGTACAACCTAAAATTTCTTCATGTCTGTGAATATAATAATCCAATTGCTTTTGTTTTTACTGTCTTACATGTGTATAGATTGGATATTTTGGCCATTCGATTGGGTTTATTTTTACCCATATGTCCCTCATACTTGTGAATGCACTTCAGGTTATATCTGATATTTATCAAAGAACAAGAAGCAGATAAAACACTGTTAAAGAAAGCACTTAATTCTAAGATGCACCCAAATCAGTTGGACTAACAAACTATTTATTTGGACAAAGGGGTTAAAGTCTTTTCTCCAATGTGGAAAAGAGAACCCAATTCTTCCAAAAAATTGCCAATGTTGGACATGAGGCAGGCATTCCTCTATATAGCTATTCAAGACTAAACTTAATCTTTGATTTCTTTTAGTAGTTTCCTAGTATATATACACCAGTTTCCAATTTGTAATAGCACACCTTCTAATATTATTATATAAACTATATGGACGTCTTGAAATGTTGGATTCCTGAGGTTTCCGTGTTTGACACTAACACATATTTCCATGTTAAATAACATACATTCACAGATATAGTACAAATGAATAATTGTATGAAGAACTGCACTAATACCTTGTTGTCGGCCGTGATGAAGGCTCTGGATGAAGTAGCCAGAGACAGAAACCAGCTTCCTTGGGAAATTCTGATAGAAATTTTGGAGGAAGAATCCGATGGCGAAGATCCAACATTGCTGCAGCACGCACTTCCCATGATTCAAAACAGCGAAACAGCTGATGGGAACAAACCAAATTAGTCCAAAAATTTATCCTTCCTACCAGGAAACTTGAATAATTAAAATTGATAAAAGAAAGAAAAGGAGATGGAGAGGGCCAGTTTACTGAACTAAGCAGCAACAAAGAACTGAAAGGAATCCATTATACCAATAAGTTGAGTTACTTGCCTAAAAACAACATGATGAACCAATACCAAACATTTGCATTAGTTCTAGTCTACCGTATATTACACCAAATCTTTCAGTTACATTGGGACTTTTTCTCTAAGGGTACATTCGTCATGACAGAATGAGGGATGGAAGTCTCCTCCCTGACTTTCCTGTAACAAGTTATTCCATTTTAAGATTTATGTTTGCGGATTTTTCCTTCACAAGTGTCGGGCAATAATTAACTGATGAAACAAGTTCCTAAAAACTTTGCAGTGTTGGAATACATGTGAGAGAGATCTCAAAGAAGCAAAATAATAATAATTTTCAATTCATCTTTTCTCAACTATAGGTTTAAATATATTTTATTAACTACATGTGTAACTTGATGCACTTGTATCAATCAATTTGCATTTTCCTCTATATTACTCTATTATCTATTAATATTAACAACAAAGAATATGTCATTCTACTATAATGTACCTGTATGGATGAGTTTGTGAATCAGGTTTTTTACAGATACCATGTCTAAGATCTTGTATCCAGTCTTGATAATAACAAGCATGTCCATGTCAAAATTACATAGCCTAAAACTAGAGAGCTTCTATTGCCACAACAATTTTTAGTAAGAGCACCCCAAGATGTGTGCTAATTCTTTGATGGTACCGTATCAATTTGGTGTGCTATTATTAGTAAAAGTTGGTGTGGCAATAGAATATCTCTAAAACTAACTCTTGCAAGAAACTGAATAGCAGAGAACAACATTATTCGAAAGAAATCTCATGTGACAAAAAACAATCTAATGCAACTATCTTCACACCTCAAATAGAAGAACCCCAAGACAGTATATGTTTGACGAAAATGTGGAACCCCTCTCGTTGAGATCCTCTGGGCCAGTATACCACTTCTCTTCCAACTGAACATTAACAGAATTCAACTTCTTTCGAGCATTATCTGATACAATTGGGCCACAAGATCTGTTTTGAGCTGTATCTTCTGAATTCAAATGTTGATCACGGGTATCAAACCCACAATTTTGGGTTCTGACATTATTAATATCAACCTCCTGAAATGGGTAATGTTGTCTAGCAAATTTCATGTTCTCACTGATTTTATTATGTTTTGAGCTCGAAATGTGATAGGGTTGCAAACCCTCTTCCAAGAACCTTTTCCTACTCAAATGATGCTCCAAGTAAGGAACATTCACATCCGTTATAATTTCTAACAACTCCATCGGGACCAATGAACCAATGTATTTAACTTCACTTGATGGCAACAATTTGAAACAAGACGGTCGTAAATCTTGCAAGACTACTCGTTGAGAGTGTGCACGATCCACCAACTCCACAATTTGTTTAAATATATGCAGAATCTCAGATTTATCTACTTTACGGCATCCAGGTTTCAGCCATTCCATTAAATTGATTCCATCCTGAAATAAATTTGGTGAAGGATCATCGGATTTTGCACCCAAACTCAACGATGCATCAGAAACTACCGTAGCACCACTAATCCCATCACGAGCTTCTTGATATCTATGTACAATCCCTTTTCCTTTCAAACTATTCTTCACAAAAAGCTGAGTAAATCCAGAAGCCGGAAGAAGCTTCTTCCGAATACCATTGCTTGGTAACAAATTTTTATCACTAATTAATCGTTCATTAATCTCCACAGGATCTCGATTGGATTGCCTAAAAGACCTATGCTTTTTTCCTATGTCTTCTTCGCCACCTGATGTAATCGGGTCCTTGTCTTTCGATACATTTTCTCTCTGTGAGCTCCTGTTTCCTAACCCGCCCACCAAATGGTATAAATGTCTCCATTGGCCTTGTCTCGCTCGCATTGCTTCCTGAACATTTGAGCTACCAACAACACCAAAGTTCAAATTCTTGTTTTTTAAGAGTGTTAACTCCTCAACCATGTCCCCATCATAGTTCCTATCGCGGGGATTGGTACATAATGGTTCAGAGATCACAAATTTATTTACTCTTTTACCTTCTAATGTGTCCATAAATGGTGGCGGTGAGCTTTGAGCATCCACTGCAACTTCAACCAATTCATCGTCCCCCACCCCTTCCATTACAATTCACTAAAAGAACTCAATCGATCCAGCTGTCGATGTGCTCCGCCACATCAACTAGCTCAATTGAACACTGAAATAGCTACTAATTACCGAAATAAAATTTCATCAAAATATCCAATCCTATGTAGAAATTAATCATCTATCGATCAAATTATCTGAATTTGATAATCCATTGAAAAGTAGACAGAAAGAAAACCTCCAATTCGCTAAGCTAATTTACAAACTAAGGAGATATCAGAACTTTCAATCTTAAGAAACCTAAAATCGGAAAATTAAAACCCTAATAGCATCGAATTCGAAACAGGAACGAAGAAAATCTTAAGCTTACGCAGAGATGAAACAAAATAGCAAAATTGAGACGTGAGAACCCTTAAAAAAGACTAAAATGGAAAAAAATCTCAAGCTCTCTACTCTTCAGTCTTCAATTTCAGTCCACAGAGAAACAAAAAATAAGAAAAAAACTAATAATTGAAGATCTTGCTATTTCCTGGAGATTCCCTTCACGAATCTGTAGAAAATCGAACGGCTGAGATCTCCTAGTAATTTTCAATAAAAATATATTCTTGGAAACTTTTACTGAAATTTTTGATTTTGGAAAAGTTCTGTTTATCTGATTGGTTCTCGAGAGTATGTTAATTGTGAAGGGTAGCGATATCACCACACAGACGTGAAGATAAAATGTGTCACAATCAACTTCGACTGGCTGAGAATATTTGAAATATTGTTGGATTAAATATCAAAATTTCACGTCTGACAATAAAGGAAATTTACCTGTCAATATCATTCCTGTCAAACTTCTAGGATGAGGTGGGTCAGTTATTGGATGAAGGCTGGAGGAGAGCATCACATATTAATAAGAGGCCGACTAGCCTTACTAAGTTAGTAAGGATTTCACCCTTACAAAGGATTCTTGGGCTCACCTTGTGGCATTCAAAATCATGATCCTATTCTTCATAGTTGTAAAGGGCAAAATTTTATGAATTCGGAAAAAAAAAAACCAAAAAAAAAAAAAAAAAAAATTTCAATGTTGAATTTCAATTTTAAATTTAAAAGTTGGATGGAAGTTCGGTAGTCATCCATTTTCAAAACATTGGATTAAGCCTAAAATAAATTATTTTTTAATTTATTTTTATCTGAATTTTTAAATTAAATTTAGACGATTTTATTGGGGCGTTGAATATCGAATGTGGTAATCTATTTGAGCAAGACAACCCTTACTAAGACTTAAAATTTGACTAAGTTAGTAAGGAAAGTTTTTTTTCGTTCTATTAATAAAGTAGCCGACATAGAGTCACGTGGTAAGGTTCTAATAGACCGGTTAAGATAAGTCATTCAAAACAGTTGTCAAATCTAAAGGTTGAGAATAATATGAACACATGTTAATGTTAGTCTCGATTATGACAGACAATTATGTGGAATTGTATGGAAAGAGATGGGTTAATAGAAGTCAAGATTATTGTGGTTTGTGAAGCTTGATAGTACTGGTCAACAATGATGTATTATTAATCAAGCCTCACATTCTTATCCGTCAAGCTCACTAAGGGGTCCTAGGTTATCTAAAGGTATTTTTTATAATTTCACTAATATTATGTATAATTGAGGTATTAATATTTCTCATTTTTTATGAAAAGATACAATTTATAATTGTCAATTTTCTCTTTATAGTAGAATCAGTGTGATCCGTGAACGTATTTCAATCTTGAAAAAATCACGTAAAAATATTTGTTTTAATTTATAATTTATTTTGATTACCCCTATTTTTTTATCTGGGATTTGTTGTAGAAATAAATTTAGTTAATTTTAAATCAAAATGAAATTGTCATGTTTCTATTAAAAGTGAATTTTTTTTTTTGATAAGTGTAATGTATTGATAAAAGAAAACAAAATACAATGAGGCCGAGGAAGCCTCTCAAAGAACTACAAAACAAAGAAAATAAAGCATCAATGATTACATAAAGAGTTCCATCTAAAAACGAAATCATCAAAAGTAGTCCCTTTAAACTCTAATTTCTGTTTTGACCAAAAGTACATCAAGCCCAAAATCTCTAAGAAACTGCCATGAGCGCTTCTCATCTTATTGTTGAAGACCCTATTATTCCTTTCATTCCACACCCCCCAAGCAATAGCCGAAGGAAGAATAGCCCAAAGGAATCTCTTTTTGGAAGAGAAAGCATTACTAGCCCAACCTTCTACCAACGAGGAGAACTTACAAGGAAAGACCCAATGAATACGGAATAAACCAAGAAAATTTGACCAAATATGATAAGAAAATGGGCAATGGATTAATATATGATTGACAGACTCCCCATCCTTCAAACATAATGGGCAACAATTAGGTGTAATCCAACCCCGAACAATCAAATTATCCATCGTTAGTATTTTACCAAGAGAGGCCAACCACACAAAAAATGAGATTTTAGAGGGTATAGAGTTAGACCAAATGATGGATCCCAGGAATGAACGCTCGACATAAGGGTTAAGCCACTTATGAAAAGAACTGACAGAGAATCTCAAGTCTTTCGCCCTAGTCCATTCCCACCTATCCTGTTCCCGTACATCGAGAAGACACGAGTGCAAGAGATCAAGGAAAGAAGTCACCTCAGTTAGCTCCCAATCATTAAAATTTCTCCTAAACCCCAAATCCCAAGTGGAGCTGGAGTCGTTGCGAATCAAACACCGATGGATTGTTTCATTTTTTTTCTGAGAACAAGCGTACAAGGACGGGAATTGGGCCGCTAGAGGTGAAGTACCACACCAACTATCCTCCCAAAATCTGATTTTATCCACCATGCCCACCTTAAACCTAATCCCTTTCTCAAACTCCTCTCTTACTTTAAGAATCCCCTTCCAGACACTACACCCATACGTACCTTTAGCCTCACCACTATACCAGCCTAGTCTCTGTTCCCCATACTTTGCTGTTATGACCCTCCTCTACAGATTATCTCTTTCCTCTCCATACCTCCAGATCCACTTCCCCAAAAGTGCTCTGTTTGCTAATCTAAGACCCCTAATCCCTAAACCACCGTTTCTCTTGGGCATACAAATAACCTTCCATCTAACAAGGTGATACTTCCTTCTACCATTCTTGTCGTTCCATAAGAAGTTTCTCATAAGCTTTTCCAATCTGATTTCGACAGTCCTAGGTAGCGTGAACAGGGAGAGAAAGTAAACCGGAATGCTCGTCAATGTGCTTTTTATCAAGGTTACTCTCCCTCCTTTAGACAGATACTTGGCCTTCCACAAACTCAATCTTTTCTCCAATTTCTCAATCACCCCTTCCCAAATTTTGATACTTTTGTAGGGTGCGCCTAATGGTAAACCCAAATAAGACGTGGGTAAAATATCATGCCCGCAACCCAAAGTAGCTGCCATCAAATGAATGTCCTGCACATCTCCTACCCCAAATAGCTTACTCTTATGCAAATTGATATGTAAACCTGAAATTACCTCAAAACAACACAAAAGAACCCGAAGAACTCTCACCTGATCCCTAGAATGATCTAAAAAAACTAAAGTATCATCCGCAAATTGTAAATGTGAGATCAGAGGACCATCTTTCACCCTAAACCCTGAGAGTTTTCCTAATTCAACTGCTCTTTTAAACAGTCTCCCCAAGGCTTCTGCTACGATAAGGAATAAAAATGGAGATAATGGATCCCCTTGTCTCAATCCTCTCGATCCCCTAAAGAAACCAGCCGGACTACCATTGACTAAAATCGAATAAGAGACCGTTGTAACACATTTCATGATCCAACTAGTCCACTTCACCCCAAAACCCATTCTCCCCATCATATATTCCAAAAAATCCCAACTCACATGATCATATGCCTTTTGAAGGTCAATTTTCCCAATTATCCCCTCTATCTTATCATTGATTCTTGAATCGATACATTCATTGGCCATCAAAACTCCGTCAAGAATTTGTCTACCCCTAAGGAAAGCCCCTTGTTCATCTTCTATCAGCTTGGGGAGGACTACCTTCAAGCGCATAGCTAACACTTTTGATACAATTTTGTAAACCGAGCTCACCAAGCTTATAGGTCTGAAATCACTCAATTTATCCGCCCCAGCTCTCTTGGGGATCAAGGCCACAAAGGTACTATTAAGGCTATAATCCAGGCATTTTTTGTCTTGCAGTTCTTGGATGACTTTCATAAAGTCTTTCGAAATGATTTTCCAGCAATGTTTGTAGAACTCCATAGTAAATCCATCCGGCCCCGGAGCCTTATCCCCACTCATTGAAAAAAGAACCGATCTAACTTCTTCCTCCCCTATTTGTCTTTCCAACCAATCTTTGTCTTCCTGATTTAACGAGGTAAATTCTAGATTCTCCGGCCGAGGTCTCAATGGTTCGTTTTCTTTGTACAGGTCTTTGTAGTATTCTACCACCCCATCTCTAATCACATCTTCACCTTCCACCATGATATCCTTGATGTAAAGTTTATCAATTTGATTACTTCTTCTATGGAAATTGGCAATTTTGTGGAAGAATTTTGTGTTGTTATCCCCTTCTTTCAACCATTTGACTCTCGACTTTTGTTTCCAGCTTATCTCCTCCATAAGCGCCGTTCTTTGGAATTCCAGTTTCAACTCCGTTCTTTTACTTCTTTCTTCCACCTTCAAGTTTCCTTCTTCCTCCTTATTGTCAAAAAATTCGATTTGATCCATGATCTCCTTTTTTTTCACATCTATTCTCCCCAGGACCTCTTTGTTCCACACCTTCAGCTTATCCTTCAAGTACCTAAGCTTATTCTTAAACACCCACCCCGGATTACCTGTAAACGGACACTCATTCCACCAATGCTTGACGAGGTCTAAGAAGTTGGGTTGAGCTAGCCACATATTTTCAAATCTGAATGGAAGAGGGTGTTTCCTAGGATATCCTGCTTCCAAGAAGATAGGGGTATGATCTGAAACTGGGCTAGGACTGGCTGAATGCATAACATTGTGAAACTCTTCCTCCCATTCATTGTCGATCAAAAACCTGTCTAATCTGGACATCCTCGTGTTACATTGATTGTTGGACCACGTGAAACGTCTGCCCAGGAGAGGGAAGTCCATCAGACAATGTCTATTAATAAAATCGTTGAAATCTCTCATGCCCTTAGAGATGTTAGAACCCCTATTCTTCTCATGGGTGAACCTTGTGACATTGAAATCCCCACCCAACACCCAAGGCTTAGCCCAATATCCAGCAACATCTTCAAGTTCCTCCCAAAATTGTTTTCTCTCACTGTTGATTGTTGGACCATAAATCCCGGAAAAAACCCACTGAAAATCTTCGTCCATTTTCTTACATAGAATAGAAATTGAAAAGGCCCCTACTAGGTTATCTGTAACTTGGATCCAATCTTTGTTCCACATCATTAGAATCCCACCCGCCGAACCTATAGCAGGAAGAGCTAGCCAGTCAATATTCCCCCCCCAAATCTCCTTTATGAGCTTATCATCACAAATTGCTAGCTTGGATTCTTGCAACGTGACAATAATGGGATTTTTGCTTCTAATGAAAGTTTTCACAGCCGCCCTTTTTTTCCTATCCCCCAAACCTCTCACATTCCACGATAAAACTCTTAACGACATTGGACAACAAACTAAGACCCCACACGACCATAGACAAACTACCTCTAATCTTCCCTACTCACTTCCTTATTCACTCTTACTCCTATTAAACTCCTAGTCATCTCCAAAGGAGCAACCACTACCAACTCATTGTTCATTCCATCTCTGTAACTCCGAATTTCTTGAATTTTCTCAACTTTTAAATGCTCGCTCCTTTCCTCAATACCATACACTTTGTTGATATGACTAATTTCCTCCTCCAAGATTTTTCTGTCTCTTGAATCCCCCACTGCCACCCTCAAAATCAATGATAGCTCGCTATCCCCTACCTCTGGCACTAAACCAAAATCTTGTGCTAAATTTAGAGCTTCCTTAGCTAGCCATTCCACCGTTTCCAATTCTATCCTTGCTACCCCTTCCTCAAGCGTTTCTGGTTGCGACTCATTCATTTCTCTAACAACCCAATTTCCATCGTTATACACCTCTGTTCGATTAGCAACTACCACCTCCCCTGATTTATGGATGGGAGTTAATGGTACAAGAGCTAACTGACCGACCTCTTCTCTGTTCTCCCTTATTCCTGCCTTTTCTCTGATAAGGTCGTAGGAATGACGGGAATCTGTGAGGGCTACAGACAATCGATACCTGTTCATAGAAAGAATACCACACGAAACAAACACCGCAACATCCAATGAAGAAAATAAAGACTTTAACACAGAATAAAGATGGACAGCATTAAGGGAACCATGATACATGGAGAGTACCTGTTGGCCATTGGAAGAACCACTAAACTCTCTAACCTTAAAAGTTCCCGGGTTAATCAACCCTCTGTTGCTATTGCTTGGAGAGGCTTCAGATTTATATCGACCTGGGTGACGCCAAATATCTGATCGAAGTCTGTCCCAAATTTTAGTAACTGGTATCAGATGATGTTTGGATTGTTCCTTATTGCTGCTCTTCTGTTTCTCAATCTCTGATATCATTTCCTCCTGTCCCTCTATATTGCGATCCTTTATTATCCCATTAACTGATCTCGGTATAGAGTAAATGAATCCTTCTACGACCTCCTCTCGAGATTCCGTTACAAGCTCCGTTGATGTATCTGACGAAGGTGTCCTAGAGTAACAATTGTACTGAGTTAAATTACTAAGATCCTTCAATTCGACCCTACGAACCGAATCCTTGATGCTCCCCATCTGAGCCTGCAAATCTAAATCCCTTTCCCAATCTGGTTTTTGATGTGTCGCACTATCGTTCGTCCCATAGACTCCAACTTCCTCACTCACAGTGGTCGTTGGACCCTCACCATCGTTCTCCATCGATTTTCCGGACTTTATCCTCTCTCTTTCGAAGTCTGTATCGCCCTTGCATGAGTCGGTTTGTTGTTTAAGGTTGAAAGCCCTTTTAATGGTTTGAATCCTATGTGATCTCCCACGGGCCTTGAAAGAGTTCAGCCCAAGTCTTTTTAGAAATATTGGGCCAGTCCAAGTTTTACCAGCCCTTTTCTTCGATTTGGGTTTCTTTCCTGGGCCTTTTTCAAGAAACCTCAGATCCATTTTATCTATAACTGGGCTGTCGCTGCCCAGCTCCACACGAGTCGCATACTGGGCTTCTCTATTGTTTAGAAACCCACCAACACCCCTATGGACCCCTGCACTCTCTGACCCCCACCCAGTTGTATTCGGCCTGCTCCAGTCCACCATGTTATTCTTGCGTAGCCACTTTGTATAGTCTAGGTTCTTAGCCACCTTGGCTAGCAACTTTCCCATCTGATTGTTTTTAATAACCCATTGACTTGTCTTCAGAGAATTAATGCTGCTTCTACGTGTCCTAATGTTAACTCGATTTTTGAATTTACGCCAGCTCGATGCCTTGTTGCATACGCCTCCTCCACTTGGTTTTGATTTTTCCCGGTCCATTTCTTTAACTCCAGGCTTCTTCTTCTCCAGCTGGTCCATTCCTTCCTCTGACTGAACTCTAACCTCATCCATTTGTTCCCCCTCTGTGCATCTCTTTGCTACGTTATTGATCAAGGCTACGGCTATGGCTTCTTCCTTCAATTCCTCTTCAGACTCCTTCCTAGCTTCTTCATCCCCTGCCACCTCAATCCCTACCATATAACGAAACCCATCCACCCAAAGGTACAACCCTCGAGGCATCTTCCATGGTGAACAGCCAACCTTGATCCTCGCTCTGTCCAGTTTTACGCAGTGCAGGGTATACATGTCCACCTCTAGTAGTCCTCCCAGCTGGTCTCCGATCTTCCTGAAAGCTTGGTTCTTCCATAAATGGAAAGGCAACCCTTTTATGCCAACCCAAGTTCCTCTTTCCTTCCATTCTGGTTTTAATGAGTTACAATCTGCAAACCAGGGACGTAAAGTGAAATTGTTATTTCCTACCGAAATTGTTCTTCTCACATTAATCGTCAAGAATTCGGCCCTACCATCCATCATCAATATCATAGTTGCTGGTTCCCACTCTAACAGTTTTATCTTCGAGTGTTGAGAAAGGCCTATCTTCACTTCCCTCATGAAAGCTACCCAATCTGCCTCCAGAGAGCTTGATCTGCAAATGAACGACCATCTCCATTTACCGAACAGTGTACCGTTATTGTGGGCTTGCTTCTCCACAGGCTTATGCGCTTGCTTAACCACAGGATTGTGGCCATGCTTAACCACCTCACAGTAGCTTGCTTTTTCAGCTGTAGCAACTGGAATCTCTATCTCTGCCTTCGAGGTTGACGGTCTATTTTTTACTTCAGCCCTTGAATACTTCATTCCTTCTTCCTCTATAGGTGCCTTCATCTTCTCATCCTGACTGAACACTGTTTTAAAAGCAATACTGACTGCCCCCCAACCATTTCCTCCTCGACCTTCCGGGAACACTATCCCTCGTGAGCGGATTTTCTCTGAGAACTGTTGTAGCTTCAGGAATCTTCCATAAGAGTTCTGCTCTTCCTGAATCAGAAATATTCGACCATCCTTCGAATACTTGGCTCTAAAGATCTTCAATGATGTTCTTGCTGCGTCCAGTTGTTGAGATACCCAAAGGCCTTCATCCTCTAACAGCTGAAGCCTTGATTCAAACTTTCTACCCTTTTCCTTAATCTCTACCTCTCTTCTCCGTTGTAACCCAACTCCCTTTATTTCGAATACCTTTCTTTCAACCTGAACTTGGACCATCGCTATTTTTCTATTAAAAGTGAATTGTTGTTGGCTTGGCAAAAAGAACAAGTGGGATAGCGAAATATGACTCAAGCAATAACACAAGATCTCTACCATAATTCAAGATCGAATGATTGGAAGTTATTCTTGAGATAAACAACATCGGAATATGTATTAATGGGATATAGAGAGAATTCCAACCGTCCGATGTGATGCTTACACAATTAGGATCGTGTGTTGTTTCTTAAATCATATTTTTTGAGACAATGGAATTTGAACTATATTATTTTAAAGAGTCCGGCTAATCTTACTAACATAGTGAGAAAAAAATGTCTTACTAAGCCTTCTCATCCATCGTCAAAAAGACCTCGAGATCTTTTTAACGGTGGATGAGACTTACTAACGCCATTTTTTTCTCTCACAATGTTAGTCAGGAAAGTGTGTCCTCTTAAGGTCCGTCATCGAGTGAAAAAAAAAATTCAGTGGCATTTATGTAATAATATGATAATCAAAGGTTATTCACGGTCAAATAAACCTCCAAAACTTCCCTCCCCTGAAATTGAATCTATAAATTCGTGCCAGTCTCTTCAGTGAGATTCTCGCGCGACTTCTGCTTTTTTAAATCTCTCTATCTCTCTTTATCTGAATCTTGAAATCGTCTCGGTTTTGAGGAAGTTTAAAACTTTAGATTGATTGAACAAAGTTCCAGTAACAAAGATTAAATCTGAATTCGAATTCACAGGTTTGTTCGACTCTAGGCTGCAATTTTTTTTTTTTCTTCTTTTTTCGTGTTTCTGATGTATGGATCAACAAGATGAAGCATGTAAGAGATTTAAGATTCTGAGCTCGAATTCACATGTAATTTTCTTGATTATCAACTCAAATCAATTTTTCTTTGTTCTTCTTATAGTTTAGATGGATTATGTCAAGATTAGCTATCCTGAATTTCTTTTCCCTCCTTTTTAGTTGTATATCTGCTTTATTTATGAAGATTGGATCAATTAAATGAAGATTTCATGAGAAATATTTAGGTTCGAAGTTCGAACTCGAATGTTCTTGCATTCTTGAATCTTGATAGAATATCTGCTTTTCTTTTTTGGTTTCTGGAATTAGATTGATTGTAGAAATCTTTTTTTATTTATTTATAGAAATTTAGATTTTAGGATCCATAGCTTCGCTGTGGACTTTTCTGCTACTTCTCCTACATCAGATTTAAAACTTGAATTCTGAAGCATTGATCTCTTAGATAAGTCAATCTCGGATAAGTAAAAATGCAAAAGTTCAAAGTTAACTCTAATTTTCAGGTTTTCTTTGATCTCTTAGATAAGTCAATCTCGGATAATTAAAAATGTAAAATTCAAAGGAAACTCTAATTTTCAGGTTTTCTTTGATTCTTAATTGAATATCTTCTTCTATTACATTTGCTTGAAGATTTAATCGATAGGATAAATGTCTCATAAATAAAAATATTTGTCCGAATGTCGAATTCATATGTTTTCTTGATTCTTTTCTATTAAAATTTCTTTTTCTCTTGATCTATGTCATGGAATCTCTATCTGAATGTTAGACTTCTCTAATTCATACATACAGAAGTTTGTTTTTCAATTTTTCTTTCCTTTATCTTAGTTTTTATGTGTTAAGATCGACTTTCTAGAAATCTCAGGATTTACTTTATTTTGAGTTTTGAAGAAAGTTTCAATATTTCTAGGGTTTGGAGACAAAGCAAAAGCAGTAGAGATGACGAGCCGCACTTGGAGGAAATCGTTAAAATCCTTGTTTAAGAATCAGATTGCTCCTAAGAAATATGAAGAGCTAGAAAAGAACATAGCAGGTTTATTTATTATTTTTTTTGCCCAAAATTTCTCGGAGACTATTTGAACTATCATATTAGGACAGTTATGATATTTACTGTCTTTGTTGATCAATGCTCAAGTAGTAGATTGTTGACAAGCGCTTTGTTTATTGTAGATTTTGAGAGTAAAGTGACACAGATCTTGAAACTGATCAATGAAGAGGGGCCCCCACTATGTAACTCAATCAATGGGTCAGAACGCAAACTCGTTACTCTCATGGAAGATTTGGACGAAAAATACCAATCGCTTGACACACTTTATGGTCAACTATCTCAAGAACTGAGGGAAGAAGTTCAAAAGCCGATTGAAATCCCAGAGGAAGAACTTGAAACTGCTTCAAATTATGAAGGGGAGGAAGTTTTAAGCTCAGAATATTTGACAGCTTTACACAAGGTACAAGCGGCATGGAAAACCATAGAAGATCTCGAAAACAAAGCTGAAAAATTGGTTGCTGAGAGGTTGCCGTTGGAAGTCGAGTTTGAAAATCTGAAGCAACAACTGGAATTTGCAAATCAACAAATGACTGATCTCGAGGGCCAGTTTCTTACATTGAAAAATCGGATTGCTTCTAAAGAAGGAGAGCTCACAGAGATAGGGAATTCTCTCGAAGAAGTAAACGATGCACTCTCTCAACTGAACTTGGTTGTCCATCAGTCTAGAATCAAAATTGTACAATTGGTTGTAGAGAGGTTGAGGTTGGTAGACAAGAAAGGAACTCTGAAGCAACAACTTGAAATAGTAAGTCAACAAGTGTCTGATCGTCTCAACGAAATGTTAATCTCGAAAACAAAGAACAGAAACTAAAGGACAACTTGAGACTGAATTTGTTTGTTTGTTTTGAATATCAATTAGTCATCTTCAATTTGTTGAACTCTTTTAACTGAGCATCTTTAGTTAGAATTACACTAAGAAATCAATATCTTGTATTGTAGATGTTTCCAAGTGGTGGTTTTTTTTTTTTTTTTCTGGGTTGCAGAGATGGCTTTTTCTTCTGATATTCCACATGGATCCATGAGATACGAGACTGTGAGAGAGTTTTCCTTTGTGGAGCCACCACAGATAGGTGTAATAAGACAAGGTTTTGTAGAAACACAATAGCGTTGTTTAATCTCCATTTGAATTGGGAACCAAATCCTTATATAATGCTACAAAGCTCTTCAAAGCATTTTAAAGGGGATTTTCTAACTAGAAAATCTTCACTCGGTTGACATGGCACGGATGCAGAGATAGATCTTTTCCTTGGGATGTGCAGCTGTGCATTTTGAGGAAAAAGATCTCTAGTTCCAAGCTTGTGCCATGTCAGCTGGTATTGACCAAGTGAAGACTTTCTAATTACAAAATCAGCACTCAATTGTTTAAACAAAAGAAAACAGCAATTTATGACCCCATGGTCACAAAATTCTCTAAATAAAGGACCAATTGGTTGGTTAAATTGAAGAATTAATTGGTGAATGAAGCGTATGATTGTTGTGGAATTTTAAATAGGATTTACTAAATGTAGAAGAAAAAAAAATTAGTAAGATTGAATCATTTGTTGAAATTATTATTATTATTATTTTCATTATTAAATTTATTTTGTGACCTTTTCACATATATTTATATAAATACTAGATTGTAATTTGTTCAAAACATAAGAGTAAAATTGAAAATCATGCTTGTGGTCTGGTATTAATTACCAACATCAAATATGATGGGTTAGTGAACATCTTATCAAAGTTTAAGTGGTATTTACCTAATACTAGAATTTTACGATGAGTAGAAAACCTAATATCTTCTTTTATAAATAGGTGGTCGTCTCCCCTCTCTACACACAGATTATTCTATTATTGAGATAGAGATTTTCATCATTAAAGGTATAGACAGAGTTAAGGTAGTACACCTATTCTTCGCAGATCAAGATCAAAGTATTCTTTGAGGATAATCGAAAAAGTGAATCCAAATATTTTACAATTATTACTTTTCGGTTAGATTATTATGTTTTTTGTTCAAGATTAAATCTTATATCCATGCCTATTATTATGTTTACAATTTTTTACAAATATTATATGAAAAAATTCATGAATTTTTTAAGAGAGCTTCTATTGTCACACCAAATTTTATTAACAACACCCTAAGATTATGAATTTTTTGGTGGTTTACATATGAACTGGTGTGCTGTTAACAAAATTTGGTGAGTCAATAGAAGCTGTCTTTTTTAATTGGGCTGATAAGCGCGGGAAGTAACAGCCAATCTCAATTTTTGGGTCCAAAAAAGAACTTGAGTGGTATTTATGTAATAATATGATAATCAAAGGGTATTCATTGTCAAATAAGCTCCAAAACTTCCCTCCCCTGAATCTATAAATTGGTACCAGTCGCTTCAGAGTGCTCGCGCGTAATCTAAATTAATTTTTCATTTCTGCGTTTTAATCTCTCTCTCTCTCTCTCTTATCTTTTGGATTCTTTGATTGAATCTCGAATTCACCTCCTTTTTCAAGAAATTTTAGATTGATTGAACAAAGCTCCAGTTACAAAGATCGTTTCTGAATTCGATTTCACAGGTTTTGTTCGAATCTAGGCCTCGTTTCTTTCTTTCTTTTTTTGGTGTGTGTGTTTTTCTGAGCAATGGATCAATTGACGAAGCTTTTTTTTATAATTAAGATTCTGAGCTCGAATTCACATGTATTTTTTCTTGATTATCTGCTTCTTCTTCTTCTTTTCTGAAGTTTGGATCAATCAAATGAAGCTTTCATGAGAAATACTTAGGTTTGAAGTTCGAATTCGAATATTCTTGCCTTTTATTTATTTATTTAAATTCTTACTGAGTTAATTGCATGTTTTCTTCCTTTTTTTAAATTTTGATTTTAAGCAATTAGATAGATTATTTAAAACTCGATCGAGTTCTGAAGTATTGATCTCTTAGATAAGTCAATCTCATGAAAGACTGTAATTTCTGGTTTTCTTTGATTTTTAATTGGATATCTTCTCTTTAAATTTCCTGAAATTTCAATTGATTCCATAAATAAAATATTGGTTCCGCAATTTCGAATCCACTAGTTCTCTGGAATTCTTCTACTACATGTTTTCTTGAATCCTTCTATTATATATCTTTTTTCAGGTTTTTGTTGATTATTGGTTATATCAGACTAGAATATTCAAGTTTTCTATGAATTTTGATTGAATATATTCTTCTATATATATAATATTTCCTTGAATATTTAATTGATTAACTTAAGTTGATCTCATATTCAAGTTTTCACAGTTATTGTCCCCATGAAATATTGGTTCTAATTTGGAACTCATATGTTATGTGTTTACTGCTAGAGAAAAAGCATTAGAGATGACGTGCTGCTGTTGGAGGGAATCATTAGAATCCTTGCTTGGGAATTACATTGCTACTGAGAAATCACAAGAGTTAGAAAAGAACAAAGCAGGTTTTTCTTCGCCCTAAATTTCTCAGATAGTATTGGAAATAGCACATTCGGAAAGTTATGATCTTTGCATGTCCTGTTTGTTTGTTGAAAAAACATTACCAACACAGACACACACACACACACACACACACAAATCGTTTTCTCAACAATGATCTTTTCATGTAAATAAATTGCCTCCATTTGACTGTGTATGAAAAATGGTTTCCGAGAACGAGGGTTTGGGAGGTTTAGTATAAGAGAGTTAACCTCAAATTTTTCTCGGTCATGGGTTATGAATGAGCCCGGATCGTATACATCCAGGGAGGAGGGTAGAAACCAGAGAACATCTCAAAACATATAATCTCAAAAATCGATATTTTTTTAGGACACTAGATGACCCAACTCTTCAATTAATGGCATGTTTTGAGGTGTATACAATCTGGACTCAATGAGAAAATATTTATCAACAATTGCAGGGAAATCGGATTAAAAATGTTTCTTTTCGCATTGTCCCTGGAACCTAAGGCTGTGTTTGGATTGAGAGAAGTGGAGAGAAGAGAAGAGAAAATAAATGAGTTTCTCTCCATTTCTCCTGTTTGGATTGTTAAGTGGGGAGAGTAGAGGAGAGAAAAAAAAGGTGAGTTTTCTCTCTCCAAAAGTGGAGAGAAGAGGAGAGAAATGGAGAGAACCCTTATAAAATATTTTATAATTCCAACTCTGCCCTTAGATCTCTTTTAAGATATTTTAAAATTCTGAAGTTGTCCCAAGTTCTCTATTGTCAATCCAAACATGATGGAGAGAAATTGAGTTTCTCTTCTCTTCTCTTCTGTCCACTTCTCTCAATCCGAAGTTATTTTACATCTTAGTTTGATAGTTTTCTCCTGATGCCTTTGTTGATCAATGTTCAAGTAATAGATTGTTGAAAATCTCTTTGTTTATTGTAGACGTTGAGGATAAAGTGACAAAGATCTTGAAATTGATCAATGAAGAGGAACTTGTTACTCTCATCAAGGACTTCCGTAAACGATACCAATCGCTTTACACACTTTACAATCTTCTAACCGGAGAACTAAGGAAAGAAATTCATTACAAAGAAGGATCATATGAAGGTTCATACTCAGAATGTGAACATTCTTCTGAGGAGAAAGGCAGTAAAAACCAAAAATGGGATAATGATCTTCAAATGCTGACAGAAGTCGTATTGGATGAATTGGACTCCAGAAGGAATAATGAACAATTGGTTAATGAGGAGTCAGTGTTGGAGGTCGAGAATCGAAGTCTGAAGCAACAACTCGAAGCTATAAAAGAGGAGAATGAGGCAAAAGAGAGAAAATTTCAGCTAGAGCGTGATGAACTCAAGCTCCAGAATCTTAAATTGACCAATGCGATTGATTCTGAAGTAAGTGACCTCAAAGAGATCAAGGCCACTCTGAAGAACGTGACAGATAAACTCTCTCAACATGGATTGGTGGTTCAGAAGATCATACCCACAATTAAACAATTGAATGATGAGAATTTGACGTTGAACGTCGGGAATGGAATTCTGAAGCAACAACTGGAATCATTAAATCAACAAGTGGCTGATCTAAAGTGGGCTCAGGGAGTGATGGAAAAAGATAATGAGGTAAAAGAGAACAAATTCCAGCGACAGCGTGACGAATTCAAGGCCCAGATTTGTAATTTGACCGATCGGATTAGTTCTGAATTAGAAAATCTTATGGAGATCAAGGACTCTCTAGTGAGCATGGAATTATCTGAACTAGAATTGGTAGTCCAAGAGTCCATGGTACATCATAAGTCCTTCAAGAATATAATCTTGGGAGTCTCGAAAGAAATTCGGATTGTGAAGAATTGGGTCTCTATGATGATAAATGAGAAGAAAATGTTGCAGAACAAGGTGTGTAAACTACATGAATTAAGTGGTAAGAATGAATACTTAAGAGAGATGGAAGGAGAGAAGAGTGTACTTATAGAGAAGGTTGGACAATTGGAGAAGGAAATAGAAGAGAAGGAAAAGCAGAGAGTTGGTGGTGTAGAAGAAAAGATGGAAGCCATAAGGCAGCTATGCTCGTGTATCGATTATCACCGTGAACGCTGTGTTCAACTCAAAGAAATATTGATCTCAAAGATGTCGAACAGAAAAACCAATGGACAACTTGAGACGGATTTTTTTTTTTCCATCTGTTGAAAACTTTTAACTGAACTTCTTTAGTCAGAATTACACAAAGAAATCAATGTCATTCACATGTCCCTATGATTCATAAGTGTTGGTAAATTAAGCAAGACGCCATTGCTTCTATAACAGACTGTTTTGTCGAATTTACTTAAATTTTGCTCATTTAAAATTCCAAATTAATTCAAAGAAGTTTAATTCAACGTGGATAAGTTTTGTACAAAAATGTCAATTTGTAAAAGTTGGGAGCATTATTACAAAAAATGTTGGAAAACACTCATATTACAGGAAATTATACAACAAGCATGATGGCAACTCTCATGACTCATTGTTCAGCTGTGGAGAGGTCACAGAGATGCATTTGAGGTATCTTTGATTTTGGGTTCTAATTGGTTATGGAGAGGTGAGCCCCACTTCTAATATTTAGTTTTTGAAGGGTGATCTTTTGTTGTTAACTCCCCATAAAAGCTGCATTACTGTGGTGAATTATGTAAATGGTTTGCGGTTTGTTAGTGTTATTTTATTGATTGGTTTCCAAAGTTTGATGATATAATGTCTGTTGAGTTTAGTTTCACATCAGACACTCCTTGCCTTGGCTCTCTCCACTCATTCCAATTGATTTTGAGTTGGACCCCTAAACTTATAATGATATCAAAGTAGGTCTTTTTTGTTAAGAAAACAAGTGCAATTAAAACAAGAAAACATATCTAACAATCAAACACAATATGCAATCATACAAAGATTTTACGTGATTTCCTCTAGATTGAAGTACATCCACGGATCACACTGATTCTACAACAAAGAAAAACTCTCAGTTACAGATTACTCCCTTTCACCAAAACGAGAAGACCCTATTGTTAAAGATCCCAACTTCATTCAGGCAAATTGTAGCCCACAATTTGAATCAAGGTGGGGCTCTTGACATTAGCCCACCTTTGTTAACTAAAGCACTAATCAATAATCATATATTAAAAAAAAGAAGAGAAATGTTAAATGGACTTTGTTTTCGGCCAACACCCTCATTTTTTCAATAAAACCCATTTCCATCAAGGTATAATTTCTTAGGACCCACTTTATTTCATTTATTCTTCACTTCCCCTAATTTTACTATATTTTCTCTATTACACTTTTTATCCACTTTATTATTTTTCATCTTTAATCATTTTTAATCTCAATTTTTTTTTTTTTATAATAATATCCTTCTAACTTTATTTTATTTTACTTTTACCCTTTTAACCCAGTGATGATGCCCATGTTATGGTACGGGTAAACTCTAGTAAATAATAAAACCAATAGTGATATCCACTTGTAAGGGATAAACATTCCCTTAGCTACAGTGAGTTAGAGCAACTCCAACGCATTACCATTCCCTTTACCCATCAACTCCCAAGTGCTGATATGGTAATGGAGTTCAAAGTTTTCAACTCAAACGGAAAACCTATCCCTCACCATTTTTGGATCTAGACATTTTCCATGCCACAAAAAGATACTCCCACTTGGTAATCCATCCTTTTTGGAGGAAAAAATTTCAGGCACTTATGTTATATGAAAAAAAAGTAAAATTTTAAAAACTTTTAAATTTGAATTAAAAAATCATTAAACAATTTAAGGATAGCACGGTTGGAGTGCATATCACATAGATACCTATAATTACTACCCATAATACTTAAAAAACTCATTTATGGGTATGGGTAGAGGGTGTTGCGTTGGAGATGATCTTAGTGACCTCACTTTATTGCTTTCCTCCTCCCCTTTAACTTTATTATCTTTACTTTTCTCCATCCAAACTCTTCTCTTTTTTTAAGAATATCCTTCTAACAATATTATCTTTCCTCTTTTACCCTTTCAAGTTATAATATCTTTTCATAATAATCCTCTCATTTTATTATTTTTTCTCTTTTACTACATTTAACCCTAAAGAGGATGCTTGCGAACTCTAGTGTACATATACAAATAGTCGTGCTGGGATGACATTGGATTTACTGCATTTTTCACATTTCTGACATGGATACGAGGAAACAGCATCTACAGTTATATACGAACCTCCACGTCAGAAATTGGAAATCATCAATAAATCCATTGTCACCCCAGCATTAGTGATGTAAAAAAGAAAGGAAGAAATTGCGTGGCATTTATGTAATAAAATGATAATAAAAGGGTATTCACGGTCAAACAAAGCTCAAAAACTTCCCTCTCCTGAAATTGAATCTATAAATTGGTATCAGTCTCTTTAGTGAGCTTGCGCGCGTCTTCTGCGTTTTAAATCTCTCTCTCTCTCTCGGAATCTTGAATTCGCCTCGGTTTTCAAGATTAGAACTTTAGATTGATCAATCAAAGTTTCAGTAACAAAGATCAAATCTGAATTTGAATTCACAGGTTTGTTCGACTGTATCCTGCATTTCTGCTTTTTTCTTTTTCTGAATCATGGATCAATAAGATGAAGCTTATATGAGAACTAAGATTCTGAGCTCGAATTCACATGTAATGTTCTGGATTATTGACTCAAATCAATTTTGGTACGGGGCTTAGTGATGAAAAAGCTCAATCAATGTTCTTGAAGTTCAGATGGATTATTTCAAGATCGCTTGAATTTCTTTTCCCTCCTTATTTTAATTGTATATAATCTTTCTTTCTGAAGTTTGGATCAGTTAAATGAAGCTTTCACGATAACTATTTAGGTTCAAAGCTCGAACTCATGTTCTTTCATGATAACTATTTAACTATTTAGGTTCAATTTTTTTTCTTTTTATTATTTTTTTCTTTTTTGGGTTTCTGAAATTAGAATTTAGATTTAGAACTTGAATTCTGAAGCATTGATCTCTTAGATTAGTCAATCTCTGTTAATAAAAAAAAATCAATAGAAGACTCTAATTTTCAGGTTTTCTTTGATTTTTGATTGGATATATTCTTTTATTATATTTCGTTGAAGATCTAATCGATTGGCTAAATGCCTTATAAATTAAAATTTTGTTTAATTTTCGAATTCATAAGTTTTCTTGAATATTGTCTATTATATTTATTTTTTCTCTTGACCTATGCCATGGAATCTCTATGTGAATGACAGGATGTTCAACTTCTCTAATTCATACATAGAGAAGTGTTTCTTTTTGGATTATTCGTTTTAATGCGTTAAGATAGACTTAGCTAGAAATCTCAGGATTACCTTATTTTGGATTTTGAAGAAGATTTCATTATTTCTAGGGGCTGGAGACAAAGCAAAAGCAATAGAGATGACGAGCCACACTTGGAGGGTGCCATTACAATCCCTGTTTGAGAATCAGATTGCTCCTGAGAAATATGAAGACCTAAAAATGACTAAAGCAGGTCATAATTTTATTTTTATTTTGCCTGAAATTTATCATATTAGGACAGTTATGATCTTTGCATATCCTTATATGTATTTTTTTTTCTTGGTGTAATACAATTGTATTTGTGTCCCTATTGCATATTGAGCTTTCAAATTCTTCACAATTCACCTCCAATTTTGTTGATCTTGATTAGATTGATCATCACACTTACTAACTACAGGGACTGTTTGTTTGTTGAGAAAACTCCCCCCCCCCCCCCAAAAAAAAATATATATATATATATATATATCTCATGAAATTTAATTTCCTGCATTTGATTGTGAATGAAAAATTGGGTTCAAGAGAATAAGGTGTTCAATGTATGAGGTTCAAAATAGTGAACAGAGATTTGTTGTTAACTAAAGGGAAATGCTGAAGTAACATTGACATTGACATCGTTTCACACATTGCTGATGTGGATGTGTGTACGGAACCATAGATGCTTTTCATCAAGATACGAGTGAGAAGCATCAATGGTTATGTGCACACCATTGTGCTAAGCTGATGACTCAATGTGGCATGACACCATGTGTGTTGATTTAAAAAGATTGAGTGATTAAGTGGAGCGAAATTGCGGTTTAATATTTGTTAGTGGTTTAAATGTTTGGATTTTATCCTTTTCGCTATACATGTGGTGTACTACCATTGAGTTATCAGCTTAGCACAAATTCTTTGTTAATGGCAAATCCTGGTTCAAAAATATTTACCCACAATTGCAAGGAAATTGGGTTTAAAAAATGTAACTTTTTTTGCCAAACAGTTGAAACTAACACAAAGGGTTCTTTTGCATCTTAAGTTGCTAGTTTTCTCTTGCTGTCTTTGTTGATCAATGTTCAAAGTAGTAGATTGTTGACAAGCTCTTTGTTTATTGCAGACTTTGAGAGTAAAGTGACAAAGATCTTGAAGCTGATCAATGAAGAGGAGGGCCCACTATGTAACTCAAAAATGGGGTTAGAACTCATTACTATCATCGATGATTTCCTCAGAAAATATCGATCGCTCTATGTACTTAACAATCATCTATATGGAGAACTGAGGAAAGAACTTCAAAACCTGTTTGAAATCAGAGAGGAAGAACTGGAAGCTACAAAGAATAAATTGAGAGCTACAAATGATCAAGGGGAAGGAGTTTTAAGCTCAGAATATCTGACAGCTTTAAGCAAGTTACAAGCTGCGGGGAAAACTATAGAAGATCTCGAAAACAAAGCTGAAAATTTGGTTGATGAGAGATCGATGTTGGAAGTCGAGAATGATAGTCTGCAGCTACAACTGGAATTTGCAGAACAACAAAAGACCGATCTTGAGGGCCAGATTCTTACATTGGAAAATCAGATTGCTTCTACAGACGGAGAGCTCAAGGAGGCCGAGGAAGTGAATGATGCACTCTCTCAACAGAAATTTGTCACCCAGCGGTCCAAGTTCACATTTTTAAAATGGGTTTTAGAGAGGTCGAAGTTGGTAGCCGAGAAAGGAAGTCTGAAGCAACAACTGGAATGTGTAAGTCAACAAGTGTTGGATCTAAACCAGATTGTTATATTGAACAATCAGATTGATCTTAAAGAAGGAGAGCTCATGAAGATCAAGGATTCTCTGGAGAGGATGAACAATGTACTTTCTCAAGTGGAATTGGTGGTGCAGAAATTCATGGAAGATCATGAGACGTTCCAGGATCGTATCTCGGAAATCTTCAAAGAGCTTCTTCGGAGCACAGAGAAGTGGATCTTTGAGGCAGAAAATGAGAAGCAAACGCTGCGGAATAAGGTGTCTGACAATGCAGATTTGGAATTAGCTGCTAAGAGTTTATCGGAACTTGAGAAGGTCGGACAATTGGCGGAAGGAATAAAAGAGAAGAAAGTTGGTAGTGAAGAACAGAGGGAAATGTGAATCTCGAAGCAAAGAACAGAAACTAAAGGACAACTTGAGACTGAATTTGTTTGTTTGTTTTGAGTATCAATTAGTCATCTTCAATTTATTGAGCTCTTTTAACTGAACATCTTTAGTTAGAATTACACTAAGAAATCAATGTCATTGACATGTCTCAATAGAAATATTCACTTTCTCTATTTGATTGAAATTCCTTTTTTTGAGTTGTTGTTTCAGAGAAAATGAAACATGGATGAAGAAAGGAAGATAGAACATGTAATAGAACAGTACTCCCTCTCCTTTGTTAGGAGAAGAAGAGAACCAAGGATTCTAAGATTTGATGCAACTGTGTAGGATCTTATTGCACATGGGGTGTGAGAGGTGTTGTGTAGGATCTTATTGCACACGTGGACGTAGGCACATTGCCGTAACCACATAATGTTTAAACAAACATTGTCACAAAATTGAGTTATCTTTGCCATTTTGTTTTTTCACAAGAGGAACATTGAAGGGAAATACCAACAAAATGTTTAAACAAACAAAAACATCAATCCAAGCCAATTACAAACATAGTCACAAAATTTTGTGTGTAAAGGACCACTGATTGAATTGACGAATCAATGAAAAATCAATGATTTGGAACCATTTTTTTCCCACATACAACATTTAGGATGATTCAAGAAATAATACAAAATCTCCACCGTGTAAATACAAAGATTTGGATTTGGACTTCGAACTTGAAATTTTCTTATAAAATCATAGAAAAGTCAGATTGGAATGATTCAGGCTATTTTGGAAAGGTATTTTCGTTTTTTTACATCCCATATATGTGAAAGTTTTCATAAATCGAAAACTGAACGGTAGATTGAATTTTTACTTTTCTACTATTTGTCATGGACTCGAGAGTGAGAATTGTAGGAACCTCGTCATAATTGACTATAGTATTCAGAAAAGTCAACCAGAAGATTCTCATTGAATGATCGTGCACCTTGAGGTATTGAAAAATTTCTTTTCAACATATAACATTTAGGATGATTAAACCATACTTCGAGTCAATCTCACTTTGATGGTCATTTTCCTAATCTTTTTTATTAATTAAATAAGCAGTGAATCTTTAGAAAGCTTTGGATTGTTTATATAATTATAGTTCAATGATATTGAGGAAAAAGGCGTTACTAAGCCTCACCCACCGTAAAAAACCTCGGGATGCATAAAACAAGACCTTGATATTTGTTAAAACAAGGCCTTTTTTCCGCACTATAGTCCGACTCAAATTGAATCTATAAATTGGTACCAATAGCGAACTCGCGCGACTTCTACGTTTTAAATCTCTCTCTCTCTCTCTCTCAATCTTGAATTCGCCTCTGCGGTTTTCAAGAAGTTTAGATTGATTGAATAAAGTTCCAGTAACAAAGATCAAATCTGAATTCGAATTCAAAGGTTCGTTCGACTCTAGGCTGCATTTCTTCTTCTTTTATTCATGTTTCTGAAGCATGAATTAAGATTCTGAGCTCGAATTTACATGTAGTGTGCTTGATTATCAACTCAAATCAATTTTTCTTGAAGTTCAAATGGATTATGTTAAGATTTGGATTATGCTTTCTTTCTGAAGTTTGGATCAATTAAATGTATCTTTCATGAGAAATATTAGGTTCCAATGTCGAACTAGAATATTCTTGCATTCTTGATGGACCATCTGCTATTCTTTCTAAATTAGATAAGTTATAGAAATCTTTTTTTTATCAAAATTTAGATTGAAAATTGAATTCTAAAGCATTGACCTGTTAGATAAGTTGATCGCCGATAATAAAAATCAATGGAAGATTAATTTTTAGGTTTTCGTTGATTTTTGATTGAATATCTTCTTCTATTACATTTTCTTATTTTTGATTTTGAAGAAGATTTCATTATTTCTAGGGTCTGGAGACAAAGCAAAAGCATTAGAGATGATGAGTCGTGCTTGGACGGAATCATTAAAATCTTTGTTTAAAAATCAGATTGCTCTTGAGAAAGATCAAGAGCTGGAAAAGAATAAAGCAGCTTATAATTTCTTCTTTTTTGTCCGAAATTTCTCTGATAATCTTGGACAGTTATGACCTTTTCCAAAAAAGAAAATATTTTTTACTCAAATGATTTTCTCATGAAATTGATTTTCCAAGAAACAAAGGGTTCTTTTTGCATCTTAAGTTGCTAGTTTTCTCTTGTTGTCTTTGTTGATCAATGTTCAAGTAGTAGATTGTTGACAAGCTCTTTGTTTGTTTTAGAATTTGAGAGGAAAGTGACAAAGATCTTGAAGTTGATCAATGAAGAGAAGGGCCCACTATGTAACTCAATCGAAGGGTCAGAACTCATTACTCTCATTGAGGATTTCCATGGAAAATATCAATCGCTCTACGCACTTTACGATCATCTATCTAGAGAACTAAGGAAAGAAGTTCTAAAGCTGATTGAAATCACAGAGGAAGAACTTGAAGCTACTACAAGGAAAAAATTAAGCTCAGAATATCTGAGAGCTTTAAGTAAGATACAATTGGCATGGAAAACCATAGAAGATCTCGAAAACAAAGCTGAAACATTGGTTGATGAGTGGTCGATGTTGGAAGTCGAGAATGAAAGTCTGAAGCTACAACTGAAATTAACAAAACAACGAAGGAGGATTGATCTCGAGGGCCAGTTTCTTAGATTGAAAACTCAGATTGCTTCTAAAGAAGAAGAGCTCACGAAGACCGAGAATTCTCTTGAGGAAGTTAACGATGGACTCTCTCAACTGGAATTGCTCGCCCAACAGTCCAAATTCAAAATTTTTCTATGGGTATTAAAGTGGTCGTTGTTGGTAGTCGAGAATGGGAGTCTGAAGCAACAACTAGAATTTGTAAGTCAACAAGTGTTGGATCTAAACTGGGCTTTGGAAGCAATGCAAGAAGACAATGAAAATAAAATCGCGCGAGATTGTGATGAACTTGAAGGCCAGATTGTTATATTGAGCAATCAGATTGCTTTTAAAGAAGGAGAGCTCATGGAGATCAAAGATTCTATGCAGACGATGAACAATGTACTTTCTCAAGTACAATTGGAAGATCGTGAGACGTTCCAGAATTGTATCTCGGAAATCTCAGAAGAGCTTTGGAGAACGGAGAAGTGGGTCTCAGTGACTAATGTAGATGAAGAATTAAGTAGTAAGAGTTTATCGGAACTTGTGGAGAAGGTCGGACAATTGGGGACGGGAATAAAAGAGAAGGAAGAGAAGAAAGTTGGTTGTGAAAAAGAGAGCAAAACCGTAAGGCAGCTATTCTTGTCTATCGATTATCAACGTGAACGCTGTGATCGTCTCGAGGAAATGTTGATCTCAAAGATGAAGAACGGAAACCACTGAAGTACAACTTGAGACTGAATTTGTTGTTTTTTTTTTTACTATCGATCATTCATCTTTAGTTATACAAAGAAATCAATGTCATTGACATGTCCCAATAATTCAAAACAGAGAAAGCATTTCGTATGTGCAAATCAATAGAAATTCACTCTCTAAACGGCATGTTTCGTATCAGTCTTGGTTGATACTGATACGTATAGACCGATACATTCCGATATTTTAAACCATGGGACCAATTAATTATAAATCAATGATTGAATGAACCAATCGGCAATTTATTGTTTAACGGAACCAGAATTTTTTCCCTGAATGAGAATGATTCATTCTCACTTTGATGAACAAGATCAAGTACCTATAAATGGAGATGCCAACATATCTACATTCAATATGCTTTAAATCCCATTTCTTAACTTTAATTAATTTGGGATCCGATTGAAGTAAGATATTGTGAAAAAATTAAAATTTCAAAAATAATACAATCGCACAAAACACAAGGATTTATGTAATTCGGCAATGTGCCTACGTCCATGGAACAAAACAAGAACAATCATACATTTTACAATCCTAGAGATATCAATTTATTTAATCGGGAATTATCAAACCAAATAAAACTCCCCAAAACAGAAAATCCCTTGAAAAAATATTACACAATTGTCCTTGCTAGCGCAAAAGATTACAAGACATTTATACAAGCATGATTTGTACTTCCATAGTGTGATATGATTGATTGACAATTAGAACCAATTGTCGATGGGCCAATGAAAGCTCATGTGTTGTGTCATTAACGAATTCAACGTTGAAGCAACAATTGGAATCATTAACTCAACAATTGGTAGATCTAAAGCGGGCTTAGGGAGTAACGGAAAATAGATGATGAGGTAAAAGAGAAAAAATTCCAGCGACAGCGGGACGAATTAAAGGCCTAGATTCATAACTTGATTGATGAGATTAGTTATGAATTGAAAAAAGCTTGTTGTGATCAAGGACTCTTTAGTGAACTGAAATTGGTGGTTGAGGAGTCCATGGAACATCAAAAGCAGGGGCGGATTTAGAGTGGGGGCAATAGGGGCACTTGCCCCCACAAGAATTTTCAAACCTTCTTTAGAGTAATGAATTATTGCTCTCCCAATTTATTTTACACTCTTAATTGCCCCCACAAAATAATTTTTATTGTTTTGTTGCCCCCACAAAAAAAATTACAATATTTGTTGCGCTCACAAAAAATCTTTCACTCTTACATTGCCCCCACATGAGTTAAATCCTGGTTCCGCCCTTGATCAAAAGTCTCTATTAGATATTTAGATTGAAATTCTTCTGTTGTCATTGTGATTGTGGTTGTGGTTGTGATTCATGCACAAAATTCTCTTATTAATTGTTAGTGGGGTTTTTTATTTTTTATTTAATATTTAATATTTAATGTAGATTCTAAGCTTTACATGGATTTTGAAAATGACGAATTTAACCCTTATTTCGTTTTCTACCGAAAACAGGGATATCGACAAAAGGCTACCCACAACACATGGTTGTCCAAGACTATGCCACCACGACACCTCACGTAGGCTTAATAGTTTTTAAATTACTAACGAATTCGCTGATAAATTACCAATGAATTCACCATTAAAAAATAAGAATATTTTATCTTTAAATTTACCTGCAAATTCGTCACTTTAATATTTGAGAATTCTTCACTTTAAAATCACGGATATTTAACTTTAAATTTACTAAAGAATTATAAATTGAATATAAGTTGTGCACATTTTGAGAAAAATCCCTTTAAAAATTATAAAGATACATATGGATTTCCGTAGTACAACTGTACAAGAGAAGAACAACCGTCAATCTCGCTAAATTGTTAATTTTCCAAGTTAACGCCGTAATCAGTTATTTCAAGAAAGAAATTCAGTGGCATTAATGTAATAATCTGATAATGAAAGGGTATTCACACTCGAATAACTACCAATGTTCCAGTCTCTTCGAATCTATAAATTTGTTCTTGTCGCTTTAACTGAAGTCGCGCAGTACTCTCTCTCTCTCTCTCTCTCTCTCTCTCTCTCTCTAAATCTTGAATTCGCCTCGTTTTCAAGAAGTTTAGATTGATTGAACAAAGTTCCAGTAACAAAGATCCATTTTGAACTCAAATTTACAGGTTTTTTTGGACTCTGAGCTTCATTATTATTATTATTATTTTCCGTTTGTGTTTATGAACCATGGGAAATCGAGATTCTTACCTCGAATTTGCATGTTTTCTTGATTATTGACTCAAATTGACTTTCTTTAGTTTTTTTGTTTTTTTGTTTTTTGAAGTTCAGATGGATTATGTAAACATTAGAAATTCTGATTCAATTTCTTTGTCACAATCTCGAGTATTCTTGTGTTCTTGATGGAATATCTATTTTTATTTTTTAGCGAAATTATATAGATTACATGAATCTTTTCTATCAAAAAATTTAGATTAAAAAGTTGAATTTTATGATTTTTTCAGGTTTTTTCTAATGATTTTTAATTCAATACTTTCTTGTATTATATTTTCTTGAAGATTTTGTAGATCGGATGAAGGCATTAAGCTCTCATAAATGTTTTTTTTTTTCCTTAAAAAAAAAAAAAAGGTTATTTTGTGTTCAATTTGAATTGGGGTGATTTAGAAAATTTAGATACTTCTATGTTTTCAAACTGCTGATATACCCCTGGACCTCAGACTTCTTTTATAGATTAATTTTAAATGACCTAAATGTCCTCATCTTCAACTTCTAACAAAAAACCCTTGGATTTCTCTTCCCAAAACCATTCATCTTCAAGTTCGTATCTTTAAGCTATATATCTTTTTCAATCTCGCCTTAATTTTCTATCCAAAATTTTCAACTAATTTTTCAAAACTCCTATGTTGCTTTTGAGGCTTTAGGGTCAAAGTAGATAAAATCTTAAGATTAAGACAAAGGTTAAAAAATTTAACCTCGAGAGGTTGAATATGACAATGGCAGTTAGGTCATTTTGCATTAATCTATTAGAAAAGAATTAGATCAATGAAGGCATGTCACCAGTCTGAGATCATAAAGAGGGTCTCTCAAATATTAGTATATCCAAATCACTCTTTCATTTTGCATTAACCTACTTCAAATTTTTATTTAATCTTTTTATTGGTTAATTTAGTAGAAATCTTAAGAGTGACCTTATTTTAGAGTTTAAAGGAGATTCTTTATTTCCAAATTGCAGAGATAGAGCAAAAGCATTCGAAATTTAGAGATGAAGGGTTGCCGTTTGAGGGAGTCATTAAAATCTTTGCTCGGGACTCACATTGAAGAGCTTGGAAAGAGCAAAGCAGGTTATTTCTTTTGTCCAAAATTTCTCAAATGCTATTAGAAATGAAGTTAAAGAGCATGATATGATCTTCGCTTATCTGTAAAATTGCAAAATCCAAAGGTCAAGATTTATCTTAGGGTATGTAAAATATCCCGACCATTGGATTCATATTTTAATGGTGGCATTGTGTATTTGTTTGTAAGCTTTCTTTTCACGAGTCTAAGGAGACCTTGGCATATTATTTCTTGGCAATACATTCATATTTCTAAGTATTTCAAAAATATCATTTTCTTCTACTTTAGTATAACGTGAATTCTTATAAAAGAAAATGATTATAAGGGTAAAATATTTGGGGTTCGGGTGAAGAATTGGACGAGCAATTAGCCAATAGAGTACTCTTGAGAACAACTCACATGTCAGCCATCTGTTTTCCAAATATTTGAAGCTGATCAAGCGCTTTATTGTTTATTGCAGACATTGGGGATAGAGTGACAAAGATGATGATGAAACTGATCAATGACAAGGGAGGTCCACAACGAAACTCGAATAAAGATTCACAAGTCATGATTACTCTCATCAAGGATTTGCACAAACAATATGTATCGGTCTTCACACTTTACGATGATCTAACGAGAGAACTAAGGAACCTAAATTACGATGATTGTTCTTCATCATCAACTTCCACCAGTTCATACTCGGAATCTGAACATTTTTCTAAGGAGAAAGTCAGCAGAAAGCGAAAATGGGAATATGAGCTTCTAAAGTTGTCCGAAATCCTGGAGGAAGAACTGGAAGATTCAAATATAGGGCAGTTAGTCTCAGATTCTCTTAAAGCTTTAGGCAAGATATATAAATCACTTAAATCCATAAAAGCTATCAATGAAAGTTTGAACAAAAAATTGGAATTTGTAAAACAACAAGTGGCTAATCAACAACATGAAGAACTCGAGGAACAGATTTATTCTATAGAAGTAGAGCTCATGGAAATCAAGTATACTCTGGGGGAACTGAACAATGAATCATCATGGTTCATCGATTATCATAAATACTTCTTCGAAAATCAAATCTCATATAAATTAGAAGACCTTGAGATCGCAAAGAAGCGTGTTTGTAATACAAAAAGTGAGAAGGAAAAGCTGGAGGCCCAGTTTGACAAAGAATTTGAAGTATTCATTGCTGTGGAACAATGCTTAACAACGGATCTAGAAAGGAAGCATAGTATTATACTTCGGGGAGAGATTGCAACATTGGAGAAGGAAATAGAAGAGAAGAAAGAGCAGATAGTTGTTAGAGAAGAAGAAAAGAGGGCAACCATAATACAGCTATGCTTGGCTATCAATTATCACAGTAAAAACTGTGATGATCTCAAGAAATCACTCTTAGAGATGACGAACAAAATCCAAAAGATGAATGAAACGACTACTTGAGACTGATATTGTAAGTAAAAAACCGATAATGGGATGTAAACAAATTCTAGAATGCTGTTGTTTGATTGAATTGGGAAAAAAATTATAATATACTGCTACAAAGCCCGTATTCCAAACTGTTATCTTGAATGTGTTAACCATAACAGAGATAAGGTGTATGCATTATAATAATGTGCATGAGATACATTGTTATGGTGTATCTCATCACATATCTTGAAGATATTAGATTTACATTAATTAGATTCGATTAGTATCAATTAAGAATATTAGAATATTGGAATGATTGATTGTCTTTCATGTTATTGATGTTTCAATCCCAATGGTCAAATGTAATCATCATTTAAGAATTGTCAATAAAATCAAATTTCTTCAAGTCGAGTGTCTCCAACCTTGGCATTGAACGAGAGTGTTAGAATAGTCCCATATCGCCTAGTTACTATTGGGATGTGCAATGTATAAAGCGGGGCAACCCTGTCCTTGCAAGTCGTTTTCATCGATGAGTTAGGCCCATAGGCTTTAACATGGTATCAGAGCAAGTCTTTTCTTTTCCACCATCCAGTTCATATTTTCACGTTCTTTGGCCCAATCCGACTCACACGAATGGGGGCATGCTGAGTTTAGTCTCACATCGAACACTCATTACCCTGTCTCTCTCCTTGTAAGCTTTTGAGCCTCTCCACTTATTGCCAATTGCTTTTGAGTTGGACCCCTAAATTTATCATGGTATCAGAGCGGGTATACCTCAATGATGGGTTGGGTTAGTATCTCCAACCTTGCTTGGAGAAAGAGAGAGAGAGAGAGAGCTAGCTGAGTGTCTCCAGCTTTGGCGTTGAGGGGGAATGTTAGAATTGTCCCACATCGCTTGGGTACTACTGGGATGTACAATGTATAAAACAAGACAACCCTCTCCTTGCAAATCGATTTTCAAGGATGAGTTAGACCGATGGGCTTTAACCAACCAACCATGCTAGTATGTTTAAAATGCTAGTTTACTCTCCAAAGCATTTGTAAAGGGAAAGACCTCAAAATGTTTAAATAAGTAAATAAATAAATAAATAACATCAATTCAATCCTTCTATGACCATAGTCACAAAATTCTCCAATTTTTTTTTTTTTTAAAACTTGTAAAATTCTGTGATTGATGGTGAGTCAATGAATTAATCAACTAAAGAGTAGCATTTTTCCCCTTTAACCTCAAAATTTATCTTCCTTAACCTATGAATCCCAATAAGAAGATAAAGTTTTTAGGGAGGTTAAGGATTCAATACAATTGGTAGTCTAGAAATAAAAATTGGTTTCAACACAATTGGTGTGCATCAAAGTTTTAAAAATCAAACCATATTTATCGAATTAGTTGAATCAGGGTTGGAGGTTCAATTTTCTTGAACCTTCATTTATATTCACAAAAAATGACGGTTCAATTGGTCAAGCTGATTTAGTTATAAAATTTGGTGGAATCACCGGTTTGGTCTAGTTTTTAAAGAGAAATTCTATTGCTACACCTAATTTTACTTACAACACACTAATCCTTTTTTTAACTAGGTGAATTACCAGTTAGTGTGTTGAATATAACGAAAGTCTGAGTCCGATACATTGTTTATATTAATTTCGAAAACATGCATGAAACATTTTCAACAAATTTGTTGGTAAGTATTTTTAATTTAAAGTGACAAACTCTCTGATAAATTTCCAACAAACTCGCCATTAAAAAGTAAGAATTTTTGTCTTTAAAGTTTATAGGCGAATTTGTCACTTTAAAATCAAGGATATTTTGACAGTAAATTTACCTATGTGTTCGTCATTTTAAATTAAAAATACTTACCAACGAACTCATTGAAAAATGATTCATATATGTTTTGGAAATTAAAATGAACGGTGTACCAAAATCAGAATTTGGACATAAGTTGCACAGGTTTTTGGGAAAAAAACCCTTTTGAAATTAAAGAGTTGTTTACATTTGGATAAGTGTGTTTTATAAGTAAAGGTTGGCGTGCTAATAGAAGTTCTCCCTTTAAAACATTGGTACGTCATCTTACAACTAATTTCAACGGATTTTGGTACCCCAAGAGAAGAACAACCGTAAAATGTCGCTAAATTTCTAATTTTCCAAGCTAACGCCGTTATCCGTTATTGCAAGAAGGAAATTCAGTGGCATTAATGTAATAATCTGATAATGAAAGGGTATTCATACTCGAAGAACCACCAATGTTCCAGTCTCTTTGAAACGATAAATTTGTTCTAGTCGCTTAAACTGAACTCTGAACCGAAACATTTTTCAGCTTTCAATGATTTCTGCTATCCAATCTTTCTCTCTCTCTCTCTGAGAATCTTGAATTCGCCTAGTTTTCAAGAAGTTTAGATTGATTGAACAAGGTTCCACCAACAAAAATCCATTGTGAACTCGAATTCACAGATTTTTTTCGACTCTGAGCTTCATTTCTTCTTCTTCTTTTTTTTTCTTTTTTTTTTCCTTTTGTGTTTCTGAACTATGGATAAATAGGATGAAAGTTTATATGAGAAATCAAGATTCTGACCTCGAATTCGCATGTTTTCTGGATAATTTTCAGGTTTTTTATTTGATGTTTAATTCAACATTTTCTTCTCCCATACAGAAAAAGAAATTCAATGGAAGACCCTAATTTTTCAGGTTTTCTTTGATTTTTGTTTTTGTTTTTTTTGAAAAAAAAAACAAAGTTACTGCGTGTGTGAGATTTCAAACTCCTGATATGCCCCCTTGACCTCAGACTTCTCTTATAGACTGATGAAAAATGACCTAAATATCCTCATCTTCAACCTCTAAACAAAAACCCTTGGATTTCTCTTCCCAAAACCAGTTCTATTCTTTTCAATCTTATCTTCAAGGTTTTTTATTAAAGGTCAAAGACAATGGCAGTTAGGTCATTTTGCATTAACCTATTAGAGAAGAACTAGGTCAATGAAGGCATATCACCAGTCTGAGATCATAAAGAGGGTATCTCGAATATTAGTTTATCCAAATCACTCTTTCAATTGCAATGTGTTCTTTATGTCAGTTTTTGCTTTTGTTTTTTTTGTTTTTTGTTTTTGATCTTTTTATTGGTTAACTTAATAGAAATCTTAAGAGTGACCTTATTTTAGACTTTAAAGGAGATTCTTTATTTCCAAGTTGCAGAGACAGAGCAAAAGCATTAGAAATTTAGAGATGACGGGCTGCCGTTTGAGAGAGTCATTAACATCATTGCTTGGGAATCACATTTCTCCTGAGAAATCTGAAGAGCTTGGAAAGAGCAAAGCAGGCTATTTCTTTTGTCAAAAATTTCTCAAGTGCTATTAGAAATGAAGTTAAACATGTTATGATCTTTGCTTATCCGTTAAAATGCAAAATCCTAAGGTCAAGACTTATCTTAAGATATGTGTTTTATCTCGACAGTTGGATTTCATAGTTTAATGGTCGCATTGTGTATTTGTTGTCATGAGTCTAGAGAACTTGGCATATATTCTATGTATTTATTCTTGGTATAATCCATTTGTTTTGGTGCTCAAGTTGGATCCTACTTTGTTTTCTTTATATTTCTGTCAAACTTTCAAATTCTTGTTGACTCACCTACCATTTGTTAAATTTTTTTTAAGCTTATCGTGGGTATCCTCACCCTTCGAGTGAGACTAATCCCACGATCACATGCACCAAACCATTTGTTGATCTTAATTAGATTGATTAAGGCATAAAGTGGGTCAAATTTTAACTAAATGATTGAGATACGGTTTTGTCTAGTCGGATCCAAGTCGGATTCAGTTACAGATATGGACCCAATCCATATAGAAAAATACAGATCTCAACATGGATATACTCAGATCCGGCCAGGTCTTACCCATTTAAGCCTTAGATTGATTGTCACACCTACTAACTGCAGGGCCTATTTGTTTGTTGAGAGAACATTTTCATAACAATTGGTTTTCTCATGAAAACAGATTCCTTGCATGAATGTTAAATTGGATTTTAATTCTTTGGAAACAAAGGTTCTTTAGCATCTTAAGTTGCTAGTTTTCTCATGTGTTCAACTAATAGATGGTTGGTTGAAAAGCTTTTTTTTTTATTGCAGACATTGGGAATAGAGTGACAAAGATGTTGCACTCGAACAAAGATTCGGAAGTCATTACTCTCATCGAAGATTTGCACAAACAAAACGAATCGTTCTACACACTTTACGATGATCTAATGAGAGAACTAAGGAATGCAGATTACAATGATTGTTCTTCATCATCTACCTCGACCAGTTCATACTCAGAATCTGAACATTTTTCTAAGGAGAAAGTCAGCAGAAAGCGAAAAAGGGAATATAAGGTTTTAAAACTGTCCGAAATCCTGGAGGAAGAACTGGAAGATACAATTATAGGGCAATTAGTCTCGGATTCTCTGAAAGCTTTGGGCAAGATATATAAAGCACATTTAACCATAAAAGCTATCAAAATCAAAGCTGAAAACTTGGTTGAAGTAAAGTCGATGTTGGAGGACGAAAATGAAAGTTTGAAGCAAAAATTGGAATTTGTAAAACAAGTGGCTAATCTAAACAACGTGAATGATTTCCATCAACAACGTGAAGAACTCAGGGACCAAATTTATTCTATAGAAGAAAAGCTCATAGATATAAAGTATTCTCTGGAGGAAGTGAAGTTGTTATTATCTCATGTGAACACTGAATCATCTTGGTTCCTCAGTGATCATAAATTATTCTTTGAGGAAGAAATCCCATTTATCTTGGAAGACCTTGAGATGGCAAAGAAGCAGGTTTGTAATACAAAAAATGAAAAGCTGGAGGACGAGGTTTACAAAGAATATGAAGAATTAATTGCTGCGGAACAACACTTAACAACGGATCTAGAAAGGAAGCATAGTATTATACTTCAGAAAGAGATTGCAAAATTGGAGAAGGAAATAGGAGGGAAGGGAGAGCAGATAGCTGTTAGAGAAGAATAAAAGAGGGCAAACATAACACGGCTATGCTTGGCTATCAATCATCATAGTAAAAAATGTGATAATCTCAAGGGATTGCTCTTAGAGATGACCAAACCAAATCCAAAGGATGAACAAAATGACTTCTTGAGACTGAATTAGTCATATATGCACCTTCAATTTGTTCAACTCTTTGTTGTTGTTGTTGTGTGTGATCTAATACTCTTTAACAGATATTAAGTAAAAACTAATAATGGGATGTGAACAAATTATAGAATACTGTCCTTCGATTAAATTGGGAAACAAATAATTATATAATGCTCCAAAGGGGAGCGGATCCTCTGTAGCGCCATGTCCATGTAGCCCTTTGTAGCGCTTCATCTACAGGTGAGAGAGTGCCACATTGAGCAAATTTAACGAAGACCAAGAGCTCTCTCGAGGAAGTTAACGATGAACTCTCTCAACTGGAATTGCTCACCCAACAGTCCAAATTCAAAAAAATTATATGGGTTGTAAAGTGGTCGTTGTTGGTATTCGAGAATGGAAGTCTAAAGCAACAACTTATTTCTGTAACTCTCGATTATATAAATTCTAGGGTTGTAAAATGTATGAGAAAATAGTGATTGTTCTTGTCGACATGTCCCAATAATTCAAAATAGAGAAAGCATTTCATATGTGCAAATCAATAGAAATTCACTTTCTAAACGGCATGTTTCGTATCGGTCTTGATCGATACTGATACGTAAAGACTGATACATTCCAATATTTTAAACCATGGGACCAATTAATTATAAATCAATGAACGAATGAACAAACTAATTGGCAATTTATCGTTTAATGGAACCATAATTTTTTCCTTGCATACTATGTTTAGAATGATTCAAGCCATACTTTTTTTTATTCATTCTCACTTTGATGAACAACATCAAGTACCTATAAATGGAGATGCCAACAGATCTACATTCAATATGTTTTAAATCCCATTTCTTAACTTTAATTAATTTGAGATCCGATCAAAGTAAGATATTGTGAAAAAATCAAAATTTCAAAGATAACACAATTGCATAAAACACAAGGATTTACGTAATTCGACAATGTGCCTACACTATTTTCTTTAACATTTTACAACCCTAAAAATCTCTATTTATATAATCAAGAGTTACCAAAACAAGTAAAACTTCCTAAAACAGAAAACCCTTTAAGAAAATATTACACAATTATCTGCATAGCGCAAAAGAATACAAGACATTTACATATACAAGCATGATTCGTACTTCCATAGTCTGACATGATTGATTGACAATTAGATCCTATTCCCGCTTCATGCTGGCAAGTTACAGCCTACAATCAAAGCTCGAGTGATCATGACAGGCCAATGAAGCACATGTGTCGTGTCATCAACAAATTCGTTGGTATATCTATGAATTCGACGTTGAACCAATGATTGGAATCGTTAAATCAACTAGTGGTAAAAGAGATGATGAGGTAAAACAGAAAAAATTCCAGCGACAGTGTGACAAATTAAAGGCTCAGATGAGGTAAAAGAGAACAACCGTCAAACTCGCTAAATTGTTAATTTTCCAAGTTAACGCCGTTATCCGTTATTTCAGAAAGAAATTCAGTGGCATTAATGTAATAATCTGAGAATGAAAGGGTATTCACACTTGAATAACCACCAATGTTTCAGTCACTTTGAATCTATAAATTTGTTCCAGTCGCTTTAACCGAGCTCGCGCGACACTCTTCTAGACAAAAACATTTTTTTAGCTTTCTACGATTTCTGCGATCTAAACTCTCTCTGATTCTTGAGTTCGCCTCGGTTTTCAAGAAGTTTAGATTGATTCAACAAAGTTCCAGTACCAAGATCAAATCTGAATTCGAATTCACAGGTTTTGTTCAACTGTGGACTCCATTTCTTCTTCTTTTTTTGGTGTTTATGAACCATGGATAACTAGGATGAAAGTTTATATGAGAATTAAGATTCTGAGCTCGAATTTAGATGTAATGTTCTTGAAAGTTTACGAATTCTAATTCAATTTCGTTTTCCCCCTTTCGAGTATTTTTGCGTTCTTGATGGACTATCTATCTGCTTTTCTTTCTGTTTCTTTTTTCCCTAAATTGGATAGATTACATGAATCTTTTCTATAAAAAAAAATTAGATCTAAAATGAATTCTAAAGTACTAATCGATTAGATTAGTCAATCTCTGATAAGATAAGAAAAGAAATTTCAAAGGAAGATTCTAATTTTCAGGTTTACTTTGATTATTAATTCAACATTTTCTACCTTCTTCCATGATGCAAAAGAAATTCAATGAAAGACCCTAATTTTCAAGTTTTCTTTGATTTTTAATTCAATATTTTTCTTCTATTATATTTCCTTTAAGATTTTATAGATTGAATGAATCTCTAATTATTATTGAAAAGTTATTGCTTGCGTGAGATTTCAAATTCTGTATTTCATGCATCAATTGGTGTGATTTAGAAATTAGACATATCTCTCCTGGTTTTGGTGAATAATTTAGATACCCCTATACTTTCAAAAAGTTGATGTGCCCCCTTGACCTCAGACTTCTCTTATAGACTAATGAAAAGACCTAAATATCCTCACCTTCAATCTCTAGTAAAAAACCCTTGGATTTTTCAATCGCAGTGTGTTCTTTATTTATTTTTTTTTGTGTGCTCTACTTGAGATATTTTTTTTTATTGGTTAACTTAGTTGATATTTTAGATTCTAATGAAGATTCTTTATTTCCAAGGTGCAGTGACAGAGCAAAAGCATTAGAAATTTAGAGATGACGAGCTACCCTTGGAGTGATTCATTAAAATTCTTGCTTGGGGATCTCATTTCTTCCCAGAAATCTCAAGATCTTGAAAGGAGCAAAGCAGGTTTATTTTTTTGTCCAAAATTTCTCATATGTTATTAGAAATGAAGTTAAAGAACATGTTATGCTTTTCACTTATCAATTAAAATGCAAAATCCAAAGGTCAAGATTTATTTTGGAGTACAAAATATGTCCTTGAAAACAAGATTTCATATTTTAACTCGTGGTATCATGTATTTGTTTGTAAATTTTATTTGATTCATGCTAGAGTGATCTTAAGATTGTACCTCATATCTCGCAGATCTTGATATGAAAGTGTGTAAATTTTCTTTGTATTTTTTTGTCAACCTTTCAAATTCTTGTTAACTCACCTACCATTTTTTGAACTTAATTTGATTGATTTAGGGCAGAAAACAGGTTGAATGTTATCTAAAATCCAAATTTATCCGAGTTTGGACCCTTGGGAGTATATCCGAATAAAGAAATGAGTCAAATATGATTTGATATCACTTGATCGAGAGTTGGATCTAGTGTTGATACAAATCCATTCTTATATCTGTTTGGATCTGAATGATATGTTGCTTTGAAATTTATGATTCTAGACTTTTCAAAATATCATTTTCTACTGCGTTAATTTAATATAATGTCGATGATCCCATATTATCCAACCTGAACCAACACAAAGCGAGTAATTTAGAAGGGTCAAATCCAATGAAGTCAAAGTAAAATGAATCAAATATGATTTATCTAATAGGATCCAAGTCAGATACGGATATGGACCCACATAGATTCAGATCTGAAAATGGATATACTCGGCTCCGACCGGGTCAAGCCTAGATTGATTGTTACACACACACATTCTTACTACAGAGCCTATTTGTCTGTTGAGAAAACATTTTTAAAAAAAATCACTTTCTAAACAAATGGTTTTCTCATGAAAACAGAATCCCTGCATTTGATTGGTAGTCAAAAATTGGGTTATAAGAAAATAAGGGTGACGAATTGGACATAAGAGAAGTAAACCTTTACTTTTCTCACTTGGTAGGGATTAGTACGTTTTTTTCTTGGGAAAATTTGCATTATTTCTGGGAATTACTTTCCCTAGTGGATTTTCCCTGGAAAAAATAAAGATTCTTTGTTCAAGTGTAATATGTTGTTCACAAGCTTTTTGTCCATTGCAGACATTGAGGATAAAATGACAAAGATCTTGAAGCTGATCAATGAAGAGGGATCTCATCAACGGAACTCGAACAAAGATTCAGAAGTCATTACTCTCATCGAGGATTTGCACAAACAATACCAATCGCTCCACACATTTTACGATCATCTTACCAGAAAACTAAGGGAAGTAGTAGATTACAAACAAGGAATATATGATTGTTCTACATCTACCTCCAGCTCTCACTCAGCATCAAAACATCTTTCAAAGGACAAAGCCAGCAGAAACCGAAAATGGGAAAATGAGCTTCAAAAGCTGTCGAAAATCCTTAAGGAAGAATTGGAAGCTACAAATAGAGAGTATTTAAGCTCCAGATGTCTGACAGCTTTAGATGAGATGCAAGAAGCAGAGAAAACCAAAGATGCTATAGAAATCAAAGTTGGACAATTAGTTGATGCAAGGTTGGTCTTGGAAATCAAAATTGTAAGTTTGAAGGAACAATTGGCTAATCTAAACGAGGCTCCAGAAGCTATGCAAGAAGAGAATGATTTCCAGCAACAACATGAAGAACGCAAGGCACAGATTCTTAACTTGACCGATCAGATTGCTTCTAAAGGAGGAGAGCTCATGGAGGTCAAGGATTATCTTGAGAAAGTGAAGAATGAATTATCTATGTTCATCGAAGATCATGGATCCTTCCAGAATCGTATCTCAGCAATCTCAAAAAACCTTTGGATCACAAAGAATTGGGTCTCTCTGATGAAAAGCGAGAAGGAAACGCTGCATAACAAGGTTATCAACCTAGATCAAGACTTAAGTGATGTCAGAGAAAAGATAACAAAGTTGAAGGAAGAGGAGGTGATACTGTATGAAGGTTTACTTGAACTTAAGATGAAGGTCGAACATTCAAAGAAGGAAATAGAAGAGAAGGAAATGCAGATAGTTGGTAAAGAAGAAGGAAAGAGGGAAGCCATAGCACAGTTATGCTTGGGGATCATTGATCACAGTGAATGTTGTGATGAACTCAAGGAATTACTCTCAAAGATGAAGGACAGAGACCAAAGGATGACTTGAGACCAACTTTTTTTTTTTTTTTTTTTGGTGGCGGGAACCATCAATTTGTTCAGCCCTTTTTTGTTAACTAAACATTGTTAATCAGAGTTACATGAAGAAATAAAAGTCATTCACATGGCCAATGGTCCATACAGGAGAAAGCATTCTAATAAATAATGACGGGAAATGACGACACCATAAATTCTTATGAAGACAAGAGAATTTCATGGATCACAAAGCCATAATTATTGACACAGCCTACAAATGACTAGCTAAAACAAAAGGTAGTGTTTTATCAGAGGCATGGAAAGACAGAAAATTATCAACATGAAATTTAACACATTCGCATTCTCAGCCCTATTTTACCTTCACTCTTTCCTTTTGCCTACAAAAATAGCATCATGATAGTTCCTCTCTCATTTCAGTCTGATATTCTCATCTCGACTCCAAGAACATCCTTCACCATCTCATATGTCACAAACGCGATCGCTATCGATGGAACCACCTAAACAAAATGTCACCAGATCAGACCTTTTCAATATTGAATCACTCAGCATATTACTTGAGAAAGAATGCAAATTGAAAAACAAAGAAAAAGGGTGTTTAAATGATTTTCCAAGGAAAAAAATTGAAAGAAGAAAAGATAAGTTATCCCTCCCTCACTCTCAAACTTAATAATAAAAAATATTAAAATGCACATAAAGCCATACAATTAGTTCTACTACTGTTTTATGAATTTTAGAACCATTAACAAATGTTAAAGGAAGATAATGGAAAATAAATTTGTAACACACAACAAGGAATAATTAAGTTTGACAGGTGGCCCTCCCCTATATGTTTTCATAGGGATCCTCAGTTAATTAGTTGATAATACCTATCCAAACAGAGTTCAAAATTCTATTTGAAGCTATAGCATCAAATATTATAAGAAGGTACTCACTCCTAACCATGATCCACGTTACTCAGAAAAAACTTTATGTAGAGTTGATCACGGGATAGAAACAAATTATAGAATATACTGACCTTCACTGAATTGGGAACCAAACCCTTATATAATGCTCGAAAGCCCTCATTTCGAACTGTTTTCCTGAATGTGTCGACCATGCCATTATATTCAAGTGCCGTTTTGCTCCTCCCATCACCAGTAACAATTGAAGAAGCATTATTCCAACCCACCATCTGCATTCTTCGGCGAATGACATCAAGAGGGTAAGCAACAGTCTGGCCAACAGTTCCAGCAGCAGCGCCGCATGCTAGCCTTGTTATCACACTCAATTCAGTGTCTTCAGCTAGTCCAAATGGTCTAGACTTAACCAACCAGTCTTTCAGAGATTCATACACAGCAAAGTTGAGGCCAACATATGGGACCTGCAAACACCAAAACCAGAGTAAGCTCCACAGACAGCAGATTCTCTAAAGTTACCGACATTCTAACTTAATAAAAGTAATATCAAAAAGTGAGAAATGGGTTTACTGATAGAGTCATTTTTTATTATCATAACCTTGTCTTTTTTGCTATTGTAATTTTGCTACCAAGATTACTATTTCAATAAACATTTAGAAAGATTAAACTTACAACTCCAATGACAGAAGGAAGCCAGCCTTTATACAGGGCTCGTGGACCTTCTTCCCGGAGGACAGTTGTTAATGCATGGAACATTCCTCTGTACTGGTAAGGGGACTTCTCTGTCTGCAAAGAGAAGAAAATAGAAGGATAGTATTATAACAATGCAAGAGGACACAAAAAGATGGCAAATTGTGCCTAAGAAAACAAGTAAAAAAATACCACCAATAAGGCAAGTTTGAGGAAGTTACCTGGACAGTAAGCCTGCCTCGCACCATGTCCATTGGGTAAGTTGCTGACATGGCAATGATCCCAGCACATGCTCCAGCGCCCAGCCGTAAAAGAGGAGTGAGTGATGCATCTTCTGCAAAAATTTGAAGAAAAAAAAATGAGATTTTTCATTCATTATTGCTTGAACCGACTCCATATGAGTCACAAGCTACTTTTATCACAAGATGGCAGAACAACTAGAATAATCAGAATAGGATGAACATCAACCTAAATTTGATGGTGCTCATGTGGAAATCAAGGTCCTACTTGAGAGTTATTTAGGATGGAAACAAAGCCATCAAAAAGGTTTTACTTCGGGGATTTTCTTTTTTACCGTGCCAACACTTGTTGGCACTTGGATACTCCTTGTCACAAATTTTCAGCATCATGTCCCCCCTAAAAAATTTTGAGCTGCAAGTTTGACAATGGTGAATGGAGGGATTTTTTTAGAATAATAGTGTCCCCCTTATCAAATAAATTTTTTGCAATAATTTTCCTGCCATTTATTTGCAAATAAATCATGCTCAATTGTGATTATGAGTTGCAAAAACAGAGACAATATACCCTGCATAAGTGCCCTCAAGCATGTATTGTGCTCTAACATATCTATTAAAACATCAACCAATAAACTAATTTTAGTTGTTGGTAGAAGTTTAAGCTCCAAGTGCCTATCTTGGATTGTCATGTAAGCATGCAAGAACTCCCATGTTTACTCATGTTTGACATTTGCAAAACCTGCATACAGACCAAAAGAAACATCTACCGGAGACATCATACTTCTGTTAGGCACAAAATCTATGACATTTCTGTCAAGTTCAAAAGAAGATAACCACTGACCTTGAAAATTTATAGAAGTAAAATTATTTTTCTTTTTACAGGTTTTATGCACGTAAAGTTCACTGTGCAGTCAATAATATATAGTTTATGGAAAAAAAGACAAAGTTGTAACAATGTCATACAATCGAAGGAAAGTGAGGATGGTAATACCATTGCCAGGTTGCTGTCGATAAAGCCACAAAATACCCCTGTAGAAAATATCAAGGAATGGGTGAGCAAAAGAAGGAACTATTGTTAAAAAGAATCCTAGATCGGAGATGCATGTAGATATAGAAAAAACTTTTCACTTTGAAATGAATCTCTATCTGCACTTCAGAAGTAAAAAATGTAGAATTGAAATATGCATATTGAAACTTATTTACAAAAGAAACAGCATATATGGAAATTTCACTTCTTAAATTTAAAAAATATTGATATTGGTGCAAAAAATAAAAGGAATGACCGTTCAATGAAATGTAGGATTAGAGTAGAAGGAACAACACCTTGATGCTTGCTCATAGCTAAAAAACTTGACAGCTGAGTTTGGGACAATACGTGCACAGTTTGTACCATTGCCTTTGAATAGTCCTCGAAAACCCTCAGTTTTCCATATATACTTCAAGCCTTGAATTGTTCCATTGTATTTTATATTGTGAGGATTTTGAACCTGCATTTTGCAATCTCTTAGGTTGTATCATGCCTTTTTTTTTTGGATAGGTAGATGTATCATGCTTTTGAAGCAAACAGTACAACAAAATGAAGAGAATTAGTCAAAACTAAAAAGCAAGGGAAATATTTTTAAATTTTACATTTCCAATTGGAATGCAAATTAACTCCCAAGTCTTTGACCATGTCCATATGAGGTGAAATGATACTGCCAATTAGTTGGGGTAAAGAAACATTTGACTTGGTTCTCAATTGTGGTAATTCCCAAACCATCCCAATTTAAATTATGAGAGTTTTCTAGCACAGTTGTACTCTCTCCGGTATTTTACACAAAATTTGCAATAGCATCCGAAGAAAAGGTAAATGAAGTTTAACTCTTATAATCTTCCCAAAGACGAACAAAGGATTCCCTATTGAAAATGGAACTAAGATGTTCAATAAGGATCTGGTCACTTAAAAATGACCAAGGAGGATAAACATACCATAACCAGTTAGAAATCCGAAGCTAGAATAAAACTAAAGCAGCCATTTATGTAGCAACTATAGAACTTGTACTGAAAAATAGTAAAACCAATCATACACTTATTGGAGCAACTCCAACCCACATCTCTAAAATTTGGTTCCAAATTGGCAATCTTCTCTGAATTTAAAGAAGATTCTCTCCTCCGAACTAATTTGTACTCCAACTGGTCACCCCTATTAATCACTATGCATTCTCTAAATCAGGGATTAAATGGAAAGAATTGAAAATAAATAAGGGGCAAAAATTATATTTAAAACATATTTTATGGAAAGAAGTCAAAATGGCATTTATGTAAAAAAAAAAAGTATGGACAAAATGGGTATTTAAAGTAATGAACAGTGATTTAAAGACGGTCTCTAAAACTTCTCAGCATTTCTAGATTTAGAGCCGTGAATAGTGATTTATAGAGGCTGTCAGAGATTTAGAGACCGGTTGGAGCTAGGTTCGGACGTCTCTATCTCTAAATTTAGAGATTTAGAGGCCGGCTGTTATGATAACCATTTAATGACAACATTCTACACTTCTGCTGCAATATAAAATCTGATTAAGCAAATATGCTTTATGCAAGGAAAGGAAATAAGATTTGATCACAGACTATTTCATGTTGTTGACCTGAGACGTGATGAGTGATGACCCTAGCCAACCCTACAAATTCATCCAGTTCCACAGCAATAATAAAAACTTATGTGATTATGTTTATGTTTATGACCTACTGCTTCAAGCTACATAGGATCTAAAATTCAGTCTTATTGATTTCCCAAGGGAATTCCTGACCGGTCAAGATGCAAGCACAGGCATGATGCTCATAATGAAGAAATTTTATTTTTTCAAGAAACCGTACCAAACTAATTTTTTCCAAAAACTACCTGAAGCAAAATTTTTAACCGTTCCAAGGGAGCAACAGCAGTGCGCGACCTACAACAAAAATACACCACAAATTTAATGCAAGACATGCAACACAAGGATAGCATAGTTAAAAATTAAAGTCACATGGAATATACATATCACAACAGACCAATTAGTGATCCAGAATATCCAATAAAAATAAGAATCCAGAATGTTCAAGAGAATAAAATTTCAGGCAAGGTGGATATGGTTTAATATTTATATAATAAAACACAACGGTGGACCCCACACTCCTATGTCTCAATCTTTATACCCCCATAAAAGACGAATCTCGAGGATAGGTTTTACTTTTCTCTTCTTCCTCTTTCCAAATATACCCTTAATTTTATTATCTTTCTTCTTCACCCCTTTTCTAATATTATCCCTCTAACTTTATTGTCTTTCCTCTTCTCCTCCTTCCTTAATAATACCTCTCCAACTTTATTATTTTCCTATTTTAGCCCCTTAACCCCAAAGATGACGCCTGTGTTGTAGGCACAGGCAAACTCTAGTTTTCTTCTTTAAATAAATAAATAAAAATAAAAAACATGATTTTCTTTAGGCCCGCATGATACGGTTACATCATTGAACATCTCATTTGGAGAAGATTAATTCTCGAGCAAAATGTGCATATGCAAAAAATATCACCTCTATAAAATGAATTACTCATGGCTTATGAAATATTTAAGTAGGCTTTCTTATGGATTGAATCTACTTTGTATTTGACACTTAGTTTTAGCATGCCTATCCTTGTATCCTATGTATTCCTTACACTACGTAAGTCAACTAGTCGCATACCATAATGCAAATTCTGAAATGGTAAGATGCTGTCAGAAGCCTATTTGGTATGAAATTCAATTTAAGACTAATTTGTTGTCTGAGAATTCCCAGACCACATACACCAAAGAATGTTGAACTGTGAAAAATTCATGCACAAGTCCATTTACAACCTCAAATATGATGTCTACACTACCAGTAAGTATCACAACAAAGACAAATTCATCTAGGGTCACCAAGACAGTAGCTTTCTACTAATTTCCCTTCATTTTTTTTTAAATTTAGTTCCCACGGTATAATTTCAAAATCTTTCAGCAACATTGATGATTAGTTTCTGTTAGTTAACCGCGTCACAAGAGATCTTAGAATTAAGCTACTCTGAATCACAGTTCCTAGTAACACTGAATCCAGTAATCAAATTGGATCATTTCTTACCCAGCATATAAGCATACATAATCAAGTATGCAAAATCCAGTTTCCCAAATAAATTCAAATTTATATGAGCAAACTACAAAACCCTAGCTCTGGTTTTAGGAATCAAATCAAGAGCAGAACAGATTATAGATTAGACACAAGCAAATAATCCCACTTTTAAACAAAGAAATGATGATCGAATGGATTTGCGGCACCTTGAAGAAGATTTTTAACTATTAACATGATTGAAATGATCGAAAACCAAAACTAAACAAAAAAAATTAACAAAATAACAAAAACAGAACGTTCTAACGGAACTTCAGCATTGAAATTCAGAGCAATCCAGAACAACATTATTATCCGAAAATAATCATAATTGAATTTTTTTTTTTTTAAAGGAATGAAATTCAGAGAGATGAGAAGCTCACACTCCTCCCGCCACTCCTCCTGCAACGAGAGACTTGCCGACACTGAGGATCGCGTGTCCAGGAGCTTTGACGCCTTCGCTCGCCTCTTCAGCGAGATTAACGATCGTCGAAACCGCTGATTCACTCGTTGATTTTCCAACAACATCTTCCGAAGCCATTAAATCTCCAGATAGAAGACCTTCGCTCGAACCTACAAAGATCACGAAGAAGATCTCTGTTTCACAACCAGTGTTCGACAGTTCGATCGTAAATAACGAAGATTTTTATCGCAGAGAAGAAATATCCATCACTCTGTGTTCTTGAATTTGTTAGCCATGACCAGGACAAGAGAGTGAAGGGTTTCTGCTAAAATGCGCCGGGAGAGAAAATCTTCTTGTTGATTTCAGTGACTGCGTTTTATACTTTTATTGTTGCGTACAGTGTTTGTTGGGTTCGCTTTGGTTTGTCTTTCGAAAACGGAAACCTAGTTCATCCGGACGGTTGTTGTGCGATTCGAATGTACCGGCCGATTAATTGAGATTAATCGCCAAAGGAAAGACGAGATTACTAAAATATCCTTACTATTTTACTAAATTGGCATAACAAATCACTCCAACGAAAGTGCGTAATTGTATAATCCTATCTAACATCTCTCATTTTTTCAATTACGTGTATAGGATTGCATTGAAAATATTTTTCCACAAATAATAACTAGTGAATAATTTTTTTTAACAAAAGAGCTGTCGATGTTTGATTGCACTTACAAAAAAAGTCATAAAGATAATTAGAAAAAAATTACAAAAATAATTGATTTTTAGTTTGGGAATGGAAACAATCATTAGGAATAATATTATAAGCTTGAGATCTGTTGACTCTTCGTGAAAAAAGCACACGACCTCAACCCTTTAAACACCAGATCCAATGATTGAGATCTATGAGTATCTTGATGACATAAATCTCGGAGATACTTATCCCAAGCATAAATCTCAACCATTGTATTTTGCATTTAAATAATTGGGATCATGTGTTTTTTTCATGATTAGAAGTTGAGGGATCCTAACCCAATATTAAAAGTTTTTCATTGTGACTATGTTTGGGATTTTCTATTTCACCTCTAACCTTTGTTTAGCATGGATCTTCAGTGAATTCTCTGACTGTCTTGGTAAGTGAACTCCCTAACACAAGTTAATATTTTAGCAGAGTAATGGTTTTATAACTTTAAAGTGGACTACATTTGTCTTTCGGTGATGTCTTATTTATAGATTTTTCAACCCTTGTGAATCTGGAATTCTTTTTCTATTTAGAAAAGATTTTGTCAAAGATCATCTTTCCTTTTTAAAGGAAATTCATCCTTATCTTGCCACATGACCTTAATTAACTAATCATCCTTCCATTTTAAGGTATGAATCTTTCCTTATATTCTCCATCGATTGCAATTAAGCATGGGGTAGTGAAGAGGTCTCGAGAATTTGTCCAGTTGTCTATGGGACATTATCAAGATTAACTCCATTCGGATCATTAAGAGAAGATTTATATCATGTACTTACAGTGACGATTAAATCACTATCTAAATAGTTAGGCTAGCGAATATAATGTCATTAAGATGCAAAATTCATTTTTTTTTTTCAAAAATAAATGATTGTCTCATAAAAATGTACAATCATGTATCTAAAAATTACATTTTTATAGAAAAAAAAAATTATAACTAATTTGTTCTATACAATCGTATAGACCTGTCAAAGAGTGATATATCCTTAATTTAAGTCTATCTCCTCTGGAACATGATGCAATTAATGAACGATAAATATTTGTACAAGTTGTACACCAACAACCCATTTAGAAGAGAATAAACAAATAGTTGTAAGTTGTCAAATAAATTCCTTCGCTGGGATTCTTTGAGGGATCACAACCCATGATGATTATGTGAAATTTAATACTCCAATTATAAATATTGTGAATCATAATTCACGTTTTATAAAAAAAATGGTTATGATAACCTAGCGCCCCCATCACAGAATTGTAGATCATTTACCTCTGAATACACAAGAAAAAAGATTCATGGCTATGTGTATCCTCGAGGCAAATTATCTATGGTTCTTTAATGTGGGCATATGTCAGAGGGGGCATCGGAAAATCATTATTAAAAAAAAAAAATTTGATTTATATTTTGTATTAAATAGGTAAGGTTCACAAGTGGTGATACCAATATACCACAACTTGGGTTCAATACTTTCACCTTCACAACTTCATCTACCAATTGTGGATTGCCAACTAACTCATCTAACAAAAATCACAATGAAAAGTTCAATGGCAATTTCGGATCGATAAGCGGTTAATGCCCATAATCATGAGTTCAACACCTAGTCTAAGCATTAATTTCTCAAGGGCCACCTGTGAGGGCACACCCTCACTTACCTATTGTGTGTAATGCGGGAGCATTTCACGTGCCCTGGGACTAATACTTGGACAAGACCATGGTTTATAAACTGGGCAATGCCCAGATATGGATCCAATCCATTGTCTTGCAGGGATACCCAATTATAATACATATTAAAAAAGTTTGGCATTTGTCCTTCAAAAATCCTTTGAGTGTGTCCAATTCAAGATAAAGAAATTATGTACAGTAGTCTACACATTTATTGAAATAAAAGGGTATTTATGTCATTTTGAAAGATGTTAATCAGGAAAGAGGAGTGTTTAGTCATTTCTTTAGAAGCTAAAGAGATTTCGGTAATTTCGATCTTTCTTGTCGATAAGAGTTTCACTATGTCGATATCTGACCCACAAGTCAACGTCGAAAATTGTTTGTAGGCTAGGTGGCGAATCTACGTGAACGCAAATGGATAAAATCCGTTTCGATTTTTACATTTTCCTTTTAAGAAAATAGAAAATTCTAGTGGACGAGTTGTCGAAATGTGGGAAACGAATAAAGGTTACCCATAAAACCGGTTCCCCTCTTCCTATTTTTATCAGTGTTTTTGCTTAAAGTGGAAACGGATTATTTAAGTAACCTATATTCTCTTCCCACGTTTCACTTTCTAATTGGTGTGTTGGACACTCAGTGTCCAAATCACCTTTAAGATGGATTGGCCGAATCCAATCCGGAACTTCTCTGCTGAGAACGATTTGATATTAATGAGCCTAACCTTTCTCAGTTAACGCCTATCATATCTAGAGGAAAATTCTTGTACTTAATGAACGGTTGAGATGAAAAGTTATTCTCCAGGGATTCTTTAATAATTTGTTGGACATTCAGTGTCCAGCGTTGTTGCATTCTAGAAAAATCAAGCTTCAGAATTATAAGATGGATTGGGATCCGTTGACCCATAAAAACCACAAAATCGGACTGTATAGATAGGGTCGTGATAATGACTCTCCGTGTGGCATGCACAAAGTACTCTCTTGACGTGGCATGTGTTATAACCATAGATTTTTGCCTGGGATTAGATATCTGCAAATCTCTCTCCCCCCCCCCTAATAAATATGAACAGGTGTGCATCTTGAGACAAAAAGATTTATGATTCTAGGACATGCCCTATCAAGAGAGTATTTTGAATATGTCATGTGGGAGAATTAGAAAATCATTACTCGTTAAGATATAATGACTTAGAATCGTGATAAAATGACGCACTAAAACATACACGATTGTACATGATTGACGTGACAAGGACATAGAATCATATATCTTTTTCTTTGAGATATACAAGGAAAAAGATCTACGATTTTATGCCCTTATCACATTAGCTACTTATGTTTTAGTGTGTCGTTCTATCATTAGTCAATGATTTATTCTAGGGACATATCTTTTGTTTGAGAGTTGGTTATCATGTTTTTGGATTTTGTTAACATGTGCCCTAAAGTGCAATAAATACACTATGGAAAATTGGAATTTGAGGGTATTTTTATAAAATAAAATAATAAAAAAAATAAAAAATTTAAAGGTATTTTCGATATAAAATCTAATTTCCAAAATGTATTTATTACCTTTTAATGTGTGCCTTAAGGGCACATGTTAACAAGACCTCGTGTTTTTTAACAGTTGAGATTTCATATTTTCCACGAATCATTTGATGGGATCCCTATAGGATGTCATGGTTTATTTTATTTAATAAATTAATTTTTCATAAAATCAGCAAAGTGAGCAACTTGAAACTTTAAAGTGAATAAGCTGATGTTTTTATTTTATTTTTATTGATTTTCGATCTTGATAAAATACCGGAAATACAAACATAATAATAACGAATCAGAATCAAAAGTTATGTGTATAATTTTTTACTATTTCATTATTATTATATATGTATCTTGAATATTTGGTGAAAATATATTTGTTAGAATGTTAAATGTGAAGCATTGTAATAAATGTACTTCAATATATCATATTTATGGAGATTTAGATAGGATTACATTAAAATTATCCTAATATCTAATTAATATAATATTATCTAAATCTCGTTGAATTACAGGTCACCTTATTACAATCCTTCATATTTAATACTATAACACTATTCATTGACAAGCTTACCACTTATCGAATTTTAAACAACAAACTCACTGCTAGATAAATCACGATGAATCTTGAATAAAAAATTATATTTAAATTTTCAGAATTACAAGTTATTTGATCGTCACAAATGATTGAAATGGATCAAAAGTTATTTTTGAATCTTCAAACTTCAAATTACAAGTATGTCGTCTCTATTCCTCATTTCCTCATTTGTTTGTCACAAATCTTTGGAAATGATCCCAATTACCATTGAAAAACACAAGGTAAAAGAAGTGAGAATGGGTATTTTAAGTACTTTAAACTCTTCAAAAAGAGAGGAAGCATTTAAAAAAAGAAAAAGAAAAAGGAAAAAATCATGATAACTTAACTCCCTCACGCAGCATGTGCCAGAACCATAGACCTTATGCCTTGGGATACAAATTGTGCATCCTGTTAAAATTGTGCAATTGTGTATCCCAATGAAAGAAAATCTATGATTCTAACACATCCCATGCCAATAGAGTATTTTGAGTATGCCACGTGGGGGTGATTTTTCATAAAATTTATTCATCCTCGTAAATGTCTCATATATTTTTCTTAAGTAATGATATTAATTGGTTTAATTATTATTTTTTAGGTTTAACATTTTTTTTTTCTGAATATATTAATTATTTAGATAAAAAACAATAGAGTATCTGTAAAACATCTAAATGGATTTTTTTAAAATATATTAAGAGAGCTGCTATTGCCATACCACTTGAGTGCAACTCGATTTACATAGGATTTAGTGTGGTGTTTGTAAATTTTGGTACAGCAATAGCAACTCTCTATATAAATTGTTTAATTCTTTCACGTTTAGCATTTTTTAATGAATTGTGATAATATGATTTGCCAGGTGGCATACTCAAATGACTCCATGATGTGAACAAGTTTTGGAATCGTAGATCAGTACGTCTCGGGATACATAGTTCCCTTGGTATACACTTTTTATGGAGAAGTTCAATCGTGTATCTCGAGGCATTTTAAATTTACGATACCTGAACTTATCCCGTCATGGAGTCATTTGAGTATGTCACCTGACAAGTCATATTATCACGGCTATTTTTTAATATTCTAATTAAAAGAATAAGTGACTAACATGACTGGAAATAGATCATTGAAATGAAGTAACTTGACCCAAATGAGAAAGCAAACCGCAAGCCAAAACATCAAAATAAAAAATAAATAAATAAATAAAGTGATTGGTATGTAAAGAGGTCATAGCCTCATAGGGGGTTTTAATTGGCTGGGCTTGGCCAAGAAAGTTAGTACGAATGGATTTTGAATCGGGTGGGCTTGGCCCAATTTTTAAAAGGGCCGTGTTTGGTTAGGATGCAAGTCAGTTTGAAGGGTTACTCTAAATTTTTGAATTTAAGAGAACTTGTGAAAATTTACATAAATAAATTAGAAGTGAAATGTTTTTTTTTTTTGTTCCCCAAAGAAAAAAGGGTACACAATTTAAAAAATGAAAAACCAAGGGTCTATTTATTACTGATTTTTTCGACAGCCTCTTGAGCTTTGAGTTGGAAAAATCGGAAAAGTATGTTTGTTGGTAATGACTTCTGTTTTAATAACTTTTACAAGCCTTTGCTTTTGTACGCAAGTCACTATGAGAAGCCAACACCGAAAGACGTCTAGGACTAAAATGAAAATTTCACCCCTCATTCTTCTTAACTCATCGATCAAACAACATAATCAATTTGACCTCTCTTTTATTACTTCTACTACTTTTTCGTTAGCTTTTGTAAAAAATAATATTCTCTTGGACGCAGCTTTCCAAACTCTGAACTTTTGCTTCTCATAGACACAAAAGCTTGAAACAGAAGCTGAAATCTATAACAAACAGACCATAAGCAAAATGTATCAACAGTGACCAGTCACTAACTAACCATATTTGACTGGGCTCAACCCTGAAAAACTGGCCCGGATGCAGTTGGGCTCTGCTAGAGGTGGATTGGACATGAACTTAGTCCAAGACTCTGCCTGATTGTTAAAAAGGACTGGGCCAATTTTAAACCCCAATCAATTTGAGTGTTTATTTACATGTCCACAAAAAAGATCCAAAAATGTATTTTACAGGACATTATTTAGGTTTGACAACAACCATTTTGTAAGTGAAGGACTCGTTGACTAATGTATGTTTATCTTTGACATGGGTGGAGGTCACAGGTCACCTACCATTTGTGATAAATTAATATGTAATTTAATAAGGTCTATGTTCATTGTTTCTTTTTTTTTTTTTTTTTTAAATCTATTTAAACAATCCCCAATATGTCTATTTATTTATGATAAAATTGGATTATGTAGACATACCCTCCATTTTTTGGAGAATACTTGTGATACCCCTATGTTTTCAAACTGATGATATGCACCCTGTTGAACTCGGTCTTTTGTGATATTTGTAGATTACTAAGATTATCTGAACGCTCTTATCTGCAATATTTAGCCAAAAATCCTTAAATTTCTTTTTGAATCGTGATAATATGACACCCCACTCTGACACATGCCCCCATCACAAAATTATAGATCATTTGCCTCGGGATACACAAGAAAATGATTTATGATTGTGCATATTCCGAGGCAAATGATCTAAGGTTCTGTGATGGGGGCGTTAGGAAATCATTATGCAATTTTTATCTCAATATTTGTCTATGTCAACAGTTGATTTTTCATCTTCAAAATTAGTCATCATCGTGAAAATGCCAACTTAGCAAGTTGGTAAGACATGTGGAAGTGTTCCCACGTTTTAGGTTCGACTCCCTTAGAATCCAATTTCACAATTACCTTCCAAAAAAAGAAAAAAAAAATAGTCATTGTCAATCTTAAGATTCTTTCATCTCTACAACGTGAAAGAAAACTTTACGGGCATTTGGTTTGAATTCTAGAATCCAATTATGGTACACAATAGGATTCTAGATTCTAATTTTATGTTTGGTTATTGATGAAAATGTTATTTTTGCAATCTTAGGAATGACAAAAATTAAAAATGAGACATGCCTCAATTATTATTATTATTATTATTATTATTTGTGATGGAATCTATTTTTGTGTTTTTATTGCTTTAAGTATATAACATTGTATGAATAAATCTGAAGTGACCTCAAGATTGTACCTCATATCGCACATCCTGACGTAAAAGAGTGTAGGAACATAGATGCTTTTCATCAAGATATGAATCAAAAGCATCTATGGTTCTATACACTTTCACATTAAGATGTGCAATATGGGGTACAATATTGAGGTCACTTCAACACGACTCATATTACATATCACCATTGAAGTTATGGGGTCAAAAAAAGGGGATTTTGCCTCAAAATTCTAAAATCAGTTTTCACATGGTGCAGTCAAATGAGACTTTATGCTGTGGAAATCATTTTTCATAATTTGATTTTGACAATACAAAATCAAAATCCATTAAACCAAATTTAAAGCTACTTGGTCAAGTCAAATCGCGATTGAGTAGGCTGAGACGAGATTGAATCAACGTGAAAAACACATACACGCATGAGGCTTTTAACAACCCAAATGAAAATAAAAAATTCGTTCAACCAACCTCAAATGTTTTAATAAGACTTTGATCTATATGATCTCATTAGCAAAATAAAAAAAATTTGGGTACACAAGCAAACATATCAAAGTTAGATGGGTTATAATAGATTTAAGGTAAAATTAGTTAGAGGACCTGACAGTGGGATTTATTTCTAAATAATCTCTAAGTTTTGCACTGTAGTTTGATAAGACATTTAATAAATTTTTTGTTTCTTAATGATCTTTCATTATTGGCGAACTCACCGCTTTTTATTTATTGTCGAACTCAACGTTTTTTTTTATTTAGTGCCGAGTTCACAATTTTTGCTATCGAACTCTCCACTATTTACTGTTGAGCTCATCACTTTTTATTTATTGTTGAACTCGACGCTTTTTATTTACTCTTAAGTTCACTACTTTTAAAATAAAAAGTGGTGAATTTAGACACTAGAGTACCCACCCATTTTCAATTTTCAAGTTTTTTAACTAAAATACATGGAAAGATCGACTAAAAACTTGAGATATCGACTTGTTTAGATGATTTCAATAAAAAAGAACCATTCTTGATCCCTTTTCATTCAAACATTAAGAAAAAAAAAGTGAAAAAATCCTAATTTTTTACATACATTTAAAAAATGTTTGAAAATCCCTTAAAAATAACTTCTTCTTCCTTCTTAAATCTTGGTCAGATCCAATACAAAAAGTCTATTTACATAGACATGTACAAGACTCATATGGATACATATATACATGGCTTAGTGTTACATGACTGTCTCCGAGGTACCCTTATCCTTGACGACACCCTAACTCTAGGACACTATGTCTTCACAATTAGGCTAGTGGTTACTATCCAACGGAATGGAGTCTCCGAAACTTAATTTAGATGTCAAAAATCCAATCTTTTGGATGAAAACAATGAGTTCGAACGACTAAGATATTCAATCGTGAGAAATGTGGGAGACAAGGTCTAGGGACTATTAAGAAAAGAAAAATTTACTAAATACATTATTAAGAGATCATCCATAACTTAGGAACTATTTAGAAAAAAATCCCTCCCTCAAGGTCCTTCAAGTAATTTTTCCTAAATTTAAATCACGGTTGGACACAACTTGTGATTTTCAAAACCGGACACATAATGTTGGTTATTGTTAGTTGGTAGGCCTATATAGAATACACTTTTCAACCCAAGCTTCCACTTTATTAATAATAATAATGTTGGCCACATGAAACTCCACTTCTTCAAATATAAAAGACAAAACTTAAAACCAAAAATAAATGGGCCAATCTCATCTTTTTCTCATTTGTCACATCTTACCATTTTTGTTGGATAGATGATCTGTATTAGATCCATTTAGATATAGCTTACAACTTTGTATAAACAAATTTCTTACATTTTCATTTTTAAATTGCCCTTTTTGATACAATCACTTATCATAGTAAATTAATCTAAAACAAAAAATTTATACTTACTTGGCTCTTTGCAAATAATCTTAAAAATTTCAAGATGTTTGGTTGCCGTCTAACGATTAGAACTTGTCGTGAAATTGGGGTGCATCCCATGATTTCTTTTGGAGTCGTGCTAGAGTGTGTGGACACCTCCATGTCAACAAAGTGTGAATTGAGGTCAATCGTAATATATACTATAGTACTTTATCGTCTTAAATTTAATAGTTGCACTAAAGTGACCTCAAGATTGCACCTCACATCACACACCCTCGTGTGAAAGTGTATGAGAACCATATATACTTTTCCTCTTCAGTATTATTCTAGATTTAATTACACTACGTAAAATTTTACGATGTTAAAGTTTATACCATAATTTAGACCGAAAATACATATCTTTCACGTTTACGATATTTTGTAAGTATACCAAGGTTGATGAGAGACGAAAAATGTCTTTAATTTTGACAAAGACAAAATCTGATAGATGGCTACATCAGGTGGATAGATCATAAAAGATCACATTAAATCTCTTCACATGGATCTAAACTTATTAATAATTTAGTAGTTAAATATCCAATCTTGTTTTCCATTTTCGTACACAATGGAGTTATGAGGATCGGCTCGAATCACGTTTACATGTGATTATCGATGTTATATCCATCTGTTAAGTCATTATAAGGATGATTTATAACAAGCCAAAAAAGTCAAAAAAAAATCTTAATCAAATGTACATTTCTGTACTGTTGAACCTCAAAAATAAAAACACGGGGAATAATAATTTCAATCTAAATCATATGAGTCGTGCTGGAGTGACCTCAAGATTGGACCTCATATTGTGCATCTTGACGTGAAAGTGGATATGAACCATTGAAGCTTTTTGCTCATATCTCGGGGGAAAGCATCTATGGTTCTCATGCACTTTCACGACAGGGTGTGTGATTTGGAGACCAATATTGAAGTCGTTTAGGAATTATTCCAATCAAATATGCATTTCTTCATGTTGTATTAATTTGCCTTCACTAGGGCTATTAATATTTGTGGGCCCTATTCAAATGGGGTTGCTGATGGAATTGTTAGGACCGTTGAACGTAACGCTCTAATTAATTCAACTAAAATCCATGTACTCCATGGAGCTCGTTAACTAATCAACTCCCACTGAATCTCCTCTGATGGGTGATTTCTACCCATTGGATTTGATCCTTCTACATTATGGATTTGCTTACGATGAATAATGCTGAAATCCAATGTTTATAAATCATCAATAAGGTGGGTCCACTAAAGGGTGTATAGTATGCTAACCAATCAAGTGCTAGTGGCCCTAGTAGCATGCCACGTGGCGAACACTCTGAGTATAAAATTTAAAAATCCAAAGCTAAATATTCGCTTTTTGACTATTGTTGAACATAATTTTTAAATGAGATTATCTGGCACTATCTCCAACAAAACTAGATACAAAAACTTTGAGAATCTCTACAATTAGTCACAAAAAAAGCCTCTAAAAACCCTGAAACATTAGATCCAAATGAAGGAAGAAGATGAAGAAGAGGAAGCTTTTGCTGTTTGGGATTGTGGGAGCCCATTATATGATTCATTCGAATTGGTTTCGCTTAATCATCGTATCGAAAGGAATCTGATGATCTTTCCATTCTCCAATGGATCAACACCATCAACTAATCAATTCTCCAACGTAAGCAAATCGATCCCAATGAGTCCTTCGAGATCCAAGGATGTGGGTCCAACGATGAAGATCAAAGGATTGTCTAAGGTAGGATTATCGAAAGAGTTCTTGGGGCTTAACATATGGGAAAGGAAGATGAATGAAGAGAGGAAGGACAAGAAGAAGAAGAAGAACAAGAAGATCAAAATTGGGTTAATGGGATTTTGTAATGGTTTTAAGTTTTGGAAGAAATAAGTTATAGATGAGTAAAACAAGGAAAATGGGTATTTGAATTGTGATATTTAAATGTGTGGTATGCTCTCTCTCTCTCTCTTCTTCTTGTTTAACAAATTCTCCTATTTGTACATGTATAGGATGAATTTAGTTCTTATAGATTTTTATTTTATTTTATGTGGCTTTGGATATAATTGAATGGCTGAGGAACAACTTGGTTCATCTGAGCTCAAATTCTTAGGTTATGCTTTGATTATGACATTGATGATGATGATGTTCTTTTCTCTAATTGATACAAACGTTCGGGCATGATATGATGTTCTAATGCTCCAATGGACTCTGTGATACGGTACCAACCAACGAGGAACACATTTTGTGTGTGTGGTGGGGGAGATTTCCATTGACAGATGAGCCTTTTCGTCATAAAATCTAATAGACGCTATGTACTCTTAACAAATTTGGAAAAGAAAATCTAATTGAAAGTTTACAGGAGCTGATATTTCAAGAGACCCAATAGTGTCAATATCCCCAATTAGTTCGTTTATTTTTTGGAGCTGGGGGATTTTGATTGAAAGATGAGCTTTTTCGTCGTAAAATCTAGTTGACACTATGTACTCTTAACAAATTTGGAAAAGAAAATCTAATTGAAAGTTTACACGAGCTGATATTTCAAGTAGTTCATCATAGTTTCTAGCTTTTCATCTTGTTGTTTCAATTTGCTTTTATAAATTTCTTAATTTTGTTCTTTCTCCTAGATATACAAATCATCAAGGTATTCATTGACAATTAAGTAATTCTAAAATTTAGCAAACATGGGAATTTTATTTTCAGGTTATATTTTTCAATATTAATGAGGGGGGATGAGTGTAAATGTAAATATGAACAACGTGTTAAAGAATAAACCTAAATCAAAGAAGATGAAGAAGGATGAAAGAGATATGGAAACCTTATTTTAAGTTTATATTTTTCAATATTAACTAGGGTGGAACGAGTGTAATTGAAAATTGTAAACGTGAACGACATGCTTGAGAATTAATATAAGAGTCGTGCCGAAGTGAATTTGAAATTTACTCTATTTCACATTTTGCTGACATGGAGGTGCGCATACAACCATAAATGCGTTTCACTCATATCTCAATGAAAAATATATATGGTTCCGTACACATGTCCACATCAGCAAAGTGAGAAATGGAGTGAATTTCAATCACTCCAATATTTTTCTTAATATAAGACAAAGAAAATTTTCAAGTTATATTTTTTGATAATAACAAGAGGGGAACGAGTGTAATTGAAAATTGTAAATGCGAACCACAAGTTAAAGAATTAATATAAGACTAATGATAATCCAACTCCCTTTTTGTATGTTCCCTGACTTGACAGTTCACAGAATCATAAATCTTTTTTACTTGTATATCTCGAAGCAAAGAATCAACGGTTTTGTGAAGGGAATGTATAAAAAAGGGAGTCAGATTATCACGACTTTTAATATAAATCAAAGAAGATAAAAAAAGATGAAAGCGATATTTTACCTTTTGAAAACTACAAAATGAGACATGGTGGTCAAGGGAGAGAAATTTTAATTTGTAGACGAAAAGAAACCCTCTAATAAAGATTAAAGGAAAATAAAAAAAAAATTCGAACATCTTAGGATGAATATTCAAATAAATCTGAACAAGAGTACGATTAAAAATTCTAAAGAACTAAGGGAAAAATAAATAAATAGACAAAGATGGTAGAGACATCTAACATTTATAAACTTAGATACGACGATCAAAAGAGATAAACACTGATACATAGACTAATGAAACCCTAAAAAAATAGAGATTAAAGAAAATAAATAGAAAATGAGTATCCAAAAAGCATTTTAGGTGGAGCCTTTAATAGATTCAAATGAAAATCAAACAAAAATTCCAAAGAAGTAAGAGAAATTTTAGAAGATAGACAAAGATGGTAAACATATTTTACATTTTTGAAGACTAGATATGAAGTCAAGATGTAATGATATTTTTGTATTTTAGAAAAATTATTAAATGTGAAGATAAGTAAATAATAAATAATACCCTCTCTTACCTCATTAGAATTGAATAAATTTCGCGTATTCTTAGCTAGAATTGAATAAATGTCCTCTTGTTACGACAATAAGTACAAAATAAAATAAAGGATCATGACTCATAATAGAAAATGGTGAAGTTTTGAAAGGACCAAGTAATTTTATGTTTGAGGGTCTCGCCGAGACAAAATTGGACCTTGTATTCTCTGCTTAAGATGCAACTTGGGTGAACCCAACCCAAGCTCAATCTAAGGCCAGCTCAGCAAAACATGGTTTTACAACTCGTTCGAGACGGAGACCGAGAAAATCATCCTGATCTCCGAGGCAATCAAGCCAGAAAGTCGTTATGAGTCACTCTACTCGTTCGAGTCCAACGAGTCGAGATACCGAGTTTAAAACCATCAGGCTTCAGGAAAATTATCATTTTTTATATGACGTCAGTTTTAACTGTAATAACGTCCAAACCGACACAAGTTAGGGATTTAGAAGCGGGAAGGCGTATTTTTCGGTTTTCTTCACTTCTTTATCGATTTCAATTAAACGTGAGATATTTGGGGGGAAAAAAATGAAACTTTTCGGTGCTCTTCGTCGATGTAGCAATCTCACTAGAGGAGAAACCCTAATCTCTGCAATTGGTGGAGTTCAGAAATTAGGGTTCGAGCGAGGGTTTTCTAAATACTCTAGTGAGGATCAAGAACTGAAGGAGTTCTTAGATTATTTAGAGAATCTGAAGAACTATGAGAAGTTAGGCGTGCCTAAAGGCGCGGGAACCGATTCGGATGATGGGTTTGATATGGGGAGAATGAATCGATTGATGGAACGACTCGGAAACCCTCAGTCCAGATTCAAGGTTTAAGAGCTCAGTTTCAAAAATTTTCTTCTAGTAATTAGTTTGATTACGAAGTGAATCAGTTTTTGTTTTTTTTTTTTTTCTTCCTATTTTTGGTTTAGATTCGAGAAATGATCTAGATGTTCTATGTATCACAGGAACTGTTTGATGAAAGTCAGAGTGAAAAAAAAAAGATTTTTGATTCAAAATGCAGTCCTACACAGTGTGGATCCTCTGTCTGAATTGGTGGTTTCTCTTTGAATGCACTAGTCTGGCTCAAAACCCAATAACATTCTAAACAGTTACAAATTGCTGAAAAACTTGTTGGGTTGATTACACAATTGTATTTGGGATTAATGAATTAGGAATTTGGATTTCTAGTTGGTATTACTGTATTTGGTTGGGCTTATAGGTTCAAAAATAGAGTGACTTTGTTACTGAAATTGTCACCTTTTTATTCACACCAAGGAAAATGTTCCTTTCATCCTTGTCAGACGCCAAATATTCAATAGTTTTGTGTGTGGTAAGAAACCCGCAGATCATCAATGGTGTGGAGTTAGGGAGGACATGCTTTTGTTCTTGGGGAGAACAACAACATAACTCCATCTTTCACTAGAAAGATCGTTGTATGTTTTGTTATTCATTATGATTGAGTGTGTCATTTTGTTTGAGTTCCAACTTATGTATTTTTGTTATTTATACTAGAAGGTGGCATGTGCAAACACACATGTATCAAAAGGACTTATTTTTAATTTAAAATATTAATTAAAGGGTAATTTTGAAGATTACATGGTAAAAAGGATATTTTTGTAATTTTGAAAACTAGCTAACATGATTTTAGGACGTGTGATTGCAATTTTCTTGATTTTTTGACCAAAATGACTGATTATATTAAGTTTCAAAGTAAAGATGGGAGCATTTGTGTGATCCAAAAGTTGGTGTCAAACCGCTTCTACTCCACCTTCTCTCATTATAATGGTAAAAATGAGCATTAATGCATTTAATTGACTTGCGTGACAGTAATTGTAGGCTGTGCACATTGCTGGCACCAAGGGAAAAGGATCAACTGCAGCTTTTCTTTCCAATATTTTACGGAAAGAAGGGTATTCTGTTGGTTGTTACACAAGGTATTGTTTCGTGCTACTTATTTCGAAAATCATCTTAAAGGGTACAAGTGTTTCACTGCTATTTTTGGTCTATGTGAAATATCTGTCTTACTTCATAATTTAAAATGCATATTTTTTCATTTCCTTTATGCAGCCCACATCTTTGGAGTATCAGGGAACGCATTTCGTTGGGAAGAAAAGGAGACCCGGTGTCAGCAAAGGCATTAAGTTGTCTTTTTCAGAATGTTAAGCACATTCTTGAACAGTCAATAGAAGTGGAAAATGGATCTATTAGCCATTTTGAGGTATTTATTGATGGGCGACAACACTTCATATTCAATTAGCTAATTTCATTAAGTCATTTGTTTTGGATAACTAAGAGATTTTATTGAAAGTCTATAAGATATTTACAGAAAGGTTTGAAGTCGCAACCAACAATGCTAATTTAATGATCCCATCTTTAGTGAACGAGTATATAAAATCCTTGCAGGTTGCATATTAAAGCTACAGAAACATTAAGGAGTTTGGCTAAGCCCCATGAAAATTCAGTTTTGAAATGTTAGTGGATTATAACTAGTTGCACAGTCCTGTTAAAACTTTGTTTTATAATTTTAGCATTTCAATCAAGAAATGCAACTATTATTACTTGTTATGTGAATCTTGCAGTATGTTTGTCTCAATATTAGCTCATTTATCTCACAGTTCATTTCACCAAATTCTTTCTATCTGAACTTGAGAAAGGACAGAACATACTTCAGTTTCCACATTTTATATAGAATGCTGATATTGCAGGTTTTCACTGCTTTGACATTCACGTTATTTGCTCAAGAGAATGTTGACATTGCAGTTGTTGAGGTCAAGTATTTTTTTCCTGCTTAACATCCTAATTCCTTATTACTTTCTTTTAAAAAGAATTGTATATTAGAATATATTCATGATTTCTTTAGGAAAGCAATTATGCAACATACATCAATAATGGTTGATGCCTGAACTAATGCAGCTTAGTTTCTTTTTGACAGGCTGGTTTGGGCGGAGCACGAGATGCAACAAACGTCTTTTGTAGCTCTGGACTTGTGGCATCCGTTATAACAACAATAGGAGAAGAACATTTGGCTGCTCTTGGGGGTTCCTTGGAAAGCATTGCAATGGCGAAGTCGGGAATTATCAAACATGGCTGCCCAGTTATGTAGTTCCCGCTGCTCATTTCTTATGTGTATTTACTTGAACTTTGACTAGTCGAACTCTTAGATAACTTAGTAATCACATAATAATTTTAATCTCTTATATATATAATCGTGTTTGATGTTATCCTCTCTTTTATTTGGCAATATTTATTTTGACCATGAGTTGTTTAAACTTTTCAGGTAGTGCTGGGTGGGCCATTCAAACCACATATTGAGCGTATTCTCCGTGATAGAGCATCCTTAATGACTTCACCTGTCATATCAGCATCTGATCCTGCAAACAGAAGCACCATCAATGGCTTCAAAATAAATAATGGCAAGCCATGTCAATCTTGTGATATAGTCATTCAAGTCAAAAAGGATATACGATTGGTATGCACTCTATCCGTGGCTTAGTCTGTTATTTTTCATAGATGATTCAAGCAATCACTATAGAGTAACACATCTTATTTTGTTTGTTGGTCAAGGTGTGTACTTTTATTTGAAGTTTTTTTCTCAAGATTATATAAACTGAAGAACATATTTTAAAACTTATCTTGCAGTTCATTGAATTGTTTGATGTGAGATTATGCATGCTTGGAAGTCATCAACTTCAAAATGCTGCAACTGCCACTTGTGCATCTCTCTGTCTCCGTGATCAAGGTGATATTTATTTCCACATATTTTAATGTTTTCGACCTTGGAATTAAATTATTTTACGGTGTACCAAAATACTTTGTTCATGATTTTGAGTCCAAAATAAATAAATGTTTCCCCTCATTGAAGTCATGAATGTTGTGGGATAACAGCATCAGCCTTGGGCATTCTAGATTCTTTAGCAGGGATGGTATCACAGAATTATTTTTTTGAATTTGTTCTTTGGGGATTTTATCCTCCTATTTCCATCTTCCTTTTTTTTCTTCCTTTCAATTAGTTCAATTTGTCGTAATCAAAGCTTTATCCCAAAACCCTGGGGGGTTAGATGAGCTAATCATGTTTGCCCATTCACATCTTTTTATTTAATAGTGAATTCTCAAAAAAGGAGGATGAGAAAACATGTCTTCCATTGATAAATTAATGAATTTGGTTTGACTTTTACATCGACAAGTCCTTTTATCCTTATGCTTTTCTGAATTTGCTAGGTTGGAGTGTATCTGATGAATCGATTCGTGCTGGTTTGGAACATACATATTTACCTGGAAGAAGCCAATTTCTAACATCCGAGGAAGCAGAGGCAGTTGGACTAGCTGGGGCGACAATACTGGTTGATGGAGGTGTGTTTTCTTATGTATACATCCATGATCTTTGATACTTTTTTTTACCATCTGCATGGGAAAATCAGATATTCCAAGCTAATAGAAATAACAACTATTTTGTGGGGTCCACTTGCCTTCAAATGGTTACAACTTACAATTAGGGGTGCAACTTGATTCAGTTTGGGGCTAAATCGATACCGGACTGACCTAGGTCGGTTCTACTAAACAAGAACCGGAACTGAATCGAGTTGCACATAGAACCAGACCTAGGTTGGTTTGGTTCAGTTCGGTTTTATGGGTTGCCAATATCCTAAAAAAATTGCTTGAAAGCAACATATACTTTAATGAATAAAAGAAATAAATAATAAACATGAAATATTTCATATAATAAGTCATTAATCTATGTCCTAACTCCTAAACAGTAAGCACGATAAAAAAAATAATAATCATCCTCCACCTTCTTTCGTGTTCCAATCTATAATAAGTTAATATATATTTACTTATTTTATAAGGGTTCGGTTCTATACAAGCCTTGAACCAAGAACCAAAACAAATTGATTGGTTCTACATTTTCTTAACCAAGAACCAAACCAAACCAGCCCAAAGCTATTGGTTTGAACCGCACCAAGTTACACCCCTAGTTACAGAGATCAAATATGGTTACTAAGATCTAAGTTGTCTAGGTTCGGTTCTCGGTTGTATTTGCACCATAAAAATAAGGATCTTAGATCTCCCCTATCTGAATTTTTGATTGATATCTTCAATATGTTGTCCAGCCCACACTAAAGAATCTGCCAAGTGTTTAGCAGACACAATTCGGTTGACACATCCAGATGTGCCATTAGTACTTGTAGTAGCAATGGCAAATGACAAAGACCATTTAGCTTTTGCAAGACAACTTCTTTCAGGTATGGATCAGTGTTTATTGCGTGCGCGCGCGTGTGTGTGTGTGTGTGTGTGTGTGTTTGTGGAGGAGGAATTGAGTTCAGTTTTTCCTCTCAAACTTCCTCAGGTAAATTACCTGAAGCTGTATTTCTGAATGAAATCAGTATAGCTGGTAGCAAATCTCGAATGACTCCGGCTTCCTTGTTAAAGGATGCCTGGGTTCAAGCTGGCACAGAACTTGGTATTGGCTTTCTAGATATTGGGAAGAGAGGAGACGAAAAGTTCCTAGTGAAAAAAATGGAACACCCTACTTCGGAAGTGAAACGTAAAATTATATTGGCTACTGATGACTCGCTGGAACATTCCATGAAGGTCGCAGATCAGATTCTCAAAACAAGAACAGAGGGGCGGTCGGGTCTCATTGTTGTCACTGGCTCTCTACATATTGTTTCATTGGTATTAGCTTCTCTCCATAGAAGATAGCTATATATAGAGTTGAATGGCGGAAAAAGGATCTATGTTCGCTGATCCCAACATTTGGGATGCGTTGGTGATTGTATTAACTTCTCCCCTGAAGTAAGTTGCACCCTACGGCTATGATCACTCTATTTTCCGAATATTTATTTCTTGCAAACCTATACAAAGAAAATTTGATTCGATCAATTTGAGAAATTTTCAATCCAATCATCTGTTCAGTTTTTAGAAGATTGGTTTTATTCCTTATTTTGATCAAAAGGGCCAGTGGCCTCCTCTTATCTCATTCTTTTTAGAATCTTGCTAGAGTAACATTAAAATTTACATCGTTTAACACATTGCTGACATGGAGGTGCCTACAGAACCATTGATGTTTTTTAATCTTATCTTGATGAAGAGCATCTATGATTCCATACACGCATCCATGTCAGCAATGTGTGAAATGATGTAAATTTTAATGTTACGTCAGCATTTTCCTTCTTTTTATTGAGTAGTTCAGTTGATAATGACCATGGTTTTTAAACTCGTTCGAGACCGAGACGTATCGCCCGAGTTAACTCGGTATCAGAGCTGAACGAGATCAACTCACAAAGTGATTTTTTTAATCGAGTTTTACATCTCATGTACAAATTTTTGAGTTATCTCACGAGACGTCTCAAACGTATCGGAAAACTCGTCCGAGACGACTCGGTATCAGAGCTGAACGAGACGAGACACGATACCGAGTGTAAAAACCATGATAACGACATATGTTTACATGGTTCTTGGTAATTACGTTGGATTCTTGGTCTTTTTTCTGAACCCACGTCTAAGGTGGTTGTTTTAATTTGTTGATTCTCATTTGGCCCATAAAAGTGTGCCACGTGGTTAAAAAAGGGATGCGATGTTGGGAACATACTAACTTCGGAGGTAATGCAAGTATCTGGCATTTTTTGCGTGTTTGTGGGGCCGAATTAGTAAAAATAAAAAATTGTAACACTTATTCAAATCAGTAGAAATATAACGTTTTAAAGTCACCTGATCTTTTTGCCAGTCGACCTAACTTTAACATTCTAAGCGGTATCAATGGGTACCCATTTAACCGGAATTAACCTGAACCGAAAACCCTGAATCCGGATCCCATTTTATGAGATTGATTAGAATCAGTCCCTTGGAATCGAACTGATTGAAAATCAGAATATTGATAGAAATCGAGAACCGAAATCATTTAAGGAGCATAGTTTCGATGGTTTTTATTCCAATTTCATTAATCAAGAATCAGAGCTGAAATCAATTAGAACTGTTAACTGTTTTGATCCAATTCCTTTAGGAACCTAACCAGAACGAACCCATTAACATGGCTAAGAGGACCAATAAAGTGGTCTAATTAGTGGTGGTAGTCCAACAAACATTCATGCTCTCTGTCAACTTCATCGAATTTGCCACGTATTTTATTCAGATTGGGTGATTTAAGTAATGGTAATTATTTTCTGACTTTAAAATTTTCACTCAATCTGTACTCGGTTGACATGTTAAGAGTACATAACCATCGATCATTTTCCTTGTGTATCTCGAACAAAAAGATCTATGATTATGTGCCCTTGCCACCTCAGTTATGTACACACCGAGTGAAATCTTTCGAGTCAGAAAATTCCAACTCTTTAGGTAATTTCCCTCCACATTTTAGTGAGTATGTGAGATGATACTAATGGCAAGTCGCTCCCTACCGGTCTTCTTTGATAGATTAACAAACATGACTCGACCTCTAGTAAAACAATCTTCGTTTTTATTCTTTCCAAATTTCATCCCTTTTTGTTTTTTGTTTTTTCTTCTTTTTTTAATTGAAAAATGCTGGAGTGACACTAAAATTGACATTGATTCACACATTACTGATGTGGAGCTGTTGTGCACATTCACATCAGCAACATGAGAATCAATGTCAATTTTAATGTCACTCCAATACAACCCTTTAAGATTATTACTTTTTTAACCTCTAAATCTCATGAATAAGATAAGATTTTTGATAAAAAAGAGAACAATGAAATTTTAGATAAAAAAAAATAAAAAATTTCTTGTAAAATTATATCTAAGTAGAAAAATAATTTATCACAGAAAGATGTTGAAGTTGAATATGAAACTAGCAGTCAGTGATGAAGGCATTTAAGTTATTTTCATTAATCTTCAAGTAAACTAACGTCAAGGCGTATGTAATGAGTTTGAAAACACAGGCGTATCTCGACCAAAGCGTGGTGGGGTATATCTAATTACCCATAAAGTTGTCGAACATTACGGAAGAAATTTTTTCTCTCTTCCACATGACAACAGTTGGTCTTGGTCAGTGATTATTAGTCTTTTGTCACCAAAAGTATGTACGAAAGTCTAAATTACTCTTCGATTTTCTTTTTCTTTTTCTTTATTTTTTTTTTGTTTATTTTTCTTCTTCAGAGGAACTTGAACGTTAAGACTCATGAACTGTCTCTCTCTCTCTTCTATTTTGGTGGGCTTTACTGTTGTTGCTTTGATCGACTTTAATGAACTTGAACCACAGATTTCATTTATATTCGTTTTTTAAGCTTTCAAGACTTTAAAATGGTGGATTTCTAAGGTTTCTTGTCTTGTTTAAGCTCTTTTAGAAGTTCTTCTCCTCATAATCTTGTGTGTTCTGTTTGGGTTCTTAAAAAAATGGCGGAAAGAAAGAAAATTCGACTAGTTCGTTGCCCCAAGTGCGAGAATCTTCTACCAGAGCTCCCAAATTTATCTGTCTATCAATGTGGTGGATGTGGGATTGCTCTTCAAGGTAAAATATTCAATCAAGTTCTCATCTTTTTCTCCTTTTGTTATCTATTTTTTCTTTCTTTCCTGTTTCTTCTCTGTTTTTATTTTTTATTTTATTTTTTTATTTATATATATAGTAGTTTTGATTTAAATTTGTGGATTTTATAACACAGCAAAGCATCAACTTTCAAGTGATGGGTCATTGGAGAAATCCGGGGAAGTGAGTGTTAGAACAAGTTTTGAGAAATTGGAGAATTTTACTGAGAGAGGGGGAGTTGTTAACTTGAGTGATAGTGAGGAGAAATTGGTTAGGGAGAGAGATGGGTTTGAACTTGAAAAACCAATTAATTCGAACAGTAGATCTTCGTCCAAGAGTGAAAACATGAAGAATTTGACTGAAAACTTGGAATCATTGAAACATGATCGAAAAAATGTAGAGTTGGGAAATGGGTATGGTGTTAAATATAGAAATCCCTCGAAAGATCAGGTTGATAATTGGGTTGATAGGAATGATATCGACAAGAACAGAGTTGGACAATTTAAACACAATATTGGAGTTGCGAGCGAGTCCATGAGGTCTGGGCGAATTCATGATCATCGGTCGAGGGAAAGAGATGGGATGACTCCATATCGGAGAATTCCAAGAAGTGTAGTTGAAGGTGTGAGATTGTCGACCTCTCTATATCCTGACAAAGGCCCTTCAAACTACAACCCACCTTTTTCTCATGAATTTGATGAGCCGATAAAGAATCAGGACAACTTAGGAGGACTTAATAGAGTGGAGTACCTAGAACAAGATCAAGCAGAGCTGTTGAGAAAGCTGGATGAACTTAAGGACCAATTGAGTAGAACTTGTGATGTGTCAGATAAACCAAAAGGACCTCTGGATCCTTATCTTGGTCGTGATACTTCATCTGTGGGAACCATGTTCGGATCAAATCGAGCAGATAAACACTCCCATAGACGTGGCCATGAGTCTGTTCCTTTGATGAGTAGATGTGACATGGATATACCGAACTTCTATCCTTCTATGATTCATCCCTCGAATGAGATTCCACTATATGGGGATCCTTTTGGGCATCAAAGGCTCGGGAGAGCTCCGAACCAACTACATTGTCCCCCGCATCAATCATCTCCTGACTACTGTTCTCGACGGTGCATGGATATCGATCCAGATTACGTTGCATCATACCCACATAATAGCTTCTTCTACCAGCCTAGATGCTCATGTTTGAATTGCTACCAAGCCCATCCTTCAGTTCTATGTAATAGAAGGTTCCGTGATGCCCCAACTAATTTCGTGTCTTACAATCTTGAAAACCCCGCAATGTTTGGCCCACTGGGTTATAATCCAAGAGACACCAATCGTTCTATATTGCGTTCTTTTGAACCACGACCCAGAGAAAGAAGGCAAAGGACGCTTGATACCGAAACTAGCGGTTTTAATCGGGGCTTTCTTTCTTCTTCAGAGGATGAGGAAAGCCCTGACAGTGTGACAGCTCGAAGAGAGGTGTCCAACTCAGCAGAGCTTCCTCGTAAAGAAAATGAGCATTTCGAGTGTTCTTCTTCTGATCAATCAGTGAGCAAGTTTAAGAAGGTAAAGAGTAAACATGGAAACCAAGAGGAGGTGGTCCTCACTAAGGTGACTTCTATGCAGAATTCTGTGAATGATGCATTGAGGGCGACTGAGATGTCTCACGATTCTTTGGAGACAACAAGGGAAGAAGATCGATTGAAAATCAGCAAGGGTGGTGGTTCATTCTTGGTGGGCCTGTTCAAGAAGAGCTTTAGGGATGACAGATCTAGTGTTTCGATCAATGGGCAGCCAATACCAAAACGGTTGGTTAAGAAAGCTGAAAAGCAAGCCGGATCAATCCATCCTGGACAATACTGGTAAGCATTTCTGCTGACACTATATACATGTTTCTCTTCTGTGGATGCAAATATTACATTATTATGTTTTATAGGGTACTATATTGATGACAAACTGTGTACGACGTATGTGTTCGACATAAAAATCGTTTAAGATATTATGAGTGTCCATCAAGTTGTGTGGAAGCACCCAAATAACCTACTACCCAGACAATTAACACACCAAAAAGTATACAAAAGATTAAAAAAATAAAGAAGAACAGATCACAAAAGAGACAAGGTTTACGTGGTTCAGCTAAATTGCCTACGTCCACGGACGGCAATGAAAAATTCTTAATGATGAAGTCACAAAAAATACAAAACGATTTAGGGTTTTCCAGAGAGCTTATCTATATATATATATATGTCATCCTAGGGCTTTCAATGTTTTTTTTAATACTGAAAATACCCCCAGTAATTGTATGGACGCCCGAACCCCCAGCACTCTGCGACAAACCCAAATATGCATACCTCCACGGAATTAACCTGAGATTAGGGCCATAAATAGCACTTCATACATAAGAAGGCTTGGATGATGTTCTAGGTAAGTTAGTGTTCAATGGAAACTTGTTCTACTTTTAGAGGTACTTATGATCTTGTGTTTTGGCTTAACCAGGTATGATTTCCGAGCTGGATTCTGGGGTGAGATGGGCCAGCCTTGTATGGGAATGATTCCTGTAAGATCATTAGTCCTGAAAAAATATTAGTCTAGAAGTTTATTTTCGAAAATACATTGATGAAACATTATCATTTGTCTTACAGCCATTTATTGAAGAATTCAATTATCCGATGCCCAAGAATTGTGCTGGTGGGAACACTGGGGTGCTTGTAAATGGAAGAGAGCTTCATCAAAAAGATTTGGATCTACTTGAAAAGAGGGGACTCCCAACTACTAGAGATAAATCTTATATTATTGAGATTTCTGGTAGAGTTATGGATAAGGACACCGGTGAAGAGCTTGATTGCCTTGGCAAACTTGCCCCAACGTATGTTCCGACCCTTTCACGATGATTGAAAATTCTTCCTTTATAATTTTATTTTATTATTATTGATTTAACATACAGGATTCCGTGAGTCGAACCCAAGTTCTTGGGGTAAGGCTTTGATGATGAACTAGTTATAATGCATATATGCATTTACAAGTATTTCCTTTCTTTTATTTTCCTTCTAACATCTTTATGTGGGGTTCACATCCATACAAGTAGTAACATTGTAACAACATAGAAATAAAAACAATATAATTGCTAAGTAATTAATTAAATACAATAGTTTTAGATGGTGTTCTACTATCACTGTAACTTAATTTTTTTTTTTTTTAGCATCTTGTTAACTAAAATTAATCCCTATTATTTATTTGAAACTTGTCACATTTCCTAATGTTCGTTTGCATGAAATTATTAGTATCACAAAGTATAGAACATACTGATTTGACCTTGAAACATTATTTAATTCTGAATAATTTTTTAAACAGAGTTGAGAGTATGAAGCATGGGTTTGGCATGTACATGGAAAGAGCAGATGCCTGAGAATATATAACTTACTTGGTTTCTCAAACACTTCAGCTACCATTGACAAGAGGGACAACCTGAAGCTTAGCCATCTTGAAGATCAATTTACTTAAAGAGCAATCCTGTCAGAATTCCTTGTTTGGATTTTAATTAGGGGGTTTGGTGAGCTTGAATCCTTGCTATGTGCCTGATTTTGTTAACTTATTTATTTATCAAATTTGATGTGTGATTTATTTCAAGTAGTTGTTGCATTTGTTGCTCCAAAGGATTCTCAATGTGAGTTGCATCCTTCACCCATCTGAAGAGTATGAAGATCACGGATTTTCGTGAGAAAAATTGAAGTTTTTTGACCCCATGATGAAGATGAGGCTAATTGGGTCATTTTTGTTAGTCTATTTGTTATATGCTTTTTCTAGGCTTTGAAAATCCTATTAAGATTTTTCCTCTTTTCTCTGTATTTCTCTATTATTTGTCGAGTACAAAAATTACCTTGATAGTTGATCTACGAAATTGATTCTTCAATATATATTTTCTTTTTATCGCCTTGAAGTTAAAAATTCTCCCCCAAGTGAAGTGCTCTACCAGATATAAACTTACTGTTCCAATGCTCGAGAGCTTCTTGACTTATTATGCAATTTATAGGGTATTTTCCATATTAGGAGTTGTTATAAATGATTAGCTGGAGAGAATTGTTCTCTATTTCATTTTATTTTTAGCAGTTCGACGAACCACATCAATTTGGTATCAGAGCTTCAATCGGCCTTTAATTAGCCAATTTGGCCTAAACAATGGGACTAATTTAATCAAGTGGTCATGTTTTAATCAATTTGGTATCGGGCTAGCCCTGAAGCATGCTATTTATGTCCCATGGTTCTATAATTAAAATGCTCAAACTGCAAAGAAAGGGGAAAGAAAAAGATGCACCTTAGATGTTGAGAAAACTTAAAAAAAGGGGGGAACAAAAGAAGAAAGAGCTACTATTGGCACTCAAACTTTTACTTATTACACCTGAATTAAAATAAGAAAAAGGACGAATCTTTGTTTCACGCGCTAAATAGAACAAAATTCCGAGTCCAGTACTATTGATTTTAATTCTCAAAACATCTAGTGAATTCATCACATTTATAATCAACTAATTCATTGATAAAATACTAGTGATTTTTCCATATCAATGATCTTGCTGGTAATTTATTAGCGATTTTGTTGATTATAAAAGTGATGAATTCATTGTAAAAACATATTTTGAAAATTAAAATGAACAGTGTACGAGGAACTGGAATTTTGTCAACTGCACAGGTTTTGCAAAATATTTCTAAAAAATAAGTCAATAATTTATGAGAAGTAAAAGTTGGGGTGCCAATAGAGAATCTCTCTCTCTAATTTTTATTTTTTATTTTTTAGATTTAGCATTTTCTATGGGCCTAATCCTAATTGTAAACAACTGAATCTAAATCTGTTATAATTCTTTGTAATGGTAAAATACTAACTTACCAAACCTTTGTAATGGTTGGATAGTGTGTTTTAATATTTAATTGGGGGTGTGATAAATGATATAAGAAATTGGTGTGTAATAAGTAAAAGTTAAGGTGCCAATATCAGCTCTCAAAATAGAAATAGAAAAGGTTAATTCAAACAAAAATCACTCAACCACTATGAATTTTTACGAACAAACCCACCATTGAAACCAAATCTTGGGAAAATATCAACTCCTCAAGAAGAGAATAAGCTCAACAACATATTCAAAAGAAACCATTAAAAAAACACCCATTAATAGTTCTTAGTTGGTTAAAATAAATGAGAAATCTCCATTTAGCTTTATTATATAGACTTTAACAGCATATAGAAAAAGTAGAAGAATTTCAAACGCATTTGAACTCAAAACGTTGTAATTTAGAAATGGTATTAGATGCATGAAAGTTTACCTTAAAAGATATGTAGAAGTAGAAGTAGAAGAGGTCCTTGGAAGAACAGAACAGAGAGATCGATAGCGAGTTGAGGGTGAGAGATGTTTCCATATATAATTCGTTAAATTATATAATTTAAACTTCGTTAAATTTTAGACAATCTGAATTTAAATCGAAACTTTTATAATTTAAACTTGCCCTAACGTATGTTCCAACCCTTTCCCGGTCATTGAATATGCTTCCTTTATAATTTTTTATTTTATTTTATTAATATTGATTTAAGATACAAGATTCCGTGAGTAAAACCCAAGTTTTTGGGACAAGGCTTTGATGATGATGAAAATGATGAATTATAATGCATATATGCATTGACAAGCATTTCCTTTCCTTCTATTTTTTCTAACATCTTTATGTGGGGTTCACATCCGTACCAAGTAGTAACATTGTAACAACATAAAAATAAAAACAATATAATAGCACCCACTGATGTTTAGCCGAGAAGGTAAAGATGTTATTAGGTTTGCTCTCCAAGTTGTGACTTTGAATCTTCAATAAACATGACTACTTACCTGTCGTAACATGTGATTGAGTGGGAAGGTGCCTCAAGGAGATTAGTCTCACCAAAGCATGGGGATACATATATATATATGTGGGTCAAGGTCCGTGTATAGATATCTACTCATATATCTATCACGTGTTTTGTCCTATGTGGGTTAAAAGTTTCGGATTGAGTTGATTTTTGGTGAGAATGATCTCTATGAGTAGATATATGTGTACATAGATCCTAACCTCATATATATATATATATAATGAACAGCGTTATTACGACCCCTATTACGACTCATATTGCGACACACCATTTTGTCTTATATGGGCAAAAATGTTTGGAATGGGCTGATTTTTTGTGAGGATGATCTCTGTGATGAGAGGATCATCCTGGAAAAAAATCATCCAATTCCAAAACTTCTAACCCCATCAAAATTGATTTACAAAAATTGGACGGTCTATAATTTTTCAACAAAAATTGAATGGTCTAGAAGTTTCATAATGAGCTGATTTTTGGCAAGGATGATATCCTCACCATAGAGATCATCCTCACAAAAAATCAGCCCATTCCAAACATTTTTGCCCATATAAGATAAAATGATGTGTCGCAATATGAGTTGTAATAGGGTCGTAAGAACCCGACCCATATATAATAGCTTAGTACAATATTCCTCCGCACTAAATGTGACTACTTACCTGTTGTAACACTTTACTCGATGGGAAGGTGTCTCAAGGAGATTAGTCTTACCAAAGGATGGGAATACTCCTTGGGTTTATATATATATATATATATATATACCTGTCGTAACATGTGACTAGGTGGGAAGGTGTCTCAAGGAGATTAGTCTCACCAAACGGTGGGGATACTCCCTGAGTTTATATATATATATATATACTTTTTCAAAACATGGGTTAGAGATCTTGGAATGGGCTGATTTTTGGTGAGGATGATCTCTATAGGGAGGAGATTATCCTCACCAAAAATCAGCTCATTCTAAAACTTCTAGCCCCAGTTTACAAGTTGAAAAATCGTGAACCGTCCATTTTTTGTAAACCATTTTTTATGGGGTTAGAAGTTTTGGAATGGGCTGATTTTTGGTGATGATGATCTCCTCACCGTAGAGATCATCCTCATCAAAAATCAACCCATTCCAAAACCTCTAACCCATGTTTTGAAAAATGTTTTTGCCAAAATGTTTGTCAAAATGTTTGTTGCTGAACATTTCCCATATATATATATATATATATGTATATATATGGGAAATCTTCAGCAACAAACATTTTGGCAAAACATTTTTCAAAACATGGGTTAGAGGTTTTGGAATGGGCTGATTTTTGGTGAGGATGATCTCTACGGTGAGGAGATCATCATCACCAAAAATCAGCCCATTCCAAAATTTCTAATCTCATAAAAAATGATTTACAAAAAATGGACGGTTCACGATTTTTCAACTTATAAACTGGGGCTAGAAGTTTTGGAATGGGCTGATTTTTGGTGATGATGATCTCCTCACCATAGAGATCATCCTCACCAAAAATCAGCCCATTCCAAAACCTCTAACCCATGTTTTGAAAAATGTTTTGCCAAAATGTTTGTTGCTGATTGGGACCCTATATATATATATATATATATATATATATATATATATATATATATATATATATATATATATATATATATAAATAAGTTCTTACATGAGTCCGACTTTGAAGTGTGCAGTCTGCTTCAAAATGTGAAGGAACCCTCCTCATAAAATGACACTTAAATTTAATTCACACCCTTACATTTCTGTCAAAATTGGAAATACCCCTTAAAAATACCACTTGTAATCCAATGGAGAGGGTTCCTTCAAACTTTTGAAGCGCGATGGTCGCTTCAAAGTTTTTCCCATCTTACATGTTGTTCGGCTCTCACTGAAACTTAAAAAGTTTTATCTTATTTTATTTTATTTATTTATTTTTGACAAATATTTCCTTTATTTTTTATAAATACCTTTTAAAACTTTAATTTTTTTTAGCATAATGTTAACTAAAAGTAATCCCTACCATATATTTGAAACTTCTCACATTTCTCAATGTGGGTTTTCATATTCACCCATCTTCCTTGCAAGGGCTGCATCTGACAAGCAAATCGGGGAGAGTGGAAGAGAAACAAAAGAACACTAGAGAGCACATTTAGCATTTTGTGTCTGACCCATAGATGGTACACACGGCATCCGAAATGGGCTTCTTTGTAAAAAACCAATTGAGCTCTTGAAGGTGAGTTGATGTCTCAAGATGTATGTATCATCTCTTTTTAGATATTTCTATCCTATCAAATTGTTGGGAAGAAGCTATTTTTTTGTTGAATATTTGGTATAAGAAACAAATTGGCTCTACAACATGTTTGTTTTTGTTAACTCGAAAATGAAGTTCAAAGACCCTTATTAAGCAATTTATGAGCTATAATTTCCCATCTTAGGAGTTGTTATAAATGATTAGCTGGAGAGAATTGTTCTCCGTTTCATTTTAGTTTTAGCGCTTCAACGAATGCCATAAATTTGGTATTAGAGCTTTAACCAGCCTTTAATTAGCCAATTTGGCCTCAACAATGGGATTAATTAAATCAAATGGTCATCAGTGATTAGCCAATTGTTTGGATAGATTTTCAGAGAACCGCCATAAGTATATTTCAAACATGAAATCGAAAAATCTTTCAAATAATGAAATTAAGAACAAATTATATAACACAAAATCTAATGGGATTGTTGAGTTGATTGAACGTGCTTAGACTGTCGAATGGGGAATTCGGGTCGAACTCAATTGGATCAAGTGAGAAATCCATGTCCAAAGTAGGAGAATTAGCAGCTGAGATGATCTCAATGAGATCAGAGTCCAAACTTTGCAAATTCGACGTACCTACAAAGCTATTCATCTGACATGGAGAGGAGTATTTGATTCGGACCTTCTTGGGGATACAAGGGGAGAAGAAAAGCTACCAATGAGATTGTAATCGAGTGTCAACGATGAAAATATTTCATTTGCTGTTTTTATGCACTCGAATGGAATGAGGAAGAAGGAGTTGTTAATTCTTGGGTATCTAAGCCTTTGGTTTTGACTTTAAGGCCCGATTTAAAGTTGAAGAGATTAAAGTCCGAGTTAAAGTTGAAGAGTATCTGTTGTGATTGCTTTTGCCTTTGTTGTTCTTGTTGATTTGGATTTTGATTTTGTTTATCTGGTGGTGGCAAACCCGGAGATACACGGCATACTAGTTTACAAGTGTGATGTCCTTGATAAGTGACTTCCAAGAATGATGGGTCATCTTTGGATCGCTGAACTTGCTTTGTAGCCAAACACCCTTGAATGTTACGTTGACTGCATCGATAATAGTTTCTGCAAATTTAATAACCTCTTATTAGATAAAGAAAAGATATTCAACTACATTAAAACCACAACTTTAGATATATACACCAACATATATCATAGATTTGAGTCATGATAAAATGATGCGCTAAATCGTTTGTGGTTGACGTGGTAAGTACACAGAACCAAAGATTTTTTTTCATCTGAATACCCAAGGAAAAGATCTAGGGTTTTTTGCACTTGCCGCATTAACCATGTACAAACCATGTATGTTTTAGCGCGTCATTTTATCATTTGTCTATAGATTTTATCTAGGATGATAGGGCCATGGACCATGGTGATAAAACCATGGCCATAGCCATGAAGCGGGTTTGAAATAGACATGTTTAGTGGAGGGGCATATATGACAAGCAGTGTAAGACCATATGACTTGGAGAGGTGTCACCATTAGCTGGAACGATAATATATGCATATATGTGGTCTTCAATTTGATATAGAAATAAAGAGTAGAAGCTATTTTAGTATAAAACCTAGTCATGAGGTCCTAAAAACATCTTTAACTCTTGGGCCATGGTTACATAAAGATGAATCTATGTTTCTGGTCAAGGGGTTGAGTTTCAATTGCACCCAAATAGGTTCTATGGTAGCATTTGGAACTTGTTTGGGGGCTGCTTTCCTTCACTTCTGATCATAGTGATAAAAATAAGTGTTTTTTTTTTTTTGTTGAAAAAAGCACTATTAAATCTAGATTTCAATAATTATTGATTAAATCATGATTTTTTTAAAAAAAAATTTGTCTAAGTTTCTGAAAGCATTACTAATTTTTCAAAGAATCATGATTTAATCGACTATTTTTTGTAAAATCAAATATCAATTATTTAATTTTTTTTATAGCATTATAAGTGTTATTTTCATTATTTAATGTATGAAATACATATTTTTCACATTTTTATATTTAAAAAATTATTATTGACTTTTTCCAACTTTCTCGGAAGCTTCCCCTTGTCGAACTATTCTCGAACCCAGAATTTCTCACTAGGTACAAATTTAAGAACTGATGAAAACATGTTGGTGCATGTACCATGTGGGTATATTTACGAATTTGGGAAGTGCATTTATTGAGGGGTGTAGATGTCTCAAAAAGTGGTGCCACCACATTTTGACAAAATATTTATGTAATAACACTGACATTAAAAATCGACTTTTAATTTTTTCAATTAACAGCTAAAATATCTCCCATAGTGTTACTATGTACTAATTTAATATTCAAAACTATTAATATAATTACCAAAAGAGTCGTGATAATATGACTCACCAGGTGGCATACTCAAATGACTTCGTGACGTGACAAGTTCGGGGACCGTAGATCTAAACACCTCAGATTACACAATTGCACTCCCCCCATAAAAATGTATAGCCTAAGGGAATCATGTTTCCCAAGGCGTACATATCTATGGTCCCCAAACTTGTCCACGTCATGGAATCATTTGAATATACCACCTAGCGAGTCATATTATCAGGACTCTTACCAAAATGAGTCATGATAAAATGATTTGTCCGGTGGTATACTCAATCGACTCACTGACGTGGCAGGTTCGGAATCATAGATCTGTACACCTCAGTATACACAATTGCACTTCCCCATAATAAAAAATGTATCCCAAGGGAGGTGTGTACTTTGAAGCATAAAGATCGATAGTTTCGAAACTTGTCCATGTCAGTGAGTTGATTGAGTATGCCACCTGACGAGTCATTTTATGAGGACTCTACCAAAATATCAACCCAAAGTCCAAACTAAAAAAAAAAGGGTGTTTTCATAGAAGCATTTTAGTGCCTCTGGCATCGATCAAAAGGAACTTTCAGCTTTATCTGACTCAAAGAATTTTCTGAATTTGAGATGGATCAGATATAATTAAAACATGTTCGGGTAAAATTTCTTGGTCTTTATGTGGGATTTAAGAGATTTCTCACCTTGGGTACTTAGCTCCAAGGATGTCTTTTTGTCCATATTTCTTCCAACTGTGACCATCATCAAGAGCACCTTCAAGAACAATCTTAGACCAAACAGGCAGTTGTTCAGTCCGTCAAGGCAACGTTTTCCTACAACACAAAAATCCCGGAAAATTGCTTATTAAGATTAAGAATTTCTCCCAAAAACAGATTTTTCATACAAAAGACTCAATTTTGTTTTAAATGTACCTCTTCTTGTACATATCTCTTCGATTCAAATCGTCGCTTTGTGGACTCCCATTGATCGAACGTGGAGAATCCAATATACTAGAGATGGGTCCTATTGGTTGAATCTCTGTTTCTGAAACACTTGAATTCAGAATCGAAAGAGTCTTGTTGAAGGAAGATAGAATCTTTTCTATTAGAACTTCTCCTGTCAAAGAAGAGGGATCGAGATGGATTCGAAGCTGATTCAAAAGTTCCTTTCCTTGGGTTAACACATTGATCATCAAAGGTTTTTGATCTAAATATCTTGTGTTCTGCATTTTCAGATTAAAAAAGAAATGTTGGAAGACTGATTTGGAGTAAAAAATTTCCTTTTAACAGAGATTTCAAAGAAGCTGAAAGGAACAAGAGAAGACATAGAGGCAGAGACCTATAAGACACAAACATGAAAAAAGTAAAAAATCCAAAATGGGTTCTCAAGATTACAATAATGACAGAAAACAATAAATATAGTGTTCGGCTAATCTAACATTTACATTAGTAAGTCTCCCATCCTATTAATAAGACAAATAACTCAAGCAAGTTTCAATGAAAATTAATCCCAAAGGGATTGGGTGGCAAGCCGAGTCTTGATAAGCTCCTAAAGAAGAGTAGGTCAAGTGTTTGAAACCCCACGAAGCTATGAACTTTTTGTGGCCACCTTCGAGGGTCCGGTTGACCCTTGAGTCAACCTATTGCATGTAGGATTTTCCGAGGTGGTGGTGCGTGAAGGTGCCACTTAGCTAAGTTGTGAAGGCTTGAGGAGACTTGATCCCAAGACTTTGATTCCAACCCCATTGAACCCAATTTCACCCTCCATAACCACAAACCCCTGGCACTCTTAGAAAAAACGAATCTACAAGTTCTTGAATTAAGTCAGTAAATTTCTAATTTCATTGGCAAGTTTCAATGATAATCTACAACTCTTATTTCCAGTGAGATTGTGATTCTAGAATTATGGATTAAGTCTATTAATCCTAATAAGACTGCAAAAAGCTGTGGTAACATTGAAATTAACATCGTTTGGGACATTGCTGACATTGATGCGTTTATAAAACCATAGATATAAAAAAGATTTATTTAAGTTTCAATGTTACTCCAGCACAACTCAATAAGATTTATGTAAAATATAAAAAAGAAAATCTAAAATAATTTCAAAATATAAATTGTACCCCTTTCCAAGTTTGTGTACCAACAATTCCATTGCTGGCTACTGAATTATCTATGTCGAGCTCTTCAAAATTGAGGTCATTCATTATTTCATCCCCGATGTCTTGACGCTCCTGATCAAAATTGTGGTTAAGGTCAAGTCCGCTATTTGCCATTGGATAATCTGTGCTGTGCTCCGGAATAGAGTCTGTTACCAAATCCACTGTCGACCGTTAAACTATTTGTGTTTTGCTCCTGATCAAAATTGTGGTTAAGGCCCAATCCGCTGTTTGCTGATTGATTATCCATGCTGTGTTCCTGAATAGAGTGATCATAATCAAATCTACTGTGCACTCCTCAATATAGTCGTTAAATCACAAGTGACAATAGTTTATAAGAAGTAAAAGTTGGGGTGCCAATAGAAAATCTCTTTCTCCATTTTATTTTATTTTTAGATTTCGCATTGTCTAAATCTGTTATAATTTTTTTTTTTTTAAAGTAATGTTAAAATAATAGCTTACGAAACTTTTGTAAGGGTTGAATGGTGTGTTTTAATATTTAATTGGGGTGTGATACATGATTTAAGAAATTAGTATGTTATAAGTAAAAGTTGGGGTGCTAATAGCGCTTTTTTTTTTTTTTTTTTTTTTAAAAGGACGAATTCAAAGAAAAATCACTCAACCACTCTGAATTTTTACGAACAAACCCACCATTGAAAACCAAATCTTGGAAAAATGTAAACCCCTCAAGAAGAGAACAAGTTCAGCAACATATTGAAAAGAAACCTTAAAACACCCATTAATAGTTCTTAGTTGGTTCAAATAAATCAGAAATTTCCATTTAGCTTTATGATATATACTTTAACAGCATATAGAAAAAGTAGAAGAATTTCAAACACATTTGAACTCAAAACATTGTAATTTAGAATTGGTCTTAGATGCTTGAAAGTTTACCTTATAAGATATGTAGAAGTATAAGTAGAAGAGGTCCTTGGAAAAACAGAACAGAGAGACTGATAGCGAGTTTAGTGTGGAAGATGTTTCCATATATAGTTCGAAATTTGTTGAGAAACTAATATCGAGTTCTTCTAAGAAGATTAAAAAAATGGGCCAAGGATATTACATGGAAACTGGTATGGGTTGATGGCATCTTCATCAATCAGATTCACTCCAGACACACACACTCTCTCTCTCGCTCGCTCTTGTGGTGTTTTGTCGTATATTTGTTAGAGAGATGATAAGAACAAAAAGTCAAGAATGGAGGAGGAGACCAAGAATCTAAATCGAAACTTTTATAATTTAAATTTGCCCCAACGTATGTTCCGACCCTTTCCCGGATGATTGAAGATGCTTCCTTTATTATTTTTTATTTTATTTTTTAATAAATGTTACTAGTTACCTGTGTTACACGCAACTGGGTTGGAAGGTGCCTCGAGGATATTAGTCTCACCAAAAGGATGGTACCTGTGGGGGGAAATTCTTGAGCACGGACGCGTGGCTCGATCAGGGGCCAAGATTAATGATTTGCGGTCGTGGCTCGGTCTGTTAATCCCGACGAATGCGTGTATTCGAAGCTCGGAGCTGTGACATCAGCTCGTAGGTCGGTATGACAGGTCTGACAGATAAGCCTGCAATGCCAGTTCTAACCACCCACGTCATGTCAGACCAAACCTGGCTTTCTCAGAAGCGATAGGGCAGTTGCAACAACTCCTGCAGCTGACATGTCAGAGAGTAGGCTAACTACCCCAGGTCACCTCAAGGGATGACACGGAAAACGATCAGGCTGAACGCCTATATAAGGGAGAAAACTACGAGTAAAAAAGGTTCGAATTCTTCTTCTCAAAAGCACATTACACTGATCAATTTGGCTAACTTGATCGTCGGAGTGGGCTGTTTTGCAGGTCCCCCCGAGCTTAAAGAGAAGGAAAGTGTAGTGCCATTTCGTGCATCTACAATTTGGCGCCGTCTGTGGGAAACTTACAAGGAGAAAAACGACCAATATGGGAAGAGCTAGGGGCGAAAATCGTGGAGAGCCATCAAATCCACTACCAGCAGACTCGCCCCCAAATGCGCCGGATCCAATGCTAGCAATGTACAACTTACTCACAGAGATGAGGGAGGAAATGCGCAGGGGGTTGGAGAAACAAAATGATGAGATAGTGAAAATCAGAAAGGAAAACGAAGAGCTCAGGCAAAGGTTAGGCGAGCGTGCGGAGACCGAGGAGGGCCCAGGGGCAGAGCAGAGCAGCGACCATCCTGTTCGAACGGCAAGAACGGAGGTAGATTGGACTGAAGATTCAGCAGCAGTAAAAACGCAGCAGGGAAGCTCCGAAGTTAAAGAAACCATGACAGAGGAGTGAAAGAAAAACTAGAGGAGAGGGGTGGCCTTGACTCTGTTACCTTTTCTTCAATCTCCTCTTCGAAGGGAGCTGGTTACAGAGTAGCTGGTGACTGGATGGCGCGGCGAAGGCGCGGCGGAGGCACTGGAAAAGGTAGGAGGCGCGCGAGAGGGCAAATGGGCAGCGTAACAGCAAGGAAAGCAAAAGTGAAAATGAGAATGAGAAATGGATGGGATATTTATAGGCAAGGAGGCCTCGAGATGCGCGCTTAGGATCAACGGACAGGGTTTTCCCAGGTGCATTAAATGCTGAGAAACCCAATACGACCGTTCGCCCCATTGCACGCGAATCGAGCCATTCCCCGGGCGCCACGTGTACACCACGCAATAATTGCGCCGTTTAAACCAACAGACAGGGCGCGAACTGCGATAAGAGCCCAACCGACCGCCGCCCTCGAGAAGTGAGAACGATCTCTTTATTCGCCATGAAGATGTCATTAATCTTAGCTGAGACCCAATGAGAAGCATCCACGTGTCATTTTTTGTTATTAATATTCCCGAGTACCCGATCATTCTGACCGAGCCCTCGGGAGGGGGTATTGTGGGGGGAAATTCTTGAGCACGGACGCGTGGCTCGATCAGGGGCCAAGATTAATGATTTGCGGTCGTGGCTCGGTCTGTTAATCCCGACGAATGCGTGTATTCGAAGCTCGGAGCTGTGACATCAGCTCGTAGGTCGGTATGACAGGTCTGACAGATAAGCCTGCAATGCCAGTTCTAACCACCCACGTCATGTCAGACCAAACCTGGCTTTCTCAGAAGCGATAGGGCAGTTGCAACAACTCCTGCAGCTGACATGTCAGAGAGTAGGCTAACTACCCCAGGTCACCTCAAGGGATGACACGGAAAACGATCAGGCTGAACGCCTATATAAGGGAGAAAACTACGAGTAAAAAAGGTTCGAATTCTTCTTCTCAAAAGCACATTACACTGATCAATTTGGCTAACTTGATCGTCGGAGTGGGCTGTTTTGCAGGTCCCCCCGAGCTTAAAGAGAAGGAAAGTGTAGTGCCATTTCGTGCATCTACAGTACCCCCAGCGTTTTCAAAAATACCTCCTCAATAAATGTGACTTCGGAACACGTAACCGGGTTGGAAGGTGTGTTGAGATTAGTCTCTCGAAAGGGTGGGATACATCCGGTTTTTATATATATATATATATATATATTATATATATATATATATATATATAGGGAGGCGTTCGGAGCCATCAGTTTTAACGGTCGTTTTAACAAAAGAAGCTCTACCGTTGGATTTAGAGGAATTGGACGGTCGAGATTGAATTAATCGGCATATACGTTTAACTTATATGTTTATGCTATTTTTACACCGCCATCCCTCATTTTTGGATTTATTAGTGTCACCTCCCTGGCATAATTACAACCACAGAGAGTTCTCGTCTGAAACCTCTCTCTCTCTCTCTCCGTTGAAACCCTCGAACCTCTCTCTTTCTCTCTCTCTCTCGCTCGCTCGCTCCGCTGAAACCCTCAAACTCTCTCTCTCTCCTTCAGCCAAACCAGGCCGTCTCGCTTCCGTTTACAGTGAAGTCCAGACAAACCGTCTCAACCATCACTTCCCTCTCCCTTTTGTCCTTAAAAAACCATTAAACATCGTCGATGGTCCCAATAGCTCCACTGCAGGAAACCCAGGTCACATTTTCAAACCTAGATCCATCAATTTCATTCTGTGATATATTTCTCTGTTTTGTGTTTGATTTTGTTTCTATCTTTGCAGATGAGATTGCTAAGCTCTTTCCCAATCTGTTTGGGAAACCATCTGCTTCGTTTGTTCCAAGCGATTCAGGTTTGGAATCAGATAAGAAGTTAAAGATTGGTGTTGTATTGTCTGGAGGTCAAGCTCCTGGAGGGCACAATGTGATTTTTGGAATTTTTGGTGAGTAAAGCTTATTTAGTTAAATTTTTGTGGTTGATTTAATAGAATTGTGTTCAAGTTTGAATTTTTTTGCGAAAATGATGTTTGGGTAGGTTTTAGATTACTTGCAGGATCGAGCTAAGGGGAGTACTCTTCTGGAAGAGACATACATGGTTATCTAATGCTTTTTCATGAAGGTGTTTCTGGTAATGGGTGTTGGGTTTTTGATCATTAGTATGTATATGGTTCAGTATTTTGGATTTCAAAATGTAGTTACAACAGCACAAACCAATTTTAAACCGTGTGTTGAAGAGCCGCCTAATCTAGACCGTTGGATTAGGCCTCCATCAAGTCTGATGCACACCATGAGTGACAAGGAGCTGTTTTGGCGGGCATCTTTAGTACCTCGAGTGAAGGAGTATCCATTCAAGAGAGTTCCGAAGGTTGCTTTCATGTTTTTGACAAGAGGGCTGTTACCGTTGGCACTTCATTAGTTTTTGATATATTTCATTCATTAGGAGCTATATTCTTTACTGTTTTCTTGAGTTTTGATTCAATTAGGCACAAAGGCATGAGTTGTTATTGGAGAGGTTTCTTCTTTAATTGCTGCCTGCATGAATCTATAAATTCCCCAATGCAATCGTGCTTACATGTTTATCAGATATTTTATTGCTCCCTTTTTTGTGAGAATTCCTTTCATCCTCGGGAGGAAAAGGCTGCATAATTTTCTAAGATGATCCTTTTAGGGAGAATTTTAGAGGGACCATTTTCTTGTCTGTTGGTGTTGGTTTCTTCTTTATGGCTTTGTGCAAGGGATTTAAACCTTGGTTTAATTGTTTACTTGTTGACCTGAAAACTAATGAATTTTACTATGACGGGTGAGTATCATATGTTTTATTTTGAGAGTAATGTTGTCAAAATTGAATCCGGATCAGAAAATCTTAAGGAATGCGATTCAAATCATATTGGCTATTCGATCACAAGATTCATTTGAATTTATTTGTGAGTTCAATTGATTTGAAAATATATATATATGGGAGTGGTTCTGCAGCCCCTTATGGTGCCACACATTTTTTGTAAATTACTTTTGATGGGGTTACAAGTTTTGGAATAGGCTGATTTTTTGTGAGGATGATCTCTACGGTGAAGAGATCATCCTCACCAAAAATCAGCTCATTTTGAAACTTCTAACCCAAGTTTACAAGTTGAAGAATCATGGACCATCCAATTTTTGTATATCACTTTTGATGGGGTTAGAAGTTTTGGAATAGGCTGATTTTTGGTGAGGATGATCTCCTCATCATAGAGATCATCCTTACAAAAAATCAGCTCATTCCAAAACTTGTAACCCATGTTTTGAAAAATGTGGCACCATAATGGGGTTGCTGAACCCTTTTATGGGAGGCGTTCGGAGCCATCTTTAATGGAATTTTACTCATCAAAAAGATGCAAGAGCAGCACAAAGTTGACAGAAGCTTCTTTCTATGAAGAATTAACAAGCAATCATTCAAGATGATTATTTCTCACAACTTATAGAACTCAAAATGTTAACAACAAAAGGAAACCCAAAATTTTTTTCTCACTGGTCAAATGTTTCAAAACATTAACAACCTCCTCTTACAAAGCACTCATGAAAGGATTTTTTCAAAGGATGTTGGAGAGCTTCAGTGACGCTAATTCTCTTGGTAGGATCAAAGATGAGCATCCTCTGTAACAGGTCAATCGCCAAGGGGTCGGCATTGGGATATAGCTAGGCCAAGGTGATCCGAGGGGAATGAGGGAGTGACTTTATGTACCTCCTAGCTTTTGGGTTGTCAATGAACTCAAGATTGGCTTCACTCTGGTTGCCCAAGACATTAATGATCAGTTTGAGTTGATTGAAGCTCTCAGTACCAGGGAATATGGGTTTCCGACTAAGAAGCTCAGCAAAGATGCATCCAACAGACCAGACATCAATAGAGGTACCATAGTTGTCACAGCAAAGGAGAAGTTCAGGAGCTCGGTACCACCGGGTGACAACATACTCTGTCATAAACTGGCTCAGAAAAGTTCCTTCTCCTTCAGCAGCTTCAAAGTCCAAGAACAATGTAGTAAACTAGTGTGATTGGAAGAGCTATTAACATCCCAAAGATAACCTTGCAAAACAAAACAATTATTCAAACCCAAACTTTTATAAGAGAAACATCACTTGACCATCTTATGATTAGAGGGTACGCGTGACGTTTACGTAAACATGTCAACATGTCATGCCATACATAAATACCTGACTTTGGTAGGGTTGTGCTCAAAATAATGCGCTCAAGTTTATTGCTATTATTAGTGAGTGTGTCCCCCCCATAACCATGGTCCGCACTTTCGAATAGAAATGGATGATTGCAGCATTTATTTAACTCCACGACAATATTTAAAAGGGAAACCTACAAAGTTAAGAGGAATGAACGGTATCAAATTTCATCGGTCATGCTTGATGGTTAGAGTGAAGAATGCAAGTAACCTCAATGCTACTCTGACTAGGATATTCAGACCTTGAAGCATGGTAAGTAAAACTTCTAGTCTGATGCCAGTAACTGAAATACTACTTAGCACCAAGATTAATTGATTAATCATAAACATTCATAAAAAAATGCTAACAATATAACTGAAGATGAACTAAAAGTGCGAAAATCAGAAGTGTAAAAGTGTTCACCTTGCATGCTGTATCAAATCCAAAACTTGTGGGAACCTCCTTGCATTTCAGATCACCATCAATGGTTTTGGGACATCCAATCACCCGAGTTTTCACATTTTTTCCCCTGATTAATCCATTCAAAAAAAGAAAAAATTGCAACAAGAGGATCCCCACATCATCGACATGAATAAATAGTAAAATTTCTCTAACCATTATAGAACAGAAATCCAAAATTAGAGAATGCAAAAGTTACTCGTGGAACTCTAAAGATACTATTAGCAGAAGATGCAAATGCTTGGATAACTCCCTTTTTACAGTGTTTTGGAACAACAAAGACATAGCCTCTACCATACCTAAATTTTTCGGCAAGTAGACAAGCATTTGTGTTTGAGTCATCTCCACCAATAACTACAAGCCCATCTAAATCAAGCTTCACCGCAGTTTCTTCTGCTTGCTCAAACTGACAAGCATGAGCATATGAATTCAATTAGTCCATAATTAAAAGGTCATTAGTTATCAATTTAGAAAACAACGTTAAAAATTGAATAATCCTTGTAAAATATACAAGAGAATAACCTGTTCCAGGGTTTCAATCTTGTCCCTCCCACTACAGATCATATCAAATCCACCCTGTTTAGAAAATTAAAAATAAGATATTATTATTAGCTAACCCCAAATTGTTCAGATATGGAAGGCCCAGTGTAACACTGCAAAGTGTTACATACCATAAATAGTTGAAATGGTAATCACTACTTCATTGAAATCTAAATGCACGAACACTTAAATAGATACATACACACATGGATCCACAAAACCCATAAATACTACATAATGCATATCCACATGCATATGTGGACATGTCGAACATGTAACCATCCATGGTTGCCCACTATCTTAATGGCCAAATTTGCATCACACACATGCATGAATGCCCACTCACAAATACACATAAAACCAACTGAAAAAATATGTGAGCGAGTCATTTCCAACATCTACCATTAAAAACAATAGATCACAATTCACAAACATCAATTTAATGCAATTCACTGCAACCCACAAAGAACAAATCAAAGCCTAACCTGGTTTCTATAAGGATAGATAAATTCCGATGTCAGCTCAACATATTTGCATTTCATGATCCCAGCAGGACCACCCTTGAACCCATAAAGAGTACTCCCCTTAGCTCGATCCTAAAACCAACCCAAACATCATTTTAGCAAAAAAATTCGAACTTGAACACAATTCCATTAAATCAACCACAAAAATTTAACTAAATAAGCTTTACTCACCAAAAATTCCAAAAATCACATTGTGCCCTCCTGGAGCCTGACCTCTAGACAACACAACACCAATCTTTAACTTCTTATCTGATTCCAAACCCGAATCGCTTGGAACAAACGAAGTAGATGGTTTCCCAAACAGATTGGGAAAGAGCTTAACAATCTCATCTGCAAAGATAGAAATGAAATCAAACACAAAACAGAGAAATATATCACAAAACGAAATTGATGGATCTAGGTTTGAAAATGTGACCTGCGTTTCCTGCAGCGGAGCTATTGGGACCATCGAGGATGTTTAATGGTTTTTTAAGGACAGAAGAGAGAGGGAAGTAATGGTTGAGATGGTTTGTCTGGACTTCACTATAAACGGAAGCGAGACGGCCTGGTGTGGCTGAAGGAGAGAGAGAGAGTTCGAGGGTTTCAGCGGAGAGAGAGAGGTTTCAGACGAGAACACTCTATGGTTGTAATTGTGCCAGGGAGGTGGCACTAATAAACCCAAAAATGAGGGATGGCGGTGTAAAATTAGCATAAACATATAAGTTAAACGTATATGCCGATTAATTCAATCTCGACCGTCCAATTCCTCTAAATCCAACGATAGAGTTTCTTTTGTTAAAATGACTGTTAAAACAGATGGCTCCGAACGCCTCCCATATATATATATATATATATAGGGAAATGTTCAGCACCCTAAGTTTTACCACACATTTTAACAAACGTTTTTTGTCCTACATGGGTTAGAAGTTTTGGAATGGGCTGATTTTTGGTGAGGATGATCTCTATGATTAGAAGATCATCCTCCCCAAAAATCAGCCCATTCCGAAATGTTTAACCCCATGTTTACACGTTGAAAAATCGTGGACCGTCCATTTTTTGTAAACCATTTTTGATGGGGTTAAAAGTTTTGGAATGAGCTGATTTTTGGTGAGGATGATCTCCTCACCATAGAGATCATCCTCACCAAAAATCAGCCCATTCCAAAACTTCTAACCCATGTAAGACAAAACACGTTTGTTAAAGTGTGTGGTAAAGCTTAGGGTGCTGAACGGTCCACGATTTTTCAACGTGTAAACATGGGGTTAAACATTTCGGAATGGGCTGATTTTTGGGGAGGATGATCTTCTAATCATAGAGATCATCCTCACCAAAAATCAGCCCATTCCAAAATTCTAACCCATGTAGGACAAAAAACATTTGTTAAAGTGTGTGGTAAAACTTAGGGTGCTGAACATTTCCCATATATATATATGGGTCCCGTTCGCCACCCTTAGTTTTACCACACACTTTAACAAATGCGTTTTGTCTTACATGGGTTAGAAGTTTCGGAATGAGCTGATTTTTGGTGAGGATGATCTCTATGGTGAGGAGATCATCCTCACCAAAAATCAGCTCATTCCAAAACTTCTAACCCCATCAAAATTGATTTACAAAAAATGGACGGTCCACGATTTTTCAACGTGTAAACATGGGGCTAAACATTTCGGAATGGGCTGATTTTTGGGGAGGATGATCTTCTAATCATAGAGATCATCCTCACCAAAAATCAGCTCATTCCAAAACTTCTAACCCATGTAGGACAAAAAACGTTTGTTAAAGTGTGTGGTAAAACTTAGGGTGCTGAACATTTCCCTATATATATATATATATATATATAGGGTCCTGTTCGGCACCCTAAGTTTTACCACACACTTTAACAAACGCGTTTTGTCTTACATAGGTTAGAAGTTTCGTAATGAGCTGATTTTTGGTGAGGATGATCTCTATGGTGAGGAGATCATCCCCACCAGAAATCAGCTCATTCCAAAACTTCTAACCCCATCAAAATTGATTTACAAAAAATGGACGGTCCACGATTTTTCAACGTGTAAACATGGGACTAAACATTTCGGAATGGGCTGATTTTTGGGGAGGATGATCTTCTAATCATAGAGATCATCCTCACCAAAAATCAGCTCATTCCAAAACTTCTAACCCATGTAGGACAAAAAACGTTTGTTAAAGCGTGTGGTAAAACTTAGGGTGCTGAACATTTCCCATATCTATATATATATATATATATATATATATATGGATAGCGTTCAAGGGCAAACTTTTTAGCAAACTTTTTGGCAAAACATTTTTCAAAACATGGGTTAGAGGTTTTGGAATGGGCTGATTTTTGATGAGGATGATCTCTACGGTGAGGAGATCATCCTCACCAAAAATCAGCCCATTCCAAAACTTCTAACCCATGTTTACAAGCTGAAAAATCGTGGACCGTCCATTATTTGTAAACTGTTTTTGATGGGGTTAGAAGTTTTGGAATGGGCTGATTTTTGGTGATGATGATCTCCTTACCGTAGAGATCATCCTCACCAAAAATCAGCCCATTCCAAAACTTCTAACTCATGTTTTGAAAAATGTTTTGCCAAAAAGTTTGCCATTGAACGCCCCCTATATATATGAGGGCGGTTCAAGGGCCATATGAGAAAACATATGAAAAAACTTTCGTTTTTTAAAATAAGAGTTAGAGGTTTTGGATTGAGCTGATTTTTTGCAAGGATGGTCACTATGATGAAAAGATCATCCTCACAAAAAATCAGCTCAATCAGAAACTTCTAAATCCATCAAAAGTGACTTACAAATTAGTGATAAAAATTGGTAAAAAATCGACGGTCCACATTCTAAATCACTTTTAATGGGGTTAGAAGTTTCAGATTGGGCTGATTTTTTTTTTTTTTTGGATGATCTTCCCATCATAGAGATCATCCTCACAAAAAATCAGCTCAATCCAAAATTTCTAACCCATATTTTAAAATTTTAGTAAAAACGAAAGTTTTTACATATGTTTTCTCATATGGCCCTTGAACCTGACCCTATATATATATATATATATATATATATAGGGAGCGGTTCAGCGGCCCTAAACTTTAACAAGTTTCGTGCCAAGTTTTTTTGGTCGTCAGATCGTGATGCATCCGACGGTTCAGCGACAATATTGCGGTTTTAAAATGAAATGATACGTAATTACAATCGGCCCCCTATAATATACTTTTATTCTGTTTTAAGCCCCTCCCTTTCTCTTAACAAATCCCTCTCTTCCATCTCTTCTCTCTGTTGAATGAGTTACAGAACGCCTGTAACCTAAACAGACGCCCTCTCTCTCTCTCTCTCTTTCTCTCTCTCTCAAGTTTCAGTTCTAACGTCCCCTCCCATCTCTCCCTTTCTCTCAAGTTACAGTTCGAATGATCGAAATATATCGCCGTCTTCTTCACTCTCTCAAGCCATCGCTGTTCGAACCACAGAACGTTACAGACGTCGCCGTCTTCACACACTCTCTCAAGTGCCATTATCGTCTCTCTCTCAACTCTCGTCGTCTTCACACACTCTGCAGAAGACATTTGCTTGATATGGGAGCTATCAGTATTATTATAGCTTCTGATTCACAAGCAATGGGCCGTATCAGAGAGGTTTGCAAAGCTCTCTTACCTTTGTTATTGGTTCATCGATTTTTTTCATTAAAAATGTATGTCCCAACAACTTATATCACTTGTACATCTAAATACCATCATCTCTGATTTGCTAACTCTATGGACATGTTAATGTTATATATTGACAACACAACATTTTCTCTGTAAAACATGGGTGGTCGTATTGTTGTCTTGTAATTTCTTTTCCTTTTGTTTTATCAGAACATGTCACAACACTCTAGGAAAGCTAGACTTTATTTATTAAACACTAATCATCAACATAGTATCCCTACTATGGATGCTAATTGTTCTGAAGTGGTTGAGGGGTATCTTTATCTCGTTTAGTGCTTTGAAAACTGCTTCCCTATGAGTAGATGAAACCACAAGGAACCCCATACCGAGATATTTTCTTGAGCTCCATTAAATGCTAACCATCTAGGGTCCTCAACAATTTCTCCATATTTATGAATGGCTGAATGTAAATAATGGAGTGGGGTCTTTGATGTTTTGTATATCCCACCTCCGTATCTCTGTTTTCTTTTATTTAAGTCCTTATAGACCACAGATCACTGGTGCAATTAATTGTTCATTTTGCACCTCATATCTCCATTTACATTGCCATTCATTAAATAAAAAAAATGATGCGATTGAAGTCATTTGGATGATCAAAGATACCAATACATTATTTCATCTGCAGTTGGTATAACTGTTGTTTCATCTGCAGTAGGTATAACTATTGTTTCACATATAACTAGTGTGAAATTGTTGTATCAAATTGCATACAACAACTGAAATTGTTTGAACTAGTGTTATAATGTTGAGATAATAATTTGAGCCAAACCTTTGCAATCTTTTACAAGTGTGTTTTAATCTTTAATTGGGGTGTGACAAAGAATTTAAGAAATTGGGGTGTAACAAATTAAAGTTGGGGTGCCAATACAGTATTGCGGTACAGGTTGCACTCGTGAAGTGGGGAAGAAATCCACCAACCTATGTGTTCTGCCTAAGATACCTTTCAGTCTTCCACCAAAATGCAACGTGAATGCAAAATCATAAAAATCCAATCTAATTCATCATTTGGAGTTGGAAATACTGTGATGGGGTTGATATTCAGTTTAAGAGGTTTTATGTTGAAATCTTCTAATATTAGCTTCTCAAGGTAGTCACCTCTTCTCTAATGTGTTCTTACATCCTTGTATATGTGTCAACAAATATTGACCCCAATTTGTTGCAAGTCAAACTGAATTGCTTTCATTAGCCAGGCAAATCCATTTCTTTCTTCTTTTTTGCTATATCCAATTTTGTAAAAGTGCAAACCTGCTCCCATATTTATCAGTTATTGCTGTTTGTTTCTCACATATAGGTTGCAAAAGAAGCAGGAATAGGAACATAATATGGACTCAAAAAGAGGGTAGAAGCCGTGAGCAATGTTCGGAGACTCACTAAGCTCGACATGAAGCTCAATGACACACTTCCGGATATTCAAGTTGCAACTCCATGCTTGGAATCCTATGTTCATCAATCTTATCAGTTGGAATAACGAGTGTTCTTACTTATTTCTTACATTCTTGCCTTCTACGAGCTATTGCGATACTTTGTAATAATTGACTGGAACAAGTGTTGTAGCTAATTACAATTTATATACCTTTCTAACATCTCTTGCTGGTACAAGGGTTGGCATATTTTTTTTCCCAAAATATTTCCCATTGTTGATTCTTAATTTCCATTAACCAACCGGTTTGTTATGCGGATTTTGGAGTCTCCTACTTAAGAATTTGTATTTTATATTCCTTCAAAATATGCTACCCAGAGATACGAAATCAAAACGGGATCAATAATGTGATACGATACTTATCATTAAAGTTGTAGCTTGATAGAAGTGAATCGAAACGTATATAAGAATTGATTTGTAGTTCATTCATCGTTGTATATAAATTAGATTTCATAGAAATGGATATCAGCCTCATTTTACAAGTGAACGTATTTGTACTGAAACTAAACCATATTAGATTGGAGATTTAGAAGCTCTTCAAAACTCGATTACTCTATTTTTAAACTAAACTTCTTTAGATTTGATTTGATTTCCTGTTTGTAGAGCTTGTGCACACCATGTCTGTGACTGAAAGATGCGATGGTTATATAGCTTTGGAATGGTGGCATTAGAAACAATAGTGGGAAGGAAGGCATCTAGGAGATCTCATCAAAGTTGAGTTCTTATTTATACCAAAATGACATACTCACGAGTCTCAAACTCTACTGGAGATCAGTTTATGGAAAGTTGTTTTTTTTTTTTTTTTTTTTTTTGGTGAGAATGATCTATATGGAAATCTGATTGTACACATAACACAACCTTTGCAATAGAACTTGGCGCAAATCTTTTGATACCCATTGTTCAAAAATTATTCCATGTGATTAGTAATGATTTGCACATGGTGACATACCTCCAAGTCCATTCATACACTCACTTTCATAAAATTGAATAGGCCCATTACAAGATCTGTCTAAAGATTCCAACTTTACAAGTTACACAAGGAGATGTGTTTATATACACTAATTATGAGAGAAAGCCAAGAACAACAGTTTAGTTATTAGGCCACTATCAATGAATTAGTACACAATTCTACTCTGCCACCATAGTCTGGCCTGAATCTCGTAATGGATACTATGATCTTAAGGTCTGCCAACAAGCACCGCTCCCATGTGGAGAAAAATCCTTGAGCAATAAGTGGAGTCACTCTTGCTGATAAGGTATTTTTCGTTTCGTCCAAGCAGGATCTGAAGTAGAGTTCTCTTAGTTTAAGTGTGCTCATGTTGCATAAGAAATGCAAGTATCCTTTATTCTTCTTTCCAGTTACTTTTGCAGCGCTCTTTTTCACTTGGAATACATGGCTAGAATTGTTCCTACAATGCAATTTAGTGTTCAGCATATTGCAGTACACCACCATTGGTGTTGGTGCCCTGGTGCCCCAGATGCTCATTGATTAGGTTCTTCTGATTGACAAACCACTTTTTATATGGCCTTAGCTCGTGAATTATTTACCCATCAGATAATCAATCTACAACTATAAATGGTAATAGTGTGCTGGAAGCTAATGTCTGTCTCATCACTACAAATATGGTTTAGCAATGACATTTTGCACTTGCTACCCCCACCACACAAATGAAGCAACACAAGCATTAGAGATTCTCAAAACAGAATTAGGTACACAATGTGATATAAAGTTACCTTGGCATGTTTGGAAGTTAACAATACAATGTGATATAAAACTTAAAGAGTATATGACAACAATAGACATTTCATGATTTTTATCAGTTGTACAATTGGATCTTCACACATTTTCAAACACAAAGGCACTGTAAAGTTCAATACCTGAGCAATACAATGTGCTCAAATCTGCTATTGCAGTGTCAAACGATGAAAATCAAAGATATTTTGGAGTTCAAGGAACAACCAACATACTGGAATATCAAATATAGATCTGCTATTGCAGTGTCAAAGGATCAAAATCAAATATAACTTCATACTGGAATCTGACCAATCTACTTTATCTCAAGTGTGGATTGAAAATGGTCCAATTGATCAACTCAACAATTTACAGATTGGATGGATGGTGACTTGTTCTATACAACTTTAGCTAGCTAGCAAAATTTTCTTGTTTTAAAATTTATGATATATATTAGTGATTACAACCCATTACAAAATCATAATTTGTGGGCAATTAGGTCCCCATCACCTAATATGTGACTAGTTTGAAAATAGAAAGAATAACAAAGTACGATAACAGTGCTAATATAAAAAGGGAAGGAACAATTTCTTGTCCTCTCAATTTCAAACAGAATCTTTATATCATTGAGGTAGGAATTTCTTATTGAATGTAACTAAAGTTTTAATTTCGCAGCAATTCATCTGCTGTAGGAATTGCAATGGACTTAACAATGGGTAAGAAGATCCACAAAATAGCATTTTCACCATCTGCTGTAGGAATTGCAAATTTTCAAATTGTTTCCTTACTATCCAAATATTAGAATTTTGTGAATCATGAAAATGAAATCAAACATTCCAAAACTAAGCAAAAAAAGATAGTTTTGCTTCTGTGATTGAATCAGTTTCTAAGTCCAACTTCAAATTCAATTGTGATAGTTAAAGCAACTCCAACTCCCATTGTCCCAGGATCATAAGACACCAAATCCTAATTATTAACCCTAATCAGCAAAAACTTCACTAAAAAAATATTAAAAAGATGAGAAAGGGAAGATTCAAACTTGCCTTCTACTGTAATAATTCACAACTAGGAGCATGACCAAAACTCAAAATCTTCCCTTGTAATTCCAAGGGAAATTATAATTAGGATTTATTCCAAATTGATGAATCAAACTCCAGAACACTAGAAAAATTCACACTTTTTTCAAATCTTAAAAATCCATAATTAATTCTTACAATTTCTCTAATTTAAAGCTCAAAACCAATATATTTTCCTCTTTCAGTGAATTTCAATCGTCGCCATCAAATTTATCTTTCAAGTTCAACAACTACAATTAAAAAAAAAAAAATTTTACCCAATCGATTTCCTCCATCAGTTATTTTCCTAAGAATTGAGAGTGAAAGAAATACCTAAGAATCGTTCGAACTTGAGAGAGAGAGAGAGAGACGACGACGGCGAGAGTGCGTGAAGAAGACGAGGGTTGAGAGAGAGAGACGACAATTGCACTTGAGAGAGTGTGTGAAGACAGCGACATTTGTAACGTTCTGTCGTTAAGAAGACGGCGATATATTTCAATCATTTGAACTGTAACTTGAGAGAAAGGGAGAGATGGGAGGGGACGTTCGAACTGAAACTTGAGAGAGAGAGAGAGAGAGAGAGAGAGAGAGAGAGGGCGTCTGTTTAGGTTACAAGCGTTCTGTAACTCATTCAACAGAGAGAAGAGATGGAAGAGAGGGATTTGTTAAGAGAAAGGGAGGGGCTTAAAACAGAATAAAAAGGATATTATAGGGGGCCGATTGTAATTACGAACCGTTTCATTTTAAAACCGCAATATTGTCGCTGAACCGTCGGATGCATCACGATCTGACGACCGAAAAAACTTGGCACGAAACTTGTTAAAGTTTAGGGCCGCTGAACCGCTCCCATATATATATATATATATATGGGTCCCGTTCACCACCCCTAGTTTTACCACACACTTTAACAAACGCGTTTTGTCTTACATGGGTTAGAAGTTTCGGAATGAGCTGATTTTTGGTGAGGATGATCTCTATGGTGAGGAGATCATCCTCACCAAAAATCAGCTCATTCCAAAACTTCTAACCCCATCAAAATTGATTTACAAAAAATGGACGGTCCACGATTTTTCAACGTGTAAACATGGGGCTAAACATTTCGGAATGGGCTGATTTTTGGGGAGGATGATCTTCTAATCATAGAGATCATCCTCACCAAAAATCAGCTCATTCCAAAACTTCTAACCCATGTAGGACAAAAAACGTTTGTTAAAGTGTGTGGTAAAACTTAGGGTGCTGAACATTTCCCATATATATATATATATATATATAGGGTCCCGTTCAGCACCCTAAGTTTTACCACACACTTTAACAAACGTGTTTTGTTTTACATGGGTTAGAAGTTTTGGAATGAACTGATTTTTTGTGACGATGATCTCTATAGTGAGGAGATCATCCTCACCAAAAATCAGCTCATTCCAAAACTTCTAACCCCATCAAAAATTATTTGCAAAAAATGGACGGTTCACGATTTTTCAACGTGTAAACATGGGGCTAAACATTTCGGAATGGGCTGATTTTTGGGGAGGATGATCTTCTAATCATAGAGATCATCCTCACCAAAAATCAGCCCATTCCAAAACTTCTAACCCATGTAGGACAAAAAACATTTGTTAAAATGTGTGGTAAAACTTAGGGTGCTGAACATTTCCCATATATATATATATATATATATGTAGGGTAGTGTTCAATGGCAAACTTTTTAGCAAACTTTTTGGCAAACACATTTTTCAAAACATGAGTTAGAGGTTTTGGAATGGGCTGATTTTTGGTGAGGATGATCTCTACGGTGAGGAGATCATCCTCACCAAAAATCAGCTCATTCCAAAACTTCTAGCCCCAGTTTACAAGTTGAAAAATCGTGAACCGTCCATTTTTTGTAAATCATTTTTGATGGGGTTAGAAGTTTTGGAATGGGCTGATTTTTGGTGATGATGATCTCCTCACCATAGAGATTATCCTCACCAAAAATCAGCCCATTCCAAGACCTCTAACCCATGTTTTGAAAAATGTGTTTGCCAAAATGTTTGCCAAACTGTTGGCCATTAAACGCTACCCTCTATATATATATATATATATATATATATATATATATATATATATATATATATATATATATATATATATATTTGGGACACGCATTTGATGCATGCTTACATGGAAGCGCACAATTTATTTAAAAAAAGAAATAAAGTTTCTCTCTTTTACTCTTCTTGTCTATATATTTATTTTTTTAGATTTCAAATCTTAAAAAGGATTGTTGGGCCCACACATTGATAATCCAACAACACAATCATCTAAATTTCATGAAAATATTTATATTAATTTTTTTATTATTAAAAACAATTGGTTTTTGAGTTTGATCCAAGGTGTTTAAAACGGACAGCTGCCACGTACTCGAATTTAAAAATAAAATTCAATGGTGACAAATAATTATTTTTTTTAAGTTTATATAATTTTATCATGTACAACCCCATTTCATCCGATCATGATTTTGAATGTGACAAGGTGTTCAAATCTGAAAATTTCTTTTTTTCATTCTGGAAAGGAGAAAAACTATTTTTTTTTAAAATAAGTTATGTGCTTTCAAGTAGGACTGTCAACAGATGTTTGTCGGTTCGAATACAACAACATTTGAATCCAAATCCGAAATTTTTATCTGATATCAAAATTCGAATTTGAATAATTTGTATATTAAAAAAACATAATTTTTCCTAATCCCATTTATATTTTATTATTAAAAAAAACTATTATATATTATACTATGTATATAATAAATAAATCAAATAAAATATTATATATTATATATTATTTTGAATCAAATAATATCAAATTCAAAATGTTAATATTTGAATCTGTATCTGATAAGGATTCAAATATATAAAACTATCCGAATTCGAATTTGATATTCAAAATTTTCTGATAATATTTGATTTTTCGAATTTGAATGGGATTTGCATTTTCGACTATCCATTGACACCCCTACTTCCAAGTCACGATGCATCAGGCACATACGCCAAAAGTACATCAAATTATTAGCACTCATATATATATAGGGAGCGGATACACGAATGCCTAAGAAAACATATGAGAAAATCATGGTGCAAAGCCGTTAGATCTTAAGTGTTTGGACGGTTTAGATCGATTTGCTTATGAGAAAATTGCTTTACAGTTGTAAAGCAATTTGTATGATTCAATGAGAAAGTAAATTGTAACCACCTCCCTCATCAAATATTTTTTATTAACAATTAACTGCAACCATCATATCATATGAAACTCAATTCTCAAATAAACCAAAAGTCCAAAACTCTCTGTCACTCTGTCACTCTTCTCTCTCACCCTCTATACACCCAAAGCAATTGCAGGAATTTCGATGTTTCTCTATTCTCTACAAACCTAAGAAAATGCAGAAATTTCTTTCCCATTCTTTCCTCTCTCAATCCCTACAGATGGCATAAATTTCTATTGATCATTCGTGCCTACTCTCTCCTATTGAAGATTTCTCTCTCACCACGATGGTGGTTCATTCAAGTGCGAAGATCTCTTTCCCCAAATAAAGGAACTTCAAGATTTACAATAAAGATGAAGGTTTTGAGGGATTTCCTCGAGATTGTGATCTTCTAAGCATGTGTTGTGACTCGATTATCGGATCGAGCAAGTACTGTTGTCAATTTTTGAGGCTAATCGAAGCCGATTGACTCTAGTAGGTTTGAGGAACCAATCTCCAGACAAATACTTTTGTTTCTTTGTGAAGAAGTTTTGACTAAGGAGAGAGAAGAGATCACCTGATAGAGGAGCCCAACCGTTGCATCCTGTGTGGAGATACCCGTGTTTGAAAGATCAACCACTCGTCTCTCTAGTTATTGTTGTCGTCATCAGATTTATTCTAGTTGCTCTTAACCTCCCCTCATAAACAATTCGATTTGTAGTCACATTCAATTCACTCAAGAGAAGTTCTGATATCAAGCATTATTAGAATGGAGCAAATACTTAACATATCTTCGAGTGGATTCTAACCAACATCAAAAACATGATATGATGCCACAGGGTTATAAAGGATAAAATTCTAACAACTTTGAAAAATAAAATTTAATTTTTACCTATGATTCTTAGTTTTAAATTTGGGAATTCAGTAGCTATCCAATCTCAACACTTACGATCAAGTTCAAAAAGGATTTTTTGTTTTGATTTTTTTTTTCTTTTGAATCTAATTTTTCCATGAAATATGAAAGGCTGTGGTGTTGGATTGCTAATTTGATAATCCATGTTGACCCAACAACTATTAATAATATTTTATATCTTACTAATTTAGTCATGATAGCAGGATTTTATTCAAGTTAAAAACTTGATGAAGTAAGGTAGTTTTTGTAATTACTTTATAACTGTAAAGCAATTTTCTTAAGAGAAAATCGATATGAACCAGTAAATACTTTATAATCAAGTAAGGTAGTTTTAATAATTATAGGTAAATCTCTCTTAGTACGATGGTTGGGTTACTTTTTAATAAAAAGTATTTGATTAGGGATGTGGTTGCAATCGATTTTTTCAATGAGTCGTAAACATAGCTTTATAACTGTAAAACAATTTTCTTAAGAGAAAACCAATCTAAACTGTTCAAACGCCCAAGATCTAACGGCCTTACACCATGATTTTCTCGTATGTTTTCTCAGACGTCCGTGGATCCGCTCCCATGGGAGCAGTTCCATGGACATAGACGATATCAGATTGAGAAACGATGGATTATGACAGTTGGATCTCGAGCTGTGGACTGTTAGATCTTGTCCTAAAGTGAAAACGTGTCTACAGCTGACGCGCATCTCAATCTTAAGTTATATGTGTTAGAAAAAATAGAACTTGAAAAAATTGCTCTGAGGCACGTAGTAATCTACGTTGTCTTATAGACAACAGACGCCCCCACTCTGATAAACACGAAGATGCAGATGGGTTGCTGGCGAACTTGTCTTCAGGATACAACAGAGCTCAGTTCTAACACAACTGTATATTTCCTCAAAATTTGCACTATTTTGAGAAAATCTGTCACACAGAATCTCGGATACACGAATGCCTCTTTTTGTAGAAAAAATTTTAATTAGTTATATTAACAGAATTAATCTCCATAAATATATAACAATTATAAAATCACACCCATTCGTAAATGGTTTTTGAATCTCAATAGGTATGAAACCCATTGGAACTACTAGGCACTTATTCGGATCAAGGAATCCGTTAAGCACCCTTAGGCCCCTTCGACACCTTTCGGATCGGCCTTGGTGTCTATCCAAAAAATGGACGGCCCTATTAAATATTTAATTTTTCTCTCTCTCTCTCTCTCTTTCTTTCTTTTCTTTCTTTCTTATTTTATATATATATATATATCTATATATATATATATATATATATATATATATATATATATATATATATATATATATATGTATAAAATAAAAAAGAATTATTAAATTTCCATATAGCTTGAAGCCATTAGGAGCTCTCAAGGAGAGAGTCTTTGGAATGAAGAAAGAGTTGAGAATAGGTTCTTATTTATAGGTTTAAAAATCCCTCCAAAATATTTTAAAAAGCAATGTGGGATTTATAAAAATTTGAAAAAAGGAGCCAAAAGAACTTTTACAAATTTCAATCCATGTGAAAAGTTATCAACCAATAGAAATATTCTTTTAAAAAATACTTACTTTTCTTTAACAAAAAGTACACCAACCATAAAGTAACTTTCAAATATCATTTTAAAATAAACTAAATTAATTTTATTTGAATCAATTTTAAATAAATATTAATCAACATTTATTAACATTTATTTTAACAATCCCCCACTTGATTCAAAAAATAATTAATTAATAGAGGCAAACTGGATGTGTATTAGAATGATCATAATAATTATAACCATAGGTACTTAACGGTTTGAACCTTTGGCTTATATATATAATTTAAAGTTTATAAGATATTTAAGTAGCTTATAGCTTTGAACTTAAATTCTAAGTAATAAATCGGAATTATATATACACTTATTATAATCTAACTCATTAGTGACAAAGAATAGCGCTTTGCAGTCAAGCACTTAAATCCTGATTTTCATGAGTATTTCAGAGAGATGACCAATTCTCTGTTTAAAATAGTTAAACTTTTATACTCATATAGGTGAATTTGTCATGAGTGCTCTTGTAACTTCTTTAACACCCAAGCTTAAAATAGCCTACAAATTCATTAAGAGTTTAACTCATCCTTTTCACATTACAAGATATGTGCACTGAATAACATCATAGGAATAGTCAATATAAATATTGTGTGCACTTACAAAGACAGTAAAGTAGCTTCTTATCTCTTTGAACTTAGAAAATGGGATCTCCAAATCTACTAAGTTGAGGTTCCACTACTCTGTCTTTATGGATATAGGTCTTAGGCCCATCCCCCTCGATGTTCTCAAAACTACCTCTCTAGGTAGTGTTTTTGTTAACGGATCCGCTAGCATTTCTGAAGTTGGTACGTACTCGAGCACGATCACCCCATCTTTCAACATCTGTCGAACAATGTTATATCTAAGGCCTATATGCCTTGATTTACCCTTATATTTTATGTTTCCTGAAATGGCTAACACAGCTTTATTATCACAATAAATAGTAATTGCATAATCTCGAATAGGAGTTAATGGAATAAATTTAATAAAACTTCGAAGCCATTCTGCTTCTTTTACCGCAACCGATAATGCTATGTATTTTGATTCCATACTTGAAGCAGAAATAAAAGTTTGTTTCTTTGACCCCCACGATATCGCTCCTCCTGCTAAAGTATAAATCCAACTACTTGTAGATTTTGAATAATGAGAATCAGAGTTCCATGTAGCATCTGAGAACCCTTCTACTAGTTCAGGTTTACTATTATATTGTAAACAATAATTTTGAGTACCTTTTAAATATTTCAGAACCCTTCTAATTGCTTCCCAATGTTTAGGTCCTGGGTTACTTGTAAATCTACTCAATACCCCCACTATAAAAACTATATCGGGTCTTGTACATTGCATTAAATATATAAGGCTACCAAGTATTTTAAAATATTCTAATTGAGATTCCGCTCTACCCGTATTTTTAAATAATTTCTTACTTGGATCACAAGGAGTAGGAGAAGGTGAACAGTCAAACATATTATATGTTTTTAATATTTTTTCAACATAATGTGCTTGAGATAAACTAACGGTTTTATCTTCTTTTATGATTTTTATTCCAAGAATAAAATCTACCTCTCCAATGTCTTTCATATCAAAAGATGATTTAAGATAATTTTTAGTTTCTACAATTACATCAATATCTGTACAAAAATTAACATATCATCTACATATAATGACACAATCACATAACTTTGATTTATAACCTTACTATAAATACATCTATCACATTCATTTGATTTAAAATCAAATTCTTTTATTTTCTTATCAAATTTATCATGCCACTGTTTTGGTGATTGTTTAAGATCATATAAAGATTTATTCAATTTACAAACCAGATTACTTTTACTTGATTCTACATAACCTTCTGGTTGTTCTATGTAAATTTCTTTATCTAAATCACCATTTAAAAATGTAGTTTTTACATCCATTTGATATATATATAAGTTATGAATAGATGCTAATGCTAAAAGAACTCTAATAGAGGTTAATCGAGCAACGGGAGAAAATGTATCAAAATAGTCTATTCCTTCTTTTTGCCTAAATCCTTTGACTACTAATCTTGCTTTAAATTTTTCTATACTACCATCTGGTTTTAGTTTCATTTTGAAAACCCACTTATGTCCTATAGCCTTACAACCTGGAGGTAAAGATACTAAATCCCAAGTTCTATTAGATTTAATAGATTCTATTTCATCATCCATAGCTTCTTTCCAAAATACACTATCTAAAGATGTTACGGCTTCTTTATAAGTCTTAGGATCTGCTTCTAAAACATAGGTGTAAAAATCTGGATCAAAATTATAATGTAGATCCTTTCTTGGTCTCTTATTTTTCCTAAGTTCTAGTTCTCTATTTTCTTGTCTTTTTCCTAATACTTGTTCAGAATGGGTTTCATTTTTTAAATCAAAAACATTATCTTTATGTTGAAGATTTTCAAAAAATTGTGCTTCTACAGATTCGATAATAACATTATCATCTAAATTTAAAAATCGATAAGCTTTACTATTTTGAGCATATCCTATAAAAGTACACTTATATGTTCTAAAGCCTAATTTTTTAATCTTATCATCTGGTTTTCTAACATAGGCTAAACAACCCCAAACTCGTAAATATTTTAAATTCGATTTTCTATTTTTCCACAGTTCATATGGTGTTTTGTTCACTTTATAATACGGTACTCTATTTAAAATATGACATGCAGAATACAAAGCTTCACCCCATAAATTCATAGGTAAATCAGAATTTATTAACATAGAATTTATCATTTCTATTAATGTCCTATTTTTACGTTCCGCTACACCGTTTTGTTGAGGTGTTCTAGGGGCAGAAATTTCATGTATAATTCCAAAATTTTCACAATAAACAGTAAAATTGTTATCAAAATATTCCCCTCCTCTATCACTTCTTAAAATTTTAATTTTCTTTTCTAATTGATTTTCTACTTCTGCTTTATATAATTTAAAAGCTTCAAAAGCATCATTTTTATTTCTTAACAAATATATATAACAGTATCTACTAAAGTCATCAATAAAAGTGATAAAATATCTTTTACCACCTCTAGTTAGTATTCCATTTAATTCACATAAATCTGAATGTATTAATTCTAAGATAGTAGAAATTCGCTCTACACTACGATGTGATTTTTTTACTATTTTAGACTGAATACATATATGACATTTATCATCATTTTCTTTATTAAACTTAGGTACTAAGTTTAAATTCATCATATTCTTTATAGCTTGAGAATTTAAATGTCCTAATCTAGCATGCCACAAATCAAAAGATTTAACAATATAAGCAAAAGAACTTTCATTGATTACATTCAACTTAATCATATTGTTTACAACATACCCTTTACTAGGGGTGCAACTTAATTCGGTTCAAACCGAGAACCGAACCAATCCAAGAATTTTGGATTGGGTTGGTTCGGTTTTAAGTAAATGCGGTTCGGTTTCGGGTTAAAAAAAATAAGAACCGATGAATCCGGTTCGGTTTTCGGTTCGTGATTGATAAATAACCGAACCAAACCGAAACCGATTCTATTTATAAAAATAAAATGTTTTTTTTTTAATTTTTTCAAAACGAAACCCTCGTTTCACTCTTCGTCTCTCTCTTTCTCTCGTCTCTACAACCCTCCTCGTCTCTGCAACCACTACTGCAACCCTCATCGTCTCTCACTTTGTTTCTCTCTCTCTCTCTCTCTCTCTCTCTCGTCTATACGGCTGCCACCGACTGCAACCTGCGGCTGCCTCTCTCTCTCTCTCTCGCGACGTCTCTGCGGCTGGAACAGTGCGACCTGCGACTGGCTGCCACCGACTGCAACCTGCGGCTGCAACTGGCTGCCACCGGCTCATCCCCCTCTCCCTCTCTCTCTCTCTCTCTTTCTGCGGCCAGCGACATACGACCTGCGATTTTTATTCGAAATGTGGTCGAACAGATGATGCTCGTCAAGTGTTTGATAGAATGCCTGAAAGAAATGTCATGTGTTGGACTTCTATAATTGCTGGTTACACGCAGTCAGGTTAGTATTTCTAACCCATGGAACCGAACCAAACCAAACCGAATTCAAGTCGGTTTGGGTTGGTTCGATTTTAGACTAATTTGGTTCGGTTCTGGTTCATATATAATGGAACCGACCAAGGTCGGTTCGGTTCTGATTTTACTCTAAACCGAACCAACCCGAACCGAGTTGCACCCCTACCCTTTACCAATGAAAATATCATCTTTGGTCAAGATCAGTTTTCCAGAATGAAGGACTAACTTGAACCCATTTTTGTCTAACATACAAGCAGAAATTAAATTCTTCCTAATTTCTGGAGCATGTAGAACATCCTTCAATAAGAGAATCTTTCCAGAAGTGAGTTTGAGTTCCACAGTACCGGACCCAGCAATCTTGATGGTAGAAGAATTTCCCATGTAAAGTTGTCCTTCATCTTGAACTTTGTATGATTTGAAAGCAGATCTATCAAATGACACATGTCGTGTTGCACCTGAGTCGATCCACCAATGTCCTTTCGTTTCAACCATATTTACTTCAGACACCACGGCAACCACTACATCTCTTACCATGTTAGATTCGGTTTTCGATTTTTTACCTTGACGTTTTCTACAATCTCTTGCAAAATGTCCTTTTTTCCCACACACATAACAGTCGCCTTCATTCTTTTTGAACTGACCATGACCATTGTTTCTGATAAATTTCTTGAATGGTTTTCTATTGGTAAAAGGCTTGTTGTATTTTTTCTTTTCTTGAATTACAGACTCAACTATATAAGCCTTAATTGATTCAGAGCGATCATCCTTTTTATCTCTGATCTTATTTTCTTCTTCTATTTTTAAACCTTTGAAAATCTCATCTAGAGTTTGCAAATTTTTATTATGAGACAGGGTTTTTCTATAGTCTTTCCAACTGGGTGGTAATTTGGAGATTATTGCACCCATTTGAAAACTTTCAGGAAGTTTAATATTTTATTCCTCCATCTCAGTAACAATAAATTGCAACTCTTGAACTTGTTCAAGAATAGATTTATTTTCTGTCATTTTAAAATCGAAGTATTTAGAAACTAAAAAGGATTTTGTACCCGCATCTTCGGTTAAATACTTCTTCTCTAGTGAATCCCATAATTCTTTAGCAGTTGTGTACTTGCAAAACGAGTTGAACAATCAGTCAGTCATTGCATTGAGTACATGATCTCGACAATCCAGATCATCATCTTGTCATTTTCGTTGAGCGTCGATTTGTTCAGAAGTTGCATCCGTTGAAATAGTTGGATATGTTATTGTAAGCACATAAACGACCTTAAATTGACAGAGCATAAAGAACACTTTCTGTTGCCATCGTTTGAAATTCGACCCATCAAAACGATCAAGTTTTACAAGGTCTTGATTCATAAACTTGATGCTTTGTGCCATTAGAGCAATATTCTGTTGTCTATAAATTGTTAGAAAAAATAGAACTTGAAAAAATTGCTCTGAGGCACGTAGTAATCTACGTTGTCTTATAGACAACAGACGCCCCCACTCCGATAAACACGAAGATGCAGATGGGTTGCTGGCGAACTTGTCTTCAGGATACAACAGAGCTCAGTTCTAACACAACTGTATATTTCCTCAAAATTTGCACTATTTTGAGAAAATCTGTCACACAGAATCTCGGATACACGAATGGCTCTTTTTGTAGAAAAAATTTTAATTAGTTATATTAACAGAATTAATCTCCATAAATATATAACAATTATAAAATCACACCCATTCGTAAATGATTTTTGAATCTCAATAGGTATGAAACCCATTGGAACTACTAGGCACTTATTCGGATCAAGGAATCCGTTAAGCACCCTTAGGCCCCTTCGACACCTTTCGGATCGGCCTTGGTGTCTATCCAAAAAATTGGACGGCCCTATTAAATATTTAATTTTTCTCTCTCTCTCTCTCTCTCTCTCTCTCTTTCTTTCTTTTATTTCTTTCTTCTTTTTATATATATATATATATATATATATATATATATATATATATGTATAAAATAAAAAAGAATTATTAAATTTCCATATAGCTTGAAGCCATTAGGAGCTCTCAAGGAGAGAGTCTTTGGAATGAAGAAAGAGTTGAGAATAGGTTCTTATTTATAGGTTTAAAAATCCCTCCAAAATATTTTAAAAAGCAATGTGGGATTTATAAAAATTTGAAAAAAGGAGCCAAAAGAACTTTTGCAAATTTCAATCCATGTGAAAAGTTATCAACCAATAGAAATATTCTTTTAAAAAATACTTACTTTTCTTTAACAAAAAGTACACCAACAATAAAGTAACTTTCAAATATCATTTTAAAATAAACTAAATTAATTTTATTTGAATCAATTTTAAATAAATATTAATCAACATTTATTAACATTTATTTTAACAATATGCAGATACCATACCTCCCACATAGTTTTTTTCTTCTCTCTCTCTCTCTATTTCTCTCTCTGACATCCATTGAATCCTGCAAAGTGAAGAATGCTAAGGGATCCAAGCTCTTCAGATCACTCACCTACCCTTCTGCAAATCAGAGCTTCATCTCCGAAGGGATCCAAGCCCTTCAAGTTCCTAAATTACCTGGACTTCACACCCATTCTTTTTTTTTTTTCTTGTTTTTTGAATTGGACAAGAATTTACGGGACAACAAATTTATAGATATTCCATGTTTATTGTCACCCAGAAATTAAAGCTTCCTAAATATTAAATTTAATGAAGTAGAAGTTCAATCTGGTCAGTAGGGATATCATCTATGATCTTTATATAAAGTAAATGTATAAGCTTTTCCCTTTTATCATGTTCTTCTAAATTTCAGCCTATAAATCAAGAAAGGGGAAAAAAAAAAAAAACTCTCAATGAGAGGATCTGATTAAAGAAGTCATATCCCTACTACTAATTTGAAACTTCTCACATTTCTCAATGTGGGTTTTAATGATTCACCAGTTTCCTTGCAAGGGCTGCATCTTCAAAGCAAATCGAGGTCCAAATCACAACCAACTGGCAATGAGTGGAGAGGCTCAAGAGCTTAAGAAGAGAGACAAGGCAATAAGGGTCCGATGTGGGACTAAACTCAACAGAGAAACATAAGAACACTTGAGAGCACATTTAGCATTTTGTTTCTGACCCATAGATAACGACACAGCTTCAGAAACGGGGTTTTTGGAAAAAACCAATTGAGCTCTTGAACGTAAGTTGATGGCTCAAGATGTATGCGTCATCTCTTTTTTGGAATTTCTATTCTATCAAATTGTAGGGGCGAAGCTATTTTTTTTGTCGAATATTTGGTGTAGGAAACAAATTGGCTTTACGATATATTTGTTTTTGTCAATTCGAAAATGAAGTTAAAAGACCCTTATTAAGCAATTTATGGGCTATTATTTCCCATCTTAGGAGTCGTTATAAATGATTAGCTGGAGAGAATTGTTCTCCATTTCATTTTAGTTTTAGCGCTTCAACGAACCACATCAATTTGGTATCAGAGCTTCAACCAGCCTTTAATTAGCCAATTTGGCCTCAACAATGGGATTAATTAAATCAAATGGTCATCAGTGATTAGCCAATTGTTTGGATAGATTTTCAGAGAAGGCCCAAAAGTATATTTCAAACATGAAATCGAAAAATCTTTCAAATAATGAAATTATTATATAACACAAAATCTAATGGGATTGTTGAATTAATCAAACATCCTTAGACTGTCGAATGGGAAATTCTTATCCAACTCAATTGGATATGAGAAATCCAAGTCCAAAGTAGGAGAATTCTCTTGTGATTGCTTTTGCCTTTGTTGTTCTTGTCGATTTGGATTTGGATTTTGTTTATCAGGTGGTTGCAAAACCGAAGTTAGAATTGTGTTTTCCTCGATAAGTTCAACAATTGATGGGTCATCTTCAGATGGCTGAACTTGCTTTGTAGCTCTACAATTTTGAGTGATACGATGAGCGCATCGATAATAGCCTCTACAAATTTAATAACCTCTTATTAGATAAAGAAAAGATATTTGAAACTCCATTAAAATCACTAGTTTAGATGCATACACCTACATATATCATAGATTTGAGTCATGATAAAACGATGCACTAAATTGTATGTGGTTGACGGGGTAAGTGCACAGAACCAAAGATCTTTTTTCATCCGGATACACAAGAAAAAGATCTAGGGTTTTTTGCAATTGCCACATCCATTGCGTATAGATCATGTACATTTTAGCCGTCATTTTATCATTTGTCTATAGATTAAATCTAGGATGATAGGGCCATGGACCATGGTGATAAAACCATGGCCATAGGCATGGCTTGGCATGAAGCGGGTTTGAAATAGACATGTTTAGTGGAGGGGCACATATGACAAGCAGTGTAGGACCATATGACTTGGAGAGGAGGGGTCACCATTGGCCGGAACAATAATATATGTATGTTTGGGGGCTGCTTTCCTTCACTTCTGATCATAGTGATAAAAATAAGTGATTTTTTTTTTTCAAATCGCTATTAAATCTAGATTTCAATAATTATTGATTAATTCATGATTTAAAAAGAAATAATCAAAGTTTTTGAAAACATAACTGCTTTTTCAAAGAATCATGATCTAATCAATTTTTTTTAAACGTGTTTGTTGGTACACGTACCATGTGGGTATATTTACAAATTATTTATAAACTCCGAGGGTGTAATTATTGAGTGGGTGTAGATGTCTCAAAAAGTGGTGCCAACACATTTTGATCAAATATTTATGTGATAACTGACATTAAAAATCGACTTTTAATTTTTTCAGTAATAACTAAAATATCTCCCAAAGTGCTACTAGGTACTAATTCAATATTCAAAACTTTTAATATAATTACCAAAAGAGTCGTGATAATATGACTCACTAGGTGGCATACTCAAATGACTTCATGACGTGACAAGTTCGGGGACCGTAGTTCTAAACGCCTCAGGATACACGATTGCACTTCCCCATAAAAAAGTATATCCCGAGGGAATCATGTATGTTGAGACGTACGTATCTATGGTCCCCAAACTTGTCCACGTCATGGAGTCATTTGAGGAGGTCACCTGGCGAGTCATATTATTAGGACTCTTACCAAAATGAGTTGTGATAAAATGATTCGCCAGGTGGCATACTCAATCGACTCACTGACGTGACAGGTTTAGAACCATAGATCTGTATGTCTCAGTATACATGATTGCATTTCCCCATAAAAAGGTGTATCCTGAGGTGGAAAGATCTATGGTTTCGAAACTTCTCCACGTCAGTGAGTTGATTGAGTATACCACTCGACGAGACCAAAATATTAACCCATAGTCTATACTAAAAAGAAAAAAAAATTAGTGTTTTTATAGAAGCATTTTGGTGCCTCTCACAACCATCAAAAGGAACTTTCAGCTTTATCTGACTCAAAGAATTTTCTGAATTTGAGGTGGATCAGATATAATTAAAACATATTTGGGTAAAATTTCTTGGTCTTTATGTGGGATTTAAGAGATTTCTCACCTTGGGTACTTAGCTCCAGGGATGTCTTTTTGTCCATATTTCATCCAACTGTGACCATCATGATGACGACCTTCAAGTCCAGTCCCAGAGCAAACACGCACTTGTTCAGTCCATTGAGGCAACTCTTTCCTACAATACAAAATCCCAGAAAATCGCTTTTAAGATTAAGAATTTCTCTCAAAAACAGATTTTTCACATAAAAGATTCAATTTTGTTTTAAATGTACCTCTTCTTGTACATATCTCTTCGCTTCGAATCGTCACTTTGTGGACTCCCATTGACCGAACGTGGAGAATCCAATATACTAGGGATGGGTCCTATTGGTTGAATCTCTGTTTCTGAAACACTTGAATTCAGAATCGAAAGAGTCTTGTTGAAGGAAGATAGAATCTTTTCTATAAGAAATTCTCCAGTCGAACAAAAGGGATCGAGATGGATTCGAAGCTGATTCAAAAGTTCCTTCCCTTGGGTTAACTCATTGATCATTATAGGTTTTGGATCTAAATATCTTGTGTTCTGCATTTTCAGATTAAAAAAGAAATGTTGGAAGACTGATTTTGAGTAAAAATTTGCTTTAACAGAGATTTCAAAGAAGCTGAAAGGAACAAGAGAAGACATAATGGCAGAGACCCATAAGACACAAACATGAAAAAAGTAAAAAATCCAAAATGGGCTCTCAAGAATACATTAATAACAGAAAACAATTAATATAGTGCTGGGCTAACCTAACATTAACATTAGTAAGTCTTCCATCCTAACAATAAGACAAATCACTCGAGCAAGTTTGAATGACAATCAACCCCAACAGATTGAGTGGCAAGCCGAGTCTTGATAAGCTTCTCAAGTAGACCAGGTCAAGTGTATGATACCCCACAAATCTATAAATTTATTGTGGTCACCTTCGAGGGTCCGGTTGACCCTTGACTCAACCTATTGCATATAGGATTTTCTGAGGGGGTGGTGTGTGTGACCACGGGATTAGTCCCACCTGAAGGGTTGGGATACCCACAATGTAAAAGAAAAACAAATAATTCTATGAGAATCTATAATTTCTTGTGAAGGTGCCACTTAGCATAGTTGTGAAGGCTTGAGGAGAGTTGATCCCGGAACTTAGGTTCAAACCCAATTGAACCCACTCTCACCCCCCATAACCAGTAACCCCTCGCTTGCTGAGAAGAAGAAATCAATAAGTTCTTGAATTAACTCAGTAAATTTGTAATTTCATTGGCAAGTTCAATGATAATCTACAAGTCTTGTTTCCAGTGAGATTGTGATTCTAGAATTATGGATTAAGTCTATTAATCCTAATAAGATTGGATAAAGCTGAAGTAACATTGAAATTGACATCGTTTGGGACATTGCATACGTGGATGTGTTTATAGAACCATAGATATAAAAAAGATTTATGTCAATTACAATGTTACTCCAGCACGATTCAATAAGATTTATGTAAAATCTAATACAATTTTCAAAAAATAAATTGTACCCCTTTTCGAGTTTGTATACCAGCAATTCCATTGCTGGCTGCTGAATAATCCATGTTTAGCTCTTCAAAATTGAGGTCGTTCATTATTTCATCCCCAATGTCTTGACGCTCCTGATCAATATTGTGGTTAAGGCCAAATCTGCTATTTGCCATTGAATAATCTGTGCTGTGCTCCCGAATAGAGTGTCTGTTACCAATTCCACTGTCGACTGTTAAATTATTTGTGTTTTGCTCCCGATCAAAATAGTGGTTAAGGCCAAATTCACTGTTTGCCAATTGATTATCCATGCTGTGTTCCTGAATAGAGTGATTGTAATCAAATCTACTGTGGGCTCCTCAATATGGTCGTTAAATCACAAGTGACAATAATTTAGAAGAAGTAAAAGTTGGGGTGCCAATAGAAAATCTCTTTCTCCATTTTTTTAAAAATAAGATTTAGCATTGTCTATGGGCCTAATCCAATTTGTAAACAACTGAATGTAAATCTGTTATAATTTTTTTTTTTTTTTAAGTAATGTCAAAATAATAACTTACCAAACTTTTATAATAGTCGAATGGTGTGTTTTAATATTTAGGGGAAATTATTAAAAAATAATAATAATAATAATTCGCAAAAAAACCAAATTTTTTAAAAATTATCGATGGAAATCTTTTTCGGCCGTTTAACGGCTGAAAATAATTTTCTCTCTCCAATTTCTCTCTCCAATCAAGATCAATATATCACGATCATGATCACAATCTTGATCAAGACTACGTTGATTAAGATCAATATCTTAATCACGATCATGATCTTGATCAAGATCACGTTGATTAAGATTAAGATCGTGAAGTGATCAAGATATTGATCGTGATCAAGATTAAGATCGTGATCTTGAGATATTGATCTTGATTAGAGATAGAAAATTGAAGAGGAGAAAATTGAACGAAATTTTCTCTCTCCAATTTTTTATTACTAAAAATGCACTAGAGGAGAGAGAAAATTATTTTTGGCCGTTAAACAGTCGAAAAAGGTTTCCATTGATAATTTTTAAAAATTTTGATTCTTTTTGCGAATTAATTTTTTTTTATTTTTTAAATAATTTCCCCTAATATTTAATTGGGGTGTGATAAATGATTTAAGAAATTGGGGTGTCAAAAGTAAAAGCTAAGGTGCCAATATCAACTCTCAAAAATGAAAAAGAAAAGGTTAATTCATACAAATATCAGTCAACCACTATGAATTTTTACGAACAAACCCACCATTGAAACCAAATCTTGGGAAAATATCAACCCTTCAAGAAGAGAACAAGTTCAACAACAGATTCAAAAGAAACCACCCATTAATAGTTCTTAGTTGGTTAAAATAAATGAGAAATTTCCATTTAGCTTTATTATATAGACTTTAACAGCATATAGAAAAAGTAGAAGAATTTCAAACGCATTTGAACTCAAAACATTGTAATTTAGAAATGGTATTAGATGCATGAAAGTTTACCTTTAAAGATATGTAGAAGTAGAAGTAGAAGAGGTCCTTGGAAGAACTGAATAGAGAGACCGATAGCGAGTTGAGGGTGGGAGATGTTTCCATATATAATTCGAAATTTGTTGAGAAACTAATAACGACTTCTTCTAAGACGATTAAAAAAATGGACCAAGGATAACATGGAAACTGGTTTGGGTTGATGGCATCTTCATCAATCAGATTCACTCCACTCTCTCTCTCTCTCTCTCTCTCTCTCTTGCGGTGTTTTGTCCTATATTTGCTAAAGAGATGATAAAGACCAAAAAGTCAAGAAGGGAGGAGGAGACCATGAATCTTCATACTTAATTAAATTTTAACCAATCTGAATTTAAATCGAAACTTTTATAATTTAAACTTGCCGCAACGTATGTTCCGACCCTTTCCCGATGATTGAAGATGCTTCCTTTATTATTTTTTATTTTATTTTTTAATTTACACGTAAAAGGGTGGGAAGGTGCCTCAAGGATATTAGTCTCACCAAAAGGATGGTAGTCCCTGCGTTTTCAAAATACCTCCACAGTACACTTGACTTCGTAACACGTGACCGGGTGGGAAGGTGTGTCGAGATTAGTCTCTGTAAAGGGTGGGATACTCCCTAGGTTTTTAAATATATATATAACGTATTTTTAGGTCACACATTTTATGCACGCTTAAGAGACATAAGTTTCTCTCTTGTCCGGTCTTGCCCGTATATTTATTTTTTTAGATTTCAAATCTTAAAAAGATTGTTGGGCACCATTGGTTATCACATTGACAATCCAAAAGCATGGTCATCTAGATTTCATGAAAATATTTATATTATATATATATATATATATATATATATATATATATATATATATATATATATTTTTTTTTTTTTTGAGTTTAATCCAATGTGTTTAAATTAGATGGCTATCGAACACTCAAATTAAAAAAAAAAAAAAAATTCAACAATGATAAATAATTATTTTTTTTACAGTTTATATCATTGTATCCTCTACAATCCCATTTCATCGGACCATGATTTTGAATGTGACAAGGTGATTAGATCTGAAATTTTCTTTTTTTCACTCTGGGCAAGAGAGAAATTATCTTTTTTTTGAATAAGTTATGTGCTTCCAAGTAGGACTGTCAAAGGAGTTTTATCGATTCGAATACAACAATATCTGAATCCAAATCCAAAATTTTTATCTGATATCCGAATTTAAATTTGAATCCAATGAATGTTCTAAAACTCTATCCGAATTCGAATCCGATTAGAATTTGAATAATTTATATATATCTATATATAAACACAAATTTTCCTAATCTCATTGATATTTTATTATTAAAAAAATTATTATATATTATACTATATATATATAATAAATAAATCAAATAAAATAATATATATTATATATTATTTTAAATCGAATATTATCATATTCAAAATGTTAATATCTGAATCTATATCCGATAATGATTCGAATATATAAAAACTATCCGAATTTGAATTTGATATTCAAAATTTTTAGATAATATTCAATTTTTCGAATTCGAATTTTCAACTATCCATTGACACCCCTACTTCCAAGTCATGGTGCATCAGGTACATACGCCAAAAGTACGTCAAATTATCAGTACTCATATATATAAGGAGCTGATACACGAAAGTCTAAGAAAACATATATGAGAAAACCATGGTGCAAAGTCGTTAGATCTTTGAGTGTTTAGACGGTTCAAATCGATTTTCTTATGAGAAAATTACTTTACAGTTGTAAGGCAATTTGTATGATTCAATGAGAAAGTAAATTGCAACCACCTCCCTCATCAAATATTTTTTTATGAACAATTAATCGAAACCATCATATCATATGAAACTCAGTTCTCAAATAAACCAAAAGTCCACAACTCTCTATCACTCTTCTCTCTCATCCTCTATACACCCTAAGAAATTGTAGAAATTTCTATGTTTCTCTCTTCTCTACAAACCTAAGAAAATGCATAAATTTCTTTCTCATTCTTTCCTCTCTCAATCCCTACAAATGGCATAATTTGCTATTGATCATTTGACCCTACTCTCTCCCATTGAAGATTTCTCTCTCACCACGATGGTGATTCATTCAAGTGCGAAGATATCTTTCCCCAAATAAAGGAATTTCAAGATTTACAATAAAGATGAAGGTTTTGAGAGATTTCCTCGAGATTGTGATCTTCTAAGCATGCGTTGTGACTCGGTTGTTGAATCGAGCAAGTACTTTTGTCAATTTTTGAGGCTAATCGAAGCCAATCGACTCTAGCAGGTTTGAGGAACCAATCTCCAGACTAATACTTTTGTTTCTTTGTGAAGAAGTTCTAACTACGGAGAGGGAAGAGATCACTTGATGGAGGAGCCCAACAGTTGCATCCTATGTGGAGATCCCCATGTTTGAAATATCAACCACTCAGTTACTGTTGTCGTCATCAGATTTATTCTAGTTGCTCTTAACCTCCCCTCATAAACAATTTGATTTGTAGTCGCATTCAATTCACTCAAGAGAAGTTCTGATATCAAGCATTATTAGAATGGAGCAAATACTTAACATATCTTTGAGTGGATTCTAACTGGCATCCAAAAACATGATATGATGCCATAGGATTATAATGGATATAATTCTAACAACTTTGAAAAATAAAATTTAATTTTTACTTATGATTCTTAGTTTTAAATTTGAGAATTCAGTAGCCATCCAATCTCAACACTTACGATCAAGTTCAAAAAGGATTTTTTTTTTTGATTTTTTTTTTTCTTTTGAATCTGATTTTTCCATGAAATATGAAAGGCTGTGGTGTTGGATTACTAATTTGATAATCCATGTTGACCCAACAACTATTAATAATATTTGATATCTTACTAACTTAGTCATGATAGCAGGATTTTATTCAAGTAAAAATCTTGATGAAGTAAGGTAGTTTGTGTAATTACTTTATAATTGTAAAGCAATTTTCTTGAGAGAAAATCGATCTGAACCAGTAAATACTTTATAATCAAGTAAGGTAGTTTTTGTAATTACTAGTAAATCTCTCTTAGTATGATGGTTGGGTTACTTTTTAATAAAAAGAATTTAATTAGGGACGTCGTTGCAATTGATTGTTTCAATGAATCATAAACATTGCTTTGTAATTGTAAAGCAATTTTCTTAAGAAAAAACCGATCTAAACCGTTCAAATGCTCAAGATCTAATGGCCTTGCACCATGATTTTCTCATGTGTTTTCTCAGACGTTCGTGGATCCGCTCCCATGGGAGCAGTTCCATGGACATAGACGATATCAGATTGAAAAACGATGGATTATGACTGTTGGATCTCGAGCTGTGGACGGTTAGATCTTGTCCTAAAGTGCAAACGTGACTATCGCTGAAGCGCATCTCAATCTTAAGGTATTTGCAAATACCTCCCTCATATTTTTTTTTTCTTTTCTCTCTCTCTCTCTCTCTGACATCCATTGAATCCTGCAAAGTGAAGAATGCTAAGGGATCCAAGCTCTTCAGATCACTCTCCTACCATACTGAAAATCAGAGCTTCATCTCCGAAGGGATCCAAGCCCTTCAAGTTCCTAAATTACCTGGACTTCACACCCATTATTATTATTTTTTTGTTGAACTGGACAAGAATTTACGGGACAAGAAATTTATAGATAATTGATGTTTATTGTCACCCAGAAATTAAAGCTTCATAAATATTAAATTTAATGAAGTAGAAGTTCAATCTGGTCGGTAGGGATATCATCTATGATCTTTATATAAAGTAAATGTAGAAGCTTTTCCCTTTTACTATGCTCTTTTAAATTTCAGCCTATAAATCAAGGAAGAAAAAAATAAAAATAAAAACTCTCAATGAGAGGATCCGATTAAAGAAGTCATATCCCTACTATTTATTTGAAAATTCTCACATTTCTCAATGTGGGTATTAATGCTTCACCCATTTTCCTTGTAAGGGCTGCATCTTACAAGCAAATCAGGGCCAAACTCAAAATCAATTGTCAATGAGTGAAGAGGCCCAAGAGCTTAAGAAGAGAGACGAGGCAATGAGGGTCTGATGTGGGATTAAACTCAACAGAGAAACATAAGAACACTGGAGAGAGCACATTTAGCATTTTGTTTCTGACCCATAGATGGTACACACAGCATCCGAAACGGGCTTCTTTGTAAAAAACCAATTGAGCTCTTGAACGTAAGTTGATGTCTCAAGATGTATGTATCATCTCTTTTTTGATATTTCTAACCTATCAAATTCTTGGGGAGAAGCTATTTTTTTTGTTGAATATTTGGTATATGAAACAAATTGGCTCTATGATATATTTGTTTTTGTCAATTCGAATATGAAGCTCAAAGACCTTTATTAAGCAATTTATGGGCTATTATTTCCCATCTTAGGAGTTGTTATAAATGACTAGCGCCTCAACGAACCACATCAATTTGGTATCAGAGCTTCAATCAGCCTTTAATTAGCCAATTTGGCCTCAACAATAGGACCAATTAAATCAAATGGTCAACAGTATTAGCCAATTGTTTGGATAGATATTCAGAGAAGCCCCAAAAGTATATTTCAAACATAAAATCGAAAAATCTTTCAAATAATGAAATTAAGAACAAATTATATAACACAAAATCTAATGGGATTGTCGAATTAATCGAACATACTTAGACTGTCGAATGGGAAATTTGTGTCCAACTCAATTGGATAAACTGAGAAATCCAAAGTCCAAAGTAGGAGAATTCTCTTATTATTGCTTTTGCCTTTGTTGTTATTGTTGATTTGGATTTTGCTTTTGTTAATCTAGTGGTGGCGAACTCAGAGTGCTGGGATGCAAGTGTGTTCTCCTTGATAAGTGACTTCAACGATTGATGGGTCATCTTTTGAATGCTGAACATGCTTTGTAGCTCTACAATTTTGAGGGTAATGATGAGCGCATCGATAATAGCATCTACAAATTTAATAACCTTTTATTAGAAAAAGAAAAGATATTCAACTCCATTAAAATCACTAGTTTAGATACATAAATCTACATATATCATAGATTTGAGTCATGATAAAATGATGCGCTAAATCGTACGTGGTTGACGTGGTAAGTGCACAGAAGCAAAGATCTTTTTTCATCTGAATACACAAGGAAAGATCTAGGGTTTTTTGCACATGCCACATTAACTGCGTACGGACCATGTACGTTTTAGCCGTCATTTTAACATTTGTCTATAGATTTTATCTAGGATGATAGGTTCATGGACCATGGTGATAAAACCGTGGCCATAGCCATGGCTTGGCATGAAGTGGGTTTGAAAATAGACATGATTAGTGGAGGAGCACATATGACAAGCAGTGTAGGACCATATGATTTGAAGAAGTGTCACCATTAGCCGGAATGATAATATATGTATGTATGCCTTCAATTTGATGTAGAAATAACAAGTAGAAGCTATTTTAGTATAAAACTTAGTCATGTGGTCCTAAAAACAGCTTTAACTCGTGGGCCATGGTTACATAAAGATGAATCTATGTTTCTGGTCAAGGGGTTGAGATTCATACTCTAAAGGTTAGGACATGAGGGTCAGAAAATCCAATTGCACCCAAATAGGTTCTATGGTAGAATTTGGAACTTGTTTGGGGGCTGCTTTCCTTCACTTCTGATCATAGTGATAAAAATAAGTGATTTTTTTATTTTTAAATCGCTATTAAATCTAGATTTCAATAATTATTTATTAATTCATCATTTAAAAAAAAATAATCAAAGTTTTTGAAAACATTACTGATTTTTCAAAGAATCATGATTTAATCAACTATTTTTTTTAAACGTGTTTGTTGGTACATGTACCATGTGGGTATATTTACAAATTCTTTATAAATTCCGAGGGTGTAATTACTGAGTGGGTGTAGATGTCTAAAAAACTGGTGCCAACACATTTTGACCAAATATTTATGTGATAACTGACATTAAAAATTGACTTTTAATTTTTTCAATTAATAACTAAAATATCTCCTAAAGTGTTACTAGGTACTAATTCAATATTCAAACTTTTAATATAATTATCGAAAGAGTCAGGATAATATGACTTGCCAGGTGACATACTCAAATGACTCCATGACGTGACAAGTTTAGGACCGTAATTCTAAACACCTCGGGATACACAATTGCACTTCCCCATAAAAAAGTATACCCCGAGGGAGCCATGTATCCCAAGGCGTACATATCTATGGTCCTCAAACTTGTCCACGTCATGGAGTCATTTGAGCATGCTACCTAGCGAGTCATCTTATCAGGACTCTCACCAAAATGAGTCGTGATAAAATGATTCACCAAGTGGCACACTCAATCGATTCACTGACATGACAGGTTCAGAACCATAGATCTGTCTGTCTCAGTATACACGATTGCATTTCCCCATTAAAAACTGTATCCCGAGTGAGCTGTGTATCCCGAGGCAGAAAGATCTATGGTTTCAAAATTTGTCCACGTCAGTGAGTCGATTGAGTATGCCACCTGACGAGTCATTTTATGAGGACTCTACCGAAATATTAACCCAAAGTCCATACTAAAAAAAAATATAGTGTTTTTAGTGCCTCTGACATCCATCAAAAGGAACTTTCAGCTTTATCTGACTCAAAGAATTTTCTGAATTTGAGGTGGATCAGATATAATTAAAACATATTTGGGTAAAATTTCTTGGTCTTTATGTGGGATTTAAGAGATTTCTCACCTTGGGTACTTAGCTCCAAGAACCCTTTGTTGTCCATATTTCTCCCAACTGTAACCATCAACCAAAGCATCTTTAAGTTCAGTCCCAGCGTGAACACGCACTCGTTCAGTCCATGAAGGCATCTTTTCCCTATAACACAAAAATCCCGGAAAATCACTTTTTAAGACTAAGAATTGTTCCCAAAAACAGATTTTTCATAGAAAATATTCAATTTTTTTTGTTTCAAATGTACCTCTTCACGTACCTATCTCTTCGATTCGAATCGTCTCTTTGTGGATCCCCATTGATCGCATGTGGAGAACCCAATATACTAGAGATGGGTCCTATTGGTTGAATCTGTGTTTCTGAAACACTTGAATTCAGAATCAAAAGAGTCATGTTGAAGGAAGGTAGAATGTTTTCCATTAGAAATTCTCCTGTCCGAGATGAGGGACCGAGATGGATTCGAAGCTGATTCAAATGTTCCTTTCCTTGGGTCAACACATTGATCATCAAATGTTTTTTATCTAAATATATTGTGTTCTGCATTTTCAGATTAAAAAAGAAATATTGGAAGACTGGTTTGGAGTAAAAATTTGCTTTAACAGAGATTTCAAAGAAGCTGAAAGGAATAAGAGAAGACACAGAGGCAGAGACTGTTGAGGAAAAAACTAGAGTATTTGACTATAAATGCACAAATATTGGATATAAACAAGTAAACAATTTACTTGTATTATACTCTCAATAAAAATATCACTTACAAGTTGAAGAAGAAAATAACACTCTATTAAGAAAAATACACTTTTACAAACACTCACACTTTTTACAACCTCTCAAGACCTCTTACTCACAACTTATTTCTCACAACTTGTTTCTTACTACTTAATTCAAAATGAGAGGACTCACCTCTATTTATACTAGTGGCACCTCCTTAACTAATGGCTAGGATTGTGCCAACACATTTTTAATCTAATCGTTACAATTTTGTTATCTAGAACTTTCTAAAAATACCTATTAGTCTAGAGTTTTCTACCAAAATATCTATAATTCTAGAATCTTCAATTTTTCTCTTATCTAAAATATCTAAAGTTTTCTCTAAGAAGATTCTAGAAATTGGGCTATAAATAACTATTGGGCTTGGACAATAAATGTGGGCTTTTCCCAATTTGACTGGTGTTGAATTTTAACAGAGACCCATAAGACACAAACATGAGAAAAGTAAAATTCCAAAATGGGTTCTCAAGATTACAATAATAACAGAAAACAACAAATATAGTGTTCCGCTAACCTAACATTAACATTAGTAAGTCTCCCATTCTATTAATAAGACCAATAACTGAAGCAAGTTTTAATGACAATCAACCCCAAGGGATTGGGTGGCAAGCCTAGTCTTGATAAGTTCCTCAAGAAGAGTAGGTCAAGTGTTTGAAACCCCATGAAGCTATGAATTTCTTGTGGCCACCTTCGAGGGTCCGGTTGACCCTTGACTCAACCTATTGCATGTATGACTTTCCGAGAGGGTGGTGCGTGTGACCATGGGATTAGTCCCACCCGAAGGGTTGGGATAGCCATGATGTAAAAGAAAAAAAATAATTCTATGAGAATCTATAAGTTCTTGTGAAGGTGCCACTTAGAATAGTTGTGAAGGCTTGAGGAGAGTTGATCCCGGAACTTAGGTTCAAACCCCATTGAACCCACTCTCACCCCCCATAACCACTAACCCCTCGCTTGCTGAGCAAAAAAAATCTGTAAGTTCTTGAATTAACTCAGTCAATTTCTAATTTCATTGGCAAGTTTCAATGATAATCTACAAGTCTTGTTTCCAGTGAGATTGTGGTTCTAGAATTACGGATTAAGTCTATTAATCCTAATAAGATTGGATAAAGCTGAAGTAACATTGAAATTAACATCGTTTGAGACATTGCTGATGTGGATGCGTTTATAGAACCATAGATATAAAAAAGATTTATGTAAGTTTCAATGTTACTCCAGCATGACTCAATAAGATTTATGTAAAATATAAAAAAGAAAATCTAAAATAATTTTCAAAAAATAAATTGTACCCCTTTTCCAGTTTGTATACCAGCAATTCCATTGCTGGCTGCTAAATAATCCATGTCGAGCTCTTCAAAATTGAGGTTGTTCATTATTTCATCCCGGATGTCTTGAGGCTCCTGATCAAAATTGTGGTTAAGGTCAAATCCGCTATTTACCATTGAATAATCTGTGCTGTGCTCCCGAATAGAGTGTCTGTTACCAATTCCACTGTCGACCGTTAAACTATTTGTGTTTTGCTCCAGATCAAAATAGTGGTTAAGGCCAAATTCACTGTTTGCCGATTGATTATCCATGCCGTGTTCCTGAATAGAGTGATTGTAATCAAATCTACTGTGCGCTCCTCAATAATATGGTCGTAACCATTAGTCGTTAAATCACAAGTGACAATAGTTTATAATAAGTAAAAGTTGGGGTGCCAATAGAAAATCTCTTTTCCAATTGTAAACAACCGAATCTAAAACGGTTATAATTCTTTGTAATGTTAAAATAATAACTTACCATACTTTTTGTAATGGTTGAATGGTTCTGTTTTAATATTTAATTGGGGTGTGATAAATGATTTAAGAAATTAGTGTGTAATAAGTAAAAGTTAGGTTGCTAATAGCGGATCTGGAAAAAGTTTTAATTTAAAAAAAAAAACAGGCTAATTCAAACAAAAATCACTCCACTTCTCTGAATTTTTACAAACAAACCCACCATTGAAAACCAAATCTTGGGAATATATAAACCCCTCAAGAAGAGAACAAGTTTAACAACATATTGAAAAGCAACCAAAGAACACCCATTAATAGTTCTTAGTTGGTTCAAATAAATCAGAAATTTCCATTTAGCTTTATTATATATACTTTTAACTGCATATAGAAAAAGCAGAAGAATTTCAAACGCATTTGAAGTCAAAACATTGTAATTTAGAAATGGTCTTAGATGCATGAAAGTTTACCTTATAAGACATGTAGAAGCAGAAGTAGAAGAGCTCCTTTGAAGAAGAGAACAGAGAGAGACCAATTGCGAGTTCAACTTAGGAGATGTTTCCATATATAATTCGAAATTTATTGAGAAATTAATACCGTGTTCTTCTAAGCGACGCGTGAGTTCAGTGTGGGAGATGTTTCCATATATAATTCGAAATTTATTGAGAAATTAATACCGTGTTCTTCTAAGAGACGCGTTAAAAAATGGGCCCCAAGGATATTACTTGGAAACTGGCTTGAGTCAATGGCATCTTCTTTAATCAGGTTCAGTTCTCCGTCTTCCTCTCTCTTTTTGTGGTGGTTTGTCGTTTATTTGTTAGAGATGATAAATAGCTAAAAGACAAGAACAGAGGAGGAGACCAAGAATCTTCAAACCTTCTCACGCGTTACCGGGCAACGGGTCGGGTAAGACTTATATCGACTCCATACTCGAATTGAAACATACACACCCATACTCAATTTCTTACCCGAATTTTAAGATAATACCTGAATCTAAATTTTTACCCAAATTTTAGGTGGATAATCATACTCGATTTCTTAATCGATTCTTAGGTCACCCAAAATTTTACTCTCATGCCTAAATTCTTTTTTCACTTTAATAAAAAACTAATCGTTTACATATATTTCAATATAGAATATGAATTATACTTTTGTTGTTGGGTAATCAGGTGGGATATGATGTATATTCATATCTGACCCTACAAAATTTTTGAATAAATAGGTATCAGATAATATTACCCAAACTCTTAATCGAGTAGAAAAACCTTGCCCATATCCAATTTATTCGGGCTGGATAGATGGTTATAATCCGAACCATTGTCAACATTAACAAAATTAACCTTTAGCCTTTACAGTTTTATACGACTAAGGCTATAATGACATTCGATATACATGGCCAAACCATCTCAAACAATTTTTTCCTTAGTTTCTCTCCTATTTGTTTTATGCCTATATTTTCTATTTATTTCTATTTTTATTTTTATTTTAATTACCCATCTCAACACTCACGACCCTCCCTGTTACTTAGTTCTTTGCAACTAAGGTATCCAACCTCTTAGAGCACCCGATTAATCCTTAGGGTAGGACACACTAAGTAATTTCTAGGTTAAATCATTGAGGGTGGTTAATAAGGGGGGATTCAAACTCAAGATCTCCGCTTTGTGAGCCATGGACTTGGCCATCACACCGAACAACCCTTGTGAGTTTGTCCCAATTTAAAATCATGAATATGTTGCTTGTTAGTTGCTCAACATTCAACTCCAAAATGTATAATCAATCTTTATGTGGGGTTTGATAAATTTGGGGGTCCAACTCAAAATCAATTGGCTGTGAGTGGAGAGACCCAAGAGCTTATAAGGAGAGAGACAAGGTAATGAGTGTCCAATGTGGGACTAAACTCAACATGCTCCTGCATGTGTGAGCCGAGCTGGCCGAAGCACTTGGGGATATGAATTGGGTGACGTGGAGAGAAAGGCCTGCTCTGCTGTGATTGTGCAAAGGTAGAAATTTGTTGTGTTTGTTGCTCCGAAGGTCTCAATGTGGGTTTTCATGCTTCACCAATCTCCCTTGGAAGGGCTGCATCTGACAAGGGAATCAGGGAGCGTGGAAGAGGAACATAAGAACACAAGAGAGCACATTTAGCATTTTGAATCTGACCCATTGATGAACGCACAGCATCTGCAACGGGCTTCTTTGTGAAAAACCAATTGAACTCTTGAAGATATGTTGATGTCTCAAGATGTATGTATTGTCTCTTTTTCGATATTTCTATCCTATCAAATTGTTGGGAAGAAGCCTTTTTTACTTATTTTTTGTCAAATATTTGGTATAAGAAACAAATTGGCTCTCTGATATATTTGTTTTTGTCGAATTCAAAAACGAAGTTCAAAGCCACTTATTAAGCAGTTTATGGGCTATTATTTCCAATCTTAGGAGTTGTTCTAAATGTTATGCTGAAGAGAATTGTTGTCCATTTCATTATATTTTTAGTGCTTCCACGAACCACATCAATTTGGTATTAGAGCTTCAATTAGCCAAATTGGCCTCAAAATGGGACTAATTAAATCAAATGGTCGTCAGTGCTTAGCCAAGTGTTTGGATAGCTTTTCAGAGAAGCACCCAAAGAATATTCCAACCATGAAATCGAAAAAATATTTCAAATAATCAAATTAAGGACAAATTATATAACAAAAAATCTAATACATTATAGAAGATCTACTTTATTTAGAAGACCCAAAAAAAATTACAGTTGCAACTGAAAATATTAAAAGTTAACAAATCTCATCTCATAGTCCTAACCTACATAAAAAAAATCTCTTGGCCAACATCAAATGAGGGAATCTCATCTGCACTATCTTGTATTGATGGTCACCCACTCGAACGAACATGCGCCCTTCTTATTTCACAGACTGGCTAGGATCATCCACAACCCAATTTATTTTTTTTATGTTTTCAGGGGTGGGATTGTTGAATTAATTGAACATGCTTAGACTGTCAAATGGGAAATTCAGGTCGAATTCAATTGGATCAAGTGAAAAATCCAAGTCCAAAGTAGGAGAATTGGAGGATGAAGTAGCAGCTGAGATGATCTCATTGAGATCAGAGTCCAAGCTCTTTGCAAATTTGGTGTACCTCCAAAGCTATTCATCTGACATGGAGAGGAGTATTTGATTCGGACCTCCTTGGGGATATAAAGTGAGAAAAAAATAAATTTACCAATGAGATTGTAATCGAGTGTCAACGATGAAAATATTTCATTTTCTGTTATGCACTCGAATGGTACGAGGAAGAAGGAGATGTTAATTCTTGGGTATCTAAGCCTTTGGTTTTGACTTTAAGTCCCGATTTTGATTTTGTTTATCTAGTGGAGGCAAACCCAAAGAAATACAGGGTATTGGGATGCAAGCAAGGGCAGAGCCAGGATTTTACTGTAGTGAGGGCACACTATGGTTAGTTGTATAGTTGAAGAACTTGAAGATGAATGATTTTAGGGAGAAATTCAGAGATTTTTTGTTAGAAGTTGAAGAAAATAATATTTTGATCATTTCCAATTGGGGAGAGAGGTGAGGGAGTGGTGACAAATGAAGCATGTCATTAGTTGAAAATATAGGGGTGTCCCAAAGTTCTGGAGGGGCAATTGCCCCCCACCAACTTCTTACTAGCTCTGCCCTGGATGCAGGTGTGTCTTTCTCGATAAGTGACTTCGAAGAATGATGGGTCATCTTCGGATCGTTGAACTTTCTTTGTAGCCAAACACCCTTGACGTTTATGATACACGCATCGAAAATAGTTTCTACAAATTTAATAACCTCTTATTAGATACAGAAAAGATATTCAACTACCTTAAAATCACAACTTTAGATATTTACACCCACATATATTATAGATTTGAGTCATGATAAAATGATGCACTAAATCGTATGTTGTTGACGTGGTAAGTGCATAGAACCAAACATGTTTTTTCATCGGGATACACAAGGAAAAGATCTAGGGTTTTTTGCACTTGCCACATCAACTATGTACAGACCATGTACGTTTTAGCCGTCATTTTATCATTTGTCTATAGATTTTATTTAGGATGATAGGGCCATGGAACATGGTGATAAAACCATGGCCATAGCCATGGCTTGGCATGAAGTGGGTTTGAAATAGACATGTTTAGTGGAGGGGCACATATGACAAGCAATGTAGGACCATATGATTTGGAGAGGTGTCACCATTAGCCGGAATGACAATATATGTATGTATGTCTTCAATTTGATGTAGAAATAACAAGTAGAAGCTATTTTAGAATAAAACTTAGTCATGAGGTCCTAAAAACAGCTTTAACTCTTGGGCCATGGTTACATAAAGATGAATCTATGTTTCTGGTCAAGAGGTTGAGTTTCATTCTCTAAAGGTTAGGTCAGATAATCCAATTGCACCCAAACAGGTTCGATGGTAGCATTTGGAACTTGTTTGGGGGCTGCTTTCCTTCACTTCTAATCAAAGTGATAAAAATAGGTACTTTTTTTTAAAAATCGCTATTAAATCTAGATTTCAATAATTATTGATTAAATCATGATTTAAAAAATAATAATCAAAGTTTTTGAAAACATTACTGATTTTTTAAAGAATCATGATTTAATCAACTATTTTTTGAAAAACAAATGTCAATTATTTAATTTTTCTTTTTTTAGCATTATAAGTGTTATTTTATTATTTAATGTATGAAATACATATTTTTCACATTTTTATACTTAAAAAAAATATTATTGACTTTTTCCAATTTTCTTAGAAGCTTCCCCTCGTCAAACTATTCTCGAACCCAGAATTTCTCACTAAGTACAAATTTAATAACTGATGAAAACGTGTTTATTGGTGCATGTACCATGAGGGTATATCTACAAATTCATTATAAATATCGAGGGTGTAATTATTGAGTGGGCGTAGATGTCTCAAACATGGTGCCCACACATTTTGACCAAATACTTATGTGATAATTGACATTAAAATTTGACTTTTAATTTTTTCAATTAATAACTAAAATATCTCTCAAAGTGTTATTGGGTATTATGACTCGTCAGGTGACATACTCAAATGACTCCATGATGTGATAAATTTGGGGATCATAGATCTAAATATCTTGGGATACACGATTGCACTTCCCCGTATAAAAGTATATTTAGAGAGAATCATGTATCCCGAGACATACATATCTATGGTCCCCAAACTTGTCCACATCATGGAATCATTTGAGTATGCCACCTTACGAGTCATATTATCAGGACTCTAACCAAAATGAGTTGTGATAAAATGATTCACTAGGTGGCATATTCAATCAACTCACTGATGTGGCATGTTCGGAATAGGAGATCTGTACGCCTCAGTATACATGATTGCACTTCCTCATAAAAAACTATATACCGAGGGAACTGTGTATCCCAAGACGGAAAGATCTACGGTTTCGAAATTTGTCCACGTCAGTGAGTCGATGGAGTATGCCATGTGACGAATCATTTCATGAGGACTCTACCAGAATATCAACCCAAAGTCCATACTCTAAAAAAAAAAGGTGTTTTTATAGAAGCATTTTAGTGCCTCTGACATTATCAATAGGAACTTTCAGCTTTATCTGACTAGAATTTTCTGAATTTGAGGTGGATCAGATACGATTAAGACATGTTTTGGGGTAAGATTTCTCACCTTGGGTACTTAGCTCCAAGGATGTCTTTTTGTCCATATTTCATCCAACTGTTACCATCATCAAGAGCACCTTTGAGTCCAGTCCGAGAGCAAACACGGACTTGTTTGGACCATCGAGGCAACATTTCCCTACAACACAAAAATCCCTGAAAATCGCTTTTTAAGATTAAGAATTTCTCCCAAAAACAAATTTTTCATAGAAAAGATGCAATTTTGTTTTAAATGCACCTCTTCTTGTACATATCTCTTCGATTCAAATCGTCGCTTTGTGGACTCCCATTGACCGAACGTGGAGAATCCAAAATACTAGATATGGGTTCTATTGGTTGAATCTCTGTTTCTGAAACACTTGGATTCAGAATCAAAAGAGTCTCGTTGAAGGAAGATAGCATCTTTTCTATTAGAAATTCTCCTGTCGAAGAAGAGGGATTAAGATGGATTCGAAGCTGATTCAAAAGTTCCTTTCCTTGGACTAACACATTGATTATCAAAGGGTTTTGATCTAAATATCCTGTGTTCTGCATTTTCAGATTAAAAAAGAAATGTTGGAAGACTGATTTGGAGTAAAAAATTTCCTTTTAACAGAAATTTCAAAGAATAATGTTTTTATAGAACCATAGAGATATTAAAAAAAAAAAAGATTATATAAATTTCAGTGTTACTCCAGCACGACTCAATAAGATTTATGTAAAATATTAAAAAGAAAATCTAAAATAATTTTCAAAAAAATAAATTGTACCACTTTTCGAGTTTGTATACCAACAATTCCATTGCTGGCTACTGAATTATCTATGTTGCGATCTTCAAAATTGAGGTCGTTCATTATTTCATCACCGATGCCTTGACGCTCTTGATCAAAATTGTGGTTAAGGTCAAATCCGCTACTTGCCATTGGATAAGCTGTGCTGTGCTCCGAAATAGGGTGTCTGTTACCAAATCCACTGTCGACCGTTAAACTATTTGCGTTTTTCTCCTGATCCAAATAGTGGTTAAGGCTAAATCCGCTACTTGCCATTGGATAATCTGTGCTGTGCTCCGAAATAGGGCGTCTGTTACCAAACCCACTGTCGACTGTTAAACTATTTGTGTTTTTCTCCTTATCCAAATAGTGGTTAAGGCTAAATCCACTGTTTGCCGATTGATTATCCATGCTGTGTTCCTGAATAGAGTGATTGTAATCAAATCTACTGTGCACTCCTCAATATGGTTGTTAAATCACAAGTGGCAATAATTTATAATAAGTAAGAGTTGGCGTGCCAATAGAAAATCTCTTTTCCTAATTCTAAACAACCGAATCTAAAACTGTTATAATTCTTTGTTATGTTAAAATAATAACTTATCAAACTTTTGTATGGTTGAATGGTGTGTTTTAATTTTAAATTGGGTGATAAATGTTTTAAGAAATTAGTGTGTAATAAGTAAATGTTGGGTTGCCAATAGCAGCTCTCAAGAAAGGGGAAAAAAAAGGCTAATTCAAACAAAAATCACTCCACTACTCTGAATTTTTACGAACAAACCCACCATTGAAAACCAAATCTTGGGAATATATAAACCCCTCAAGAAGAGAACAAGTTTAACAACAGATTGAAAAGAAACCATAAAACACCCATTAATAGTTCTTAGTTGGTTCAAATAAATCAGAAATTTCCATGTAGCTTTATTATATATACTTTAACAGCATATAGAAAAAGTAGAAGAATTTAAAACGCATTTGAACTCAAAACATTGTAATTTAGAAATGGTCTTAGATGCATGAAAGTTTACCTTATAAGATATGTAGAAGCAGAAGTAGAAGAGGTCCTTTGAAGAACAGAACAGAGAAAGACCAATTGCGAGTTCACTGTGGGAGAAGTTTCCATATATAACTCGAAATTTATTGAAAAACTAATACCGACTTCTTCTAAGAGACGCGTTAAAAAATGGGCCCCAAGGATGTTACATAGAAACTTGGAATCTGGTTCACTTCTCTCTCTCTCTTTTGTGGTGTTCGTCGTTTACTTGTTAGAGCTGATAACTAGCAAAAAGACAAGAACAGTGCAGGAGACCAAAAATCTTCAAACCTTCTTCCGCGTTATTGGGCAACGGGTACCCGAATTGAAACATACACACCCATATCCGATTTCTTATCCGAATTTTAAGATAATACCTAAATCCAAATTTTTACCCAAGTTTTTGATGGATAATCATACCCGAATTCTTAATCGATTCTTAGGTCACCCAAAATTTTACTCTCATGTTTGAATTCTTTTTTTTTTTACTGTAGTAAAAAACTAATCATTTACATATATTTCAATATAGAATATGAATTGCACTTTTGCTGTTGGGTAGTCATGTGGGATATGACGTATATTCATACTTGACCTTACAAAAATTTTGGGCAAATAGGTATCAGATAATATTACCCGAATTCTTAATCGAGTATAAAAACCTTGTTCATATCCGATTTATTCAGGTTGGATAGACGGTTATAATCCGACCCATTGTCAACATTAACAAAATTAACCTTTAGCCTTTACATTTTTTTCAACTCAGGCTATAATGACATTCGGTATACATGGCCAAACCATCTCAAACAATTTTTTTTCCTTAGTTTATCTCCTATTTTTTTTATGCCTATATTTTCTATTTATTTCTAATTTTATTTTTATTTTAATTACCCATCTCAACACTCACATCCCTCCATGTGAACTAAAGTATCTAACCTCTTAGAGCACCCGATTAATCCTTAGGGCAGGATGCACTAAGTAATTTCTAGGTTAAATCATTGAGGGTGGTTGATAAGAGGGGATTTGATCTCAAGATCTCCACTTCGAGAGGCATGGACTTGGCCATCACACCAAACAACCCTTGTGGGTTTGTCGCTACTAAATTTAATATCATGAATATGTTACTTCTTAATTGCTCAACATTCAACTCCAAAATGTACAATCAATCTTTATGTGGGGTTTGATAAATTTCGGGGTCCAACTCAAAACCAATTGGCTATGAGTGGTAAGAGGTTATAAGGAGAGAGACAAGGTAATGAGTGTCCAATGTGGGACTAAACTCAACATGCCCCAGCACATGTAGGCCGGATTGGGCCGAGCACTTGGAGATCTGAATTGGGTGACATGGAGGAGAGAAAGGTCTGCTCTGTTGTGATTGTGCAAAGTTGGAAATTTGTTGAGTTTGTTGCTCAGGAGGAATCTCAATGTCAGTTTTCATGCTTCACACATCTCCCTCGGAAGGGCTGCATCTGACAAGCGAATTGGGGAGCATGGAAGAGGAACACAAGAACACTAAATAGCACATTTAGCATTTTGTATCTGACCCATTGATGAACACACAGCATCTCAAACGGTCTTCTTTGTGAAAAAGCAATTGAGCTCTTGAAGATGTATTGATGTCTCGAGATGTATGTATCATCTCTTTTTAGATATTTCTATCCAATCAAATTGTTGGGAAGAAGCCCTTTTTTTTTTTTTTTTGAATATTTGGTATAAGAAACAAATTGGCTCTCTGATATATTTGTTTTTGTCGAATTCAAAAATGAAGTTCAAAGCCCTTTATTAAGCAGCTTATGGGCTATTATTTCCAATCTTAGGAGTTGTTGTAAATGTTAAGCTAAAGAGAATTGTTCTCCATTTCATTATATTTTTAGTGCTTCCACGAACCACATCAATTTGGTATCAGAGCTTCAATTAGCCAAATTGGCCTCAAAATGGACTAATTAAATCAAATGGTCGTCAGTGCTTAGCCAAGTGTTTGGATAGCTTTTCAGAGAAGCACCCAAAGTATATTTCAACCATGAAATCGAAAAAATCTTTCAAATTATCAAATTAAGGACAAATTATATAGCACAAAATCTAATACGTTACAGAAGATCTACTTTATTTAGAAGACCCAAAAAAAATTACAGTTGCAACTGAAAATATTAAAAGGTTACAAATCTCATCTCTTAGTCCTAACCTACATAAAAAAAAAACAAAAAACAAAAATCTCTTGGCCAATATCAAATGAGGGAATCTCATCTACACTATCTTGTATTGATGGTCACCCACTCAAACGAACATGCTCTCTTCTTATTTCACAGACTGGCTAGGATCATCAACAGTCCAATTTTTTTTTCTTTTTTTTTTTCTGGGGGGGGGATTGGGATTGTTGAATTAATTGAACATGCTTAGACTGTCGAATGGGAAATTCGGGTCGAATTCAATTGGATCAAGTGAGAAATCCAAGTCCAAAGTAGGAGAATTCGAGGATGAAGTAGCAGCTGAGATGATCTCATTGAGATCAGAGTCCAAGCTTTGCAAATTTGGTGTACCTAATATCCGGCATGGTGAGAAGTAGTTTGATTCGGACGTCGTTGGGGATATGAAGGGAGAAGAAAAGTTACCAATGAGATTGTTATCGAGTGTCAATGATGAAAATATTTCATTTTCTGTTTTTATGCACTCGATTGATGTTGAAGGGAATGAGAAAGAAGGAGATGTTAATTCTCGGGTATCCAAGCCTTCGGTTTTGACTTTAAGGCCCGATTTAAGGTTCAAGAGTATCTCTTGTGATTCCTTTTGCCTTTGTTGTTCTTGTTGATTTGAATTTTGCTTTTGTTTATCTGGTGGTGGCAAACCCTGAGCTAGACGGGATGCAGGAATGCAAGTGTGTTTTCCTCGATAAGTGACTTCAAAGATTGATGGGTCATCTTCGGATCGTTGGACTTGCTTTGTAGCATTACAATCTTGAGCATTACGATGAGTGCATCGATAATAGCCTCTGCAAATTTAATAACCCCTTATTAGATAAAGAAAAGATATTCAACTCCATTAAAATCACTACTTTAGATACATACACCTACCTATAAATATATATCATTGATTTTTATTTAGGAAGATAGGGCCATGGTAATAAAACCATGGCCATAGCCACGGCTTGGCATGAAGTGGTTCGAAATAGACATATTTAGTGGAGGGGCACATATGACAAGCAGTGTAGGACCATATGACTTGGAAAGCGAGGGGTGTCACCATTAGGCGGAAACAATAATATATGTATGTTTGTATGTATATGTAGGCATCTTTAATTTGATGCAGAAATAACAGGTAGATTTTGGTATAAAGCCATGCGGTCCTAAAAGCAGCTTTAAAGTGGATGGACTCTTGGGCCATGGTAATATAAAAATGAATCTATGTTTCTTGTCTAGGAGTTGAGTTTCATAATCTAAAGGGTTGGACATAAGGGTAGAGAATTCAATCACGGAGCTCAATCCAATTGCCCCCAAACAAGTTCGACAGTAGCATTTGGAAGATTTTAATAATTATTGATTAAATCATGATTTTAAAAAATATTGTCAAATTTTTTAAAACATTAATGATTTTTCAAAAAATAATGATTTAATCCACTATTTTTTGAAAAAAAAAATTAATTATTTATATTTTTTAGCATGATAAGTATTTTTTTTTTTTTTTGAAGAGTAATATTGTAAGTGTTATTTTATTATTTAATGTATGAAATACATATTTTTCATATTTTTATACGTAAAAAATTATTATGGACTTTTTCCGACTTTCTCAAAAACATTCCCTCACCGAACTATTCCCAAACCCTGACTCTTTCACTAGGTACTAATTCAATTACTGACGAAAATGTGTTTGTTGTCGCATATAACATGTGGGTATATTTACAAATTTGTAATAAATTTCGAGGATGCAATTACTAAGTGGGTGTAGATGTCTCAAAGAGTGGGTGTCAACACATTTTGGCCAAAAATTTATGTTTAATTGCATCTCACAACAGTGAGAAGTAAAAAATAGGTTAAGGAAAAAAATGGCTTTTAATTTTTCCAATTAATAACTAAAATATCTCTCAAAGTGTTACTAGGCACTAATTCAATATCTAAAACGTCCAAAACTTTTAATATAATTACCAAAATATCCACCCAAATTCAAAAAAAAAAAAAAAAAAAAATTTGTTTATAGAAGCACTTTTAGTGCCTCTGACATCGATCAAAAGGAAACTTTCAGCTTTATCTGACTCTTGAGAATTTACTGAATTTGAGGTGGATCAGATATAAAACATTTTTGGGTAAAATTTCTTGATCTTTATGGGGGATTTGAGAGGTTTCTCACCTTGGGTACTTGGCTCCAAGGATGTCTTTTTGTCCATATTTCCTCCAACTGTAACCATCTTCAAGAGGACCTTCAAGTCCAGTCCCAGAGCAAACACGCACTTGTTCAGTCCATCGAGGCAACGTTTTCCTACAACACAAAATCCCAGAAAATCGCTTTTAAGATTAAGAATTTTTCTCAAAAACAGATTTTTCACATAAAAGATTCAATTTTGTTTTAAATGTACCTCTTCTTATACATATCTCTTCGATTCGAATCGTCGCTTTGTGGACTCCCATTGATTGAACGTGGAGAATCCAATATACCAGAGATGGGTCCTGTTGGTTGAATCTCTGTTTCTGAAACATTTGAATTCAGAATCAGAAGAGCCTTGTTAACGGAAGATAGAATCTTTTCTATTAGAAATTCTCCTGTCGAAGAAGAGTGATCGAGATAGATTCGAAGCTGATTCAAGAGTTCCTTTCCACGGGTTAACTCACTGATCATCAAAGGTTTTTGATCTAAATCTCTTGTGTTCTCCATTTTCAGACTAAAAAAGAAATGTTGGAAGACTTATTTGGAGTGAAAATTGGCTTTAACAGAGATTTCAAAGAAGCTGAAAGGAACAAGAGAAGACAAAGAGGCAGAAACCCATAAGACACAAACATGAAAAAAGCAAAAACTCCAAAATGGGTTCTCAAGATTACAACAATAACAGAAAATCTAACTTTTGATGATGATGAGAGAGATAGACCCCAAATAGCAAAAATTGCAAGATGGGTGCTCAAATTACTCTATAACATATACTTTAATTGAAAACTAAATCTAATAAAAAAACAACTAAATTCGAAATGGGTAGTTGTCTCTTTGATGATTTTAAGAGAAAGAGAAGAACTGAAAGAAGTGATGGTTGTTGGAGCTAAAGAAAGAAAGAAAGTTCTCAAACTCTTAGAAGCAAAGGAGGGTGAGGGTTTGGATTTATGGGAAAACCTTTTTTGAATTAGATATAAGTTTGAATGGATGAGAGAGAGAGAGGTAAGTTTGACTGAAGAAAACGAGTAAAATTTCTAGAAAGACCAGTCTTTGGTTATGAAAATAGTGAGAGGTCCCATTAACAAAAACTTCTTAAAAAATCCAAAGGTAATCTCTCTCTCTCTCTAACTTCTTCAAAAATCCAAAAGTAATCTCTCTCTCTAACTTCTTCAAAAATCTCTCTCTAACTTCTTCTCAAATCCAAAAGTAATCTCTCTCTCTAACTTCTTCTCTCTCTCTCTAACTTCTTAAAAAATCCAAAAGTAATCTCTATCTCTCTCTCTTTCTTGGCGTATTGTCCTTCATTTGTTAAAGACTAGAGGGACAATAAAGCGCAAAAAGTCAAGAAGGGGGGAGGAGACCAAGAATCTTCAAATCTTCTTCCGCGTTACTGCCCTAAGTAGAAGACGAGTAATGACATACGATGATGACGTTAGTTAAACCCATAGCTTACGTTGATGTTGATAGATAATTATTTACACGGCAAACGTCGAAATTTATGATGGAAATCGATTTTCAATTTTTTCTAAATAATTTTTTTTTGTCGTTTAGTTAGATTCCCCAAATTTGATTATCAAATGGAAGATTGTAACGTGTCTAATGGACAACGGCTCTGATGGAAATTTTTTCTTAAGACGTGTATTTCTCAACTCATCTCAGCCGTCGTCGGATACACATTGAAACACCTATCTATATCTATATACATAAAGAAGTTAATTAAAAGAATTGTGATAATATGACTCGCCAGGTGGCATATTCAATCGACTCTATAACATGGATAAATCCGAGAACCATAGATTCATATGCCTTGGGATACACGATTGTGCTTCCTATAAAAAGTGTATCCCAAGATGTACAAATCTACGGTTCTCAAACTTATCCATGTCATGAAGTCGATTGAGTATGCCGGCCGACAAGTCATATTATCAAGACTCTAATTAAAAATCTATTAATATTATTTTGTTACCCTGTCAAGTATAGTATAGTAAAGATGAGGATATATTTAAAAGAGCCGGGAGCGGATCCTCTGTAGCATCCTACTCTTATAGCGCTTTTTGACGGTTAGAAAAGTGCCATGTCAACCACAACTTATAGATCTACCGTTGAAGATCTTTTGAAAATAAAAGCTTCGGTGATAGTCCATTTTAAAACTCATGGATCATGTATAGGAAGAGTTTTTTTTTTTTTTTTTGTAATATTTTTTATATTAAATCAGATCTAGGCCCTTAGCACTTTTGGGTTGTGGTGTTATTTTATCAAAATATAATCTTCCCTCAATGGTAAATTATGTGTTACAAGGTGTTACAGGAATAGGATGCCACAGATCGGATCTACTCTCAAAAGAGTCATGGTATTCTGACTTGAAAATTTCATTCGATTTGTACTCGATCGATGTGGCATGTGCACAGAGCCATAGATCTTTTTCTTTAAGATACACAAGAAAAAAAGATCTACAATTTTGTACACTTGCCACATGAGTAAAAAATTTCGAGTCAAATTATCATTAAGCTATATAAAATAGAAATAAATGCATTTAGGAAAATATAGTGAGAATAGTTTTAACATAGAAGATGAAGGGAAATTGACTCAATGATTTGAACGTATTCAAAGAATATTCCACTCTCAAAAAGTAGTCAAGGTGAAAATTTTAAAAGAAAAACAAAAGAGATCTAAACAAATGTGAATGAAGATAACAAAATTGTACATGAACTTATTCTTTCTTTCTTTTTTCTTTTTTCGCCTTCTACGAGAGTGTCTATACTCATAGGCTCGACTAGCAAGGATGAGATACCTAACTTCTTAGAGCACTATTTCTCACCCAAATCCTCCAAGTGTATGCGATACCACACAAGTCACACATATTAAGTAAGTCAAGATAAATCCCTAAGGTAAGAGGTTTGATAAACGAGCTTACTCTTGATGAGATATGACTTTGTTATTGTTGTATTTTATTATCTTATATATATAAATTGTTTAAAAAATCTTGTATGAATTTAACCTCAAGTATTTGTTTGTTAGACCTTCCTTTTATTTAAAATTTAGAAAATTCAAGTGAGTCAAATAAATATATACTGACACTAAATATTTTAAAAGTATTTACAATTAGAGATCAGCTTACCTTCTTTATTATTTATTTTACCTTAGAAAAGAAGATCAAATATATCACATATGCAGAATTTATAATCCCATTCCTACATTTTTTTTTCAAGTCTATTTGACAAGGTGGTTCAAATTGGACAGAATCTAATCTACTCAAATTTAAACAACAATAAAATCTTATCCCAAAATTTGGAGTCAAAAAAATGAATCATGTTTTGGATATTATATATATTTTTTTAATCTCTCCATTTACATATATCCAAAAAGTTTCTCAAAAATGAAAAAAGATTTAAAAATGTAAATGAAATATCAAGAAAAGATTCGAAAACATGACTTGAGTGGAGGATATATCGCTTTAGATTGAATTGAATGAAAAAAAAATCTGGACATGTTAATCACAATCTTCCTAAATGAGTTGTTATCATATTAGTATTGTGGATTTCAATTTTTTTATTTCTAGTACTCCAATCTTTTTTTTCTCTACTCAATGGTGAAGTTCAATTATCAATCTTTGGCTCTGTTAACTTAAAGATTATATTCTGACGATCAAGTCACTTGAAATTTTAATAAATTAACATAATTTATTTATTAAAATTTTGTACCTTGGCATTTTTCATTTTAATTTATATAGTTTTTGTTCATATAAACCCTATGCCATCATTGTTCTTACTTTTAGGGTTTGACATACTCTTTCTTATCATGACAATCCCAGGGCAAACATGGTGGAAAAGTTCAGAACGTCAATTAATTTTCTACTTTGGGTCGATGTGTGTGATCTTCTTTAAAATCAAATTGCAACAAGATATAGCAAATCTAAGTCTAATACATCCTTGAAATGCCTGAAACATCATAGTAAAAATAAAAAAAGACACAGAGATGATTGAATTAAATCCAAGGAAAAATTATACTTGATGTTGATGAATCCACTCAAGAATTCTAGGTAGGTCATCTACCCTCGCATGCATATTGACATTGATGGTTGACTTGCCCAGTCAAGTGTCCGACGCCTCTTTCATATGAAGATTTTTTAACCTGCCGTGGTAATTAACTATTGAAGAATGTGTGTACTAACATAATGATGCATCCCCAATTCACTACATAGGCATGAGGCTTGGACACATATCAACATCCATGATCATGATATTGATCGATCAATCTTTGATACATTTAAGTATTTAGAACTCTATAAATAACTGATCATTTAAAGATAAAATAAGCAATTTCTTTATTTTAACTATTTACCCAATTTTATTTTTAATTGACTTAATCGTCAGAGTACAATGTCAGATCTCTATCAATAAGTCAAAGGTACAATCAACCTACTTCTCATATTAAGGAAGAAAGGTAAACATTTTGTACCAACAATTTGTAAGCCCTCATATACTTTGATAAATTAGTAATGCCTCCCTTTCTAATTAATAAGAAACCATAAAATTGGTTTGGGTCGGTGGGCCGTGGAGAAAATAGCATGTAGTACGTTAAGGAGATCGCTCTTTAGAGCACAGAATCCAAACCCTTTCGGAATCTATCGCGAAATAACGCTGAAACGAAGATGCAAACACCGAAAATTTTAAAATTTTCTGATCTTTACGTGGATTTGGTCCCACCCACTTTAGGACCACACGCTTAAACGTGGTTTCTTATACTCTGAATAGGTCAAACATTAGAATAGTGAAATTACAATAATAGGTCTGAAAGGCAATTTCGCTTTAAAAACAAAGTAGCGTTCGTTCTTCCACACGTCTACAGCGGTTCTAGACGGTTTCAACTCTTGAGGAAATTCAAACCATACAATCATTAAGTTAGGTGTAGTTTTCTAATACACCATTCCTCCAATGGATGATACTTTTAAGTCCCTACCAGTCGGTAGTAGGGCTTGTCAATGGTTCGGGTTGATTCGGTCCCGTTCGGATTGGGTATATCAAGGATCAACTTATATGAATCGAGTGGTTCGTAATTGATCCGATAAGCATCAGATTGGATTCTTGTCCAATTGGATTTTCATCGGATCTTGATATTATGATTCAAATCCAATTTGATAACAATTGATCGGTTCAAGGATGAATCAAATTTGATTTAATATACAAAATATCTATATAAATTTCATGTATTTAAATTATATATAATTTACCTATTTTTTTTTTCATATTTTATTGAATTGTGACTCTATTACAATGCAATATGATTGATCCAAAACGATTTGAGAGATTATCAAATCCTTCTTTTATCCAAGCCTCATTCAAAAAAAAAAAAAATCCAAACCAGATCTAAAGTTATTGGATTGTAAGAAAATGGATTTTGATTTTGATTCTGATTAAATCCGTTCCTTCAAACATAATTGTCAAGGGCCACAACTAATGAGATTTGAATCCAAGTTTTTGGTATCATCACTTAAAGATTTTACCAACGAAATTAATTGGTACTTGCACAACAAGAACATTAATTATCACCTTAAGACAACATATTTAGAATTTTGGAGAAAACAATGATCACCCATGTATGATTGCATGAGAAAATTGACGAGAAAATATGATTTGTTCGTGTTTGATTGCATAAGTTCGTAGCAAAATAATTTTTTCTAGAATGAACAATATTTACCTTCTGTATATTTAGGAAAACATTTGTAGACCTAACATCCCAAGAAGTGTTTTATCGTTAGGATAGAAAACTTCAAACTGTTTCCTTTCTCTATTATAGACTACCCTCTCCCGCAAAAGTAAAAACATTCCATCTATTCAACATTTTCTTGTCAACAATTTAAAAATAAAAATAAAAATTGACAAATATTTATGTAGAGAATTCATTTTGTAGACCGTTTTCCTCAAAAATCATTTTCACAAAACATCCTTTTGTTTTGGATTATACATAAGGAAACGAACTATAATAATAATTCATAGGGAGTCTTGATTAATACAAATTGTACATTATTATTTAACAAATGTAAAAAACAGTACTAAATTGCAAATTGCCATTGAAACAAGGGTGGGAAAATGAGCTTTAATTAATTAATCACTCGAAATAATGAGCTTGTGCGATTGGAAATGATGAGATTCTTTGGATGAAAATTTAATTATTGTATCTTTATTATCATAGCGAGAGAAGGAGGACTAGAAGTGGTTCGATAACAAAATTTTGATTTCAAAAATGCCCCCCTATTTTAATATTAAATTCAATATAATCAATGTCATTTTAGTCAAAAATCTAAAAAATTATAACCCACAATCCTAGAATTACAAAATGTTCTTTCTACTATTTAGTATCTAATATTCAAAAATATTTTAATACAGCATGACAAGTTAGTTTGATTTTTAAGGAAGCCACTAATTATAATATAGTAAAATAATGTCAAATAATTTAATCATTTTTAGGTTTATCATAAAAACATCATCAACCAATCATAGTGTGTGATTCTGACACAAATTATTGAAAATTCTTATTAATTCAATTATTTTTAATTAATTGAAAATAATATAACCGGAATATAAGTCAGAGTGCTCCACTTGTACCCAAACTCATAATTAATGAAGTTGACAGTTCTATGGGAAAATTATAAATTAAGGCCCCACACTCCACAGTGTCAGCTGATTCAGATCTGTTTTATATTTAACGAATTTTATCTATCAAAATTTTAATTTATCTATTTTTTTTTAAATATATTTTTCGTTGGATTTACTTCATAGTTGATAGTTTAGTAGTTATGCAATTTTCCTATATGGTATGTACCCTCTCCCCTTGGACATACACACACGTCTTACTTATCACAGAATCGTAGATCATTTGTCTTGGGATACACAAAAAAAAGAAGATTTATGATTATACATATCTCAAGACAAATGATTTATGATTTTGTGATAGATGCGCTAGCGGAGTGTAAAAAATCATTATTCCCATCTACATTTCTCATTCAAGTACAATCTAGATAAGAGTGTCAATTGGTACTCATTTAACTCAAGTTGAACGCAATTGGAATTGAAATTTCGTGATCTAGATATTTTTATTTGAATCAATTAGAGTTGGTTCTCTTGAAATCAAGTTGATTGAGATTTGGAATTGATAAAAATTGATAGGAACCAAGAGCTGAAATCGTTAATTTTTTTTTTTTTTTTGTGACAATGTGGATTCTGATTACATTAATTTAAGAATCAGAATCTATTAGAATCAAACCTAATAGAATTTTAACCAATCAAAATATAAATCGAAATTGACTCATTGACACCTCTAATTTGAAGATTTCGATTCTATTAATTTAGAAAAATGATCAACTAATTTGGAAAAAAAAGTTATTTAAAATTTACTCGTTGGCGTGGAAAAAATACCTATGGTTATGTGCACATGCCACCCCTGCCCCCTATTAGAATCAAATCTAATAGAATTTTAGCCTATCAAAATATAAATCGAAATTGACTAATTGACACCTCTAATTTGAAGATTTCGATTTTATTAATTTAGACAAATGATCAACTAATTTGGATAGAAAATTATTTGAAATTTACTTGATCCAGAATCATAGATCATTTGTCTTGGGATATATAAGATAAAATTTATGATTTTACATATCCCGAGGTAAATGATTTATGATCCTATGATGGGGGCGTATGCGAAGGGGGAGTCAGAAAATCATTTTTCTTTAAGCATTGAAATTAAAATCAATAAGAATGGAATCAAAACCAACTCATTGACAGCCCTAATTTTACTAGTGGAACACAAAAAACGTCTTATAAGTCATGACATCTTAGTCAGAAAAAACGATGACACCAACCCTCGTTGTGATGGCCTAATCAACAGTTCTTCACTGATAAAAGAATAAATATATAGATATTGGTGAACGGGCCACGGAGGTTCAAGGAATCCAGTGATCCGGATAATGCTTGAACTGCCCATGTGTTTCAACCCCATTGGCTGACACTTGGCCTCTGTTGCGCCGGGAGTAACGACAACTGCGTGTGTTGCTGTTTTTTCTATCCTACTTCATGCCTTAAATAAACGCATTAACAACAAATATAAAAAAGCATAAAATGTGCATCTTTTTCGAATATTAAACTAACAGTTGGAGAAAGATAGAGTATGGAACAATTGTGACTTATAAAAAAATTATGTCAGAGTGTCCTCACGATTTCAACTTATGCTTATCTAAATATTTTGGGTAATTTACACACACCCCTCCATGTTTTTCTTGAATATTTGAGATAACCCCCTATATTTTCAAAATTCCACCTCTCAAAAATCTATCCTCTTCAATCTTTACAAAAAAAAACAAAAAATAAAAGAGTCGTGATAATCTCATGGCCCCCTCTGACATATGCCCACCTACACCCCCATCACAAAATCATAGATCAGTTATCTTAGGATACACAAGATTTTTTATTTTATTTTATGATTCTTTGTATCACGATGCAAATGATTTACGGCTCTGTGATGGCGAATGTCAGAGGGGCGTCAGAAAATTATTATTCAAAAGAAAAAATATTTATACTGTAGTCATTGATTTTTTTTTCTCCTAAAAAACCCTCTTTCTTGAAAGATTGAATAATTCAAAATCTAAGGTTAAATACACAATTCAGTAACTAATCAAATCATGGAAAAGACAAGTGAAAGAGGTATTATCACCAAAATCTAAGGATGAATAATTTATCAAAAATAAAAAATAAAAATAAAAAATCTAAGGTTGAATACAAAGGTTTTGGAGAAAAAAAAATTGAGTGAAAAAGATCAAAATAAAGATGAGGGTGTTTTAGTCATTTTAATTAATCTCCCACAAATGACTGGTCTAAGAGATATGTCATCAATTTGAAAATGGAGGGTTGTATCTCAAATATTCACTGGGGAGGGGAACCCTCTAAAACATTATTTCCCCTTTCGCCACATGTTGTCTTTGGCTCTTCCACCCATACAATAGGCACACCTACCTAAAATTTATGGTTTTAATTAAGTTGTATTATCCTTATCATATAGTGTGTCATTTATGATCTCCAAACATATTTTATTAGAAATTATTCAAAAATCATGTAGTTAAAAGGTTTATTGATTGGTGTCCTGTGATTTTTTTTTAGGACCACAAACACCTCGAGATCACCAATTAGTTGTGTTTTAAGCTCATTATCTTTCTGTCGAACAATAATGTGATACTTGTCAAAGAATCTCCAATACTTAAGTTAGATCAGATCTCAAGTCTTAGAGAATGATTGGAAATCCTTTATATAGTCATGTTTTTGGTATTTATAAAGTTGTCTTCCTTAAATCTTAATTTGATAATTTCATGTTGTTAATACTAGAAGAACCACTCATGAATTGGCTAAGGATATGTGTGGGGTAAACCATATCAGGCCTAGTTATAGAAAGATAAGGAGACAAATGAGTCAAACGATACATTGCAGGATCATGTAGACGCTCCTCACCAGTGACATTCAGCTTAACGTGTTGCTCCGTAGACAAGTTAAGATGAAGGACGCACACCAAGAAGGCCTAGATCTTGGAGGATGTCAAGGGTGTATTTGTGTTGACTGAGGGTTAACGTAATGCTCAAGAAATATAAAAGAGGGGGCCAAGGTCCTTAATGCAAACATGATCATAAAGGAATGATTTTAGGGCAACAATTGCCGATCATCATTCCCTATGACAATAACATAATCGACATAAACAGGGACAACGTTAAAAGTAGTACCATGATGATAGGTACAGTGTTGTCAAATGCGGTCGCATATTCGCATATGCTACAGTTGCATACCCCAAATTATGTTATCTGCCAATACGAGATGACATATTTTTGTGTGATCGCATATGCGATTGGTGTGATGGTATATTTTTGTGCAATTTTTTTTTTCCAATTTATGTTCTAGCAGCATATGCTAGCACAAATGCGATGTGCAAAATTGCATATACGAATAGCATGTGCTGATCGCATATAATCGCATATATTATTTAACAATATTAGATGGGTGAACAAAGAATAATTGGCCTTTGATTGTGTATAACCAACATTATGTAAAACAATGGAGAACTTGTGAAATTATTGTTGTGACGTCTGTTTGAGACTGTAAAGAGACTTGTTTAAGTGACACACGTGGTCTTCCCCTGTTTAGAAAAATAGGAAGGGACATACACACTTATTCATCAAGATCTACACATTTGAAAGCATTATGCACATGTAGTAGCCAATTTGTCACACCATTTAAACCTACTTTAGGACCAATATTCCTGAAGTATTCCATGCCGATCCTATAATTTTTGGTCTGCCAATTAAGTTTTGAGGTTCTTCATATTCAGAACTGATGCTAAATCCACAACTCTGCTTGAGTTATTAACACTTGCATTGGCAATACCTCCTCAGAAGCAAGTTGTTTTGTAAGAGAGTCATTAATTTGATGTTTAATTGTTGACAAATATGATTATTCGATCGTGTTAAACAATTTGCGATATCTGATAAGAAAAAAAGGCATTTTCCATTACTGTTAAAACACGTACATCGCACACCAAGTAAAAGTTGATTTTAAGACAATCATACCTAATCTAACATAATTTATCCATGGCTCCTGCAGATTGATACTGACCCAAATTTTTAAGATATGTGTGAGATATACCATTAGCATTGATAAAGTACATCTCGTACACTGTACGTCATTCCAAAAATCCAATGTGGCAGTGACAGAAGCACCTAAACCTACAGCAACATCCCGATCTTGGCTGCAAAAAACAAAACAAAACAAAAATTGAAAACAACATACACTTAGAGAAAAAAAGATAAAAACCAGAGGAGGAAGAAGAAAGCTTAAATTGATAAGTCTCTTATTCAATTATTTTGCCATATCACATTAGGCATTACAGGAGGAGTATTTAAACAAGTAATACAATGAAGTAATCCCATAAAATCTGCTACAAAAGATCCTCAGATTTGTAATTGGCATTATTCACCAAAAATTCTGCTATTTTGATTTGGTCTTTGGATAAGATTTTCCATATTAGCTGAAACTGATAAATCTTCATATTGATATGATTTTTCCTGATTTTTAGGACTTGCTGGATCATCATTTTGGTTTAAACTTATTGCCATTAAGCTCCAATACCCCTCAACATCTCTCCATCGATTTTGGCAATATTGTGAGAGTCTTCCCTCTTTTTTCTCCACGAATCTTGTGCTTCCTTTCGGTAATATTGTGAGAGTCTTCCCTTTTTTTCCTCCAAGAATCTTGTGCTTCCTTATTGCTCCATTGACTGAGTTGTGGTTGATTGAGTTGTGTTTCCTTATTACTCCATTGACTGAGTTGTGGTTTGTTGCTAATACCCTCTCTCAAACTTTGCCGGTGTTGGAGGCAAAGTTTGTTGCGGAAATATTGAAGGGCTGCTTTTGACATTGGCTTTGTGAAGAGGTCAGCAACTTGGTTATCAGTGGAGATATGTTGAGTGATAAGCAATCCACGTGCAACGCGTTCACGCACAAAATGATAATCCAACTCTATGTGTTTGCTTCGGGCATGGAATACAGGATTAACTGTCATATAAAGAGCACTGAGGTTATCACAGTAGAGTATGGGAGGAGATGTTATTGCAATTCGAAGATCTTTGAGAATGAATGTCATCCAAGTGAGTTCGGCTGCTGTGTTAGCCATGGCGCGGTACTCTGCTTCCGTGCTTGATCGCGAAATGGTATGTTGTTTTTTTGCACACCACGAGATGAGGTTCCCTCCAAGGAACGTACAATAGCCTGTGGTTGATCGTCGTGTAGTAGGACACCCTGCCCAATCTGCATCTGAGAAAGCAGAAAGATCAATTGTTGCTTTGACATATCGTAGGATACGTCGAACCATTTTTAAATGTGTCATTGTTGGAGTATGCATGAATTGAGATACATAATTAACACTAAATGAAATATCTGGGCGAGTGAGTGTAAGATATTGTAATGCTCCAACAAGACCTCGATAGTAACTTGGGTCTTCCAAGAGAATGTCATTGGAAGAAGTTTTGGTTTTAGCTTCAAGAGGTGTACTCATTGGTTTGCAGTCTACCATATTGGAGCGTTCAAGTATGGTAAGTGCGTAGTGGGACTGAGATAGATGAAGCCCCCTATTTGTTGTCGTGATTTCCATTCCAAGAAAGTGATGAATTGGCCCCAAATCTTTCATTGCAAACTCATTGCTTAATAACGTAATGAAATTTTCAACAAGTTCTGGAGTAGATCCTGTAAGCAATATGTCATCCACATAAAGTAGTAAGATTAGTGAACCAAATTCAGAGTGAAAAACAAATAATGAAGGATCGGCTAAACTACAAAAGAATCCAAATTTAAGAAGAAAAGCACTAAATCGATCAAACCAAGCACGTGGTGCTTGTTTTAACCCATAAAGTGCCTTTTGTAGTTTACAAACATATGCTGGATGTTCCGGATCTTTCATTCCTGGTGGTTGCTGCATATAAAGATTTTCAGAAATTAGGCCATGCAAAAAAGCATTTTTTACATCTAGTTGTCGAATAGACCACCGCTTAACAAGAGCGATAGTTATAATCATCCTAATTGTTCCTGGTTTGATCACAGGAGAAAAAGTTTCAGTATAGTCTACTCCATCAACTTGATGATATCCTTTTGCAACCAAACGCGCTTTGAGTCGATCTAACGTCCCATCAGGCTTGAGTTTTGTCTTGAATACCCATTTTGAACCAATGACATTCATGTTAGATGTGCGAGGAACGAGTTTCCATGTTTGGTTTTGATGAAGAGCAGCAAGTTCTTCATTCATTGCTGCTTTCCAACCAGGGTGAGCTAAGGCTATTTTGATATTTTGTGGCTCACGTGGTACATTGGCAGAAGTGATTGTGGTTAAGGCATACTTAGGGTTGGGTTTTACCACACCTAGTTTTGATCTAGTGCCCATGGGATGTATGTTTCCTGAAGAGGTTGGTGTTGGATTTGTTGATCCGGTCAATGTGATTGCTGGCTGTGGGGTTATGCTTTGTGGTATTTCCAAGGTTTCAGGTGTGTGTGTCTCATGTGGTGGTGGATTTTCAAATGTGCCAATGCTGTCATCAATTCTGAGAAGATTATTTTCAAAAATTTCTGTGGTAGTTTGAGGTACTACATTGAGGAGGGGTTGTGGTGAAGGTTCGGGTGACATGGAATCTTGTGAGATTGTTGCTGTGTCTTGAAGTTGTGGTAAGGGACTTAAACATGGAGCTTTGGAGGAGGTTGAATGTGTCCCTACAGAAAGAGGAATATCAGTATGTGGTAACCAAGTGTCAAAAATATTTATAGCCAATGGTTTTGCCGTTGTCATACAAGAGTTATTTGTAGGCTTATAAGGAAAAACTTGTTCATCAAAGACAACATGTCGGGAAATAAAAAAAATTTTGCTTGATGGATGAAAACATTTATAAGCCTTATGTTTTTCACTATAGCCTATAAAGATGCAAAGAAGCGTTTTAGGATCAAATTTGTGACGCCTTGTGTCCCAAGTGTAGGGAAAACACTTAGATCCAAAGGCGCGAAGTGATGAATAAATCGGATGTTTTCCATGCAATCCAAAATATGGTGTTTCAAAATTGAGAGTTGATGAGGGTAGTCGATTCATGAGATAAACTGCTGTGGAAAAGGCTTCTACCCATAAAAATAAAGGAACACCACAATGAAACAACATAGTCATACCTAATTCTCTTATAGTTCTATGTCGTCTTTCAACCATACCAGTTTGCTCGGGAGTATATGGAGCTGATATTTGGTGAACAATACCTGTGGAAAGAAAGTGAGTTGATAGTTTGAAATTAACAAACTCACCTCCTCCATCGGAATGAAAGATTCTTATTTGCTTGTTAAATTGTCTAGCAACATATTTTTCGAAGGTTAGATAAGCATTGAAAAAATCAGATTTTTGCCATAGAGGGATAATCCATGTATACTTTGAAAAATCATCAACCAAACAAGCATAATATTTGAATTTTGCAATAGAAAGATTAGGAGCAGGTCCCCACAAATCGCAATGGATTTTCTCAAAAATACTTGTACTCGAATGTTCCGAACAAGAAAAAGGTAAACGACTAAGCTTTCCTAGTTGACAACTATCACAAAGATGTTGTGATTTTGTTGTCCCTACAACATCAATTAACCCTTTATTTTTTAACATTTGTAGAGCTGAAGATTGAGGGTGGCCGAGACGTTGATGCCAAATTTCTGCTGTGCCAGACTTGAAGCGATTAGAGAAATAAAGTTCTGGTGAAGTGGGTAGGACATAGAGATCACCCTTGCGTTTTCCTGTCATCATCGCTTGTCCTGTTTCCCGTTCCTTAACACAAAAATCCACATTAGAAAATTCACAATTAACAGGAAACTGAGTGGTTAGCTGACTTACAGATAACAAATTCTTTTTTAAATTAGGAACTAATAACACATCATTTAGAGGTAAGGTTGATTTTTTTTGTTTTATATAAGAGTCTCCAATTGCAAGAATTGGCATGGAGGATCCATCTCCTATTAACACTGAATCGGAACCAAAGTAATGGCGAATGTTAGTTAACATACCTGACTTACCTGTCATGTGATTGGAAGCTCCGGTGTCAGTAGTCCATTCCGTGTCTATTATGGTATTGTCTAGTGTCAATGCTGCAAGTGCTTGTGGAATTTCATCTTGAGGAGTTGATTTTTTTGGTACCCACCAGCATATCTTCGCAATATGGCCCATTATTCCACAGTATTGACATTGCTGATCACGATATTTCTCCCTTTCGGAAGGTGTCATGCGACGTTCACCTGTTGGTGGAGGTCGGCGTTGTGTACTTGCAGGAGAAGAATTGTAGGCTTGACTTGAATCCTTGCTTTGCTGTGCTTGGAATCCACGTCCAGTTGACGTAAATTTTTGTGTTGGTCCATGATGTCTTGAGTTATTTGATTGAGAACGTTGCTGTTGTTGACCATAAAATGCTACTTGATGCGTGAGTGTTGATGCCTGAACATCGGTGTGATTGGAAAACCAATTTCGCCTTTGATCATAATTTTGGAGTTGAGAAATCAACTCAGAATAGGATGTGTAGACATGAAATGTTCACAATGAACTTCAATACTACATTGTTTGGAGTCGCCACCATTCTTTTTTGAAATGGGTGTGAATGGGCACCCGAATTGATTTTTTGAAAACCATTTTTTCCATGGCATTGTAGTGACTCTCATTTGTTGGAAAGGGCAAGGTCTACCTAAGATCTAGGTAAGGAGGTCCGATTAGAGGATGGGGAAGGTGTTAGGCACCCCATCCTCTCCACCAAAGGTGGTTACCTTGCTTGGCCATTTTATTTTGTAAAAAATTCAAGAAAACAAATATTAAAATGCATAAGAATGTATGGTAAGAGTGGTATGTGCATTAAGTGGAATATTCCTTAACAAAGGGTTTTTGATTTTTAACATGACATTAGGGGCATTCTATGGAAAAGAATGACCCATGTAGCCACATTAAATTTATGAATATGAATGTAGGTTTGAACTTTTAGAGAGACTCCATGATGGAGTTCCCTTAAGGCCACAACCATGATGCATGTATGCATGGCTAGAAACTTAGTGTTTCATCCCATCAAGAGGGTGACACATTTCTTCATCATTGCCATGCATAGGTGAGTGTGTGCATTGTGTACAATATGATGCATGAGATTGAGGTGAAAAGGGCTTCAACCCCCATCCTTTCGATCGAACCTTAGTCCAATCTACCGGGGATGGAAGAGGGTATGCATTACATCCTAAGACTTTCTAAAAAAAAAAGAAATTAAAGTAGAGGGTTAGGAGAAGAAGATGCAAGTTAAAAATAAATAAACTACATCTTAACCCCACCTTGTCCCTTGGTGGTCTTGAACCTTGAGAGGTAGACTTGAGAGTTGAGTGAGATGATTGAGGGTTGAGTGAGTTGATTGAAGGTTGAGTGAGTTGAAGTTTAGAATATGAGAGAGTGAGTAGAAATTTGGGTAGAGTTTTAGGTTGAGAGATGGGGGCTTGAGAGCATGCCTTGCTCATAGGAAATGAGGGTATTTATAGAGTTTTTGGAGAACTTTTGGGGATAAAGTGGTCCAACCCTAAAAATAAAGAACATGGACATGAGATTTAGGTTATTTCTTTTTGGATTTTTCATTTGTATGAGGGTAAAGATGACATTTGTGAAGAAACCCTAAAAGCATGCTTTGATCCTTGGTTTTTTGGTAAATAGAGGTGAGAGAACAAAGGTACTTTTGGGAGGATGAATGGGGGAGTGACATGTGTAAAGGTGGAGTGGTAGGTAAAAAGTAGATCTTGGTTTATTTGTAAATAACTCATAAAGCAAGGGTGGAAGTGTAGTTTTGAAATGGACCAATGGGAAAACAAAAGCACATTTGGGAGGGTGAATAAGAGGATGACATGTGTAAAGGTGAAGTGGTAGGTGAAAAGTAGACTTTGGTTCATTTGTAAATAACAAATAAAGCAAGGGGTGGAAGTATAATTTTGAAATGGACCAATGGGAGAACTCCATGTATGTACTTGAAGATTCCCACCTTTTGAGGGTATAATGGAAAGTTCCCTCACCTTTATGGATTATTACCAAAGACCAAACAACCTTTTTGGTTTGACTAAACCTTTTGAGAAGGGCATTCTTGAGTTTTCACAAAGGGAAAGTTGACCCTCCAATTAGATGATGCATTGGGTATTGGGGGCTTATGAGGTATCAACATGTGTCATCATATAAGGGGTGAGAGAATGGACTTGGATTTGGGTTTGGGATATGGACTTGGATTTGGGCTTAGGATGGACTTGGTTTTGGGTTAGGGATGTGGACTTGGGTTTGGGCTTAGGATGGACTTGATTTTGGGTTAGGACATGGACTTGGATTTGGATTTGGGATATGGATTTGGATTTGGGTTTGGGTGATGGGCATAGGTTTAAGTGGATTAGGGACAAGGCATGGGCATGCAATGATATGAGATGATGCATGTATGCATGAAAATGATGCAAAATAGCAATGTGGGTCCGTTGAAGAACTTGAGTTCTAAATCGAAATTAATTCGAGAAAATTTGGATTTTCCTATGGGTTCGTGCAAATTGGGGTGTCTACAGGATGGTCGTGGAGGTTTTAACATGGTTGTTGTGAACGTTTCATATTGTGGGCCAAGATTGGTGAGAAGACAGAATACCTTTTCTTGGTCTGGAATTTCCAATTGCTGCTAAATTGTCACAGAGACCTTTAAAGGTTCGAATGTGTTCTGTGATTGTTGTGTGGTCTTCTTTTCGAAGATAGGTAAGCTGTTGGCGCAAAGTGAATTCACGTTCTTGTGATTCTTGGGCATACGCATTTTTAAGAGCATCCCAAACAGCATATGCTGTATCAAGACCAACGATGAGGCCGAGAGCTTCCTCAGAGAGTGTCCCAATGATCCACCCTCGAAGAAGACGATCAGACTTTCGCCAAGTGATGAACGCATCAGTTAATTGAGGATTTGTGTTGTCTGTATTTGAGGAGTTACTTGGGTCTGGTATGACATATTTGTTTGGTGCTGGATCTTCATTTGTGAGATGTCCCACTAATTCTTGGCTTTCAGCAAGAGCTAATGCTTGCTCACGCCACAAGGGGTAGTTATTTGGAGTGAGTCTTAGAGTGATGAAGTTGCCAACATTGAGAGATAGTGTAGCCATGATGAGCGGAAGAAAGAGCTGTGGTTTGTTGCCTAAGGTTCACTACTGCTCTGATACCAAGAGAAAAAAAGATAAAAACCAGAGGAGGAAGAAGAAAGCTTAAATTGATAAGTCTCTTATTCAATTATTTTGCCATATCACATTAGGCATTACAGGAGGAGTATTTAAACAAGTAATACAATGAAGTAATCCCATAAAATCTGCTACAAAAGATCCTCAGATTTGTAATTGGCATTATTCACCAAAAATTCTGCTATTTTGATTTGGTCTTTGGATAGGATTTTCCATATTAGCTGAAACTGATAAATCTTCATATTGATATGATTTTTCCTGATTTTTAGGACTTGCTGGATCATCATTTTGGTTTAAACTTATTGCCATTAAAGCTCCAATACCCCTCAACATCTCTCCATCGATTTTGGCAATATTGTGAGAGTCTTCCCTCTTTTTTCTCCACGAATCTTGTGCTTCCTTTCGGTAATATTGTGAGAGTCTTCCCCCTTTTTCCTCCAAGAATCTTGTGCTTCCTTATTGCTCCATTGACTGAGTTGTGGTTGATTGACTTGTGTTTCCTTATTACTCCATTGACTGAGTTGTGGTTTGTTGCTAATACACTTGACTTCCCAGTAATAAAATTAAAGCTAACAATTTTTTGTTATTGATCCAACTAAATGAACACTAAAGATAGAAACAAATCGTGAACTACGAAAATCTCAATATTTGGAATAATGCATGTATGTATGTTAATGATCTAGAGAGGTAGAGTTGTCCTAAGTTAAATAAAATTAAATGAAGTAAACTTCTATCTAAATTATGGTAAGAAGTCAGAACAAGAATCATCAATGATCTAGGCACTCACCTTGGGTTCAATTATTGGATTTGTCGAATCCGATTCATTATCCTTTCCATTCATTTGTCTCTCCATAGTCTCTCCAGTTATTACTACCACATTCGTCCCCGTCTCGCTCACTTGAAGAATGTCTGAATTTAAATGGGTCTGATTAGCATCGCCACTTTGTACTTGTTTCTCTTGTTCATCATTATGATTATGAAAGCCACCCCTCATCATATTAGGTGCTATGAGATTACCGCAGCTAATCCCTACTTCAACTTCTGGATTATGACGAGGAGAGCCTATTGAAAGAGTACTAGCAACACTGGTGATGTCCCCCATAATCCCTACTTCAACTTCTGGATTACTCCGTGGAGAGCCTGTTGGAAGACTAGCAGCGCTAGTGACGTCACCCGTCACCACATTAAGTGCAATGGCATTACCACAGCTAATCCCTACATCAACTTCTGGATTACTCTGTGGAGGGCCAATTGAAGGAGTACTAGCAGCACTAGTGATGTCACCTATCACCACATTAGGTTCAATGGCATTACCACAACTAATCCCTACTTCAACTTCTGGATTACGTCCTGGAGAGCCTCTCGAAGGAGTACTAGCAGCACTAGTGATGTCACCTATCATCACATTAGGTGCAAAGACATTACCACGGTTAATCCCTATTTCGAGTTCTGGATTATGTCGTGGAGAGCCTGTCGAAGAAGTACTAACAGCACTAGCGACCATGAACTTCGGTTCCTTAAAGGATGTACTCTTTGGCGTCTCTGATTGACTTTGAAGTTGAGATGATTGTATTCCTAGAATGGAAGTGCCACAACCTAAATGTACATATATAGATGAATATTCATTTAGGGTACTAAAGAACAAGTATCACTTTAATATAGAGTACAGTTGGGGTTGTAATTAGGATTTAGGACTACCTTTGCTGCTGCAAGGAGAGAGTATCTGTTGTTGATTTTGATTTTGGTTTTGTTCATTTGCTGGTGGCAAATCCGGAATTGGATGGAATGCTCGGGTGCAGATGTGTTTTCCTAGATAAGTGACTTCCAAGATTGAGGGGTCATCTTCAGATCGCTGAACTTTCCTTTTAGCCAGACATTCATCAACACTACCATGAGTGCATCGATAATAGCTTCTGCAACTTTAATAACCTCTGATTAGAAAGAGTCGCTCTAAATGGGTTTCCTTCAACACTGTGATAATGTGGTAGTGTGTGGAAAGCCATAGATTTTTTTTCTCGAGGTATAAGAAAAAAAAACTATGGTTCTTTGCACACTGCCACATCAGCTCAGTGTCGAAGGAAGTCTGTTCAGCATTTTCTTTAGAAGTAAAAGAACGAGAGTCATCCTAGCTGAATGTGCAGGACACCGCATTAGACACCAAGCTGATGTGGATGTGTTCACAGAGCCGTAGATGCTTTCCACTCATATCTCAAGGAAAAGCATCTATGGTTTTGTGACACCTCCGCATCAGCTCATTGTCCAACTAATGTCGTAGGAAGTCACTTTAGCATTATTGGGTATGGTAGTGTTTTCGTACTCTGCACTTCTGGCTCCTGAAAAGCACTTTTTGATCGAAAATTACCATAGGTAAATGATGTTAAAATTGCTTCCCACAAAAGCATTAGAAGTCAAAAACAGGTTAAAGCCAAAAGTGGCCCAAGCCTCGACAAATAAAATCTTTACATACATCTTAAATTAATAATAGAATAATGCTCAAGTGACCTCAAGATTGGACCTCACATTGCACACCCTGACGTGAAAGTGTATGGGAACCATAGATGTTTTACCTTGAGACATGGGTGAAAAACTATCTATGATTCCTATCTACTTTCACGTCAAGGTGTCCGATGTGAGGTCCAATCTTGAGGTCACTCCAACACGACTCTTTATAATAATTAATTATTATTTGGGGGCAATCTTAAAAAATTCTTTGGAATTTTCTTGGAAAGTAATAAATTATCTAAATGCCTCATTTTCAACCACTTTCCAAAAACCTTTCATTTTTTTTTCCCAAAACCCCATTGTCTTCGATCTCTAGAAACAAATATTTTTAATCTTATTTTCAACCTCAAGACGTACAATTAAGTAAATTTTTCCATAAGATCAATTTTTAGATACAGTGTAATTCAAATGAAATTTTGATATTATATTATAAAATTAAATTTTAGAAATAGTGTAATCAAATGAGAATCTGAATTCTGGAAATCAATTTCTACAATCAAAATCTGATGATTCATAATCATAATTGGTAATCAGGTTCTACAACCTGTACCAAATGCCCCATTTGTGCCTGTTGACTGTTGTGACTTTAACATCAAGAGAATATTTCTGGATCCGAGATTAATTCAAATAAACTTGTTGGTGTTGGTAGGAGAGAATTCTGACATTGGGTATTTAGGGCCTGTTTGGATACCAGGAGCAGAACTACTCTTCCAAAAAATAGGAGCTGAAGTACTCTATGGAGGAGCTGGAAAAGTAATTCTGTGTGGAAAGGGCGTTTGGCAATCAACTCTGTGAAGTACTGGCAGAAGTACTTTTGTGCTGGAAGTCTGTTTGGGAACCATACTGACTTCTCATGACTTCTAGAAAAAAGACCAGAATACCCTTATATTATACCAGTTACTGTTTTTTATCTTTTAGTGTCATAATATGCCTTCAAACTATACTGTTTTTGACATTTTAACTATAAATATTAATATAATATAATATAATAAATATTAATATAATATTTTAAATATTAAATATTAATATAATATGTTTAAATCCATTATACTCAAAATTTAAAAAAAATTGACAGACTGTTTTTGACATAATATGACATAATATTAAAAAAAAAATTGACAGACTGTCTTTTAGTATCATAATATGCCTTCAAACTATACTGTTTTTGACATTTTAACTATAAATATTAATATAATATAATATAATATTTTAAATATTAATATTAATATAATGTGTTTAAATCCATTATACTCAAAATAAAAAAAAATAAAAAATTGACAGACTGTCTTTTAATGTCATGATATGCCTTCAAACTATATTGTTTTTGACATTTTAACTATAAATATTAATATAATATAATATAATATAATAAATATTAATATAATATAATATAATATTTTAAATATTAAATATTAATATAATGTGTTTAACTATAAATATTAATATAATATAATATAATAAATACTAATATAATATAATATAATATAATATAATATTTGAAATATTAAATATTAATATAATGTGTTTAAATCCATTATACTCAAAATTTAAAAAAAAAATTGACAGACTGTCTTTTAGTGTCATAATATGCCTTCAAACTATATTGTTTTTGACATTTTAACTATAAATATTAATATAATATAATATAATAAATATTAATATAATATTTTAAATATTAAATATTAATACAATGTGTTTAACTATAAATATTAATATAATATAATATAATAAATACTAATATAATATAATATAATATTTTAAATATTAATTATTAATATAATGTGTTTAAATTCATTATACTCAAAATTAAATTTTTTTTTTTAATATTAATAAATATTTCTTTCATTTGATTTAAGGGCAAATGAATTAGGAATATTTCATAGAAAATTAATAAAGTTAAGGGTATTTTGGTAAAACGAACCGTTAGATTTTGACTCCCCGCAAGATGAGTTTTGAGAAATAGGTTTTCTCGACTTCTTCACAAAGAGTAATTTCTTGCTTTTGCGCGGAGTAACTCTTCGAAGGAGTTGTTCATCAAAACGCATCCAAACGACTTCTAACTCCCCGCAAGAGTCAGAAGTAGCCAAGGAGTCCTATCCAAACGCCTACTTAGTTTCTACAATTTTTTTCTGTCCGTACTTTTTCCAACTGTAACCATCCTCAACCGACTCTTCGAGCCCAGTTCCCAAGGGAATACGTACTTGTTCTGTCCATTGGGGCTGCGGCGTCATCCTTCAACACAAATCCCCATAAATCACTTTTGAGATTTTTTTTTTTTTTAAATTTAATTTTAAAGGACAGTTCTAGCCAAATTTACATTGTAATTTGAAAATTTCCTAAAATAATAGACTATTTATTGTAGGGTGGTGTTTGGAGGACTTAAAGAGAGTCAAACATTTTTTTAATGTATGGGTTAGAAGTTTCAGAATAAGCTGATTTTTAGTGAGGGTCTCATTTTTTCAATGCATGGGTTAGAGGTTTCAGAATGGGTTGAGTTTTTGTGAGGATGAGAGATCATCCTCACTAAAAATCAGCTCATTCTGAAACTTCTAACCCATCAAAAGTGATTTATAAAAATCGGACGGTCCTCGACTCTTCAACTTGTAAATTAGGTTTAGAAGTTTTAGAATGAGCTTATTTTTGGTGAGGATGATCTCTTCGTCATAAAAATCATCCTCACAAAAAATCAGCCCATTCCGAGACTTCTAACCCCTATTTTCAAAAATGTTTGGCTCTCTATACAGACTCTGAACGCTTCCCTTTACTTTAATTTCGAGAGCAGTAAATTATTGTTTTAAAAAACTAAAACACTTTAGCTATAATGGGAAATGAAAAAAATATTTACTGGTTTATAACATAGAAATTTTTTCCCACTTTCATCAAATTGTTTTAATTTTGGTAAATTCTCAAATAATTACAAAAGTTTTTGTATTTCCAAAGTGCTATTAATGTTGACAAAGTTATCACGTAACAATCTAACAACATTTTTGTAAATATTATATGGTAGTAGTGTTAAAGTATGTATCACTTTCGGTGTTTTCGAAAACTTTGATAATTATTTGGGAATTAACCTTTTTAATTTCAAAAATCATAATTCACCGTTTTTAGAATTAAAATAAGTAGTATTTTTCTCTATCTTTTTGGAAGTTTCCCCTGAAATATATGAAAGTTTCAAGTTTGTTTAAACCAACCAACAAACCATAATCTACCTCTTCAAATGGCATAGTTTTGGCATCTCCGAAACTCGTTCTTTTAAACCTCCGATGTACTCTTCTGTTTCCAAATTGTGAACAATGGATTTCTCTGCTTTTGAGCCACTAATACTCCTATTCGGCTTCGAAAGAGCCTTCCCTTGGTTTAATTCATTGATCATCAAAGGTTCTTCATCTAAATCTCTAATGAAATCCATCTATAGCAAATCAAAAAAAGAAATATTGGAAGACTGAATTGGAACAATGAAGATCACTAGATCACTAGTTGGTAATTGGGAGGGTGCGAATTAATTTGGTTTGGTTTAATTAATTAACAAAGTGAATGCTAATTAATGTAAGAGAGAAGAACCAGAGAGAGAGAGAGAGAGACTAGGAGGATAAAAAGCATGAAAATAGCAAAAATCCGAAATGAGTACTCAAGATTACAACAAGAACAGACGATGTGGCTTTAGTTGTTGATGATGAGATTAATTGGTTCTCAGACCACTCTACAACATATAGTTTAATTGGGGAAAAAAAACCAAAAATGAGAAAATTTTGAAATGGTTAATTGTCTGTTTCGAATGAACGATTAGGGGAGAGGAGAATTGAAAGGGAGTGATGGCTAGAACAAGAAGAAAGAAAGTAGTTCATAAACTCTTGGAAGGAAAGAGGGTGTGAGGGACTGAGGTTTTGGATTCAAGGGAAAGCCCCCTCAATAAGGGTCTAGTTAAGCCTTTTGATAGGTGCATTTAATACACCTTGGAATAAGCATTTGAGGGTATTTTAGGTAAAAGAAAAAACTTTTGAGGATATTTTGAGTAGGAAATTCATTTCTAAAATGTATTTAATGCACCTATACGTGCCCTAATGAGAGAAGTTTGAATACTTTCCTAACGAGATAAATGTGAACGCGTGGGACCGTATCTCTCTCTCATTAGTCTACCAAGAATCTTAAAGACTAATGATAAAGCGACATGTTGACACATACGCGATTGACTTGGCAAGCGCACAAAATGATAGGTCTTGAAAATCTATGGTTCTGTGTCTTTGCCATGTCCGCAGCGTACCATACACGTTTTAGCACACACATTTATTACAACTCAATCTTCAAACCTTATTCCATCGAGAGACCCCTTCTCTCGGTGGAATATGAGTGATGTCGTATGTAGATGATATCAAATCACTGTAAGATCTTTTTTTTTTCAAGATACATAAAGAAAAAGACCTATGGTTTCGTGCACATTACACATCTACCAAGTCAATTTGTCATTAGTTTTTGGATTAAGGGCGTAAAAACGAAAAGATAATAAAATTGGAAAGATATTATTGAAAAGTGATAGAAGAAGAAAAAAAATAAAGTTAGAGAAATAATCTTAGAATAAGAGGAGAGAAGAAAATAAAATTGAAATTATTCCTCGACAAGCATGCGAGATTGAATCTTTCTTTACACAACACTACCTAGCTCAATGGACAGTGTGGTGTAACCATACATAACTTTTTTTAAGGTACCGAGTGTTGTGAGGAAAATCACTGGTTCTTGAAACTTATCATAGAAATTAAGATTGAATATTTAACTACTTATTTATTTATAATTTTAGATCCATGTGAAGATATTTAATATGATCTTTTATGATCTATCAACCTATGTAACCATTTCACTGATTTGTCTTTGTCAAGGGTGACAATTTTTTCCATCTTTCCACTCCTTGGAGCCTTACTTGGTATGCCTGCAATATATCATAAATGTGAAATGTTTGTGTTTTGGACCAAATTTAGGCTCTAAGTTTTACATTATAAAACTTAACATAATGTAAATTTAAGATGATAAAGTATATAAAAGACATCAAGGGATGCTCCAAAATTTTGCAACAAGTTCTAATCGTCAGAGAACAACATACCATCTAGCAAAGTTTTAAGATATTTGCTAAGAGTCAAGCAAGCTTCCTAGACGTAAATTTTTTTATTTAATTAAATTAATTCACTATGATTAGTGATTGTATCAAACATAGATCTAAATGGAACTAATACAGATCATCTATTCAACAAAAATTGTAAGACGTGATGTGATGCACTGCTTGCTTTACATATCTTTGTAATCTGTTAAAATGAGAAAAGGATTAGATTGACCTATTTGATTTTGGTTTTAAGTTTTGTCTTTATATTTGAGGAACTGGAGTTTCATGTGGCCTAAATGATTATTATTAAATAAGTGGAAGCTTGGTTTACAATGTGTGTCATGTAGGCCAACCAACTACTAAGAAGTGTGGCTGGTTTTCAAATTACCATAAGCCATTTCTTATTGATTTGTCCAAAAATGATTTACATCTATAATAACTGATGTGAGGTTTATCCCCTCAAAATTGTAATAATTGTGGGCCTTATAATTTTGTTTTATTATATAGATTAGAGTTCACACTTGCCTACCGCGCATGCATCCTCTTTGGGATTAAAGAGGTAAAAGTAGAAAAAAGAAATAAAGTTGTAGGGTATTATTATTTTAGATTAAGAGGTAAAAGATAAAAAAAAACAATAAAATGGGTTACAAGAATAAAAGAGGAACTATAATAAAATTAGAAGAGTGAAGAGAAAAGACAATAAATTAACTCCTACAAAATTGTAATTTGATGGGATGATTATCTTAACTAGAAGAAAGTTTCTCCTTCCACAAAAGTGGACCCTGCAATTGTGTTTTATTATTATATATATATTGGTAATGTTCGACAGGCAATCTTATAGGGACATTGTTGGGAGACAAAAAAATTCTTATATGGCTTAAAAGTTTTAGATTGGACTGATTTTATGTGAGGATGATCTTTATACACAAAAAATCAACCCAATCTGATACTTCTAACCCTATCAAAAGTGATTTCCAAACTAATGATAAATATCGACGGTCCACAATTCTTCAAATTTGTAAGCCACTTTTGATGGGGTTAGAAATTTCAAATTGGACTTATTTTTTGTGATGATGATCTCCTCTACATAGAGATTATCTATATAAAAAATCAACCCAATTCAAAACTTTTATTTCATATAGAACAAATTTTATCTCTTGTCCCCCCAAGATTGTTTGTTGAACGCTCCCTATTATATATATGGGTCAAGTTCAATAACCAACGTTTTGTCCTATATGGGTTACAAGTTTCAGAATTTATTGATTTTTTGTGATAATGATCTCCTCGCCATAGAGATCATCCTCACAAATCAACAACCCATTCTAAAACTTAAAACCCCATTTAAAGTGGTTTACAAGTTGAAGAATCGTGGACCATTAATTTTTATCGTAATTTGTAAATCACTTTTGATGGGGTTAGAAGTTTTGGAATTGGTTGATCTTTTATGAAGATGATCTCTTCACATAAAAATCAGCCCATTCCAAAACTTCTAACTCATGTAGGACAAAACGTTGCCTGCCTTTTTCGTTGGTTGTTGAACCCTATACATATATGAGGTCACTTTCATGAGTCCACGGATCCCAACCCTTCATTTGTTACAAAAAAATGTTACAATTGTTCAAAAGTTTTTCTAATATTATGTGAACTTTGTAACGAAAGTGGTAGCCAATTTATCACGCCATTTAAACCTACTTTGGGACCAATATGCCTGAAGTATTCCTTGTTGATCCTTTAGTTTTTGGTCTGCCAATTAAGTTCTGAGGTTCTTCATATCCTGAACTGATGCCAAATCTACAACTCTGCTTGAGACTAAGTTATTCACACTTGCATTGGCAATACCTCCTCCGAAGCAAGGTGTTTTGTAAGAGATTCAATTGATGTTTAATTTGGGACCAATATGATTATTCAATCATGTTAAATAATTTGCGATATCTGATAAGAATTCCATTACTCTTAAAACACGTACATAGCACACTAAGTAAACGTTGATTTTAAGACAATAAAGTACATAATCTAACATAATTTATCCATGGCTCCTGCAGATTAATAATAATTCAAAATTTTTAGATATATGAATATTTTGTATCAATGATAAAGTGCATCTCGTACACACGTATGTCATTCCATAACTCCAACGTGACAGTGGCAGCGGCAGAAGCACCTAAACCAACAGCAATGTCTTGATTTTGGCTGCAAAAATTGAAAACAACATACACTTGACTTCTCAATAATAAAATTAAAGCTAACAATTTTTAGTTATCAATCCAACTAAATGAGCACTAAAAATAGAAACTGGATTGTGGTAAAATTCAATAATGAAAATCTGTCTAACTTACGGTACAAAGGCAAAACAAGAATCATCAATGATGTAGGAACTCACCTTGGATTCAATTCTTGGATTTGTGGAATCCGATCCCTTACCCTTTCCATCCATTTTTCTCTCCATAGTCTCACCAGTTATTACTGCAACATCTGTCCCCATCTCGCTCACATGAAGAATTTCAGAATTAAAATGGGTCTGATTAGCATCACTACTCTGTACTTGTTTATCTTGATCATCAATATGATTATGAAATCCACCCCTCATCACATTAGGGGCAATGATATTACCACAGCTAATCCCTACCTCGACTTCTGGATTATGTCGTGGAGAGCCCGTCGAAGGAGTACTAGCAGCACTAGTGATGTCCCCCAGAATCCCTATTTCGACTTCTGGATTACCCTGTGGAGAGCCTGTTGGAGGACTAGCAGTACTAGTGACGTCACCCGTCACCACATTAGGTGCAACTTCTTTACCACAGCTACTCCCTTCTTCGCCTCCTGGATTACTCTGTGGAGGGCCTATCAAAGGAGTACTAGCAGCACTAGTGATGTCATCTATCACCACATTAGGTGCAATGTCATTTCCACAGCTAATCCCTACTTCGACTTCTGGCTTAGGTCGTGGAGAGCCCGTTGAAGGAGTACTAGCAGCACTAGAGAAGTCATCCGTCACCACATTAGGTGCAATTGCCTTACCATAGCTAATCCCAACTTCAACTTCTGGATTACTCTGTGGAGGGTCTGTCGAAAGAGTACTAGCATCCCTAGTGATCATGTCCATTAGTGTTATTTCAGCTTTACTCTTTAAAGTCTCTGATTGATTTTGAAATTGAAATGATTGTGTTCCTGGATTGGTGGTGGCACAACCTAAATGTACATAGATGAATATACATTAAGAATACTAAAGAACAAGTATCACTTTTCTATAGAGTATAGTTGGAGTGGTAATTAGGACTACCTTTGCTGTTGGAATGAGAGAGTATCTCTTGTTTATTTTGACTTTGATTTTGTTTGTTTGGTGGTGGCAAATCCTGATTTGGAACTAATTGTAGGGTGGTCCAGGAAGAAGGAGATATACGTTTCTTGATATGGGTGTCTTTGGTTATCTCGTCTATAACTTCCGGTGAGTTGAAGAATTCTATATCTTCCGGTCCATTTAGATTTAGTTCATTTGGTGGTGGCAAACCCAGAGATATAAGGGATACTGGGATGCAAGTGTGTTTTCCTCGATAAGTGACTTCAAAGAATGATGGGTCATCTTCGGATCGCTGAACTTGCTTTGTAGCCAAACACCATTGAGTGTTTTTACGAGTGCATCGATAGTAGCCTCTGCAAATTTAATAACCTCTTTTTAGATAAAGAAAAGATATTCAACTACATTAAAACCACAACTTTAGATATATATACACCCACCTATATTATAGATTTGAGTCATGATAAAATGACAAGCAGGTTTGAAATAGACATGTTTAGTGGAGGGGCACAGATGACAAGCAGTGTACGACCATATGAGTTGGAGAGTGAGGGGTGTCACTATTAGCTGGAAACAATAATATATGTATGTATGTATGTATGTATGTATGTGTACGCATCTTTAATTTAATGTAGTAATAACAGGTAGATTTTAAACCATGTGGTCCTAAAAGCAGCTTTAAAGTGGATGGACTCTTGGGCCATGGTAACATAAAGATGAATCTATGTTTCTTGTCAAGGGGTTGAGTTTCATTCTCTAAAGGGTTGGACATAAGGGTCAGAGAATTCAATCACGGGGCTCTATCCAATTGGCCCCACACAGGTTCTTCGGCAGCATTTGGAAGATTTTAATAATTATTGATTAAATCATTGATTTTAAAAAAATACTGTCAAATTTTTTGAAAACACTAATGATTTTTCAAAACATAATGATTTAATCGACTATTTTTTGGAAAAAAGAAAATCAATTATTTATATTTTTTTAGCGTGATAAGTGTTTTTTTAAGAGAAGCATCATAAGTGTTATTTTATTATTTAATGCATGAAATACATATATTTCACATTTTTTTATACTAAAAATATTATTATTGACCTTTTCCGACTTTCTCAAAAGCTTCCCCTCGCCTGAACTATTCTCGAACCCTAACTTTTTCACAGGGTACTAATTCAATAACTGACAAAAATGTGTTTGTTGGTGCATATAACATGTGGGTATATTTACAAATTCGTAATAAATTTCGGGGATATAACTATTAAGTGGGTGGATATATCTCAAAAATTGGTGATGTTAAAATAATATCCCACAAAACTCAAAAGTTGAAAATGGATTAAAGAAAAAATTGATTTTTAATTTTTTCAATTAATAACTAAAATATCTCCGAAAGTGGTAGTAGGTCCAAAACTTTTAATATAATTATCAAAATATCCACCCAAAAAAAAAAAAAAGAGAGAGAACTTTCAACTTTATCTGACTAGAAGAATTTTCTGAATTTGTGGTGGATCAGATATAATAAAAAGGCAAATTTACCAAAACATGCACCACATTTCGACTATTTACCAAAATGGTAAACTGTAGCAATTAATTTCAAAAACAGTAATTTTACCATTTTCGAAATTAATATTTTTACCGAAACGGTAAAAACAGTAAAATGTAATTTTTTTTATCAAAAATACCCTTTTTATTTTATGACTAAAATTACGAAAAAAATCCTCTCCTCTTTCATGTTTTTATTTAGTGTTGGGAAGATTAAAAAGAAAAGAAAGATTTAGTTGGATTTTAATTTATTTCTAAGGTTAAAATGGTAAATACATATGTAAAACAAAAAAGGGTATTTTCGGTAAAAAAAAATTATATTTTACTCTTTTTACCGTTTTGGTAAAAAATATTAATTCTGAAAATGGTAAAATTATCATTTTCAGAATTAATTGCAACAGTTTACCATTGTGATAATTAATTATGAAAACTGTACCGTTACGATAAATTTCTCTAATAAAATATGTTTGTGTAAAATTTCTTGGTCTTTATGGTGGGATTTGAGAGGTTTCTCACCTTGGGTACTTAGCTCCAAGGATGTCTTTTTGTCCATATTTCCTCCAACTGTAACCATCATCAGGAGGAGCACCTTCAAGTCCAGTCCCAGAGTAGACACGCACTTGTTCAGTCCATAGAGGCAACGTTCTCCTACAACACAAAAATCCCAGAAAATCGCTTTTAAGATTAAGAATTCTCCCAAAAACAGATTTTTCAGATAAAAGATTCAATTTTGTTTTAAATGTACCTCTTCATGTACATATCGCTTCGATTCGAATCGTTGCTTTGTCCTACTTCAACTTCCGGATTACTCCGTGGAGAGCCTGTTGGAGGACTAGCAGCACTAGAGATGTCACCCGTCACCACATTAGGTGCAATTGCCTTACCATAGCTAATCCCTACTTCAACTTCTGGATTACTATGTGGAGGGTCTGTCGAAGGATTACTGGCATCCCCAGTGATCATGTCCATTAGTATTGTTTCAGCTTTACTCTTTGATGTCTCTGATTGATTTTGAAATTGAGATGATTGTGTTCCTGGATTGGTGGCGGCACAACCTAAATGTACATAGATGAATATACATTAAGAATACTAAAGAACAAGTATCACTTTTCTATAGAGTATAGTTGGAGTGGTAATTAGGACTACCTTTGCTGTTGGAATGAGAAAGTATCTCTGGAATTGGATTGAATGCTTGGGTGCAGGAAGAAGAAGATTTCAGTTCTTGGATATCGGAGTCTTTGGCTATGTTGTCTATAAAGTCCGATGAGTTTAAGAATTCTTCATCTTCCTGTCCATTTTGATTTAGTTCATTTGGTGATGGCAAATTCAGAATTGGATGTAATGCTTGGGTGCAGCTGTGTTTTCCTTCATAAGTGACTTCCAATATTGAGGGGTCAACGTCAGATTGCTGAACTGTCTTTGTAGCCCGACATTGATCAACAAGACGACCACTGCATTGATCAACAAGAAGACCAGTGCATCGATAATAGTTTCTGCAAGTTTAAAAACCTCTAGTTAGAGAAAGAGTTGTTCTAAACTGACTTCCTTCCACACTATGCTGCGTACGTGGCAGTGTGGAAAATCATATATTTTTCCCTTGAGATTCAAGGAAAAAGATCTATGGTTCTTTGCACATTGCCACATCAGCGCAGTGTCGAAGGAAGTCAATTCGGCATTTTCCTTAGAAGAAATAAAAGAGCAAGAGTCGTCCTAGAGTGAGTGTGCAGGACACTGAATTAGAGACACTCGGCTGACATAACCGTAAATGTGTTTCATTCGAATATCAAGGAAAAACATTTCTGGTTTTTTTGACATCTCCACATCAGCTGAGTGTCTAACGAACTGTCCCGTGTAGTCATTTTAGCATTATCTAAAGAACAATGCTACAGTGACTCTGCCGGACACTGTGTTGGACACTGAGCTGGCTTGGAGGTGTGATAGAACTATTGGGTGATTTCTACTCGTATCTCAAGAAAAAGCATTTATGATTTTGTGCACACCTCCATGTCAACTTAGTGTCCAATGCAGTGTAGCGGTAAGAAGTCACTGCAACATTATTCAGATAAAATTGACCCCAAATTAATGGGTTCTATGATAGTGTTTTGGTACTCTGCACTTCTGGCCCTCAAAAGCACTTTTTGATCGAAAATTACCATATCTAATTGATGTTAAAACTGCATCCCACAAAAGCCAAAAGTGGCTCTAACCGAAACAAAAACAAAATCTTGAAATACAACTTATAATTAATAATAATAATAATTATTATTATTATTATATTATTATTATTATTATTATTATTATTATTCTTTGGGTTATTTAGATTTTAGACATGGTCTTGGATCCGGTGGAAAGTAATAAATTACCTAAATGCCTCATTTTCAACATCTTTCCAAAAGCCCCTTCATTTTTCTCCCTAAAACCCATTGTCTTCAATCTCCACAGAAAAATAGTTTTAATCTTATTTTCAACCTCAAGACGAACAATTAAGTAATTTTTTTTTCATAAAATCCAAATCAAATTTGATCTTAGATTGTAAAATCAAATTTTAGAAATAGCGTAACCAAACAAGATTCTAAATTCTGGAAATCAAATTTTGATAATTCATAATCATAATTAGGAATCAGGTTCTACAATCCGAACGAAATGCCCCCTTTATGCATGTGGACTGTGATCTGAATTTGAGATGCATTTATATAAGTTTGTTGGTGTTGGTAAGAGAGAATTCTGACCTTGGGTACTTAGCTCCTAAGATTTCTTTTTGTCCGTACTTTCTCCAACTGAAGCCATCCTCAGGCAGCCCTGTAAGTCCTGTTGCCGAGTCAACATGTACTTTTTGTGTCCATCTGGGCACCTCCAAACTACACAAATCCCCATAAATCACTTTTAATATTAAAAAAAAACAAAAAGACTATTTTATCAAAAGAATAATGTTGCAGTGACCTCAAGATTGTACCTCATATTGCACTTTTCTAAGTGTGTAGGAATAATAAATATTTTTCATCGAGATATGAGTGAAAAAGCATATAAGACTCCTACACACTTCCACATCAAGAAAGTATGATATGAGATACAATCTTGAGATCACTCGAGATCGACTCTTATCAAAATTTACGTTGAAAATTGAAAAATTCTCAAAACAATAGATCATTCATTTTAATTTTGAGGAGTGTAGTTAAAGGCAAAAGGTGCACTTAAGGCATAAAGGCTTCTTAGTGCCTAAGGCGCACATCTAAGTAAAGTAAGGCACAATAAAATTATAAAAATTAAACAGTGAAAGATAGGTTTTAGATATTTTACTATTCTAATATGTAGGAATATGATGTTTTACAAACAAGTGAAAGTATTCAACAATTCAAGAAAAAGGACAATCAATAATAAAAGAAAAAGTAGAGAGGAATAAGGAGAAAAAGAATAAGTGAAGTAAAAGACATAATAGTAGAAATAGAAGTAGAACTAGGCCAACAACATATGTTGTTGCTGCTATGGCACAACAACAACTACAACTATCAATGGGTGAGTTCAGCCCTAACCAAGCCCTAAAAAGGCAGGCTTTACCTTAGACGGACCCTATAGCCTTATCGGGCCTAATTGATTATTCCCTAACTGATTGGGCTGAGTAAAAATCACCAAACATAAAATTCCCTATTTTTTAATGGTAAAAAGTAAAACTTTTTAAATACTTATTTTGTATGTGAAAATTCTACAATCAATCTGGAAATTAATGTCTTATTTAAACAAATTAATCATTTTTAGTGAGGGCCACGCCTGGTACACCTCACCCCCCCCCCCCCCCCCCCAACTTGAGGCGCACCAAGGCGCTTGTCTTGACTACACTGATTTTGAGAGTAGTAAATTTTTGTTTTCAAAAATTAAAACATTTTAGTTGAAGTGGAAAAAAGAAACAAAATTATAGAGATTTACCTGGCAAACCCAACTGTTGCATTTTTACTACAAATACTCCCTTTAGTGTTCTGACAAATCCAAGGAAATCTTACTATATGAAGTTTGTTACTCACCACACCTCACTTTATCAAGTTTGTTACTGAGCAAACCCGGATCTACATCATAAAATTCAAATTTATGTGATTAATTTGTTACCTAACATACCTATGGGTGGATTCTAACCGCATCAATTTGTGGCATCCAAAATACATGATCTGGTGCCACAGGGTTATAAAATACAAAGTTCTAAGTACTTTTAAAAAAAAAGGTTTAATTTTCAACGTTTAATTGTAGTTTTAAATTTAGAAGTTTGTTAACCATCCATTTTCAACACCTACAATCAAACTCAAAATTTTTACTTTTGAATCTGAATTTTCCCATGAAACCTACAAGTCTGTGTTGCTAATTTTATAATCCATGTGAGCCCAACGACCCTTTGTAAGATTTGAAATCTTACTAAGTCATTGGTAGGATAATTCATAGAGTAAGGTTTGTTTGCAGGAAAAATATTTACTGTTTTAAATAACAGAATTTTTTTTTTTTTTTTTAAATGAAACCATAATTTACCGTTTTTTTTAAAGAGTTTTCCTTGAAAGATTTCTACAGGAAAATCAAAATTGTTTAAACCAAATAAAATGTACCTCTTATCTAGAGGAATCCAAATGGATTCTTTTCTTGTTGTTGGTTGAATCTCTGGGAGACTCAGTATCGATTGTTTCTGTTTTTCCAAAATTTTTTTTTTTTGACGTGCAATGAAATCTTCTGATGACCAATTCACATCCTCTGCTTTTGAGTCACAGCTTGTATTCGGCTTCGAAAGAGCCTTCTCTTGGTTTACTACTTCATTGACGATCAAAGGTTTTTCATCTAAGATTCTGATGTTCTCCATTTACAGCAGATTTAAAAAAGAAAGAAATATTGGAAGACTGAATTGGAACAATGATAATAATGATGATGAGAGACCTAAATAGCAAAATTTTCAAATTAATGGGTTCTCAGATCACACTACAACATATAGTTTATTTGAGGAAAAAAAAAAAAAAAACCAAATTTACGAAAATTCGAAATGGTTAATTATCTCTTTAAATGAATGATTACAAGAGAGAAGAACTGAAAGGAGTTATGGATAGAACTAAAGAAGGAAAGAGGCTGTGAGGCTCTGGATTCTAAGGGAAAGCCCTTTTAATGAGACAAGTTTGAACGCGTGGACCCCCTCTCGTGGACAAATTTTTCCTGAAAAAGGAAGAAAGAAAAGGCGAGGAACTTTCCACGAATCTTCAAAACTTATTCCGCGTCACTTCCCCCGGTAAAGATGAGGGATGCCTTCCGCTGAATTTGGGCGTCTCAATGGGTTGGTTCCGGCTCAGTTCCTAAGTAACTTAGAGTCATAATCATTAATATTAGTTCGATTTCGATTTTTCTCAATTTGGTCCGATTTCAAAATAAATGAATTTGAAATCGAAATCAAAATCGTAAAAAATAAGAGTACTCATCAATTCTGATTCTCAAAAATTGAATGAGAAAAAAAAATATTTCAAATCATTATAATAAAAAATTTCATTCAAAAAATTAAATTGCTATTATGTTGTGTCTTGTGCCTTAAAAATACATGCTTTTGATGGGCCAGATGGGTTGAGGCATAACAACATTTAAAAATCATAATGCAAACAAACCACATAAGAGACAAGATTGAAGAAGAAAATTGAAAAAAGAGTCGTGATTTTCTAATGCCCCCATCACGGACCCCGTAGATCATATGCCTCGGGATTCAAAAGAAAAAGGGTTAGAGTCATGTGCATCCTAAGGCAAATGATCTACGGTTTTATGATGGGGGAGTGTGTCCAGAGGGGGGGGGGGGGTTAGAAAATCATTACACCATTGAAAATTCTTTAATTTCAAGATAATTGCCACAAAAGAAATTAAAAAAATTGATTGCAACTTCATAAAGAGAGTGATCTCATTTTTACACCAATGAGCAGTTTCTAACAAATTTCATTTTCTCACAATGGGTCTATTGAAAAATTAATTTTCGTCAAAACATTTTAACTAAAATAAAATTCGCCATCCCCCCTAAAAAAATGACAAAGGAAAATTAATTTATTCCTTTATGGGTTCGTAGAGCACGAGTATCCTCTTTTAGGTTTAAGGGGCAAGAGAAGAAAAACAATAAATTTGACAAGGTATTATTGAAAAAGAGAAAAACAAATATAAAAAGTTGTAGAAAAGTTTTTGGAAAGGATGAGGGACAATCGTCCTTCTAGATATATTGTTTACTAGATATAAATCTTGAGACAAAATAATGAGATCCACATTATGTTTTATTATACAAATTTTATTTTTATTGTATCATTTACAGAATCAAATAAATACGTAAACTTCAATAAGTTTCCTTTTTTAGGTTTTTTTCCAATCAGAATGTATCAGATGATTAATGTGATACTTTAATTCTATAAGATCTTACGATTTGTCAAACATTTTTCTATTAATAATATATTTATTTTATTTTTATTACAGAATGAGCTAGGCCCATCAATGGGATCAGGCCAGGCCTGGATCATCCCTGATCCCAATAGTGTTAGCTTGTACCTTAGATCAGCCATATTCCTTGTAGCCTATGTCGACTAAGCCCTAACCTAACCCTAATAGGCTCGGGTTCCATTAAATTTTGTGTGAAAATGAATACATGTCAAGTTGGGATTTATACAAAAAAAAAAAAAAAGTTTTTCCTTGAAATTACAACAAATGTATTATATTAAGAGTGTGCCAGGGTGACACAGGATTTATGGTGATTCTCACAATTCTGACATGGAGATGCATGCATAACCATAGATGTATTTTACTCGTATCACGAGAAAACATAATCAATGGTTATGTGCACATCCTATGTCAGAATTGTGAGAATCGTAGTAAATGCCCTGTGTCATTCTAGCATTTTCCTTATATTAATTACAAAAGATGTTACTACTTGTCAGAATTTTTTTTTTGGTTTCTATCATACAATTAACCTTTATTAAGGTTCCCTTTTTTTATACATCTTGATCCTATAACACACACAATCATTATGATATATGAAAGGGATAAGTGATTTTATACTAAATTACCTTACTATTATCATAAATATAGACAATTAAATTGAAATATGCCTTATCACTATTTGTATTATTGAAGGTTTAGTGAAAAAAGTGATTATAATTAATAATTAATCCCATTGAATTTCAGAACGATTTAACTAATTTTATTACCAAATCAGGCCAAACCTCGTCCAATCCCCAGTTTGATTCGATTTTTAAAACACTACTTGAAATAGATCAATTGGTAAAACTAAGAAATTAAAAAGAAAAATAAAATAAAAGGAAAATTTCCAGATTATCAGACATCAATTTTTTATCCAACACTATCCTCTTCCCATGCAGAACCCTTCATTATGTCTCATTATCCAAAACCTCTCTATTTCTTCGGGTTTTCGATCTGGTACCCGACCCGCAATAAGATCCCACCTGAAAATTACCATTATTAAAAATAAAAATAAAAAATTAATAGAGCTCCTATTAGCACACGAACTATTATTTATAACACACCATCCATATAAAAAAAAAAAAAAACCTTAATTTCAAAAGGATTGGTGTGTTATAAGTAAAAGTTGGTGTGGCAATAGAATTTCTCAAAATTAAAATATCAAGAGTAAGGGGCCATGCATTCTCCAGTGGTGATAGTGTGATGATGCCAGTCAAAATATTTACCCAGGCCTATTAGAGCAACAGCCTAATCCTCGAGATACGTCCAATCCCCGCATATGTACTTTTCTTAATTTCTTGGATAAATCCCTAAGGGTACTATTATTCTTGATCTCTGATTGCAATTTTACTGCATCATGGGGGGCCATCTCTACCTACCTTTTGTCTTTTGTCTTTGATGGTTGTTGGAAATGAACCCATCATCTCAAGGTTGTAAATTGAAACCTAAACTTTAAGGATCTGTTTGGTTTGCAGTTCTCTAAAGTTGGATTTCCAAAGTTTAACTTTTGAAAGTTGACAACGAGATTCAATTACAACTCTAGAATTTGATTGCTTGTCAAAATTAACCCTGAAGTTATACATAACGTTTTTTTTTTTTTATCGATTATACAGAACTTCAAATTCAATACTTTTTCAATTTAGGCTTGGCTCAAACCTATGTTACATGGTTCGTCGGTTCACTCAGTTCGAATTTGGGTTCGTGGTTCAACACTTTAGAATGAATCCGGTTTGTATGGGTAAGTATAGATAATTCGTTTCTTGGTTAGATTCGGTTCCCTTGATCGGCTCACTAGCTTGGTTCGTTAGTGTGTATATATATAATTCAAGTACACAAATTACAAGTACAATTATAATCTTAAAAAAAATTCTAAATTAAATAGAAATAAATTAATATAATAATCCAAATTCTAAATATAAACAATGAAATAAATATAATAAATTGGTTCAGTTCGCCGAACCAGCCTGCTTTGATTTTTCAAACTCAATCAAAATTCGGTGGGTTCATGATTTACTTGATTTTACCCAGTCCAAACCATATCACGAAGTAGTCCAATCCTTGGTCAGGGCTAGTACCAAGGAATTGGGTAACATAGTTTGAACCACAATTGTATTGATTTATAGTTTTGTACCATCTCGGAATGTTTCGAGAAAATTTGATTTTCGCCGAAATTGGAATGAAACATTGACCTCAAAACATTAAATATTTTGATCGTTTTATAATGTTTCTGGATCATGGTTTTAGTTTTTCTCCTCACCCGACATTATTTCGAAATGAGAATTTAAATCTTAATTACTAGCTTAAACCTCAAATCATTAAAAAAAAATTATCGGAATTGTGAGTTTTGCTAAGAAATCCTACTTGTTTCCGACGAGTTTATGCATCCTATAGATGAGATCTACTTCTTGTTGGGTCATTTTTATGATTTCCCACTCATTACTACTCACTTCTGCAAAATCAATCAAATAAAACAAAAATAAGATGAAGACCCATTAGAGATTTAGTTAAAAAACCAAGAACCCATGAAGGAAAACTGATCTAGGAGACTAAAAAAGGGAAGAAAATTGAAGAAATACTGACCTTTAGATTCATAATTGGTAGTTTTGGTTTGCTTCCTATGAAGTTTATCCATGGTTTGTGGTGATATAAGATAGAAAAATTAACTCGATTTTATCTAAGAAGAAGAGAAAAGAAAATGGAAATGAGGAAGAAAAGAAGATTTAAGATTTGAAGGTTGTATGGAACGACGGGTGTAACGGAACAATCACATACAGTGTTGGTTAGTTCTTTATTGTACTGGAAAAACACTTTCCTTACTAACTTAGTAAGATTTGAAATCTTACGGAGAGTTGTTGAGGTTAAATGGATTACCAAATTAGCAATCCAACATCACAGCCCTCTAGATTTCATGGGAACACTTGTATCCAATAACAACAACAACAATTTTTTTTTTTTAATTTGAATTTGAATTTGATCCAAGGTTTTGAAATGAACTCCCATTGATCTCTCAAATTTAAAATTAAAATTTAATAGTGGATCATGTTTTTGGACGCCACAAGATAAGCTCAAACTACCTTGAGAAACATTTGAAATCTTACTAAGGTAATAAGGCTAGACGTACTCATTATACTTTATCCTTAACATTGAAATTAGTATAATTTCGATTTTAGAAATAACTATCCCCAATAAGAGATTAAAAATGAACGTTTTTAGGCTCATAATTCATTTAAATGGTATGGTATACATGACCAATAAGATTAATTAAATATCTAGGAAAATATTTTAATATCTAAAACTTAAATTATAAAAATAAAAGGACATTGTGTTGGATTGCCAATGTGGTAATCCAAACTAGCCCAACGACTCTTTGTAAGATTTAAATCTTTAAAGTAAAGGGCCGACAGACTTTAAATGTAGAGAGTGAAAGTCCTCTCTTTATTCTAACTTTTACTTTTAAAGAGTACCTTAGAAATCCTTTTTTTCAACTTTCACTCTTTAAAGTAAAGAGACAACAGACTTCAAAGAGTGTTGGAGATGCTCTTAGATGCAAGATCATTGGTGTGGGAGTTGATTTTCGCAAAAAAATCTCAAAAAATCAACTTTTGTTTCTTCATAGGTAATATTCTCTCACCAAACCCATTGAAAAATGATTTGTTTGTCAAGATGGGAAAATCCCATTGTTACTGTTTCAATTGCCACTGCCACCTAAACTGAAAGCCACCTCTCCTTTTGATATTTTCCTAAGTACAATCAAACACAATGAGCAGTTTCTAACAAATTTCATTTTATCACAATGGGTCCATTGGAAAATTAATTTTCGTCAAAACATTTTAACTACAATAAAATCCATCATTCCCTCTAAATGTGCTAACATTCTAATAATGGTTATAGTTGTGCACTAACAACAAATTATATTACGATGTAATTACATAAGAGAAAGCCAACTGGTGATTTTCTATCAAAAATCAAATACAGACTCCAATAATGACAAAGCTACCATCCATGATCGTAGTATGAGTTACTGGTTCACCTCTCTCACCAACGCCGGTCTCTCCCTCCAATCCGTCGTGCAAGCTGCCAATCCTTTTGCACTAGAGCAACACAAGTAAATGCAACAAATTAAACTTCTTTTTTATCTTTTTTTGATTGAACATGTAAAAATTTTTAATAATTATGGACTGCAAGTAAAGAGCTTTGTTTTGATATTTTTTATTTAATGAAATCAAGCCACGACAAAAGCAATTATACAGTACATTTTGAACTACAGGTTCCACCCAATGCATTTAAAACCTAACTAGCAAGATCGACTAGAATTAAAATATATATATAATTAAACAATGAAATGATAAGGAAAAAACTTGGATAACTCAGCATAAGTTGGCAGAGGATTTTGGATAATTATTAACTTTCTTATACAGGGATTCATCATCAAAATACCATATCATCTCCTTCTGTGTTGTCTGAGAAATATTATTCTAGTAAGGTACCGAAACAAGGTACATATAAACTTTTTATAAGAAAATTGTTTGAAGTAAGTAAAACCTTGTTTATATAGCATATATGTCTTATTTAACACAAAAGATAAATGTATATTTTTTTTCTTAAGCTAAATAGTTTAATGTATCTACAAGACATTGTTTTTCTAGGTCTTGCTATGCTCAGTTGATACGTCTTATTCTGTAAGTTAACCAAGAGGCATGAACAATACTGAGACTTTAAGGGCTTAGACCCATAGCTCAGTTGGTTTGACACATTGCAAAGCAACTTTGTGGTCCTGGGGGTCAATTAAAAAAAAAAAACGAACTTAAAACCTTAGTACCTTGGAGCCAGTTGGGCTTAAGTCTTCCTTGCTAATCTGATAGTTTTGGACCATTTGGTTTGCCACTTAAGTTTTTCAGGTTCTTTATATCCAAAACTGATGCCAAATCTACAACTCTGCTTGAGAGAAAGTTGTTCACACTTACATTGGCAAGGCATGCATACGTCCTCATAAGGTACAACCCTTGATTGATGGGAAATTGAAACTACAGATAAAATCAAATTCCCCATCTAGTGTCTTGGATGATGGGCTGGCATTTGTGTGTTGATGGGTGGTTTCGGGATTTCATGTTTGTTCACTTTCAAGGGCCTATGCCAAGTGGTCTAGTTATCAGAACTTAAAAACTGCTATCAATTGTTGCATGAAAACTATTTTATTTAACTGTTTGAGTAGAAGCAAAAACACTATGCACAGCTCTAATAGATCTCAAAATTTTAACTCAGAATATTCAAAAAGAAAGATAAGAAAAAAAAAAAAGCATCCCCTTGTTTTGAAGAGTTTCAACTTACTCAGTGTAACACGCTTCGCATGAATAGTACAAAGCATTGCATCTTCAAACATCTGAACCAAATAATCTTCAGCCGCCTACAAAAATGGTCACCCCATTGAATGTAACATGTGTCTATGTACATTATAATAAGGTATAGCAATAACATCTACCTACATCCAATCAATAATTCCAACATAAAAAACATAAAAAATTGGAGGTTTTTGTGCAGATAATGAAATGTTGTCATATGGCTTTTGAATGCAAAACTAAACTGGTAGAGTTCACCGAACACTACAAATTGTACCCGAAAATAAAGCATTTTAAAATCCTACAAATACATTCAACGGATATACCTCTAAGAAATTATAAATGCCCATATAATTTCAAAAGAACTACGAATGCAACATATGTTTGACCTAAAATAAAAACACAGTAGCAACAACAAGCTATATAATGCAATCAAAGCCATGATCAGTCAAAATCAAACATTCAAGTAAAGATCAAGGTTTGAGAGTCAATCTTTTCTAAACAGAAGAGAGTTTTTTTTCCCCTTTAGCCTAACCAAGACTATGCTGCTTAGGTAGCACACAATTAATCAAGATTTTTTTGTCAATTTCATGGATTTCTATACTGACCATCGATTTCTCTTATGAGTCTTGATTGCCATACTTACGTTAGGATGGTACCAAGTGTTGTCAGGAGCGTGAACAATAACAAAAAAATTAATTTTGGAAAATCTAGGACATCTGGAAAATATTTGAATTTACCATGGCAGAGATCCAAATCATATTAGCAATTTGCTGAAAGCAACATGGTCATCCTCCTTCCATTAGAACTCATGCTGCAAAATCTACTAGTGGTTCAACATTACCAACTTAAATTGAAACCCATGGTGCAAACCATAACTGAGCCATCTCAAGGGGGATCAAAATCAGAAAACAACAATGAGGAGGGGTTTGGTTATAGGAGGGGGGGGGGGGGGGGGAGAGAGAGTTGGGGGAGCAAAACTCTGGTTAGGTGGGAATAAGACCATATTTAAAATTACTAGCATCTACAACAAGGACACCTTGAAAGGGGCACAAGAAAGAGGGAGAATCTAAAAGAGAATCTAAAAAATTTGGCAAGAAAAACAGTTGCTCTATTTTTCACGCACCAAACATGAATAACTTCCAAAAGGTTGAAATTTTTTTCAAGGAGATAAGAATCTTGCAAGATTCAAGTATAAGTTATAATGCTATTTCCATTGACCATTGATGCAAGAGTGTCACAGGACAAGACAATCCTAATTTGAAAATTTATTTAAAAGATGGCTAAATCATAATATGGATGATAGATTTGGAACAAGCATAGAAGCAAAGGCTATGGAGGTCCCAAGATAGTCATGAAAAATACCAGCCCAATATAGGTCTAGTCAATCTTGTGGGGTACATAGGCATAGATTTGGGCATGATGCCCTAACATAGACCAAGGTAAATACCATTGAAAGTATGAAAAACCAAGACAAAGTTGTGTCAAGATATAACATCCTGAACAGAAGATACAACTAACTTACACATGATTAAGATTGAACAAATTGAGACCAACCCAAGCACAAATTTTACATCACTCCTTTGTTTTTTGAGTGTAAGATGAGGTTGAACCCACAACCTCATGGCTGCAATGTAGAAGATCAATCGATTCATCTATAGGCTCGAACACATATTTGACATCAATTGCAGCATCCAATAACTTCTTGAACACCAAATCACTCTAAAGATGGATGAAACAATTAACTAAAGCTGACTTCATTGACATATAAAGTACCAATATTACTCAACCATTCCATTTTTATTCAACTATAGTAACTGAAAACCACCAATAAAGAAATCACACATGTATCTTATAGCTTAATACCTCTTGAAGTGCAACCAAAGCTTCAGCGGTCCAACGACTAACTACCCTGCTGAAGCCATTACTAATCTCCCTTACCTAAAATAAACAATGAGGATCTTTAAAATCAAAGTTACAAACACAGCGCTATCGCCAAGATTAAAACCCTAAAAGCAAACAGAGTAACAGACACCAAATACTTTAAAGCACATATGTTACCAAAGAACTAAACCCAAAATTTATTAATTAAATAATAGATACACCCAATGCTGCATTACTACTGTCTCTATACCTAATCACAAGAACAAAATCAATATAACTGAAATAAATTTCCTCAAGAAAGTATTTTGTCTAAAAGTTAACATTGCAAAGCATTTTGGGGTTCTAAAGTAATTTGACTTGCTCTAGCTTAAATTAAGACTATAAGTCATAGTTCAAGCGTGATTAACACTTAGTAACTGATATAAACCCTAAAATGATAGATCGAACTCTCTAATTAGATTATTCTACAAATAGTTCTGGTTCTGGATTCGAAATAAGCTTAAAACTCACAATTCTGATGAAAGGGGCTGCTGGTATGAGAAGCTTCCAGTTTTTCTGAAAATGTCGAATCTCACGAAGAGCCACTGTTCCTGGACGAAAGCGATGGGGTTTGCGTTTCCTTTGTGGTGGTCGTGGTGGTGCCTGTAATTAATCATTCACCAAAAATGATCTATCAATTCCAAAAAATTGGGAGAGAGAAAGAGAGATCGAAGTGAGGAGTTGGAGTACCGAACTAGGGCCAGGAGATGCTGAGGTTTCTGCGGCTGATGCTATTAGAAGAAACGATAAGGAGTTAGGGTTTTGGAGGAGAAAAAACCATTAGAGAGGTTGAACTAAATATTGGTGAGACAAAATCACAGAGAGAGAGATCTGACCAGATGGTGGGGCGGTTCGCCCCTGGCCTCGAGACCTTTTGGCGGGATGTTTGGTCCTCGCCATTGATATTGGTGGCGGAGGCTGAGAGAGAGAGAGAGAGAGTTTCGACTTGCTTGTTTTCAAAATGAAATTCTAGAGAGATTATTTCCCGCTCGATCTGTGATTTGATTTAGGTTCTCTCTTGTTGTCTTTGCTAGGCTCAACATAACGGTTGAAATGTTAGACCATCTCCAGTCTCCGCTGATGGTTTTAAAACTCAGTTTCACATCTCGTCTCACCCATGTCAGATACCGAGTCAGTTTAGACGAGTTTTCTGATAGAGAAAAAATGAACTTGGGGTTTTAAATCTCATCCTATACATTGACTTGTCCGTCTGTCTTGTCCATGCCCCGATACTAAGACTACTCGGGCCAAACGTCTTCGTCTCGGACAGGTTTTGATATCATATCTCCAATGCTAATGTTAATTTGCCTCGTAGAAATTCTATTTTTCAAGAATCTAAATGCATAAAAAATATCATATTTAACCCATACATCTCCCATGTTTCTTTTCAAAAGAATGTCATTGAGATGTTTCAGGTGGTAATTTGATAATAAATATTAAAAAAAAAAAACTAATCCGAAAAAAAGTATCTTTTCATTTGTTTGGATGGTCATTTAGTAAAAAAGAATAATTAAAGACACATTTAGCAAATTATGAGATGAGATAAAATCAATGTCAAAATAACATCTATTATATTTGAGACACCATTTGAGATGTGCATTGGAGCGCATATCTGAGAGACTATTTCAAAATTTGGAATTGGCATCCCAATTTGAGAGATAATTGGAGATGTTCTTAGGGATTCCCTAGTAATGCTCTTAGGTTACTTCGTTTTTTCATTTTTTTTATTTAAAAGAAAGTCATGAATATTTACAGGGAAAAATTGTGAATCTTTTCAAGAGATGCTATTGGCACCCTCAACTTTTACTTATAACTAAAGTTGAGAATAATTGAAGTTGGGATGCGAATAGAAGCTCTCTCTCTCTCTCTCTCTCTCTCTCTCTTTTTTGTTAGATTTCTAGTTTTTGGGTTTGAGATTTTATATGCTATTAATTAGAAGCTCTCTCTCTCTCTCTCTCTCTTGTTAGATTTCTAGTTTTTGGGTTTGAGATTTTATATGCTATTAATTAGAAGCTCTCTCTCTCTCTCTCTCTCTCTCTCTCTTTTTTGTTAGATTTCTAGTTTTTGGGTTTGAGATTTTATATGCTATTAATCAGAATAGTAAAAACTACTTAAATTGTTTGAATGAGTGTTTTAATCTTTGATTAGGGTGTGATAAATAATTTAAGATATTGTTGTGTAATGAGTAAAAGTTGGGGTGCCAATAGCAGCTCTCTTGTTTTTTAATCTTTTTCTTAAATTATTCAAGTAATTCGTAGATGATTCAAAGAATAGCTAACTATGACTATGTAACTATGACTATGGTTGAGTCATGGTCTGGGTTGTGGATCCGGGCCCATTTAATCTTTAGCCGAGGTCCGGCCCCTTTACGGTTGGATTGTACATTTGTACCATCTTTGGGAATAATACTAGGGATCTCCTAAGGAATACTGTCCTCCTTAGATCTACACTGTTGGATGGTCCTCCATATATATGGAGTGGAAGCCTTGATTCCATCCAATGGTGTGGGAACTAATGCAATAGTAGTCCAACAGTTTAACATCCTCCCAATAGAGGAAAGAAGTTAAGATTTTGTAAATAGTAGATCTCACCCTCATGCCTACTTTTCTGGAGGGCCAACATGAACAGCTTCACTAAAGATACCAGTGTTACAAACATGATCCTGACCATTCAATTGGCCAACAGCAGAAAAATCTTCACTGATCCAATGGATGAAAATAAGTGAATTTCATTAGGGAGGGACAAATCAAGAATAAAGCTTATTGCATTTTGTGATACATGCAAACAAACACTTAACCATCAAAAAACATTCGATTTCGAACAGTTCTTTTTATCTGATTTCCATAATAAGGGATCTCCCTTGGTGGGTTCTGTCCCACTGTGTTCCAAGCGATATAAAACCGCCACCACAGACTGGAATTACAGTATTTATAAATAATAATAATAATAATAATAATAATAAATAGAACTAAAATTTTGAAATTCATGGAATGAATTTCATTTAGTCCATCTCATCATATAATTGCATCCGAATAAAAATCAATATAAGAATTAAAGTCGATAAGCATTCTTCGTAAGATCCAACACTAACAGAAAAATATAACGAAAATGAATTTCCGTCACCATGAAGTAGCCAATATGCGAACAAAAGGAAGATATTGCAGACTACTTTGTAATTCTTCGAGATACAAAACCAAATATATATTGTATTTATTTATTTAGTTTGATGAATCCATTTAAGCTCAAGAACTTAATGGAACAGAATAATTTAAATTCCATAACTCACATAGTCGTCCCCGGATTTCCTGGCCAGACCATTTTTGTTCCAAGAACACAGATGTGGGTATTAAAGTGCAATACTATGCTACGGTGGAGAGGGTGAAGGAGATGCTGGAGGTTTGAAATCCGGATACTGCACCCACAAAAATAAGAGAAAATTAAGTAACTTTAGTTTAGAAAATAACACAACAAATTAGATTGTTCGGCAACCCCAAGGGGTTGGCCTAGTGGCAAGCCGAGCCTTGATAAGCTCCTTACGAGTAGGTCAAGTGTTCGAAACCCCATGCAGCTATGAATTTCTTGGGGCCACTCTCAAGGGACCAGCGGACCTTGACTCACCTGTTGCACATAGGACTTTCCAAGGGGGCAGTGCGTGTGACCACAGGATTAGTCCCACCCGAAGATTGTTCGGTAAACCAATACTTTGGTCGATAGTAAAGAAGCCAGACATCATAGCTCATGAGATGACATTAAAATGAAACAAACAACAAGAACATATGAACAATTAATGAGATATCTCATGAACTACATATTAGCTCTACATTCAAGGAAAAAAGAATAGTAAAGAAAGGTTGGTAAGTAGTAGTTACATTTGGGTATGGTGAAAGTGATCTTGACATTGTGGGATGTGATTCTTCTTTAGCTTCAATATTAGGGATTGAATTGATCTGGGGAGGAGGTTCCGCAGCTGACTCGGTATTCAACTTGGGAGCAACTTCAGCTTTCTCTACAGGAGCATCAGCGATGGCAGTACTCGGACTTACCTCCACAGGTGCGGGTAAAGACTTCTTATCCGTTGGAAATGGTAGAAAAGCCATCCCAATTTGCTGAATTTTCAATAGAATGAGAACATATAGATCATAAATCATGGGTGCCAAGCACAACTTCCCTTTTTTCAATATTTGAAAAAGAAAAGAAAAAATTACTAGATTGGTTATCATAGATATATACAGATTAGGTAGTCTAATAGTAACAAAGTTCAGATTCGGTATTTATTCAGTGGAGGGTTCAATTCGGTTAATTCAAATAAATTTGGGAAAGTTTCATATAAAAAAAACGGCAAAATTTTGGAGATTATACAAAATATTTAATTGGGTTTCTTACCAAAACTTGAATAAATCCTATCTTCTTCTTGATGTTTGAATGTTGAAAAAACTAAAATTTTGGAGGTGAAGGGTAAAAATGTTACCATATTCCACGATGAATTGAGGGATCGTTGATTAATTCGTCAATTCGCCGAATTAATCGGCTAAACCCTAATTTGAAGGATTTTACGAATTTTCTGAAAATTTTGGAGAATTTTGTGACTATCTACAATATTAAAAACACATCATTGTCAAGTACTTAAAACGTTTTCTGAGATGTTGAGTGAGATTTAAGAGATTGCAGGGTCATTTATAACAACAGATTGATCATCAGAAGATTCTAAAATGACTCGATAAAATAAATGGAGCACCCAAAGTGGTTAGGATGAACTACCTTTACGTCACCGACAAGCTCTTTGGGAGCAACCTTTGTGGTTACAAACTCATCAATTTGTTGCAGAGTTTCCTTTCGATCCTGTAAATGAAAAGTGAAGAAAGTAGCATGAACTCCAACTATTTATTGATGAGATTTGAGAAAAATTAAGAGGAAAGAGAAAGAAGAGGGACGGAGTATAAATTTCTAAATTAACCCTCTATCCAAGAGCAGGATTAAACAATTTTTAAAATATAGACAAAATTCGTTATTCGAAATTTCATGCAACAACAACAACAACAATAATAATAATAATTGAGAAGGTATCATAGACTAACTTCCGCAAATAGAAGTTTCGTGCTGACAAATTGCACGAGTGCAGCTGAGCCCAAAACTTGGAGTAACGTTTCTATCTGCAAAAAATTACATTTAAGCCATTAATGTTAAAGTACTCATCAAAAAACATCACAACCTAAAAAAAAAAGATTTTAACAGCCCAACCTCCGAAAATGCCAATACGCCTAATCCAGTAGCCACCGCTAATCCAAGGGTGACAGACAAAGCATCAGAACCCTCCTGCACAAGCATAAGGGCTTATTTGTAATTTAATTTAAAGTGATTTTAAAGATTGCATATTAAAAGGATATTCTTGTAATTTTGAAAAGCTAACCAACGTGAGAATAGGGGGGCGTGGGATCGGAATTTATGATTTTTTTTCATTTTTTACCAAAATGACTGATTATATTAAGTTTAAATTTAAAGGTGAGGGAATTTGTGGGATCCAAATTTTGGTGTCGAGTGTCGACCAAAAGCTTATCTAACATCATCCTTATGACATAGGTTATGAGATAGATATTCTAAATTTGGAATTTTTAAGATTTTCAGCAAAATGTACTTAAAAGAATTTTAACAAAGTAATTAATTAAAAATTCTCAGATACTCACTCCAAGTGCTTCACTGAATGCATCTGTTAAATTGCCAAAATCAAAACTCAGTGTTCTCTTTGGCGGTATCCAAGGAAGCCCACTATTCTGCAACATTGGAATTCATTTCCAAGATTCTAGATACTAAATGAATCAAATATAAATTAAAATTTTGATGCTCAAAAGAACAAGAAATAAATAAATTAGATGAGAAAAATGAAGACCATCCATCCGCGAGCTCCTTCTGCACCATCTTTTATTGCATATGCAGCTTTGAAACCATTCACAGTGGCTAACTCCGCCACCAGTTCAGAGTTCCCATCAAATCTGGCTTCAATCACAGTTTCGGTTAAGTAAGTTCTGAATTCTAACTTTGAAAAAAATTAAACAACCGAACAGCAATTAAATATCCACAAAACAAGATAATCGAAATATCAGCTCCCGTGGTTAAGCAGTTTTGTCTTTTATATCAATGTTCGATCTTGGTCGTATCCGCTCTCACTACTTCAATCCACATTCTTTTGGCCGTCACCATGCACTTTTACAACCTTATTCTAGATGTGGTTGTGATTGGCTTTTTATTGCAGATTACCATACCATCTCAAACAATTTTCATTTAGGTCATCACCTATTGGGGATACCGACTACATTTTCGAAATTGTATTCATTTCTAAATTTTTATTTCCTATGTTTTCCATTAATCCATCTCATCATCATCATCTCTGCTACACTCAATCTATTCCACATGTTTCTTGATTGCCCAACATTCAACTCCATAAATCATAGCCAGTCTTATTGTTATATTATAGAATTTTTTTTAATTTTTTTTGTTTAATTGGGAAACGCCAATCAAATTAGGGTATTCTTGAGTTCTTCGTGCATTTAGGAAGTGAGTTTTAATTAATTTTGATCTCTTGGGAGTGTACATCTATTCTATCTACCTATTATTTCAGAGTTAGAAAACTCTCACCAAACAATGGCATGGCATTGGTACCATACCAACTTTATACCAAAACTAAGCCATTAAAGTTTATATCTTATAGATTGCCAATGTGGAACCTCTTCAATCCAAAATGATATGGTTTGTGGAGACTGGTGGTACTGGTCAGGAAAGAGTATTGTTCATCATTTTTCCATGGGTATTTTCGTAATTTCACTAGTATTAGGTAAAACCCTAATTAGATTTTCCAAGGGGTTTATATATCTATTTCCGGTGAAAAGGTGTAATCTGTAACTACAAATTTTCTCTTCATGGTGAAATTGTTATGATCTATGGACGTACCTCAATCTTGAGGGAATCACGTAAAAATATGTGTTTTGTGTGTGATTGCATCTTGGTTTATTTTCCTTTTTTTTTATTATTGCTATTGGATCAATTTCACTACACAAAATACTTTTTCTCAAAATCAAATCAGACAATAACAAGTACAATTCACATGTCAGGGAGAGAAACAAAATACATCACTTGGGTAAAGAATCTTACTTGTCTAGAATGAACAATGTGGTATTCTCTGGTTCCTTGAACTTCAAAGACAATTTCTTCAAGAACCCAGGCTTGTCTTCTCCCTTATATACTATGGACACCGCCTTCTTCTTTAAGCTTCGGATATCTGGGCTACCAACTTCCCTCAAATCCCCCAAAGCCCTTATATCAACCAATTGGGTATTGGCATCATCAGCTAATTTTGCATAAGAATTCTTAGCAGATTCAACACCCCATGGTTTGGGTTTCTTCAGAATTTGAGACAAAAATAGGGGGACAGCTAAAATGGTGACTCCACCAATTATGATTGCTGGGTTCTCTGTTCCAAACTTAACAACACTGTCTACAAACCCATTAACATCAAAATCAAAACTACTCTCTGATCTAGAGGTACCCGTAGACTGTCCTAGAGCTTCCTCATATGTGAGGGCTCTTGCAAGCCCACCACCAAGAACAGAAGACAGAACCACTAAACCTCCATTAACATTCCTTGACAAAACCTCTGATAAATTAGGTGGGGTGGATTGAAGTTTAGTAGATTTAGAGAGTTTGAGGTGACAGGTTAAAGGGAGTGATGAAATCTTTCTGGGTTCTGTTCTTCTTTCAGAAAGAACTGATACTGGGGTCAAACTTGCTGCATTGAGAACCTCCATGGCATGATTTTAGATATAAAAAAAAATTGGATCTGGGTTCTAAAAAAAATGACTAAATTGATCCTATTTCCATCAAAATTGAACGATCCTTGACGATTAAAGTTCTTTTTGTTGTTTTTTTTTTTTCAAGGTAGATTACAGATGAAAGGCTTTGCTACAGACTGGACAGTACAATGGTGGAGTTGAGGTGGAAAAAATATGGGTAGGACAGTAAGGAAGGGGTGCCACGTGTAATTTAAGATGAGATATTGACGATCTTGGTATCTTGGACGTTATATGATTGTGTGGATGAGAAATGTTTGAAGTTTCCAGAAGGGCTAGGAGCTTGAAAGGAGTTGGTTGATATAGTGCTCTCTTGGTGTACCATATTAGGGTCCTCAAGTCTTTGGTTTATACTATGAAAATAAACCTCAGCCATCGCATCAACGGTTGATCATATTCTGGCAATTCTTATTTCAAGATAAAAAACTTTGATATGAAATGCTGAATTTTGATCTAAACAACAAACAATCGTTGGATGCTGATGGCAAGCACCACTGGCCTTGATTCAATGCGAAATCCTAGAGATGGCCCACTGATCAAACAATTATATTGATGCCAATTAGGCCACGTGTGGATTTCGAGTGCAGGGCCCACAAGCTTGATCGGATACGGCCTCATCATTTTTATCTACTACTCATCGATTCTTCTTGTGGGACCACCACTGATTTATGATGATCATTTCACACCAAACGGGGGAACCTCTCATAGCATCTCAAAACCTGATGAAATGTAGCAAAAAAAAAATTGCTTTCCAAGAGAGAGAGTCCATTAAAACAAGTAAAATGACAAAGGAAACGAGGTTGATAGCTTTTACCCATAAGAACTGGTGCGATATTAATACAAATTGTTACATTGTTTAAATAAAGTGACATTAGAGAAGATCAAAAAAATAATCCAAACCTTGCCCGATCTCCCAAATCGAAATTCCAGTCCCCCAAGCACGAGCTTCCTCCAATCGTGTTGAAATCGACATCAAAGACGGGTAGAACACGGCGTGCTTGGTTCGGCGATCATCAGAGTAAACAAACATGTGCTCCTCACTTTTCTCCTCCCACTGCAACACAGGCTTGTGTTTCTCCAACAAAGACAAGTACTCCCTACTTGTGATCGCTCCACCTAAAGCTGCAATATCAAAATCATTCGTTTATTCAAAAAAACAACGATCAAAATTGCTCAAACCCAATTCACAAATATGTCAAACCACATACCTTCTGAAAGCCCGTAATCATTCCCATAGAAATTGATGCCAAGAAATATCTTGTGGGGTGGGTTTCGTGCGTCGGTACTAGTGGCACCAAGAAGTATCCGTAAGGTTAATTGAATCCACTTCAAAGGTGCATTGGGCCCAGGGTTACGAATGCTTGAGAAGTCATACGTCATGAGCGAGAAACCATCTACCACATCACTTAAGCCTTGAAGATCTTCGGGTCCAAAATCATGTTCTTGGAGTTTTGCCGAATGTGGTGGACCAATAACATAGATCAACTGTAGACGTTGGTCAGGATTCCTAGCTGATGTTACAGAATGCAAGACTTGTCCTAGTTTTTTGATGAACTTCAGTGCCTGAGCTCATGTACCAAGAAAGAACCCATCAAATAAATGTATTTAACACAAATTTGTACTTAGCTCATGCATTGCAAAAGTTCGTAATTACCATACTCCGCATTTCTGGATCATACAAGACACCATATGCCGCCCACCTTGACCAGGATTCTAACACCACCCCATCATATTCCATCTCCCTATTCATTAACAAGTAAATTCACAACAACAAAAATAGTAAATAATGGATGCGCAGCCAGTGTAGATCATTGGTAATCTCGACCTCCCATGCTTGTTTTCTTATCTAGATAAATATATTTAGAGAGCTGGTATTGACACCCAAACGTTTACTTATTACACCCCAATTAAAAATAAAGAAAATGAGTGAATGATTGAGAATAAGAAAAAGTTAGGGTGCCAATAGAATCTCTCTCTTTTTCTTTTTTTTCTTTATTACAGTTCTATTGAAATTGTTTGAATGAGTGTTATAATGTTTTGTAATGTTGAGAATATCATTTGAGTCAAACCTTTGTAATGTTTGAAGAGTGTGTCTAATCTTTAATTGGGGTGTAATAAATAATTTAAGAAATTGGGTGTAATAAAAAAAAATGGGGTGCCAATAGCAGCTCTCTACATTTACAGTAAATTATATAACACTACAAGAGTAACAGCTAAAGAGAAGGGGAAAGGGGAACAACTGCGAAGATTTCTCAATAAATGAGTGTATGCATGAATCTCCATAAACTCATCAATTTCTTTGAAAATTGGAGATCAAGGCAAAATGAATAGTAAAGATGGAAAGCTTACTTGCACTCTGTTATTATGAGATCAATCGCTTTATCTTGGTGCTTCCTATTGCTAAGAAACTCTTTAGGAAACGCTTCTAGAGCAACTCGAGGTAACACCTATTTATCAATAAATATTGAACATAAAAAGATTGTATGAACCATGCAAAAAATGTACAACATTAAGTTAGTACAATTGAATCTTGAAAGCAAATAAATGGTATTTCAAATACCATGAAAATTTTGTTCTCAAGGAACTCCGAAAGCATCTTCTCATAAACATTAAAGAGAGAGAGAGAGAAGGAAAGAACATCATTTGAAAGAGTACAAGGAATCATTTGTAGACATTGAATTATTTTTTTTGCTCATAAATTGACTTAAAAACTAAGTAGCTCTTCTGCTTCTACCACAACTCAACCCCCCCACCCCCAACCCCTAAAATGTTTTGAGTACTTTTGGACCGAAAAGTGGTTAATGCCCGTAGGTCGTGAGTTCGATACCTAGTATGAGCATTAATTCCTCAGGGGGCGCACCCTCACTTACCTGGTGCGTGTGATGTGCGGGCGTCGCACGTGCCCTGGGACTAATCCTTGGACAAGACATGGTCTATGAACTGGGCAAAGCCCAGAAACGGGCCCGGTTTGTTGTCTACAGCGATACCCGGTTTTAAACAAACAAAAAAAAAACCTAATTAACATATGATTCTCCAATATAAGGCTATTTCTTTTATTTGTCTTGCATACTTAGATTCTCTTTTCTCTTCAATTTATCTTTGCTGTACTCAAAACCACTTTTGCCCAATGAAGGTAAACTACCGAGGTAGTTTTTTCTAATGTGTAGTAGTCTTTATCTTGTTTGTTTCATTCCATAGTAACAGGTAAGTCTCCTCGAACCCCTTGTTATTCTAGTAATAAATGTTATGCCCATAAAAATAAAAATAAAATTGTTACCGCATCATTAAATTTTCTAAAGCATAATTCAAAACAACCTCGGTAAGGATAATATTCATACCAGAGCATGTCCATTCATTCTAAGATCTGAAATCCATCCCAAATCAGCATTGTGCCTTCCCTCCAAAATTAATTGAGCCCCTTCACTGGAACCAGAAAAAACCAAAGAACTTTAAATAACAATAGCAGTTATAGCTTGAACAGTTGTCTCACAAATTAGCATACCTCTTAAGATTATACCACACAGGTGATAGATGTGTAAACTTGGAGTTGAATCTCTTAGCCAATTCATAGCCTCTGGAATTCCTGCAAAGTACAGAGAATTAGAAGGATTTCGTAAATTGATATCTCACTCACAATGTATGTATGCCAAGAAGAGCAACAAAATTGTAAAAGGAAATAAAAAACAAAACCAACTTTTTTCTTATCTTTCTAACCTTTTTTGTATTTTTCAAGATTTTCTCCACTTCGATTTTGTTATTAGGTCTTGAACTAAACTCTTTTCTCAAATAATCATTTGAACCTAATTACTACTCTAAGAACTTTTTGCACCACTCTTTCAGTATAATTGTCATTCATCCCACATCACTAAAGCGCCTTGCACATTAGTTCCATATTCCTTCATCTATTAACCTTTTTCCTAAACGACACTATATTTTCTCTTTGTACATGATCTACCACATAATTCTTAGGCAAAATTTAATGAGGATGTGTTTGATTGCACATGGAAAATGTCATTTCCATGTGTTTGATTGGTTTTTGTTATAAAAAATGGTTTTCAACCCTCTTCCAAAAATCCAGAATTTCATTTTCTCACCTACACCCATGGGAAGGTGAGAAAATGAAATCTGCCCCCAATTTTCATCCCCAAATCAAAATCCTAATCTCCGCTTTTCTTCTTCTTTATATTTGTTTTCCTTGATTTTGTCTAGATGCAATCAAACAATGGAATTTGATTTTTCAACGCTACCCATTTTCCACCACCATTTTTTCAATGGATTTCAAATTTCTTGGAAAGTGACTTTCCATGCAATCAAATTAACCCTTGTAGTATTTCTCTAACATCTCTTAACACAAATATTCATAACCACTAACTTATATTTCATGTTAGACTCTCCATTGGGATCATTCTACAATCTTTGCATATCAAACATTATTATTTTTTATTTTTTTATCCCAGGGGGAATCCCCACCTCGCCACACTCATTGGGTAATTGCTGGTCATACCAAACCCTAAGGGGTGGCCCCAAGGGAATCATTGCTTTCTTGGGCTTTCAAACTCCTGACTTACGCTTCCTGAGGCACTTATAAAGGCTCGACTTGTGACTAGGCTAACCCCTCGGGGTTCAAACAATACTTGCTTCTTAGAAGAAACGATTCTATCAAACTTTTACTAGTCTCACTTTTAAAAGTAATCAGACATTTGTCTCTCTTTTTAAGGCAAGTATTTTAACTAATATCAGGTCATAACCCCCCCAACCCAAAAAAAAAAAAACATTTCCTTCTCCAAAACTTAGTATTGTATGTGTCCTCTCATATCTCCTATTTTCTTCCACATATGCTTATAGGTCCTCTCTTATAAATATCATTTCAAAATCAAGGATTTTTAGTAATAAACCATCACTCTTTTCCTCAAAAGGTTGGGATTCATTGACTCACAAAGAATGACTCATGAGAAAACACATGATCCCAACCATTTAGATACAATATCCAACAATTGAGGTTTATGCATATCTTGATAACACATATCTCGAAGATACTTATCCCGATGAGAAATCTAAACCATTGGATTTTGTGTTTAAATGGTTGGGATCATGTGTTTTTTCCACGAGTCATTCTTCATGAGTCAAGGGATCCTGGCCCTTCCCCAAATTATCTTTTAACATTTTCATCTCTTCCTACTAGGATGCATAAATGCTAATAATGTTAACTATCTTTACTCTTAAGACTGGTTTAATACACATAAGTTTGTCACTCACTCACTCCCATGACACACGCTATCTACCAAATACTTTTCTAAATACTCCTAACTCACTTTAAGTATGATCTGGGCCTGATATCGACAATTTAAGCCTAAGGCTCTCAAAGGTGAAATTTTGTTAGATTCCTTAATCACTTAGGAAAATTATAAAACCAAAACAAAAGATAATTCTTGAATTAAAAAAGAAAAAGTGCACATAAGAAACATACAAATGTTGATATTCTAACATTCCACAACAAATTTTAATCAATTTAATTGAAATATACTCTTTTTCTTCTTTCTTTTTTTTTAAATGATTGGTGAGCTGGGATTTATACGGGATCTGCCCAAAAACATAGAAATCCATTATAAACAGGATTAGATTATTAAAACTAATGAATCAATTTACTTGCAAATATTAAAACTAATAAATTTAAATAAAACACTAAAATTAAAAAAAAATATATGATTTAATCAGACTATCAGAGTCTTGCAAAAATTATTTTAAATGGTCACTAATTAAATTCATTATTATAAATGGTCACTAATTAAATACATTATTATAAAACGTCACTAATTAAATTAAATTAATCAATTTACTTGCAAATATTAAAAAACTAATGAATTTAAATAAAATATTAAAATTAAAATTATTTCTGTATTTTATGATAAATGGTCACTAATTAAATTAAATACAGCAAATATGATCTATAGAGTATAGAGACTAGAGAGTAGAGTACCAAGGAGTGATGTAGGCCAGAATAGGATTCGTATAGTACCGACGAGATGTATTTTCTGAAACCCTCGAATTTTCCTGAATTTCTTGGAAATAAAAACAAAGGAAAACTAAAAGAATAAAAAATAAATAACTAAAAAGAAGGGAAAATGCAGGGACTTGATGGGAATTATATGACTTACAGCGAGGATTTCTTGGTAATTTGTATTAGGTCTTACAAGTCCTCGCTCGTACACAGAGAGGAGTACAGTATCGGGCGTATGTGGAGCTTGTTTAATACGATATACGATGAGGGGTATTATGGGAAGGATGATGAAGAAGAAGATGAACCGACGATCGAAGCGGCTGTGGTGAGATTGAGAAGAAGCATCACCGGTTCGCTCTCCTCGAACCGCTTGTTCGGCTCGGTCCGAGCTGACCTGAACTCTCTTGTCGCGCTTCTTGGCCATTCTTTGAGTCGTCGATTCACAGTTGCAGACTCCCAACTGGCAAAAGTTCAAACCCCCTCGAAATGAGAAAGTTTTAGGAATTTTAGATGTGCTCTCCAAATTTTGATTAATGTTAGAAACGCCCTATATTTTAAAACCGATAAATTACTCCTTGACCATTGTCTTCTACCAGATGCTCATGTAAACGACTGTAATACCCCCCTTCAACTTCCAATTTACTTCTACAACTTCACCTATTAAACTCTAATAACAATCTAACCAATTCCATCATGGTTTCAAAATTCGTCTGAGATCGAGATGTATCGCCCGAGTCATCTCAATATCGAGCATGAACGAGACGGACGCATAAGTTAATTTTTTTAACCAGATTTAATATCTCACATTCATTTTTGAAATTTTTGGACAAGACATCTCAAACGTATCAAAAAACTTGTCCGAGATGTCTCGGTATCTAGCATGGATGAGACGAGACGCGACGCGAAATCGAATTATAAAACCATGAATTCCATAGATATTTTGATAGAAACGGATGAAATACTTTCCATTAAATATTCTATTTATTTTCCTAGAGACTCGAGTTCAGGTATTAATGGATTCGTTATTTGTTTCCAAGTTTCATATAATTTAGAAAATACTAATGTTCTCAAAGCATCTTGATCGTATCTCTCGTCAAAGGGTGTTATTTGATAATGCTTGCCTAGCAAATTCCCTGCTAATTCAAGCGAGCATTCAAAAATTTGTCTTACCTCTGAGTGCATTTTGAAACATTGGTTAACATAATTAGAAGTAATCAATTAAGTTTATGATGAAACCTAGAAATCAATCATTCATCCAATCTGAGTACTTCCATAAGATAGACCTTAATAGAAAACTAAAAGGTAACAAGGTGTGGATTGAGAGAAATAACAAGGTGTTCAAGAGTAAGATAAGAAACGCTCACGACAGCTTCTTAGAGATTTTGGGCCTGCTATATCTTTGGTCAAAACAGAACACAGAATTCAAGGGAACTACTTTTAATAATTTTGTTTTTAGATAGAACTCTTTACGTAATGATTGATGCTTTAGCTTTCCTTTGCTTTGTTGCTCTTTGAGAAGCTTCATCGGCCTCCTTGTAGTTTTTTTCTCTCTTTTTTCAATATATTACACTTATCAAAAAAAAAAAAAAAACCTAAAAGATAACAAAAACAAGTGATTGAGTTTAGTAATTTCTCATAAAAAAATTATTGACTTTAAATATATGATAATATGGAGAAGACTAAATTTCTTGAAGCACCCACAAAACCAAAAACACCCATTGTTTCAAATAAAGGAGGATGAGTTATTCACATTTTTTTTTGTGGTCATAAGTTAATTGAAAACTAAGTAATTGTAATTTTACGAAGAAAAATAGAGATGTCTCCTAACCCTTAATTTTTCCAAAAGAAAGTTCTTTTGAACCTCATCTAAGATCATTATCAACATTTAAATCTTATCCCAAGAATTTTGGGTTGGCTAAATGAATCGTATTCTTCCCTTTCACTTGGTATAAAAAGATATGTCTTTTATTATTTACTATTTATTAATATGTTAGAGTTCGCTTGTGCCTATGGCACGGGCATCTTCTTTGAGAGTTAAGGTGGATGAGATGTTTATCTTAGCTTAATGAGAGTTTTTCCCTCACAAAAATGGGACTTATAATTGTATTTTATTATATAGGTACTTTTTCTTATCTTTTTTTTATGTATTTTAAGAATCGTGATTTTCTGACTCTCTTTTTAAATACGCTTCTTGACCTGATAATTACATAATCATAAATCTTTTTATTAAGTATCCCGAAGCAAAGGATCTATGTTTTTATGATGGGAGCATATGAAAAGAGAGAGTCAGATTATCACAACTCATTTTTTAACTCGATTATTATGCGACAAATACTCAAAATTATAAAGAAAATGAAATAATTAATCAAGTAAAAGAATCTGATCATAGATCACAGATATTTTTAAGTTCAATATTAGTGGGACAAAGTCTAGCCACGTGTCAGTTTTTCTCGTGGACTAGGACAAATTTTGATCCTCCATTAAAACAGCAAACTTTGCTCCCAGCAACCCCATCGGCTGATCGGCAACATTCTCAGGAGCATAAAGCAATGCCACGTAACACAAATAAACACGAGAATTTCAAACACGTGGAAAATCATGCAGCAAGGCACGTATCGATACCAACCGTTCTCCCCACTACTCTCTCTCTGTCTCTCTCCATTATACGAAGTCTTCTCTCTATCTCTCTTTGTCTCAAAAACACAGATCGATTCCGAAAGCGATTTTGCTTCAAATTCCTCAAATTTGTGAGGATTTCGACTTGAAATTAATTAGTTAAATCTAACAATGGTGAAGCTTGCATCTGCAAGAGAAAACAGATTGTACGGTCCAAGGTTGGCCCGAAACCAATGGGAGTACATCAATGCAGGGTTATATGTGTTTGCAACAGTTCTTCTTCTTTGTGGATTTGTGTCTCAACTTTCGAACATGAGCGCGAAATCTGGTCTAGTATTGCTGCTTATAAGTTCAGGGATCATAATAGTGGTGAATCTTCACGATTTGTTGGCTCATTATGCAGGAATCGATTATCGATTGCCATTGTTACAGATTGATTCTCAGCTTGGAATGGTTGAGTTTTTTGTTCCAATTGTACAAGCTTTGGGATCGCTTCTTTTCTTCTCGGGAATTCTCTTGCTTTTCATCGAGGTTTGTTTTTCTTTTTTAACTTTTTGTTGGACTTTTTTAACCTCAAATGAACGTTTCATGCAGTGTGTCAAATGTACGGTTGAGATGCGCATTTTAGGGATCGGTTTTTTTTTTTTATATTTAAATTATCATAAGAAAGATCCAAAATTGGTTATTTATAGATTCTTTTAATCTTTTTGAGAAAATTCCCAAAATGGTAGAAAATTAATTGTAGATGCCAAAACTTGTACCTTGGGATTTTTTATGTTGGCTCGAGATCTCTATGTCTTGAGTTTCTAGGTGTGCCTGTCATACAACCCCTCTGACGCTCAAATAAACCAAATAAAAGTGGTAGAGTAATAATCTAATGACTAAAAAACATACCTTTTGGTGACTCTGTATTTGTATTTATTGAGATAAAACCCTGAGATTCTCTTACATCTTATTATCGATTTGACATTTATCCAATTTAGAATGTGGGTAATCTAGATTGTTTCTTTATTCAATCCTTGATTTTTTAGGGATTCGGATTGTATAAGTCACTTAACTACGTATCTTTGTCCCAATATTACCCCAATCAACCCAAATTTATATTCCTAGCGGAAGGTTTACTTTCGATCGGGTGAGTTGTCTTAGTTTTCTTAGATTTACACAAATTCCTAAGTGACACGTGTCATCCCACGGTACTCGTCCTACAAAAAAAATACCATCCACACTATTCATTTCAATTTTCTAAAAATGATAAATTACCATTTTAGGAATTAAAACAATAAAGGCATTTACTGTTTTATAAAACTAAGAGTCCTGATAATATGACTCGCCAAGTGGCCTACTTAATCGACTCCCTAACATGGACAAATTCAAAAATTGTAGATCTGTACACCTTAGGATACACGATTCATTCTGGATACACATTTTTTTATGGGGAAGTGCAATTGTATATCCTGAGGTGTACATATCTACAATTCCCGAACTTGTCACATCAGAGAGTCGATTATGCCACATGGTGAGTACTATTTTTATCGAGATATGAGTGAAAAAACATCTTTGGTTTCTATATACTTTCACGTCAGGATGTGCGATATGAGGTAAAATCTTGAGGTCACTCCAGCACGGCTCAGGAAAAAAAAATATGAAAAAAAAAAAAGATAAGTCACAAAAGGATGAATTTTCACTATAATTTATTGTTGAGTTTAGTCCTACATCGGACACTCATTACCTTTTTCTCTCTCCTTATAAGCTATTGGGCCTCTCCACTCCTTGCCAATTGGTTTTGAATTGAACTCCTAAATTTATCATGGTATTAGACCGGGCCTTTCTCTCCTCCACGTTATGCAGTTCATATCTCCACGTGCTTTGGCCCAATCCGGCCCACACGTGCGGGGGCGTGTTGAGGTTAGTCCCACATTGGAAACTCATTGCCTTGTCTCCCTCCTTATAAGCTCTTGGGCCTCTCCACTCATTGCCAATTGATTTTGAGTTGGACCTTCAAATTTGTCATAGTATCAAAGTAGGCCTTTCTCTCCTTCACGTCACCCAGTTCACATCTCCATGTGCTTTGGCCTAGTCTAGCCAACACATGCGGGGGCGTGTTGAGTTTAGTCCTACATCGGACACTCATTACCTTGTCTCTCTTCTTATAAGTTCCTGGACTTATCCACTCATTGTCAATTGGTTTTGAGTTGGACCCCCAAATTTATTATCTGTAGAGCCAAATCTAAGTTAATTCATTGATGCCTAAATTAGAGAGTAGACCCATTGACAACCCTACTTGGGATCGAACCTATTGTTGAATTCATAGACAGCCAGCATTAAAATCACTTTGATTAAAGTTAAGGTTTATTATGTGAAAAGCATTGGATTTTCCTTTTAAATGTTGGCTCATACTTAATTTACTTGCTGTAATTAATTTTCAGGTTGAAAAAGGTTTTGTTAATGATAAATTGGAAAAGCACGCTTTGAACATGCTTACTGCAGGGCCGATTTTATGGCTCATTGGTTCGATTCATAATGTGTGCCAAGTTTACCAGAGAGCAAATGGTCATCTTCAAGTTTTGCAAGCAAGTGTTCAAATTCCGTTCTTGATGGGAAGTTTGTTGTTCTTGGTGGGTGCAATTCTCAATAGCCATGCTCACGTTGGGCGATTAGCCCACCATGGCTTGACATTACTGGTACAATCTTGTAACACAAACCATGGAACTAGTACTTATCCTCCCATATCATGTCATGTTGAATTTATCTTTCAAACACGAAGAGGGGGGGGGGGGGGGGGGGGGGGTTCTATGTTCGAAATTATATTGGTATGATGGGAACAACACAAATCATCCGATGGGGTTGATTTCTCACTTAAAAATCTTTTGGTCGGCACTCTTTATTTATCCCTACCTAGAGCTATACTTCTCCTAAGATCTGTTCCCGTTTTTTTTTTTTTTCAACAATTCCAATTTAATCTTATCTTTTACTTATTTAGAGCTCTGTTTAGAAGGAACATGTAAGTTGGATTTAGGGGAAAAAAATTAAGAGGAAGATAAAAAAGAACGTAGATTGAGATATCGATTAACAAACTTACAATAACAAATAACATGGCTTTCGATAACAATGAAATGGAAGAACATGATTCATTCATCTGACCCTAAATTTATGGGTCAAGACTTTGATGAACTTGCACCACAAAAATTCTCTTTACGTGACGTCATTTTTTTTTCTTCCAAAAAAATAAAATAAAATAAATTGTTTTTAGCATTAAAATTTAATCTTTGATCGTGTTGATTCATTGCAGGGAAAGAGTTGGATTTGGTTGGGAATATTTGGGAGTTCATTGTTCTTGTTAGGTGGATTGATGAATTTGGTGAAGGTATTCAAGATGCAACAAATAGTTGGATTAAGGCTGGAGAAACTTCGTTGTGGAGCACAAGAGCGACTTAACCGAGAAAGACAAGGCCAAGTTCCCCTCATACTAGAAGAGGAGAGGAGAAAGAGTGAGGAAGGGAGACCAGTGCCTGTGCCCACACCTTACAAGGACGTCCTCATTGGCCAGGCTTGAAGCAAAAAGATGGTAATAATCATGGTTCATTTAAATTGCCTTGTACAAGATAGAAAGTTTTTTCTCTCTAATTATTATCTGAATGCTTGGGACTTAGTTTCATTAAACTTCGTTTTCTTCGTTTCTTTAATTTTCTTTGTTTGATGCATGGTTCCAAATTTACGCCATTCAAAAAGCTTTGTTTTTTCTCTTCCCCTTATCCCTAAGATAGTGAGTGTTGGTCGTTTAATGCGAATCTGATTTTGCTACCTAAATCATTTGTTGTTTTGTTTTGTTTAGATATGTAGGATGGTAGGTTCGATCGATCGATTGCTTGTTGGGCATGCCAAATTATTATAATGTGTGAACATCGAATGCCCCGATGAACTTTTGGCTCACTCCTTGGTGGATCTTTAATCCCAAAATAATCCAATTCAAGGGATTTTAATCATAAACCATGGGTGAAAACATTAGCCCTTGATGATAAAATTATAGTTTATGTTACCACACCAACTTTTTTATGGCATACCAAACAATATAATAAAAAATGTTGTTTACTATTTTTTTAATTAGTAATTCCAAGCCTTTTAGTTTGGGTATCTAGTATAAAAGTGTTGAGTTCTCCAAGCTCTAGTGGGACCGATTGCAAAGTTGCTTTTAGGAGATTGGTTATGAGAACGGTAACAATCAAGGAAGAAATCGAAGATAACTACTATTGGATTGTCGTCGAAGTTGTTCTTTTCATCGTCTTATATTATTTTATACTTTTGATCGGTCCCCTCCTTTTTTATGCAATATCCTTATTTGGTGCCATATATAATTTCACTAATTAGTGTTATTATAAAAATAAAAATAAAAATAATTTAAAAAGAGTATTTTGCCAAAATTATATACTTTTGGAATGTTTATAAAAAGGGTAAATTCTAAAATAATTACAAAAGTTTTCGGTATTTTCAAAACAAGATTATCATGTAATGTTGACAATTTGATAACATTTTTTTCACCATTATGTGATAGTTGTGTCAACATATGCAATATTTTCGATATTTTTGAAAACTTTAGTAATTATTTGGAATTTACCCTTATAAAAAGGCCACAAACCCATTTTGATATAGATATAACCAAAATGGGTTATTTACAGCCACTTTTTGTGATTTTACATCCATACCCTTCTTGTGAAGCACAAATTAAAGATTATTCAAAATAAGGGTATAAAGGTAAAAGTCACTAAAATGATTATATGAAAACCTTATATTTCATACGGAGGTAGACTACCTAGTGGAAATGCTCTTTAAGGGAACTTTAGCTTTAGTTGGTCGCGATCAAGAAATCACTAGTTTCACTTAGTAGGCATGGATATCCGATTTTGCATGAGAACCTATTTTGATAAAAATAAATAGATCTTTTTATTTGGGATACATAAGGAAAAGATCAACAGTTTCGTGCCCTTGCCATGTCAACTGAGTACAAACCGAGTGAAAATTTTCAAGTCAGAAAATCATTAGAAAATAAATAAATACCAAAAACAAGTATTATGGTTTTTTTTTTTTTTTTTTTTTTTTTTTTTTTTCTTTTGTGTGTGAATATTTTAAAAAACTTGTGCCAATAGTTTTGAAATCATATGTGCCATTCTTTGTACTTTCCTCGAGTCTATACCCAAAGAGTCGAGCTGGGATTGCACAAAGGGGGAAAAAGGGGTGGCACACATGTTACCGTAGATGCTTTTCCGGGAGATACTACAAACAAAGGGGTGACAATGACTTGGTGGCACGCATGTTACTGTAGATGCTTTTCCACAAGATAAGACTACGGTTATGCACGCGCCACCACATGTCACCTTATGTCTCTATTTGTGTCATTTCTCTAATAATTCTTGTTGATCAGGCATCATAATTGGAGACAAAATCTCTTTAGGAATAGTATATATTCTCTTGCTATAGGGTCTGACAATGTGAATGATTATGACAAGTGAAACATATAATGGGAGAGTTGAGATTGCTACCAGAGATCAATGGTAAGTACATTAGGGGCTCAGGATGATAGGAGACATGATTGAAGTGGTGATCATGGTTTCCTATTAGTCTAGGAAGAAAAGAGGTGTGAGAGTAATGAACACAAACACACTCATGTTGCATGTGTTGACAGCCTTTCTATGTGACTTCTGTTGAAAAATGGAAGGAATTTATGCTTCCCCTATGATACTAATTTCCTATCTTTAACCATTTAAAGTGGTCAGTGTCACAATAACTCCAACAAACAAACGCACACATGACAACATCCACTACTCACACTTGTTAAAGTGGTGATCACTGTCACTCACACACATACACATGCACTCACACGGAATGGTACTTGAGTTAGGCCAATCAAGACAAAACAAAGGGAATCCATCATATCCAAGGAGAACCTCAGTGACTCCCCAATTTTGTTGGGTTGGAGGGTGAATTTAGGCTCAACCCAAGTAGTAGAATTCTTAACCTGAGCTCAACTCAACTCGACCATCAAGCTTGAGCTCACTAAACTAAGATCAACCCAAGCTTGATCATCTAAAATTGGGTTAGGGTTGGGTTAGCCCGAGTTAGATAATTTTATGAATATCCCTAATTTCATTTTAATTAATAAATAAATTTTATATTTTAAATAAAAATACAACATAAAAAAAATAAAACTACCGGTAAATAAAATCACATACAACCTCCAAATCTATCATTGAGAAAATATGTAGACAAATCATGCTTAATCAAAGCCCACATTAATAATATATCATTGTCCACAAGGTGGAATGAAAAAGTTAACAAAAAAATATAATTACTATAAAATATTTGTATATTTAGTAATAGGCATCTGTTGTATATTTGTATATACAAATATTTGTATATAATTAAGGGTTGCTCAAACCCTTAATCGAGCTCAACATGAATTGAGGTCACGTTGAGATATTCTAACCCAGGCTCAACTCGTTTTCTTCATAACTCAACTTAGGCTCGCTCATGACTTGGGTTGGGCCCGGGTTGAGTTTGAGTTAGCTCGCCCAAGTTGTAACCCTAGTTTTGTTGGTGGAGGTGTGTTAAAAACCCATATCAACCCAAGCCTTAGTATAATATGAACACGTTTGGATCTTACCAACCGAAGTGAGGAGTGTGTAAGGGTGCATGAGCGGGCTAGACTGCGAGAATAAGTTAAAAAAATCACAAAGTACGGAGTTTCGTTTCCTTCTGCTTTACCTATTTTATTATCATTTAATTTTTTTATATCAAGAAATATACTTTTAATGAGATCAATAACTTAGTGATTGGCTGATGGCGAGAATTGAATCCTACTCTCTACTATCTCTCTACTATCATCACCTATAGACTTTACTGACTAAATTAGCTACCACTTTCCACTACTTACTATTCTTTGAAGGATCTCTAGTAAAACTTGAAACTAACAATCTATAACTATTTTAATTAATTAAATAAATTATATATCTATGAGAAAGACAAACATAATTTCTCTATGGTCTATTGTTTGGTTATATTTTCACTCATACCATGTTCATAACTTGATTGCATTTCATTTCACTATTATTACGATTTGCCAATATCACTAATGTCGATATTTTACTCACCATATCCGACTAGCTACAACAATACAATTATAATCTATATTTTTATTTTTTAATTATAAATATTTAGTGTGTTATTGATAATTGAAACTTATTCTTCTATTTTTTTTTTTTTTTTTTTTTTGAGGTTTCTATGAATTGTGTATTTTGAACACCATTTTACCTTTTTCTAATATCACACTATTGATGTCTTTTAGTTCTAATAACTAAAAATCATCAATATTTTATTACAATTTACGAACATTGTTTTTAAGAATAAAAAAAATTACATAATATTGTAGATGGAATAAGATTATCCTAAGTGGATTCCTAGCACTTTGGACCTTAAAGTTGGATTGATTAGATATAAAACCCGAAATCCAATTCGTTATGATAACTTTGAATCGGGATTGACAACTAGAGGTGCCATAAGGATTCAATTTTATGACCTATTGGATTCGTTGTGGATCAATCACATCCCGATCTGATAGGAGCCTGATCCGATTAAAATTGGGAAAGCATGTAAAATTGGTTTAAATTGTGTACATCAAATTGAATCAGTCTTATAATCTGTTATTATTGGATTAGATTTCGACCCTAATATTGATATCCAAAAACCCCAAGCTGATGTTTGTTGGATCAGTTTTGGATCTGATCCAATCTTCACCGGATTACTCCCACTTGACCCAACCTGATCCATTGACAGCCCTACCTCAAAGACCGAACACTTCTATTTGTTCAAGAAGATGGTTACTATTGCCACACCAATCAGGTGCCATTCAATGGTGATATACATTGGAATTGGTGTGGCATTAGTAAAAGTTGGTGTGGCATTAGCAACTCTCTTGTTTAATCATATGAGAGAGAGAGAGAGAGAGAGAATCCAATCTTCCAAAAGTTAGATATGTTTCAGTCAAAAGGTAGAAAAAAAAAAACACAAAATAAACCTCATACTTCCTCCAACATATTACACATAAAAAGATAAAAAAAATCTAAAAAAACCCATTTTGACTTTTATAGGAAACTTCAAGTCCTCTTTATCTCCTACAATATTAGGCAATCTCTTGGTTCTTCTCTACAACCCTCACTCCCTTTACAGATCTAAGAACTTCTGCCTGTTTAACAAAACAAATAAAAATGTAACTTTTAGGTAAAAATAACTAAAAATAAATATAAACCCTTGAGACTAATAACACCAAAATCACCTGATCATCACTAATTTCAACTGCAAACCCATCAACAATTACCAAAGAAAATCTTTTCTTGTAGGATCCTGGTTCAAGTATACTTGCCAAAAGCTCATCATGTTTGTTACTCATATATGAATCTAGCTCAAAAGCTCCTTTTTTTGTTCTATTAAACACAAACCAACAAGAATGTATAGAACACTTGTATTAGAGTACTCTTATAAGAAGAAACTTAAACAGATTATTTTGTATAAAAAAATAAAAAATAAAAATATAGAACAAACCGATCAGCTCGAAGACGCTCGTATTGAGGATCAAAATTCATGAAAACAAAGTATAATTCACTTGTACTACTTCCCATTACTACTCACTTCTTCTTCTTTTTTCAGTAGTTTTCAACTCTACATTATTGCTATTTATACACAAATAGACAACAAAGAAGACTTGGGAAGTTCATGAGAACCCACAATTCTCTTTTGGAGAAAAAGATGCTTTTCTTAATAATCTCCTCCTTCTTTGTTCTATCTAATTTTATAGAGAAACCCTTTCCTTACTATGATAGTGGGGAAAAAGGCATTACTAAGACTCATCCACCATCAAAAGAACCTTGAGATGCGTAAAACAAAAACTCCTGATTTATTAAAATCTCGAGAAGATGTTTTACGTATCTCGAGATCTTTTTTACGGTGGTGGATGAACCTTAGTAAGGCTGGTCGAACTTAAAATAAGCACCCCACTTCAATTTCTCTTTTTCATGGAAAATCTCAAGCTAATGATTGAAAGAAATTGCAATTATCAAATTACTCAAGTGCCCTTTTAAATTAAAGATTCACGTGATAGGGGCCTGGGGTGACATTTGTATTTACTGCTATTATCACATTTCTGACGTGGAAGTGCTCACATAATCGTAGATGATTTTTTCTCATATCTCGAGGAAACATGTATATGATTATCACATAAATGTAGTGAAAAACAAAATCCCTTAGGATTTTACTTAAAATTGAGGACAAAGAACCTTCCTAGAGTGACTTTGTTTTTTTTTTTAAACTGCAATTCACACGTTGTTGAGGAGGTGGTGTTCTCAGAACCACATATCTTTTCACTCTTATCTCAAGGAAAAGTATCTAGGGTTTTAAGCACATCGCCATTTCAGGTTTAATTTTTGGCTTATATACGGATAATCAATTCCAAGTGGTGGTCTCTGATTGGGTAAAAAGTTTTTTCATTTTCAGATCTTGGAGAGGGGTTTGTGAGTACAGGGCAGGGGACCATGAGGCTCTTGTTGCTCAATGTGGGCCCTATTCACTGAAAACTAAGAAAATTTTCAGTAAGATTTGCAATTCCAAGGAGAGTGCAAGCTGTAACTACTACAGTACTATTAAGTAGCAACCATTTACAAGGTCCAAATATACCCTGTGCTCGTACTGAATTTTAGTAAAAATATTATCTTGAAAAATATTTTCTAGAAATTTCAAAGAATCTTTTGTTATAATTATTATAAATAAAAGAAAATCAATATTAATTTTTTTTTGTTTTGTTTTTGTTTTTGTTTCAAGGCCTTAAGAATGTATAAATAAGATTAATCTTCGATTCGCATTGAAGTAAGGGTGTCAATGGATATCCAGTTATCCAAGGTTTCAACCCTGCAGGGTTGGCTCAATGGCAATTTCAGATCGAAAAGTTGTCACTACCCGTAGGTTGTGAGTTCGATACCCCATCTGATCATTAATTCCTTAGGGGTCACCATTACCTAGTACATGCAATGTGTGGGTGTTGCACGTGCCCTTGGAACTAGTCCTTGGACAAGACCATGGCCTATGGACTGGGAAAAGCCCAAATACAAGTCCAATCCGCTATCTACAAGCAGGGCGGAGCCAGGTTTTTGTTGTCGTGGGGGCAAATTACAAATAGAAAAATTTTCTAATTTTCTATGGGGGCAAAGCAGTAGAATGTTAAAAAAATTTGTGGGGGCAAATTACAAATAGAAAAAATTTCAAAACTTCTATGCGGGTAAAGCAGTGGAATGTTAATTTTTTTTTTTATATATTATTAGTACCTCCCTATTGATTTTAGAAATTCTTGTGGGGGCAATTGCCCCCACTGTCCCCACTGTAAATCCGCCCCTGTCTACAAAGATACCTAAAAATAAAGTTATTAAAGATTTTTGAAACCAATCATTCAGTGTTAGGTCCACCAGCATCGATCTAGTCATTTTTCAATTTGGTTTGGATATCTATTTTATGGATTTGATAAGAATCGAGTCTCCTTTCAATATCTGGCTAGTGAATTTATTTTACATAAAATATTGATTATCTAATAAAAATATTAATTAAGGGCATCTTAAAGTAAATATTTTTTTTTTATCTAAGATTAAAATCTAAAATGATGTAGAGTCTTTTCTTTTCTTCTATGTAACGCCAATTCATAATCTACACAATTACAAATAATAATTTTGTATGATACTTTCTTTTCAAAAAATTTCTTTGCTTGAATAATTAAGACCGGCAATGGGTTGGATAATATTTATATACTGACTCATCTCTACCTAAGTTATTTGGGTACGGCTTTAGAAATTTTTTATCCATTTAAAAAATCGGGTAAATTTATCCGTAATTTTTTTTATCTGAATATTTTTAAGGTTGGATATGGATATGTATCCGTTTATCCGAGCTTAATACTGTAAATTCACAATAAAATATATGTATAACCCAAAATCAAGATTTTTTCATCACAATGAGATGTATATATCCGATTTGGATATCCGTTCGAAAATTAAGTACAAGTCGAATACAAGAAATTACAAGGATATGAAAATAGTTTCATCTGATTCATTGCCAACCCTATGAATAATCAATCGTTGGTATATGAGAAATTACAAATTAACTTTTTATTCAAAAGTATTATTATTATTATAAATTCATCATTTATAAAAGAAAATTTTTTTATCGCCTCGTACATAAATAAATAAATAAATAAAATAAAAATATTTTATTACTAATTTATAAAGTTTAGAATTAAGTATTAAAATGATCAAAACTGTAACAATGAAAAATCAACAATCCAATAAATAATTACTTAATCATCAATCAAGGTGACTGTTTCTGTACAGTCCCATCACGAGATCAAACTTACAGGAATAGCAAACATTTTGTCTTAGGTAGTACAGCGAATTTGCATCAACGTGACGTGTCAGTCTCTGCGCTTCACATGTCCACCCACGATTCCTGTGGAGGAGGAAACGCTGACAATGAACTGAGGCGTCGTCCTATTGTCCAGTTCGCCAGCTGTCAACCTTATGGTGGTCCTAAAGGACAAGGGTTAATATGACACGTGCTCCTTTTAACCTTAGTCTTCTGTCTAACTAATTAATGGGCTGGGTAGGACAAAACAACTCGGCAAACTTCTTAAGCCTATGGGCCTACAACCAAACTAACCCGTTAGAGTTGGCCGGGCTTTCAATATGAGAACCCTACCCGACCCAGGCCCATGGAGCTCCATTTATCCCCTCCCCCGAATTTTTTTACTCACTTGTGCTCTATATGACTATATAAATACAATTATTACATTAACTTACCATTGTTTCTTAGATAAATATGGTTCATATTATGACCTTTTAAATGTGATTTTAACTCAGAGTCAAAGTTAAGTCAAGCATCAAGCAAGTCATCCAGATTTCAAAGTGGGTAAATAGTTAAGTTCCAATACAACTAAGAGCAACTCCATTGCATTTGGGCTTCGACTCTGTATCTTCTCTAAATTGTCATTTTACAAAGTCAAAAACTTCTAAAATCACTACAATACATTTGGATTGGGGATCTCTACTTTGAAATATTTTAGTGGGAGAAAGTGAGAGAGACGAAAGAAGATAGTGAGTTTCTCTCTCTCTCTATCTCTCTTTCTCTCTCTCTCTACCTATTGACGATAAAAACGACAATAATTATGAAATATTTTATTGTAATTGAATTTGTGAAAAATTATATTTACTTAATATGGTTGGAGAGAAAACCCTTTGAATAGGTAAATACAAAAATTTCTTTATCTTTTTTACTAAATATTTATTTTCACGAATTTTTTAATATTATAAATTCGCCAAGTTTGAATGCAATTGTTGCCACTCATTTGTAAATTGGGGAAAAAAATGAAAAAAAAAGGCGAAATAGGAATCTACCTACACTTATGAAAAATTAAGAATTTTCATTGTGATATTTGCTTTTCTGTGCTAAGTTTGTTTCCTATGCTTTTACTTTGTGAGTTGAAAACTGAATTTTATTTCTTCAGTTGTTCCTATTGTTTTTCTATTATTTAATTGAACTTTCTTTGTTGTCCCAATGATCCAATCCAATTATTAGATCAGTTATGGTCCAATATATATCCGATCCTTATCGGATTGGTTTCTGATCGATTACGATCGACTGCCCTACCAAATGCCACGTAACAAGATTATTGTACTTTATAATTCAAAAGAATGTTTAAATAATTGTTATTTTAAACACACAAAAAAGTAGTCTATCTCTATCATATTTTTACCTTCAAAGCTGCAATTGTGGATTTTACATAGATGGTTCCACCTAGAATTTCCTTTAGAAAAATACTTTCTTTTCTAACTTAGTAAGATTTCACATTTTACTAGAGGTCGTTGGCCTAGATGGATTACCAAATTGACAATCCAACACCACAGCTTTCTAGATATCACAGAAAATTTATATTCTTAATAATAATAATAATAATGTTTCAAGCTTAATATAAGGTCTTGAAAGTAGTAGCCATCAAACTCCTAAATTTAAATTTATAATTTAGTGACAAAAAATAAATTTTTTTCAAACTAGATTCTTAAAAAAAATTTCCTCTACATCGCTTTGGCATCAGATCATGTTTTTAGATGCCACAGTGTGAGCTCATGTCCCTTAGTGAGATTTGAAATCTTACTAAGCTAGTCAGGTTAGCCTGGCTGTTTCTTTTCCGCCAAACTCTTTTTTTAATTTTATGTTTATAAACTTAACATTTTTGTGTAAAATGATGCTGCCCAGGATCGAACTGGGGATCTTTAGTGCGTAGCCAAACTCCTTATAGTCCCTTTAGATGGCCCCGAGATGCCACACGTGTCTTGAGAGTATATTTGTAAGGGTCTTAAAAAACACTAAAAATAGTCCCACATCGCCAAGCTGTAAGATTAGCGCTTCCTTTATATACAAACACGTTCAGCATGATAGTTGTCTCTTCGGAGACATCCGATAAAATTGGAACGATACAGAGAAGATTAGCATGGCCCCTGCGCAAGGATGACACGCACAAATCGAGAAATGGTCCAAATTTTTTTGACATTTTTACCCTCAATTTTTTTAATCGTTTTCAGGATCTTCGATTTCTTGCAAGTATTTGCTTATTTGCACTAATTTCTGCAACAATTGTCGAGTTTGAATTGTTTAATTATGATTAATTTTGGATTTGAGTTTTGTTTGCTCGTCTTCTTCGAAAAATTCTATGCACACAAAAAGATTTATTGGGTAAAGTAGATAACCTTTAAAAAAGTACCATTTTTTTTTTTGGCGGAAACACAATGAGATGAAGGGCTCTTCACAACCCAACCACCTCTGATTTTGCTTGTAACGGTCGAATTTCAATGGATAAAACCACCACAATTCATCAACTCAATCTCTCTGTCCCTCAAAACCCATTCACCAAAAAGCGAAACAGAGCCAATCTTCTTATCCCTTGTGTTCTTGGAGTCGCAGAAACCTCAATTTCAAGACCAGTTTTAGTTGACTTTAGAAATTTAGAATCATTGACTTTAGTCAAACAGATGCATACCAAGATGATAAAAGAAGCAGAAAATTTGAAGTCTGATGCTTTGGTGGAAAATTTGATTAGAATGTACTTGAAATTTGGTGATTTTCAGTCTGCTTCAATGTTATTCTTCATGGGTTTTGCTAAAAACTCTTCCCCATTGAGTTTTTTAATTGAAGAAGTAAACAAGGGAGGGGGGAGAACACATGAACTCTTAGAATTTTTCAGGGAATTACATCACAAGGGGTTGGTTTTTAGCAGTAAAGATCTTGTTGTTTTTCTGACGGTATGTGCCGATTCAACTGATTTTTGGTTGGGAGTTGTAATCCATGCATATCTGATAAAGATGGGTTTTGATTCGGATTTCGATTTGAAGTGTGCTTTGATGGACTTCTATGCAAGTAGTTGGGGCGTTAATTATGCCGATCAAGTCTTCGTTGAAATGCCCCTTCGAAAAGTTTCTTTGTGGAACAAAGCAATAATGGCTAATTCACAAAGTGGGTCATGGGTAAAAGTTCTCCATTTGTTTCGAGAGATGCAATTTTCGTCGGTGGAAGCTAATGGTTTTAGTGTTGTTAAGGTTCTGCAAGCGTGCGGGAAACTGCAAGCTTTCAAAGAAGGAAAGCAAATCCATGGCTATGTTATTCGTTCTGCATTCGAATCAAATTTCTTGATTGGTAATTCTTTGATTAGCATGTATGCTAAAAATTCCAAACTTGAATCGGCTAGAACTGTTTTCAAGTTGATGCAAAAACCTACAACAGTCACTTGGAACTCAATCATCTCGGGTTATGCTCTAAATGGTTATCTTAATGAGGCATGGCAGCTCTTCCATGAAATGGAATTGTCTGAGACGAAACCTGACTTGGTAACTTGGAATTGTCTTTTATCAGGCCATTTCCTTCACGGATCCTATGAGAAAGTCCTGATAATTTTGCAGAAAATGCAAAATGTGAGTTTCAGACCTAATTCCAGCTCCATCACATCTGTTATTCAGGCAATTACTGAATTGGGTTCATTGACTTTGGGGAAAGAAATTCATGGTTATGTGATAAGGAATGCGCTTGAGTTTGATGTATATGTCGGAACTTCATTGGTTGACATGTATGTGAAGAATCGTAGCTTAATGGTTGCGAGGGCAGTATTTGATTATATGAAGAATAAAAACATCTTTGCTTGGAATTGTTTAATTTCGGGATATGCCTTTAATGGGCTTTTTGACTTAGCTTTGGACTTGTTGAATCAAATGGAAAAGGAAGGTATCAAGCCTGATTTAGTCACATGGAATGGTTTGATCTCCGGGTTTTCAATGTGGGGCCGTAGTGAGAAAGCTTTGGCCTTGATGTGCCAAATGAAAACGTTGGGGTTGTACCCAAATGTGGTCTCTTGGACTGCTCTTATCTCGGGTTGTTCTCAGATGGGGAACTACAGAGACTCACTTGAGTTTTTCATCCAAATGCAACAACAAGGAATCAAGCCCAATTCAGCCACCATATCAAGCTTACTCCGAGCTTGTGCAGGCATGTCCTTGCTACAAAGGGGTAAAGAAGTACACTGCTTCACAATCAGAAACAGTTTTACCCAAGATACATTTGTAGATACAGCCCTCATTGACATGTACTGCAAATCAGGTAGTTTAAATTATGCCCATCTGGTTTTCAGGAAGATTCGGAATAAAACAGTAGCCTCTTGGAATTCTATGATCATGGGTTTTTCCATACACGGACTCGGGAAAGAAGCGATTTCACTTTTTGTTGAAATGTGCGAAGTGGGTATACAGCCAGACAGTATAACCTTAACGGCTATCCTCTCGGGTTGCAAACATTCGGGTTTGATTGATGAAGGATGGAAGTATTTTGATAATATGAGTAAGGATTATAATGTAACCCCAACACTTGAGCATTACTCTTGCATGGTTGATCTTCTTGGACGAGGTGGGTATTTGGATGAAGCTTGGGATTTTATACAAACAATGCCATTAGAACCGGATGCTAGCATTTGGGGTGCACTTCTTGGGTCATGTAGAATCCATAAAAATTTGGAGCTTGCGGAGATTGCAGCAAAGTACCTGTTCAAGTTAGAACCGTATAATTCTGCGAATTATCTATTAATGATGAACTTGTACAGCATTGCAAACCGGTGGGAAGATGTCGTGAATCTTACAGATATGATGGGTTTTGTAGGGCTTAAGAGTAGGCCAGGATGGAGCTGGACACAAATAGATCAGACGATCCATGTTTTCAGTGTCGAAGGGAAATCCCATCCTGATATAGGAGAGATATATTTTGAGTTATATCGGTTGGTTTCGGAAATGAAGAAATTGGGGTATGTGCCTGATACAAGCTGTGTGTTTCAAAACATCGACGAGGTTGAAAAAGAGAAGGCTTTGCTAAGTCACACTGAGAAGTTGGCTGTTACTCAAGGACTGATCAGGAGAAGAAGTGGACCCGTTAGGGTTATAAAGAACACTAGAGTTTGTGCCGACTGTCATAATGCAGTGAAATACATGTCTCGGGTAAGCAGTCGTGAAATTTTCCTTAGGGATGGTGTTCGGTTTCACCATTTCATGGATGGGAAGTGCTCCTGCAATGACTACTGGTAATAGGGTTTTGTTAACACGTGCCCTAAGGGCACACGTCAAAGTGCATTAAATACACCTTGGGAGTTGATTTTCATATCAGAAGTGTCCCCTTTTTTTTTCCTCCAAAAATACCCCAAATGCTTATTTCCAAGGTGTATTTAATGCACCTTAATGTGTTCCCTTAGAGCACACGTTAACCATCTCAGCCAACTTTCTATTGCAGTCAACTAGTGGAAGATTTGCATCTAAACACACATCCTAGCCAATCAATGGTGATATAAGTACTTGTACAAAGAACACTCATTCAGGAACAAATTTAAGAGCAAGGCTGAAAAGTTCAAATGGGATTCAATGAGACAAATCACTCGCTATGGTTCAGTGTATACTATCATTAACGAGCTTCCTTAGGAGGGCTGCCAAGAGTCAAATGAAGTACAAAGCTTCCAACTTCTGTGCTAAGGTAAAAGCCTCAAAGCTATCTGGGAAAATGATGCAATGGAGAGTAAAGAAACAGTAAAACAATGTATTCTGATGGGTTCAGGCATGGATGATTTCTTTGATTAAGAAATCAAATCCATGGAATTTGAAGCAATGAATCTGTCGTCTAGTGTGATGAGTCAGGAATTGAAGAGCTTCGTTCGTGAGAGATTCAACGAGGAACAAATATTAAGAATATATTTCATAGAGGGTTTATCTATCTCAATATGAATGCATGGACAGCTCCTTGTCATTTCCATTGTAGGGCTTTTTTTTTCCCTTTTCTGGAACAAGATACACTTGTTGTATAGAATTGTTTGATATAGTTTTTCAATTAAGTTTGTTCTATAGTAACTTGAGTTCATGGCCCTCTTGGAATGTTATGTTTTTTCATGTCTTTTGTGTGAATGGTGAAATTTTCTTCTCCTTCAAGGTATTATAGACTCCAATAAATTGCATGAGAGAAACAATAGGTGAGGAAGAACAATGGGAGATTTTTTTGTTTCTTTTGATGGGTGAAAGAAATGAAGGCAATCTTGGCCCAAAGAAAGTAAAATGGAGGCTAATTCCTTGTTGATGAGTTTGCATATGGTGAAATTTGAGCAATCGTGGTTGTTGATGTAAAAATTTGCCACCCCCAAAAATTATAGTCGACCCAAATATTCGGAGTGAGGCTTTGTTGGATACGGGGAAATTACCCGATGGGAATAGTTTGGGTTGGGTACAATTCATTTCTTTTTCATTTAAAATTTTGGCCAAAAAAGAGGGAAAAACAAATCTAATAGGAGTTTGATGACTTTTGAAATGTTTATAATAGAAATATTGTCTTCTAAATAAATTGGGAATAAACCAGCGAGAGATGGGTATAGTGGCCAAGGCCTCCCTCCAAAAAGGGAGAGGTTTTGAGTTCAATCCCCCTTATTGGCTATCTGCAAGGATTTATCCCAACTTACCCAGTATGTGTGGATTGTAGGGTATTGTATCTACCGGGGGCATTTGGGTGAGATATGGTTCTCTAAGAAGCTAGTTGTCTCACCCTTATTAATCAAACCTATGGGTCTGAATACTCCCGTCATCAAAATAGATAAATAAATATCTAAATTAATAATGATACATGAATAATATTCACACGTGTATTGATCAAACTAGGATTTTCACTGGATTGGATTTTAGTCCAATCCAATTGTTGTGGATGGAATTTGGATGGTATCAATTTTGTTGGAGTCAATACATTTTAAAAAATTTTAAATATATATCTTCTAAATTATCTATTTTCTTATGAAAATAACATTCACAAAAGAGTCATGATTTTCTGACTCCCCCTATACTCTCCGGATGTGGGATGTGAGAGAACTGTAGATTTTATTTCCTCAAGATGCCCAATTACACATCCTCATAAACATGTGTACTTGTGTATCTCGAGGAAGAAAATTTATGATTCTATTACATGCCACATCATGAGAGTATGTCTGTCAAAAAATCATTATTCTTCACAAAAATTGATGGTTCATTGAGCAACCATGGTCCAACACTCCAACCTCGTCGGCACGCCGATGTCATATGGCCTTTAAAATAGAGTCTAACTAGCCTTACCAAGCAATGATTTCACCCTCACTAAGGGTCCTTGGGTTCAACCTATGGCATCCAAAACCGTGATATGATGTTTTAGGTTTGTAGAGGATAAAATTATATGAATTTTGAAAAAATATCGAAAAAAGTTAATTTTTTATCATGAAATTTTAATTTTAAAAGTTGAAGTTATGGGGAAGTATGGTAGTCGTTCACTTTCAAAACCCTGGATCAAGTCATGAAGTCGAAAGAAAAAAAAATTAGATTTTTTTTTTTGGATTTGAGTTATTTCATGAAATTAAGAGGGCCATTTGAGAAAAATCGACTCTTATAAGACTTCAAATATTTAATAAGTTAGTAAGTAAAATGTCTCTCTTTAAACTACTAATATAGTGAGGCCACGTGTTTAACTTGAAAGAAAGATTTTGTTACATTTGCAGCTACGATGTACAAAATATTGGTCATCGTAGAACGAGTTACGACTCGGACATGTACAATATCTCTCTTCCCTCTATTAAGACTCTCCTTCTCGATTAGATAAGGTTTTGCCTCTAATTCACTCTTCAGTCTTCTTTGATCGTGAGTCTAATAAAAGTTTAAACCAATTACAGAGGTGGAGAAATGGAGTACAGAGAGGGATAGAGGTTCTTCAAAGAGAATCCTCTAAGGCCCTAGTTTTCTCTTCGCCATGACGGCTCTTCAAGCTTCTCTTCTCTGTAGACCTTCGTGTTCTCATCATATTTCTTCCTCAAAGCCTCCTCACATCTCTCTATCCAATTTTCATCGCATCCACTCATTCAATTCTTCCGTCTCCTTTGTATCTCGTTCATGGAGATCTCACCATCACCAACACAAATCACTGATCCTTTGTTCAATGGTGTCAGAAAATACGAATTCAAGCTCAGATTTGAGTTTCTTTGATCAAAATTCGATTTCGGATGTTGAACATAAACAAAATTACGATTTATCTGAGGAATTTAGTAGCGGAAGTTCCGAACCTGAAGCGGAGGAATCTGTTATGGAGGTTTCTACGGTAGGAGATGTTAGCTCTGAAGTAGAAGTTGTGACAGAATCTGAAAATTCTTTGGAAAAAGACAGAGAAGTGAGTAGATTACCGGTAGTAGTGTTTCTATTGGGAGTGTTAGCTTCCGCAAAAAGTGGATTTGAAAAGCTCGGATTCCGAAAGTGGTTGAATTGGTGGCCATTTTGGCGACAAGAGAAGCGATTGGAAAAACTGATTGCTGAAGCTGATGCCAATCCTAATGACGCAGTAAAGCAGAGTGCTCTGTTTGCTGAGCTCAACAAGCACAGGTTCAACTCTGTAATCTTATCTTTTTCATCAAATTACATTTTTTTTTTAAATTTTGTTAAAAAATGTTCACAATTTGATTTTTCTGTAATTTTAATTAAACATATTCTTGTTAATTAATAATTAAATCTTCAAAGAAAAAAAATAGATTTATTCTTCTTTTTGAAGATTTAATCATAAAATTAGATTTATACATCATTTTGGCATTTAAATATATAATAGTTTAGGATTTAATCATAAAATATTCCCGATTTATTTTTCTTGGCAGTCCCGAGTCTGTCATAAAGCGTTTTGAACAAAGGGATTGTGCAGTAGATAGTAAAGGAGTTGCAGAATATCTTCGAGCTCTTGTGGTTACAAATGTAATAGAAGAATATCTTCCGGATGAGCAATCTGGAAAGTCTTCCAGTCTTCCAGCATTGGTAATGCCAACCCAGAACTTGCTTTTAATTGTCAATTTTTATTTTTGGGTGGCTCATGAATGTTAAATATTCCTCAATCCATAATCCCTAGCATTGGAAAATGTCTGCCTCTAAATTAGTATCAGTTTGTTGAGTACGTAAGTTTTTGGATTCAACTAGTGTTTTGATTTGATTTCCAATTAGATACTCCTATGTGTTTACTTTTCCATATATAGGATATATTACATCAAAATTCGAATATGTTCTTTCTCATTTTTCATTTTCTTAGTATTTGATTTTGTTATAGTTAACAGTCGGCCATGACTAATTGCTGACCTTTTACAAATAGTTGCAAGAGTTGAAGCAGCGTGCATCTGAGAATACAGACGAGCCATTTCCTAGCCTTGGCATATCTGAGAAGCAGCCGTTGCATGTGGTGATGGTAAGAAGTAATACATTATTACAAATTGGTTCATTTGCTGTTTGTGGAATATATTTTGTGATAATTACTCATTTGCTTCACTTCTCAAAAGGAAAAAAAGAAAAATTCATCATCAAAAATGAGAGATAGATTGCTGTGTTTTTGAGTGTCCTCCAACAGCTGTGTTCTTGTAATATTCTTCATTTACAGCTTGCAATGCTTAGCTTGTGGTTTCTTTCTGTATTAGGTTGACCCTAAAGCATCAAACAAATCAACACGTTTTGTGCAAGAGTTCATCTCAACTATCTTGTTTACGGTTGTTATTGGCTTGATGTGGTATGATGTTGTTCCATATCCCTACACCTTTTTTACTTGATACTATTCGTTAATGAAAATTCTTCATTCTTTTTCCTGTTATTATCGTTTTTTTTTTGGTCTTCATTACCTTGTGCGCTTCTGGCTTTGTTGAATTATGGAGATTTTGTTTTCTTCTACATGCCTATTAAGGTTTCCTGTTGGGACTTATCTGTTTCATTCAACACAGTCAAGTTCCCAACACAAATGAATTCATAGCATTTTTGGTTGAAATACATGACGTTTTGAATTGTTGTTACATCAAGGCATGACCTTGTTTCTTTTAACGTTTCTTGGAGTTTTCAATTGTTTAAAAGTACAAGCATTTTTTCCAGGGTAATGGGTGCAGCTGCACTTCAAAAATATGTAGCTGGCTTAGGTGGAATAGGTGCTTCTGGTGTTGGCTCAAGTTCTTCATATGCCCCAAAGGAGTTAAACAAAGAAGTCATGCCTGAAAAGGTAGATGTTGATACTCTATGCCCAAGCTATCTTGGGTTTGCAATTTGTATGATACTAGTTTTATATGAGTTTTCTTATGAGACTTAACTTGCATATATATATATGTTTTTTTTTCAAATATCTTTTTCTTGTACTTTATTTTGAAAAATGAGACAGATTGGGTGCTGTCGTAGCATTGTAGACGCAGGTGCTGTGCTCACAAATCAGAGGTTGAAAATCAGATTTTATTGTGTTTCTTTGGACCTCATAATCAAATCCAAATTCCATACAAAATCTGGAAAGTTTTTCTAAGCAATTATATAATCCATTGCAACTGTCCATCACGGCCCAAAGGAATTATATTACTGGTTTGATTACATAATTAGTTGATATCATTTACTATCACAATATTTTTCTGACTTGTTGGCTTGTCCATCAGGGCCCATAACTTTAATCTTCCTGTCCCTACCTTGTTAAAAATATCCCCCCACAACCCGAACCCTAAACCTTCTTTTCCAGATTCATATGATCTTTACATCAGACACCCTAGACCTTTTTGATTTATCCAATAAGAACCCTAAATCCTTAGTTGTTCAACATACCACATCCAAAACTATCAGTTATTATGGATCAATTGATATATGATATATAACCTGCATGTTTCTTCCTTTCACCTATTAATTGACTTTCCTGCAGAATGTGAAAACCTTTAAGGATGTTAAAGGCTGTGATGATGCAAAACAAGAACTTGAAGAAGTAGTAGAGTACCTAAAAAATCCAGCAAAGTTCACTCGTCTTGGAGGGAAGCTGCCCAAGGTATGTTGAGATCTTTAAGTTCCTATGAATTATACTTCTACAGTAGTACACAGGAGATGGTTTTCCATGTATATTTCTATGTTTGCAATTCTTTCCTTTCTTTGATGGATATGGTAATGTTTGCTAGAAGTTCGAACAAAGATACAACAAAAATATTGCTAAGTTAATATTTTAAGGAAACTATTTTTTTCCAGTTTTTACACAAACCATGCTTTGTTTTTTGAAATGGTTTCAGAAGAAAAAGCAAAACAGAAACTATGGATGGTTAGCTCATGCTTTCTTCTGTGCTACGATTATTGGTTTAGTTTTTTTTTTTTTTTTTTTAATATCTAATTATATTGAGATATTTACAAAAAAGTGATCCACTTTTGACGAATTTACGATTCCAGCTCACTGTTCATATTAATTACCAAAATGTGAACGATAACGAATTCAGAGGTTTTTAAAGTGACTATTTCGCAGGTTTAAAGTGACAATTTCACTTTGAAGCTGCAAAATTGTCACTTTAAGCCTGCGAAATAGTCAGTTCTTTCTGAATTTTTTTTTAACGAAAACATGATTGTTCACGTTTTGGCAATTAAAATGAAAACTTTCCGGAATTGTAAATAACTCATTTTCAGCTCACGAATTAGTAATTCACCCAATTATATTTTTCTAATTGATTATCTATTTTTTAATTTATATTGGTATTTATTTTTTGAATTATGTGTGGCACTGATGCCTTTTGATTCCTTGATTAGTTGTTTTATTAGTCATTTTGTAGTATCGTTTAGTGTAGCTTCTGCTTTCTTCTTGCATTTTGGTTATGACTGAGTCTAATAGGACTTCACAGGGAATTCTTTTGACAGGATCCCCTGGGACAGGAAAGACACTGCTTGCTAAGGTAAGGCGTTATGTGTATATTATTGTCCAAATTTTTTACCTTGTGTTATGATTTTCTTACTCCTTTTTCTGTAGTTATTTGAAAATATAAACTTGCTTGTGCTACTAGGGAAGTTTTTTGGGTTGGCACATTTGATATGTTATTTTTGAGTTAAAATATAGTCCTTAGCTACGCTTTTTTTTGCCAAGTATTTCTAGTGTTAGCCAATTTTGTTCACCATACCTTGTATTTAGTGCCACTTTTTGAATTTAAAAACCCACTCAACCTAGGGTATATGCCTCTAGGAATTGGCATTATTTATCTTGTATTTCTGATTTTTAGCCTTCTTAATCCTAATTTTGGATCTCATGGCTTATCGGCATGTCTGGAAAGTTATTTGATATGATCTGGAAAGTTATGTTCTATTATACATGTTTATCCCTGGAGCTGCCCCTTTATTAATAGGACCAAGAGAAACGGAAACTTCTTTTCTTCTTAGCACAACATTGAAGCCAAGAGCTTGTTCAGGTTGCTTTTTCAGATTTTGTCATGCTTCATTCTCATTACTATTATTGGGGGAGAGAGAAAAGAAGTTTGAGCCACCAAACTTTTCGGAAAAAAAACTTGAAATTGAACCACCATGGTTAAGGTGGTGTGAAGGTTCATCTCAAAAAGCCATTCAGGGGTGTGTGGAGGAACCAAAGACTTTATGGGTATGGGTGCCAGAATAGGCAATGGGAGGGAAACTAATGTCTTTCTTCCTATGGGACAGGATTACATTCATTCTGATTTCAGGAAGGGTAGCTTATAATGTGGAAAAAGGTGATCGAGTCAAATTTTGGGAGGTTCTATGGTGTGGGGAGGAGGCACTTTCCCATCCATTCATGCCTTCTCGGACTACAAAGGAATCCAAATAAATGAGTTTTGGAATATCGAAGGAGATGTGCAATTACTAGAGTACAAAGGTGGGACCTGGGCTTCCAAAGAAATTTCAATGACTAGGAGTTGGACGATGTTGGGAGGCTTCTGGGTGTTCTTCAGAACGAGAGAGAAGTGGAGGAAGAAAATAGAGGAGTGTGGATAATCCTCCCTATGTTTACTACCCACACTCCCAGTTTGTTAACTTCTATGTGCATAACTGAAGATGCCAGCTTGCTAAGTTGGTTAAAGTCTGAGTGTTGACACTACGACTTGGTTCAAAACCTACAAATCTCACTTGCCTAACTAAAAAAAGTTCAATGTGCATATCTTTCTTTTATAGTGAATCAGATGCTTATTTGTCTACATTTATCCCTTATTTTTGGTCCATAATTTACATCCTCAATTGTACATGTGATTGTTGCATTTGGATCTTTGAAGGCTATTGCTGGTGAAGCTGGGGTACCTTTTTTCTATAGAGCAGGTTCTGAGTTTGAGGAAATGTAAGTATCTTCCTTGTTAATCTATAAATAGTTTTGGTGGTCCTATGGTAATAATATAGTAAAATTTATGTTATTTATCATTGCAAGGGATACAAATGCATCTATCATTTTTCATTTCTTAAGTTTGCTTCAACCTGCACCAACACATTCTTGACCAATTTATTAAATTTGACCATACCATATCAATTGACTCTCTTCACTTTATATCCTATTAGTGCACTTTTACCTTCTCAGGCTCACTGGAATGTGCTTATTTCTGATTCTGTATTTTTTGGCGTGCTTCTGTCACAAAAAACTTTACATTAGTCATCCAGCTTAATTCTATGGGCAACATCATCGATATTCCCCAATTACCCACCCCCACTGTAAATGAATCGAGATTAAAAGAGGGTCTCTGTTTTGGGCATCTCATGCTCATCAATCTTACATATCCCCAGTGATTTTGATTTACAAGCTCAAAACTCATTTCTTCCCCAACACCCACCAGATTCTGTCTTATTATAAGCTTTCTCCAGGTCATTAAGACCATGTGAGATTTTCAATCTTCTTTTTAAACTTCTCCATATGTTGTCTATGTAATATGATAGCCCCTTCCTGGCTTTAAGTGGAACCAGTTTAAGGATATCCTTGTTTGCCATCTTAATCTTTGAACCATCACTTGTTTCTATATCGTTCTGTATGATAGGCTTGTAAAGAAAAAATCATTCATAGGTTATTATACTGGTTTGCTTCAGACTGCTTCCATTCCACTAAGGGCCTAAGACAAACAAACTTTTATGCTGGATTATGTGTCAGTATTTGAGCAACTTTTAATCCTGAAATTGGTTTCAGTTTGAACATTTGGAGAAGCTTGTCCCTGGAATACACAGATATAGAATGCATATTCCCCTTGATGACATTCGTAATCTTCATTTTTGTATCTTTCTGCTGTATATTTGCTTATGCATTATGTTATTGCCCCACACTTTGGTACAAAACAAAGTCTTATCCAAGATTTGGGATCATATAAACAAATCATGTTCCTCGATTCCACTCTCATATGGTTAGAAATTAATGAACCAGTTCTTAAGGTATTGAAAGAAGTTAGGTATCTTTAGGACAAAGTCTTAATGTGTGGTGAGGTCTTTTTATTCCAGGTTTGTTGGTGTTGGTGCTCGGCGTGTACGGGGCTTATTTCAAGCTGCTAAAAAAAAGGTGATTGTTGTTGTTGTTATTATTTTTTCGTAGTATAAAATCGTTATCACTAATATCTCCTGATGAATGAATTCCTTATGGGTTGACGGAGACTTAGTGTCCTACCATGGAGGATCTAGACCAACATCATACTGTCAGTTGGTGCACATTATATGATGTAGGACATTTACAACTCTAAGCAATGTTCTTATTCTATTAGGTTTTATTTCTATTTCTAGTTCTAGTAGGATTTATATTTCATAATTATGTTAGGAGTACAATTCTTTGTTAGTTTCTAATTTGTTTTAAATTTATTTTTATTATTTAGGCTATAATTAGAAGTGTTCAATTTGAGTTCTAATAGGATTTGAAAGTTAGTATTATGTTAAGAATGTTAATTTTTAGTATTTTAGTAGAATTATAAGTTGTTATGATGGAGTTATCTATATATGGACCTCCAAATCTGAAAATTCAAGAAAAAAAACAATAATCAATTCAATTATCTTTTCTCTTTTAATTACTTTTTCGTTTTATGCTTTATTTTTTCAAGGTATTGCTTGTTTATTAATTGAATCTATTGATTCAAATTGATTTTGAGTGTTCCATTGAATACAATCTATCAAATCTATTGATTAACACGCTTCCGCTACGTCATGATGATATCTTCAATTATGCATGAATAGATATCTGAAACAATGAGAATCTGTTACCACAAGAAAAAATCCTAGAAGCCAAATTCTTATGGAAAAAAAAAAGATAGTCTGGCACCTCAAGTTCAAGGATGTGAGAATTCTTCTGGGGGAAACATTCTAATCCAGTTTTCCATATAGAAACACAAAACTGGTAGACATTAATAATTATTATGGGAACAACAGTGGTGTAACAACCTTCAAGAACATAATGAAAACATGATTGCAAACTTCTGTAAACTATAAATCCTCTTCTGATATAAAAATAGACTGCTAGCTTCTGTAAAAGAGATTATGTGCGGGTAAAATCATTATGGCAATCCTGATTTCCTATTCCACTACGTCAGGACTTCACGAAATCAGTTTTAAAGTCTTTTAAAACACGAACTGAATATAATAAGCTTGTTTTCATCTTTTTTATTTTCAGAATTCCTCATGTCCAATCCTTCAATAAGATGTCCTCCTGTTTTGCAAATATAATTTCTACGTGTAATTGTTGTCTTTCTTTTAAGTGTCATACCTTCTGTGACAGTTATCTAGTGCATTTGTGCTTATTGCACCTTTTATCTACCATCATTCACAGGCACCTTGCATCATTTTCATTGATGAAATAGATGCAATTGGATCCACTCGAAAGCAATGGGAAGGACATACAAAGAAAACATTGCATCAGCTGCTTGTTGAGATGGACGGCTTTGAACAGAATGAGGTACATTTGGATATTCTCACCAAATTAGCCGTATGAATTTATTTGCTCATTTCTTAATCCGGTTAGATCTTCTTATGTAGTAGGGCATAATATTGATGGGTGCGACAAACTTACCCGATATTCTTGATCCTGCTTTAACAAGACCAGGCAGATTTGACAGACATGTAAGTTTTTCTTAGATATCTTGATAACAGGAATGTTGTTTTGGCTGAAGTTAATTTTGAAGTTTGGAATTGTACTCTTATGAATTGATCCAGAAAAAAAAAATGTTTATGACTGATGAGAAGTAGGCCCATTAAATACTACTGATGAATTCTGCTTATCTAGTGCTTCTTTTACAAATACTTTGCTGATCCCAGCAAAGTATTGTAAAACCTACTTTAGAGTGAGTTGATAGAAGTCAGGGGCTTAATAAACTTCACCAATTTTCAGATGCTATTACGATCCAGCAATCCCTATTATCAAACTCCATGAAATGCTTATTTGGTGCTAGCAAATTCGTTATGACAGCTATAGTTGAATTTTTGTTCAATATTATTTCTGATATTGTTGTTCACCCAGTCATGTGAACCTTGAGAACTGGATAATACTTGAATGGTCTCTACTAACTGGTCTGATTTAGCCTGACTTCTGTTTTTCTACACTAAATTCATGGTCAATCTTTCTCGTGATTTTGAACTCAGTTTTCTTGTCCTGCATCTTTCGTCATTTGGTTTCAAAGCTGAATTTTTGGGAATACTTGAGTCTTCCATGTCTTATGGAACTTGGGATATTTCTTGTCTTATCTTCACACTGTAATCAAAATTTAGTTATCAATTCCTGCATTTGAATATTGCAAAACCTAATCAGTCTCCTTCCAGATTGTTGTTCCAAATCCTGATGTGCGAGGTCGTCAAGAGATATTGGATCTCTATTTACAGGATAAACCATTGGATGAGGATGTAGATGTCAATTCAATTGCCCGTGGTACTCCTGGGTTCAACGGAGCAGGTGTGTTTTGTTTGTTCCAACTCAGGACCAACTTTTATTTGCACCCAATACTATGTGGCTATTTTGCCAATAAGAGTATGTTTATGAAGGATGTTTTTGAGACATGTACATCGTCACCCACTAAATCTCCTCTTTCTCTCATTTTCCCTTTTAATAGATCTGGCAAATCTGGTGAACATTGCTGCCATTAAGGCTGCCGTTGAAGGTGCTGAGAAGTTGACTGCTTCACAGTTGGAGTTTGCAAAAGACAGGATAATGATGGGTACAGAACGGAAAACAATGTTCCTATCAGAAGAATCCAAAAAGGTAAGCATATTATCTAGGAGAAATCTAGAGTAGAAGTTGAACCTGTAGCTGAAATTTTTGGTGTTCTACACTACAGCTTGGAATGGAAGAGATTATTACACCTGTCAGGCATAGTGACAATCTTTTACTTTCTGAAAAAGTCACAATAAATGAGCAACTTTTTCAATCGGCAGTTTAATCCTGAAGTTTTGAAAATTACATTTTTTTATATTATTTTTATATGATAAATAAATGTTTCTAATGTGATGTGGAACCCTAGCAGGTGCCCTTCTACTACTCTTCTATCGCCTGCTTTGTTTGGTCTGGTTTTACATCAGAGAAAATCTCAGGTTAACTATTTGGGTAGACCAGAACGGTCAACCAACGACATACATGGGGCATACATGACAGAGGGTCAGACCCAACTAGGAATCCCTTAGGCCACCTATAAAATAAAAAATAAAAAATCTCCTAGGCCAACATCAACCAGTTGGGATGGTCCTAACCATCTTATGTGTAGAATAGTTTTGGTTGTCCATAAGGGTCGATTTGGCCTGTTATATGTCCTTACCTGCTGATTGGTAAGTCTCGTACAACTATGCCATTGGCAAGCCATCGGCAAGCCATCTTGTGGTACTTTTGATTCCACCTAGGAGAATTCGACATAGAATTGTGCATAAATTGCATTGGTATGCATATTTTATTTATTTGAAGTGACATTAAGATATTTAACTTTTTTCTCAGCTTACAGCGTATCATGAGAGTGGCCACGCAATTGTTGCATTCAATACCGATGGTGCACATCCCATTCACAAGGCCACAATAATGCCACGGGGTTCTGCTTTAGGGATGGTTACACAGCTCCCGTCGAATGATGAGACATCTATAAGCAAGAAGCAGTTATTAGCACGCCTTGATGTTTGTATGGGGGGAAGAGTTGCAGAAGAGCTTATCTTTGGTCAGGAACATGTCACAACTGGAGCAAGTAGTGATCTTTATACGGCTACCGAGCTTGCAGAGTATATGGTATTCACTTCAGGCTATGCTCCATATATGTTGATATTTTAAAATATCTTGTGAGTTAAAAGACTTGAAATGAAAGAAAAGAAAAACCTTGATTTCTTGCTAGAAATTGCAAGTCTTAGTTCTTATTAAAGTTTAACAAAGTATTCTTTCCATTCTCTCAAGCTTTCGATTATTATATATATAATAAAACAAAATAGTGGACCCTACTTATTTGTCTCAAGATTTATACCCCATAAGAAATGTATCTCGAGGACAAGTTTTCTTTTCTCTTCTTCCTCTTCCGAATATATCACCAAGTTTATTCTCTTTCTTCTTCTACCCTTTCCAATATTTGCCCCTCCGATTTTATTGTCTTTCCTCTTCAACACCCCCCTCCCCCCCATCTTTTTCATAATAATACATATCCAACTTTATTATTTTTTCTCTTTTACCCCTTAATTCCAAAGATTTTTTAGTTATACCCCCTTTTAACTTTGTTATTTTTTCTCTTTTACCCTCTTAACCCCAAAAAGGGTGCCCATGCTGTAGGCACGGGAAACTCTAGTGAATATATATATAATAAAACACCACAGTAGGTCTCATTTTTGTAGAGGACAAACTTTCATCCAACCAAGATAAACATTCCATCCACACTACAATTTTTGTGGGGTCCACTTTATTGCCTTTCCTCTTCACTTCCTCTAATTTTACTATATTTCCTCTTTACTTCTTTTACTCATTTTGTTATTTTTCATTTTTTACCCCTTAACCTCAATTTTTTTTAATAATATTTCCTAACTTTTTTTTTTTTTCCGCTTTAAACCCCTTAATCCCAAAGAGGATGCCCGTGTCATGGCATGGGCGAACTCTACTATATATATGAGAAAGCAGGTCACTTTATAACCTTTATATTGCCTGAAAAATTTCTAGCCAAAGAGCTGTGATTATGTCTAGGTTCATTTAAAGGAACACAACTCTTTTCAGTGTCATCCTTATGATTCATGGCAAACTTTTTTCTATGCCAGGTATCAACTTGTGGGATGAGTGATGCAATTGGACCAGTTTATATCAAGGAGCAACCTGGTACAGAGTTGCAATCACGCATTGATGCAGAAGTATGTTTTATAAATATTGAATTGTGTTGTTCCCAATGACGGATCTAGCAATAGTAAATTATAAATTTTTTGATGACTTGCTCATGATAATTGATGAGTGTGGTATAAATACTGCAGGTGGTGAAACTCCTAAGAGAAGCTTATGATCGTGTTAAAGCTCTACTAAAAAAGGTTTATTCTATAAGATCTCATTCATTCTTTGTTTAATACAAAAGAAGAGAAAATCTAAGGACCCTTTCTGCTAGTCGGTAAGAACTAAGAATGAATGGTCTATCAAAATTATTAGTTGGCAAAAATTTCCGACTCAATTGAGTGATCCTAAGTCTTACATCTGATTTACTGTTATTTTAAACAACTGTTAACTAATTTATATACATATACATGCATGCATATGCTGCTTGTAGCATTAACCTTCAGTCTCTGCAGTTATCAGTAATGCATTTTGATGCATTGATTGTTAAAAACAGTCTGTTATCTAAATTTCTTGTAGATTTGGATTGCTAAGATGTGCTATCCAAGTTGAAGATTTTAATGTATTATACTGCACTTATATCTTTATGGAAGTTGATACTGGATCCCTGGAAACATGATAACTAGGTGCTCAAACTCACAAAAATAAACAAGTGAAGATTAGGTTTCTAGGGTTTATGTTGTCTAGATAGGGCTGAACCGTATGGGATTAGGGATTCAGTTTAACTAGGATATGGTTCTAGTTTTCATTTCTTGGCTTCTTGCAGTACTGTTTGAGGTAACTGGTAACTTGCTAGTGGTAACCCTCTTCATATTGTATATTCTGTTTATTGAAGAGAGCTGCTATTGGCACCCCAACTTTTACTTATTATACCCCAATTTGAATAAAAAAATAAGTCAATGGATGAGAACGAGTAAAAGTTTGGGTGCCAATAGAAACTTTTTTTTTTTTTTTCCAATTTCTATTTGGTAGATTTAGGGTTTTATATGGGCCTAATCCTAATTGTAAACAACTGTTGAAGTCATTTGAATGTGTTATAATGCTTTGTAATGTTTGAATGGTGTGTTTTAATCTTTAATTAGGGTGTGATAAATAATTTAAGAAATTGGGGTGTAACAAGTAAAGGAATAAAGAGAATTTTCTACTAAAATTCGAATCACAGTTAGGGTGCCAATAGCAGCTCTCTAATTGAATCACATGAAATCATATATGCAATAACATGAAATATGTATGGACCAAAGGAATAAAGAGAATTTTCTACCTACTAAAATTCAAATTTGTATAGAACATATAACATTTCTGTGGCTCTGACCATCTTTTTTTTTTTTTCTTTCTTTTTTTTAAAAGCATGATAAGGCATTACATGCAGTTGCAAATGCCCTTCTCGAGTACGAGACTCTCAGTGCAGAAGACATAAAGCAGATTCTTATTCCTTCTCAGGAAGGACCGTTATACGAACAACAAGAAGAGGAGCTTGCATTGACTTAGCATCCATGCTTTTGAAATGTAGTCTTTTCCAACTGTTAAGGGGAGCAGTGTACAGTGTACCAAAATATTCCAGGTAATTTATTTACAAAGATCTATAATTTTCTCTTATCTTCAATGTTTAGAAAATAACTTTTATTATTATAACTTGAAGATTTACAAAGCCACTCCATTGTTTAAGAATTGTAAACTTGCAACAAGTTTGTCAGAAAGAACAAAAATGATACTTTAATTAGGATCATCAAGACCAATTATTCCTAAACCTGAAACTCCACACATTGATCATTCCATCAATGCTTCGCTCCTTAATGGCTGATGGCCTGAGCAGTAGAAGTCCATAAAGTCCAGACTAATCAACCACATTACCAATAAAATGACCATTTTCTTCATCTTCTACACTAAATCTATATACTTTACTGTTAAAGGTTCAGTTTTTCATCATCATGGTGGATGACCAAAAAGAACATGGATTGTGGTGGTGAGAGTGGATATGAACACATTTGAATTAAGAAAAATATGATTTCAGACCATTGAATGGAGGAACAGGATTCGTTCTGCTGGCCCCACGTGGCATTTAGGGTACTTCTTATTGAATCGGGTACCTTAGATCAAGTGAGATACTCAATCCATACCCTAATCTATGAATATTTACTCCATCTCTTGATATATCTACACAATACAATTATAAATTAGTGATTTAGTACCAATAAAGTAAACATACCAAATGCTTCAGGGTAAAAATATGAGATCAATCAAACCTGAGATCCAAATGATTTTATATAGGAGGAACTCATCGTGGTCGTGGGCCACTAATAGATTATGTTCTTATCTTCACTATGACAATACATACACACACACACACGCACACATACACACACACACACACACACACACACACACAAAACTATTACGATGAGAGGTGGATTGCTGACACTAAAATTGTCTTCCAAAATTTCCCTTACAATACATTTGAACTTAATAATTATTAGGGTCTTATTTCTTTAAAAAAAAAAAAAAAATCAAAATAAAGAAAATTACAGATGCAGGACTCCAATAAACATTTTAGTTAATTTGTTAAAATTGGAGGACAAAAATACCTGTCAATCGTCTCGACTAATATAAAATGGGATAAGGGTACGATGTAAATTCAAAATTCCCCTAATTAATATTTTAAAGTACAAAGATATTCTTGTAATATACTAAATTATAATTAGGATTTAAAATTAGATTATCTATTTAAAATTTTTAAATCAATTATAAACATAAATCATAATTTATGTAACACAACCCCGAGAAGGTGGCTTCGTAGCAATTTTGAATCCAATAAGCCGTGAGAGTCCATAGGTTGTGTGTTTAATACCTAGTATGAGCAATATTTTCTTGGGCCACCCGTTAGGACGGTCCATCACTTACTTGGTGCATGTGATGTGCAGGCGTTGCACATGCCCGGGGGAGGGCCCCATGTCTTGGTCCCAGCCCTGGGTCATCAGGTCCCCCTAGTCAGATGTAAGTCTAGACACCCCCTTCACCCTTGTTATCAAAAAGAAAAGAAAATAATAATTTATGTAATGCATGTGCATTCCCACATGCAACCTACTAGTAAAATAAAATAATTGATGACATGGTTCGATACTGTGAATGACGCCACCCAAAAACTCTATGAATCTGATTTAATGCGTCAGAGTGTCTTTAATAGGTACCGCATTGGTCCCAAAAAATGACAATGGGAGATCAAGTAAGTTGCAACTATGTCGATATCAACGAAAAAAATCTCCTCACGAATTATCAGCCATGAAAATCTAAAATCTGTCCTAGAAACTACCAGTCAAGATAATGTGTATGTGGACATCCAAGAAGACAGATCTACAAATTACTCATTGAATTTATGGTCCAAAAAGTGCATGTGACAAGGTTCTTTAATGGGGTGTGACCACCAAAGCTTTTTGTGCCAAAGGGCACATTATTCTATACAGCTCGAATGTTACTTTTCCAACAGAGACGAGTTGCCTCATCAAACTCGGTCTCCACACAACAAGTGTAACCTGTCAAGAGCACTGTTTTAGAACACTAGAAGTTTGGTCAAATCTCTAAAAGCGGACCCTTTTGCTTCTTAGAAAGAGACATCAATTCTTTATCTTACAGAGAAACCTACACAAATTATTATTATAGAAAGAGTCATCTCAAACTTTCAAGGGCACATGCTGCAAAAGTAGTTAAATTGATCTAAACCGTCCATGTGATGGACCACCAATAGTTGCAAATATTGGACGACAATCTTAACTGTATCTTATAATAACAAAAAGAAAAACCAAAGAACTTTCTATCAAATTGCCATGACAAAGACCGCTAGAGAAGTTGACAAAAACCACCTAAAATACTAACTGTTTCTTGATCAAATGTACCAGGATAGGAATCCATTTTGTTAACAATCTCTAGGAAAATTTCTCATCTCAAGGGTTTGTTTGATGGAGAGCCTCAAACATTGTTTGGGGTTTTACTTTTCTTTTTAAAGGACTTGCCTCCTAACTTCTTTTTTTTTCATTAAAGAATTTTTATTTAGAAAACCATTTATTCCTCATCAAGTCTGATGGTCTCACAACTGAGGACTATAATCAATCTGGACCATCTAATAAATGGATCAGTTAAGCTAGACCCATGACTTAATTGGTTGGCATCTTTCAATGCAAACTTAGATATGGTAGAGTTCAAGAACAGCTAACCCACCAAACTTAATTTTAAGAAAAATAAAGAATGGATCAGATCTCTGAACTGCCTAAAGACAATATAAACAAGAGTCTGACTAGGAAAAGAGGCTTTACTAAGCCTCGTCCATCGATAAAAGGGTCTTGAGATGCGTAAAACAAGTCATTGAGTTGAAAATGAACTGTCACTGAAAATCAAATTTTCAACTAAGGGATTTTTATGGATTTTTTTTTCAAATTACTATAGAGGATCCAGTCCCTAGTTTATAAGGTCATAAAACAGTTCTCTATGGTCTTTATCTTATCAATTGGTTCTTAATCATCCAATCAGTTAAAATCATGATATTGTCAAATCACGAATGAATCTGATCGCCCACCAATTAGGTCACTTATGTAAGTAATCAAATTATTATGTTACCCAAATGGTAGTGAAGGAACCATCCAAAATGTTTGCCAGCGAAGCTGACTTACTGTTTTTTTTTATTTTTTTTTTATATACTAATGATTTTCTAACTCAAAATTTTTCACACGGTCTGTACTCGACTGACATGGCAAGCTCATAGAACCATTGATCATTTTCCTTGTGTATTCCGAAGAAAAAGATTTATGACTTTGTGCCCTTGCCACGTCAAGCGCATACACATCATGTGCAAAAATTGAGTCAGAAAATCACGACTTTTTCTTATATTAGTATTGCATAGTTTCCACTTTTTCAACCAACAAAAAGTAAACCGTGGAGTGAGTGAGTGAAATCGATGATCAGAGGACCACAAAATCATCATTATCAAGGCCTTATCCCAAAGATTTGTGGTCTGCAAAAGAAATCCTGTTTCTCCATTCAATTCTATCAAAAACCTTTTATTGAAAGTGAATTCATATCTGCTTTCACTATCTAAGGTCTTCAAGTGTGGGCCAAAACAAGAACATGCAATTTAATGGCGGGTGGGGGACTATTATGAAAAAAGAAAATGGAATAAACACCACAAAAGAAATTTCAGAAATTTTATATATAAAACAATAATATTTGAAGAACTACTTAAACATGATTACAAAGAGTTAACGAATAAAGGAGGAAATTTCTTCTACAAGATAACAAAACCTAAGATTCATTACTTTTCAAAAAACAAAATTCCAAAACTAAAATCTAATGGGAACAGCTTTTCCAAAGTGGAGTGATCTTGTCGGACACGTTTTATATGGCTAGATGCAATGAATATGAATACATGATAAACACATTCACTACTATTGATTGGTTCAAATGTTAATCAAGAGAATTCAGCTCACCTGGCAAAATAAAAACGTGTCTGGCGATACTATTACACTTTTTGAAAAATAGTATGACATGGCAATAAGAGTAAGACCAGAAAAGAAAAAGAACAAAACAAAACAAAAAAAAAGTGATGTTTTGAGCTTTTCAGAAGATCTAAGTCTTATTTCCCAATACCTTAAGAGGATCAATTCGGAGACTCGAATAAACTGTCGCTCATCGTAACTAGAACTCTATATGTCAATCATCGTAACTGAAACTTAAGACCCGCTCAATATTAGTGGTCATGTAAAAATTTCCATGAAGTATTAGTTGGATTTGATGGTTGAGATTTTTCAAATTAAGTTATCTTTAAATGAGATCACGAATGTCAGAATGGAATCGGCGTAGATATAACAGAGCAATACACGCGCGCGTGTTTGTGTGTGTGCGCGCGCGCAACTAGAGCTGCAACTACAATATGAGAACCCAATGACCCAAAGAATAAACCACTAATGCTTTCCAACAGAGATATTTACAATCATAGAAAAATAAATATCACCATAACCAAAATCCACAATAGTAGTGAAAACAGAAACAAAACCTAGTCTTCTTTTTTTTCTTTCTTTTTTTTCCCATTCATGGAAAGGTTTTGGAAACCTGTAGAAAAGATGTGGTCCTTTGGAGCTACTAAAGACACATGAAATTAACAGGAAAAAAGAGAAAGAAAACGAAACAACAAACAGAACAGAACAGACGGTAACACCAACATTTCCAGAGCATGGAAGAAGTTTTACCAGTCAGACTCCAAAGCTTCCGAGATCTGAAAGCCTCGGAAACTTCATCCGTGGTAATCAGAGCCCCTCCTCCTACATAACTCAGATTCGGTCAATGGGTTCGGTTCGATCCTGAACTGCAAGTCGTTCGGAGACGTCAGCAAGAGATTTGAGGTTGCACTTGATCAGGGCCTCGACAAAATAGCATGTCTCATCCTTGGTGTTCCCATCAGGTACATCCACCACGAATGACTCAATCACCAGTGTTCCTGGTCTCCCATCAATAATCTCTGGATGGAGGGTGATAATTGAAGAGTAGTTCTGCAAAACAGAGAAAAAAAACAAACAGGATTGGATTGGTTTGATTTTACCTAACTGCAAGGTTTGAGGATCGGCAAAAACATTGGAAATCAGAAAAGAAAAGAAAAAACTAGGTCACTTATGATGATATAATGGGATAAAATCCAACAAAGAAACAAAAAAACTAAGTCACTAAAGATTCCAGACTACTAATTGTTTAGAGGAATACTTAGGCAGAAGATGCCGCCCTACCCTGATTCTGCGTCGTACAAACATGCAGTAGGATTGGAAATGGGACCCACCATTTTTATTTTGAATTTCGGATCATCAAAGTAGAATTACTCAAGGGGTCAAGGTTTCATGTAGAGATTTGGCAAGACTAGTTAAATGTAATTTCCAAAGAACACATTGTCATCCTCCATGATCACCCCCCACTAACCAACAACAGGTGCAGGGCACACCCAGAATTTCAAGAGAGGAAATGGAGGTGATTTGACAATATTTTGTGTCAAAAAGAACTAACAACCCATGTTACATTCATCACTAAATAAATTTAAAACGGGGTGTTCAAGCCATAGAACTACAGGAGGATACTGCTGTTGAAATCAGGGAACAGCCAAACATACTAATCTAATAAAAATGAAAGTAAGCCAGAATTCAGATTGGAGTGAGCTAATTTCAGTTGATTTGGTTCATGAACCTGAAATTTTTTTCCTAGAGTAACCATGCAAACTCAATTGATTGCCATTGAAACATCAAGTTGGGTTTAGATTTAATTACAAAATGCTACTTTTCCAAATAATAAATCTAGAAAGAACATCAAAAATCAAAATGGTGAGTTTTCTTTCTCTCCAAAAGTGGAGAGAAATGGAGAAACACCTTTGAATTTTTTTTATAAATTCCAACTCTGCCCCTAGATCTCTTTTAATACATTTTAAAATTCCAAAGTTATCCCAATTTCTCTCGTGTCAATCTAAACATGGTGGAGAGAAACTGAGTTTCTTTTCTCTTCTTTTAATGGGTTTCTCTTCTCTCCACTTCTCTCAACCCAAACAAAGTGCAAATCTTCTAAGCCATATAACATTGTAAAAATCAAATAAATTATAGTGAAAATATGCTAACTCGCATAGACAAACCTTAACACTAAAAGTGAGTTCAATCAAATTAATTTAAAAGAGATAATAAAAACAGTTAAAATGGAGAACTTTACAAACCTTCAGCCTGTGATCTCCACCAACAATTCTGATACTGAGGATGTGTGCATCATCATCGAGAAGCTCCAACCTTTCAGTGCTGGTCGTCGCTGGAAGCCCCGACTTAACATTCACTTCTCTAACACTTCCAATCTCAGGTTCTCCCTGCACCACACATCTACTGACAAACGGCTTGTACTTCTGTGGTTGATCGAATCTCCTCACCAAAGACCAGACCTAATTTCATCAGAATCAAGAGAAATTGATTTGAGTTCTTATTTATCTTTCAACAAATTAGTCGAAATCACGAATTTCTCTCATAAGATTCCTCATGAAAACTATGGATACATAGATCCAATTTCTTCATTGAAAATATTCTTTTTCTTTTTCTCTCTTTTTTCAAATATAAGATTTCCTTTCCACATATATCTTCAAAAACTAAAAACATTTCTCACCAATAGTAAACAATCACCACAAAAATAAATACAAAATATTCCCAAAAACAACATCATCTACCTATGATAACTTCCACCTCATTTAACCCATGTAATAGCGAAACTTCATCAAAAACTGAAATATCTCAAATCCGAGAACTAATTAGACGAGTTTTTTTTTTTACAAATTTTACTTCGATCGAATCAAAATATGCGAAAGATTAATATAAATAACTCGAAAACATAATCAAATACAGATGAAAATCATAATACATTCAAATCAAAGTAGCTACAAAAAAAGGTCAAACTTCGAAAATCTACAATAAGATCAATAAAACCATCAAGAATCCATATAGATCTGATCACTGATCTTCTAAAAACTTCAATAACATAATCAAATCAACAATCAAGCAAATCGATAGTCAGAAATCGAGATAAAGAGATAACAAACAGTGAGATCTTACGAGATGAACAGGAGCTTTGATATGTTTGACAAGTGGAGAACTACACTGATTCTCCCTGATCTCGTGTCTGTGGTGTTTGAAAATATACTCAGATTCCATCCTGTTAAATCCATTACCGCTCATGGTGATTTTCTTCTCTCTTCAACCATCAACCGAAACCTAGAAAAAATCTCTCTCTCTCTCTCTCTAGCAGAAAAAACCGCTCCAACCACCAAAAAACCAGAAACCGCCGTGAAAACTGGTTTTCTTTCTCTCTCTATCTCTTTGTCTTCGCTTCGAAGCTTTCTCTCTCATAGAAATCAAATAATCTCCACCGTCATCGCAACCTCCAATACCAAAACCTCTTTCATCATCTCTTCGTCTGAAATTTAAAAAAAAAATTAAAAAATTATATATTAAATTATTACTATTATTATTTTTGTATAAAAAAATACGAAGCGCTTTCTCATCCTCCTCCGCTCGCCATTCCTGTACCGTATTATCTTGGTTGAAATTATAAAAGGTACATATTTGTTGAATTATTTACGAAAATGCCTGACTTTTTGTCTGTTTGTGAATCAGATATTTTGTGACGAAATTAACCCTGAGTCAAAGCTATAATTACTTATCCAGTTTGGGACTTTCGCGCTTTATATATGTCGCCGTTTCATTCAGGAGAAAATGTCGGCGATCAATTTTGTTGATTCGGTTGTGACGGTTTGTTCATTATCGTTGCTTTTAACTGAAACGGTGGTATCTCGTCTCTCACATGCATCCCACCACCGTCTCAATATCGAGTTGACTCGTTCGAGTAAGCTAACTCAAACGAGTAGATCTATTTTATATTATGTTTTTATTTATATTTCAAAAATTCTAGTTTCCTTATCATAGGGTGAATTAGTTGATGGTCTGTCACAAAGTCTATGTTTATATACTATAGATAATGAACATTTAAATTAGTAACTAAATTATTTATATGAAAAACAAACCCAATTGACTTGGTCAAATTTTCATAATCTTGGCTGATATTTTTAAAATGAGTCGTGATAATATGAACCCCCCCAAATGCCCCCATCAAAGAATCGTATATCAATTCCCTCGAGATACATAAGGAAAATATTTATGATTATGCGTATCCCGAAGTAGTTGGTCTATGATTCTGAGATGTGGCGTAGGGGGTGTGTGTCAAAGGGGGGGCGGGCATAAGAAAATATTGAACAAGCCAACTTGGTTTCTAAACAAGTCAATGTGATGGATGATTCACGTTGAACATCTCACCCAATTGTCTTTGAGATTAAGATGAATCGCACGAGTCATCAAGTTAAAAAAGTCAATTCATTTAATGTGACAAAAAAAATGGATAGGGTCTTGTTAACGTGTGCCCCCAGGGCACACGTTAAAGTGCAATAAAAACACTTTGAAATTTGGATTTTGTACCAAAAATGATTTGAAAAATTAATAATTTTCAACCAAATATCCTCGGATTCCAATTTTCAAAGTGTATTTATTGCACTTTAACGTGTACCCTTAGGGCACACATTAAAAAAATCCAATTTGTATTTGGATTGTATGGATCTCTTTCAACCTATTTGTCAAACTAAGTTGGATCCTTCGAAAAAACCAAAATATTGACTCGTTCATATTATTAGGGACAAGGACTATAAGTTGTGCAATTTCATTTTTTTCATTTTAAAAAATAAATTATAATTTACATTAAAATAAAAAAAGATAATCTATTTAAATACTAATGATGTCGCATTTTATTAAATTATTTTATTTTTAATTTATATTTGTATTTGTAGTCATGTTCTTGTTTTGCAATTTGCAAACTCCATTAAAACTAATTGTATTCTAAACTATATTCTACTATTAAAACATTAGCATGGAGAGAAATTAAGAATTAGAAATAAGATTTAGGGGAGATGGACTTAGAAGAAATGAGATTCTTTTCAAACCATTTATTACACGGATCTCTATAACGCATCTAAACGTGTCGAAAAAGTAATAACATCATGATCATTATCCAAAAGAATCTTTTTAAATATTTTATACTATTTATAAGTGTCGTGCTGTAGTGACCTCAGATGGTGACATCTTGACGTGGTTGCGTGCGCATGCCCGTAGATCCATTTCTCCGAGATACGAGTAAAATGCATTTACGGACATGCGCATGCCACCACATCAAGATGTCCCTCACTAACGTCACTCCAGCATTAATATATTTATAATAGTGCAAATAAAGAACAATAATTGTGTACTCTTTATCTTTTTTCGATCCCTTTTGATCTTCTTTCTTGTTGATGATAATTGACATTTTGGATCGTGTGATCGCACCTATGGATCATGGTTTCAAAACTCGATTTGTCGGCTAGTACGAGACAATCCATTTAATTCAATTTATATTGATTGATTTATATATGTTAAAATTAAAATAATCATGGTTTTTTTTTTTTAATGAAGTAAGATAGAGTAGAAAATAATTAGTCATAAAATGAAGTTTTATTTATTTAATAAATATTTAAATTCTAAAAAAAAAATTTATTTTAATCAAAATCTCAATCAACTCAGTCGAAATTTTCAAAATATCGTCTGAGATATTTCATTTATCTTGCGAGATGATGTGAATGTTGAGACATCTTGCATATCCCTATTGTTGTTGAAAGAGACCGAGATGATTTGGGCGAGTCATCTTGGCCTGGGTTCTAACTTTTCAAAACAGTCAATCAATGTTTTACTATGATCGAGGGTAAATTGGTCAACACATACTCCAAACTTGATGCAATTATTTCCTGCTACCACATTAATTATATCATTATTTTTTATGCCTAGAAGAAAAATATGATGATCTTTTAGGCGCCACTACGCAAAAATATAATTTTAAAGATTACTAACACCAACCCAGAGGTATTGGCTCAATGGCAATTTTGAACTGATAAGTAATTAATGTCCGAAGGTCGTGAGTTTGATACCTAGTAAGAGCATTAGTTCCTTAAGGGCCACTCGCGAGGACACACCCTCACTTACATGGTGCATGTAATGTACGGGTGTTGCGTGTTCCCTGGGCCTAGCCCTTGGTAGTTGTTCTCATTTATAGACATTGATACAATCAGGATAGGATCGAATGGATAAAAAATCATAATCATTTAATTAAAGTAGTTTGGAACTATAGCACTCGATTACACATGGTTTTAATAATTGGATTTTGGGATCGAATCCAAAACCATGATTCCAAATGATTGAATCAGATTCAATTAGATGAGTTAAATTGTTTGACATAAATTGATAACCATCATTTCAAATTATATTATTGAGTCTTCTGTTATAAATTAGATAAATAGAAGCTATAATCACTAAATCTTTTATTAAATTAATCATAAATATTTAAATTCTTAAAAGATAGGTATATGATAATGAATTTGATCCAAGCTGGTTACTCGAACCTAGTTTTGAAATCAATACAAAAAACCAAAAAAACAAAAACAAAAAAAATTTCAAAAATTAAATAATTCAAATCATGATTTAAAAAGGTGTTTAGGAGAAAGATGACTCTGGCAAGTAGGGGCAGATTTACATTGGGGGCACTTACCCCCACAAAAATTGTCAAAGTCTATAAATTAATGAGCTATTACAATAGATATTAGCAGCGGATAAGAACTCCATCCCTATTATTTTCATAATTATTATTTTTTTCATGCATAATTGTCCCCACAAAATATTTTTTTCACTCAAAGTTGTCCCAACAAAAAAAATTCTGCTCTCAGTTGCCTCCACATGGGCAAAATCCTAACTTCGCCCAACAAGTCATCTTGGTTTTGGAGGCAATTGATCAAGAATGTCACATGAATCACCCATCATATTGACTCATTTGAGATCCAAGAACCCAAAATTCTAAAAATTGGGATTAAATTTTTAAAAACTCGATTAAATTGGTCAATTTTATTTTTTTTATAGAATATTTTTTAAATAATTTAGATATGTGTGATTTATATTACATATTATCCTATGATTGATCATTTATTAATCCAACTTATGATAAAAAATAAATAAATAATCATCATTAAAATATAAAACAAATATTTATAAAGAACTATTAAATCAATTCTTAGCCACGACCCACGAGTTGATAACATGTCCCAGATCAAAACTCGTCCGAGCCTTCGGATCCCGTTTGACTGGACCGAGTCAAATCGGACTCCGTTAGCAGCTTTAAAACCAGGAGTCCAGGACATTCTTGCGAAAGAAACAAATGAAACGTCCAAGTTTGGCACCGAACCAGTGGTAGTTTCGTAGTTTAGATTACATGCTAAGGGTAATATAGTCATTACAAACTAATTTATTAATATCGACTACAGTACTGGCTATACTTTAAGGTACACGAGATTATTAATTTATTAATAAAATATGCTTTTCTTCCATTTTCAGGCCTACACTGTAACCCATATTCCTTTCCCGAGCCCCCACCGCCCTATCGCACCGTCGCTGCCAACTTTATTCAAGATTTTTATATTTTTTTAAAACAAAAATTCCACGTGGCGATTTCTTAGAGGTGTTCAACGATGATCACTTTTTATTTAATTAGTTCTCACGATTATTAAATCCCACGTAAACTTCTCGAACCTTTTTGGGGGATCGCATTATCACCCAATAGAAGGCCGTCCCTTGCTACCTATCCAGCTAGACCGTGGGCCCCACACAGCCTTAATTAGTTTGAGAATCGGCGAGTTGATTGAAAAACTCGCGGAGGTGTTTGTGTGGACTGCATAGAAGATTTGCACGTGATGTGGAATTAGACACGTGACCACTAGATGGTAAATACGGTCTAATAAAAGTAGGTCTTTCCCAAAATGTCATCTAGCCGCCAAAGCTTTTATTTTTAATTTCCTATATGGGATCAAATAAAGTAAAAGTCGAAGACTTCGAAGATGATGGGGTTTAGCCTTTTGAGGGAGAAAAATCATGACTTTTTGGGTAGGTTTTGAAGATGAGGGTATTTAAGTCATTTTGTCTTACTTTAAAAAATATTGGAGACTAAGGGTATTTTTGTAAAATCACTAACACATATTGTGTATATTACTTTTAAAATGTTTATTTAACTAATTCAGAAAATGACTAGAACAAGCGGTGTACTGTACCTATAACAACATACGGTGTCTATGTGCCACATTTTGATTGGAGACTAAACAGAAAAACAAATTGGTTAAGAGCTCAATGAGTTTTAAACTCCAATCAAAACATGGCACATAGGCATTGTTCCTTTTCTATAGGAATGGGACACCTTACCAGATCTTGATTCATTTTTTATTTTTAATAATATAAATATAGTTATAATAAAGTTTAGAGTACTGGTTTGGGCTAATGACAGGCCTAGTTTCCGAGTTCAACCCTAAACATAATTGAACTAATTTGGGCCTAATAACAAAATGGGCCTTGTAACACTACCAAATCGTGATAATTTGACTACCCCCACATGGCAAACTCAATCGACTACCCTCACCTGACAAGTTTGAGAACTGTAGATCTGCGCTCCTCGGGATACACAGCTGCACTTCCCCATAAAAAAGTGTTTCCCAAGGAGTGCAGATCTACAGTTCCGAACTTGTTACGTCAAGTAGTCAATTGAGTTTGCCACGTGGGGTAGTCAGATTAGAGTCGTGATTTTCTGATGCCCCCTCTAACATATGCTCCCTGACATGGCATGGGCTAGACCATAGATTTTTCCTCAGGATACACAACTGTACAGCCCCATAAATATGTGCAATTGCGTATCCCAATGAAAAAATCTTTGGTTCTAGCACATGCCATGTATGCAGGCGTATGTTAGAGGGGGAGGGGGGGGGGTGTTTCAGAAAATCATTTTTCTTTTTCACCATATTACTTTCCTGGTTATAAATGGGCTGAGTCAAAATGTGTCTTAAATGTTTTTAATTGGGCCTAAAACCTAGTCCAAGACTAACTCCTTAATTAATAGGCTTTAGAAAAATCGACAAAGTCAGGCCCAACCTACCTACAATCCGATCCAACTATATTTGGACCAACTTGTGGGTTAGGCCAGGTTGGCTCTCCTTAGTTCTCTGCAAAATAGAGAGAGAAAGAGGAGGAGAGGTGGTGTGGGGAACTTTGTAATGGACAGTGTTGGGCAAAGCTACAATACAATACGATTTTGAATCGCAAATCCAAGCGCGGCCCTTTAACTGAAAATGAATAGAAACTATCTATTTTATAAAAACCCAAATCCAAGTCGAACCCTTTTATTTAACAAGTTTACCTTGGCCCGATACGAAAATGAATTGAACCTATTTACTGAATTGGGTTACGGGTTAGCCCGGTCCATTGACATTGCCAGGCTCCCATGTGCATTCCCCCTAAAAATTTGGTTAAAGGACTTTGTCGACGGATACCCATTTAATCGGAACCGAAAACCTCGATTATGGAACTCTTTATTGGAACCTATTAAAGTAAGGTCTATTGAAACCGAACCAATTGAGAACCAAAACCAATAGGAACCTAGTATGTAAACTATTTAAGGACATTTTTTTTTTTTTTTTGATAATTTAGTTCTGGCTCTATTAATTTGAGAACCAAAATTGAAATCAATAGGAGTCAAAATCGATAAGATTTAACTGTTCTGGTTTTAGTTCCGTTAGAAATCAAACTGGAACCAACCCATCGACACCCCTGCACGGCAATGCAGTTGTTCATTAAAGATAGTGCATAGCTCGGTAGAGTTTCTAATCCAAACTCGATGTAAATTCGAGCTTGACTCAGCTAAGTTGATGAGTGGAGTTTTGAGTCAGCTTAACCTAAAGTATGAAAGTTATGGTTTAGAGGTGTTAATGCTAATGTGATGGGCTTTTAAGTTTAATAAACTTTGGAGTCATGCTTGCATTGGGCTAAGGCTTAACTTCTGTAAAATTAAAAAAACGAAAGCGTTTGGAAGAGTCAACTAAGACAAAACACACAAAGTCCATGAAGAGGTGGGCTAAATATTTATTAGTTGGGCCCAACATGGACCACGCTTAAATGAGACAGAAATCTAATTTGATTTTTCTTTTGAGTCCTGATAATATGATTCGCCAGGTGGCGTATTCAATCGACTCCCTGACGCGGACAAGTTCGGAAATCATAGGTCTGTACGCCTCTGAATACACAGCCTCTCTAGATACACTTTTTTTTTATGGGGAAGTGCAATCGTATATCCCGAGGTGTATAGATCTACAGTTTTCCAAACTTGTCACATCAGGGAATCGATTGAGTATGCCACTTGGCGAGTCATATTATCACGACTCTTTTCTTTTTTTCTTTTTTTGCTCATCATGGGTATCGCCACCCTTCGGGTGAGACTAATCCCATGGTCACATGCATTGCCTCCTTGGAAAGTCCTAGTGCAACTGGTTGAGTTGAGGATCAATCGAACCCTGGAGGGTGGTCCCAAGGAATTCATAGTTTCGTAGGGTTTTGAACATTTGACCTACCCTTCCTGAGGAGCTTATCAAGGCTAGGCTTCCCATTAGGCCAACCCCTTGGGGTTAAAATGAGCAAATGTGAGCTCAAGAAAAAAAATGATCAAATAAAATGGAACAATCAACAAAGGTGACGGTTAATAACATTTTTTTTTTAATTATTGCAAAGTACCACTACACGTTTTAGGATGAGACTAATCCTTATGATCACATACTCAAACCCACAAAATTTTCTCAATGTGCAGCAAAGTAAATCAGGAGGTCATCCAATTTTGAAGATATAATCAGAGGGAGAAAATCCTCATCTTTAGTTTTTGCTGTTCTCAGAATGCATGATTAAGTACTTCAATGGGATCAACCATGGTGTGTTCTAACTTCTAAACATACTCACAAATTCACCTAATTTTTGTGAAAATTTAGAAAAATTTGCTAACAAACCAACCACTCCAAAAGATTGATCAATTGGAGAAGGGGAGAACGATGAATATACACTCGACACTCCCCCCTACCCATACGGGTGGATAGATTTAAACCCGCGACTTATACAAACTTAGGCTTTATCCGTGAGTATCCGAAACCGATTTATTTTAATATTATACATGATTTAAGATTTTCTTATATTTTAAAATTAACATATATACTTTGTAAAGCCCTTCAAATTTTCATATCAACAAAATATTAGAGCTTGAAATAGCTCATCTCTTCTTAAAGTTTATTACTTGTACAAAATATAATTTTTAATTTTTCACAAAATTCATTAAATCTTATTTTTAGTGAAACAAATTATAATTAATTTGATACTTTTTAGATAATATATTATTTTTTTAGAAGGAAATTTTTTATTTATAATAATTTTAAAATATTTTTTTCCCATTTAATTCTTGAGAATCGGAACCAAAAAAATATGGTGATTATGATTCTAACTTTTTCAGCAATCGAATCCTAACCGACCCATTGACATTCCTACTCTGTCCAAAGTTAGGTCAAGTGTTGGAAAAAAGAGTAGAAGTGCCACACAGAACCTCTTGTGGCTTTGGAGGAAATCTTTGGCACCTTGCAAGAGACACGTTAAAGTGACATTTCCTTAAGTAAATTAGAAATACCCCCTTCACATTTTTGTTGTTGTTGTAAATATTCGAGATATCTCAATGTTTTAAAATTGATGTCATTCCCTTTGACATGAGTCTTCTTAGATAATTTGATAGAAAATGACTTAGATGTCCTCTTCATCAACCTCTAGCCAAAAGTAATATATATATATATATTAGGGCATTTAGGCCATTTTATCTTGGCCTGCAAAATGGATGTTTATCAAATCAGATATTGGTACATCCGAATTCGAATCCAATTTATTTCTGGGAATCCAAATTTGAATCTGAAATCTAACGGATATTACGAATCTCAATCCGAACAAGAATATAATTGACTTATTAGATGTCCAATAATATTCGATTTGATTTTGAAGTAATTTTTATTTACTCATTTTATACACACACAAATTAATTACCCCTTAAACCACGCATCTTCAACCTTAACTTCTATTAATTCAACCTACAAACCTTGTCAAAAATTAAATTTTGGCTTAAACTTCCATTGGAAGATTTGAATAAATTTTTTTTGACAAAATTAAGGGTTTTTTGGCTTGAAGTTGAAAATGAGAAAGGGAGAGATTAACTACTTACTGGGACAGGTGCATGGTCATCGAAGTTGGTTTTATAGTTCTTGCCTCTTGGTCATAAACCCTAAATGTAAGGGGAGATGATGAAGATATGTTGAAATCAGCAACTGATTTTCTCTTTATAAAATCTAAGAGAAACAATATTTATTATTAATAATAATTATTATAATACGCTTTTTATATATATCGAATTGGATTTTATTGGATTCGGAAGTACCAACATCTGTATCCGAAATGTATTCGAATCCTAAATGAATATTCGAATCCAATATTTGAAATTTTGAATACAAGTTCAGATTTTCAACTATCCACTAATAGGCCTATTTTTTAGTCTCTCTAAGCAGACCAAGGTCAAGGGATACGCCATTTGAAAATAAAGAGTTTTCTCAAATATTCACAGAGAGAGGAACCCTAAATAGCTTTACTAATTTAGTAAGATTTTAATTCTTACTAAGGGTTGTTGAGCTCACCTTGTGGCATCCGATCATGTTTTTGATGTCACAAGGTTGTAGAGGACAAAATTCTGTGAACTTTGAAAAAAAATGTTATTTTTCACTATTGAATTTTAATTTTAAATTTGAAAGTTTCGTGGAAATTCGGTGGTCGTCCGTTTTCCAAACCTTTGGATCAAGAAAAAGAAAAAAAAAAGGAAATTTGGATATGAGCTTTCCCATGAAATCTAGAGGAATGTAGTGTTGGATGGTTAGTGTGGTAATCCATTTGAGCTCAAGAACCCTTAGTAAGAGTTAAAATCTTACAAAGTTAGTAAGGAAAGTGTTTTTTTTTTCTTTCTGAAGAGAGTACGCCCATGTTGGCAAGATGTCACCATGACGATTTATGTAAGGGCGTGCTATTGACACCTACTTTTATGCTCGTCACACCTACTTAAATGTTACATGTCAACAATGTGTAAGTACATAAATACCCTTTTTGATTTTATTATGTTTTATTGCATACACTCATCAAACTAACACTATTTTTATCTCCTTTGATTCAAAACATATAAGTCCTATCGAAATATCCTATTGGAAAATATTATCAAAGTTCAATTGAATCCACATAATTGAACGATTTTTCTTCAGATTCATTAAAAAAAAATCACGTTTTGATATATCTGTGAGGGATATTATTCACTAAAATTAGATTTTTACCATAATTTGATATAATGAAGCATTTTGATAGATGGAGGTGAGTATTTATCATTTATTTTCATCATCTTTCGTTTTTGAAATTATTTTTAATCATTTTGCAAATAAATCATGTTAAAAATCAATTTTATCTTGTATTGTTTACATCATTTATTTATTTTTTATTTTTCAAAATTCCCAGTACATTCGGTAAGTCAAGATCGAACTCATCAACACTATTTCAGTAAGTACATCTGAACACATTTTTCCACATAAGATCTCATGTAAAGAACTATTCGGTATGTAGGTACCATATTTTCAATATATTTCTATCGAATTTATCGTTCTTAGATCTTTTTACCAAACAGTTCTTTGCACGGGTTCGGGGTTCCATGTGAAAAACGTTTTGTATGTTATTATTGAACCTTTTAACCTTCCAAAAAAAAAAAAAAAACTTTAAAAAAGTTCAGTGGGTGAAGTTAGTAAATAACTATTTATTGCATACAATCACAAGGTTGATGAGTAAAATGAGTAAGTGGGTGTGTTAGAGTAAAAAAGTGGGGGTCAATAGCCATGCCCATTTATGTAACTCACGAAAGAAAAGGTCTAAAATGGCAGAAGAGTGGGATCCATAGCTGAAGTGAAGGTTTCGGATCCATGCGAATAATCTACTACATGGGACCCACTAGTTTTAATTCAACCAAACGGACAAACCTTGCCCATGAACGGCCATCTGACAAGCCACGCTTCGCCGCTTCCCATTTGACACGTTTTGCCTTAAATAAGAGTTTTTCTAACTTTGTGTATGTTTTTCAAAGATGATTCTTTTGCCAACAAATTAAAAAAATATATATTATTATTATTTATTTATTGACAAAAATTTTCTTGCAATCAGGATTTGCCCCCACAAATGAGGATAGTAAGCTATTAATATTTTTCTTATATGATATTTAATTTGGATTAATTAATAAATGAAAAGTATTTCTACTGCATTATGTTTTTATCAGTCACAATCCATGTAAAAAAGTTGTCGCTCCGAACATAATGGAGTAGATGAACACGATTTCGACGAAAATGATTAAATAGGAGAAAAAAATGTGCAAAAGCATAGATAAAGGTGATGTGTTTTAGATTTTGGAGGACACTTGTTTCTTAATCATTTAATAACTTTACGATTTTATTTATTAAAATAAATATTAACTAACGAGTTGGAAAGTTTAAGTGAGCAAAATTTGATGGTTGAACAAATTAGATGCCAGACCAATAAAATACCAATTGAACCTCGACATAAAAATATTTAATGTTGCATTTGCAAATACTTTCCTCACTTTTTTGGATATTCAGGTGTTCGATTTATCCATATAAGATAATTCATTCTTTTAGTAAGTTCGGGATTAAATTCATCATCATCAGAAACAACAACTATTATTAAAATATTTATCTATTTCAGACTAGTGTTTGAAAGCATTTAATCCATCTAAAAATTTGATTTCTCTAATTTTTATGAAAATTGAGGTTTGGTTACGATATTGATAATATCTAAAAAGAAATGATGAAAATTAGAATAATAGTCAAATACTGAATTACGTCTATTGTAATAATGATGAAAAATAATCAAACACTAAGAATTAATTAGACTATGAGAGATTGAGAGATAATGGCTTATCCACCACCTTAGAAACTCCAAGGAAGATACCCTTATCGATACTCATTTATTAGTCATCAAACGCTTTTGGGTATGCAGAGGGGTATGCACTCTAATCGTGTTACCCAAAATTACTATCCATAAATATTCTAATAATTCAACTCAATTTTAAATCGGTTTGAAATTGTAATATTTTAAGCTAATTGTATGAAATCTCCTCCTCCCCCCTCCAAAAAGAAAAAAAAAAAAAAGAAAGAGTAGCTTGAGAGGAGCACTTATTTTCCATATTGAAAATATCAAGACCCAAACTCTGTAATGGAATGGGTCCTACATTGGAAACACCCATTTTGGACTCCACTACGCAAAATGACAATTGAGAAGGGATGGGTAATGAGATAGGTCATGCGCTCGAGTTGCTCTTCTGTCACTCTTCCAAACTTCATATTCTTTACACTTGTCATATACTTCCTATTGCAATCCTTCACACTCGAAAAGAATAAAATATTTTTTCTTTTTCTTTTTTTTCAAAACATTGAATATTTTTACGTCACTTTGGATTATTTTGAAGTGTACTGATTTTTCTATTTCTCGAGGTGATGCTTTGAGATGATTTTCTTAGGTTATGATTATAATGATGGGTATATATGGATGATCTTCTCAAAATCAAGGTCATATTAAAATAAAAATTATTTTCTAAAACAATTAAAAAAAATTATATATTACTTTAAAAATAATAAATAAAAATAAAATAGATTTCAAGATACCTTTGAAATATTATCTACACCTTACCCTTTCATAAAGCCCACGACAGGTAAAACCAAATTCAATGTCCATAACTCACCTAGATAACTGAACTTTGGTTAGTGTGAAGAGAAGAGTCCACCACTTGCCATGCAAAGGAGACTTGAAGTTGGTTAGTTACCCAACTCCTTGGAGTACAGAATCTTCCCTTGACTAGTATATATCTATTTAATCGAAATCCAGGTCGGAACTTGAAAGTTGAAAATTACATACTGAGATTCCAAAAATGGAGTATTATTAATTATTCCTCAACTTTCAAAGAGTAATTTAAACACCTCTCTCTTATTTTGATAAATATTTGAGATACCCCTATTCTTCCAAACAGAATAAAACCCACCCTTGAACTTCATCTTATGTAAGAGACTAATAGAAAATGACATAAATTTCCTCATCTTTAACCTCTAGCCATAAATCTTAAATCCTCTTTAGAAAACTCATCACCTCTACTGTAAATTTAGAAAAACACTTTTCTTACCAAGTAAGAAAAATTTCCTAACCACCCGTTCATGTGGCATCCAAAAACATGATCATATATCACATGGATGCAGATCACAAAATTTTAAAAGTTCTATTTTTTTAAAGTTACTTTTGTCATTGTATTTTAATTTAAAATATGGGAGTTCGTAGGCCATCCACTCTCAACAACTTGGATCAAATCCATTTTTTATTCATTTTTATGTTTTTTTTTAAATCTAAAATTTTCCAAGAAATCTAAAGCGTTGTGGGTTTGAACTGCCAATTTGGTAATCCAACCAGGCTCAACAACCGTTAGTAGTATTTGAAATCTTACTAAGTTAGGTTTTTGACCTAGTCGCCCGTCGTCAACCAGTCATAATCAACCGTTAGCAGAGAAGTCTTGATGTTTTTACCAAAAATTTTATCATCAAAGGTTTCTCAAAGATGGATAAAATCTTGAGGGTGAATATGAGGGTATTTAAGTTATTTTCTTAGTTTGACAAATAAGACCGTGTTCAAAGGGCATGCGTAAGTTTGAAACCATGGGATATCTCAATTATTCAACGAAACTCGGAGGGTATGTTATAAATCACATCTTTTTTAAGAGTCCTTATTTACGGACTCGAAAATTTTGACTTGGTCAGTACGCGGATGACGTGTCAAGGACATAGAACCATACAAAGAAGACGATCAACGGTCCTGTGACCTTGACACGTCAGCGGTTATGTTATGAATCACATATTTTTTAAGAGTCGTAATTTCGGACTCAAAAAATTTGACTTGGTGGGTACATAGATGACGTGTCATGGGCATAGAACCATAGATCTATTTCTTCGGGATATTATAGGAAGATAATCAACGGTTCTATGCTCTTAACACGTCATCCGAGTGAAAGTTTCGAGTCGGGAAATCATTAGCACTTTTTTAATAAATTTTTGAGGGATGAAAGAGAGTATTGAAATGGCAGCCAAAGTAATTTTATTTTACCCTTTTCGGCGTCTTTCGTTCTGCTTAGCTTTCAAAGAAGTTGCAGTCTCGCAGAGCCAACCTTGCACCATAGCTTGCTCTCGAAAACGAAAATCCTAGAAATTATCAAACGATTTCACTCAAGGACCTATAATCTTCCAGTAATCTTAGCTCCCGCGACTGTAGATCTTGAATCCTTGTTTCCACTTATTTACTTTCATGTGAATTTGGTTAGATTTAATTGTTAAATAGTTCCGGAACTGTAATGTAGTGTTGTTGTAATGGCGGAAAAGTAGAAAAATTGAACAATTAGTAGAACTTACAGAGTAAGTCTCTGTTTGGATTTTTTATGGATTTGTGAAATTCTGTATCGGAAACGCTTGATTTCTCCCTTTGTGTTTCTCGAATCGGAAGCTTTGAAGAGTTAGGGATTCTGAATTCGTGGATACGAAGCTGAACAGAGATTTATGAGCTTTTGATGGAGGTAACGGTTAGATCTTGTTTTTTTTTTTGCATCTTTCTGCTTCAGTTTCTTATGTTTCTGATAAATTTGGGAACTTTAGAGTAATTCTTTAGTGGTGATTTCTGGATTACTTGAGTCGTTTGTTCCTTTTTGGAAAATCTGAACTTTTATTCAAATATACAAACTTATATCTGGTGTTAGAAAGGTGTATAATGTGGATAATCAGCGAGTTCTTAATGTTTTTTCTGCAAGTTCAGTAGTTATTGTTCTTGAGGCGGTCAGAATTTCGAATTTGCTAAGTTAGCTTTGTTCGTTTCGATTAGTTATTAAAAAAGCTATATTTTAGTTAAATCTTTTTCTTTCGGCATTTTTAATGATTATTCTGGACGTGCAATTGAAGATCTGTAGGGCTATAATTGTGCTTGAATCATTTTGGTCGTAGACTCATAGTGACCATATCTCATCTCTCAATGGCCTGCGATTGGATTTGCCCATATAGGCCAAAACGTTTGACCATTTTCTGTGCCCATTAAAATCGAAACAATTTCCAACTAAAGATATCACCAAATTTTTTATTTTTTCTATTTCCAATAAATTTTAAGCATATGATGCATAAGAAATTCTAGGGTTTTTCTATAAACAGTTTCCTTTTCATGCATCAAATTCTAGTTTTTTTTCACCATACTTTTGTTTGATAATTTTGTGTAAGTGGAATGAACACACTTTCAATAAAAGAAAGCACCCAAATCTTAGGGATAAGGCTTCGATGATGTTTGATAATCCAAGTATTCCTCCTTGAAATTTTAGCCTTCTTTTTTTCCCTGAATAAAAACTTCCCATGCTTTTGTGACTAGAATTTCGGCCTGAGTGAATCAGATGATCTTACCAGTGGCAACAAAAATATCTAATTAAACTAAGAGATGCAGTCAGCTTGCATTGAACTATTTGTATAGGAATATTTCGGCGGAACATTCCATGGTTCAAAATTTCATTCTGTTTCAGAATGTTTCGGCGGAGATCGGAATGAAATCATATAGGAATATTCCGGTCGAGAGTGCACCTTGGTTTTTCTCCAAACCGAAACATTATCTTGAGGAGAAATTTTAAACTTTGGGTACGCAACTTGCCCCAACAGTACCAGACTAGGTGAATGCCTTCCGTAGGGGCTTTGAGTGAGTCGGGGTCCAATATGGTGATGTTGAGATTTCAATATTTACAATCATCAATCAAACCAATTTGTGGGTGTACGCCATAGCTCAGTTGGTTGATGTATTGCAAACTTCAACTTTGAGGTTGTGGGTTCAAGTCCAGCTTTACGTATAAAGAAAAACTAATTATAAAGTATTAGGAAGATAGGCATTGCTATGTAGAGTCTTGACTTACTCATATGACCTAAAAATGGAACAAAGTTAACTGATTTGTTCATTCAACTTGGATAATTCTTAAACCATGCTCAACATGCACTATTCTTAATTTCTACTTGAATTTTTTTTTCTCTATGTTTTCTTGTTTTGACATTCGTTGCTTTACACTAAATTGAAGAGAGCTTACACAGGATCCACAAAGCACGCCAGAAACACAACCCTCAGCACAGGTCACACATGAGTCACAGGCTGACCAACAGAATCACACATCAAATGACCCTCCGGCAGAGGGCTCTGGTTCTATGTCTGTTTCAAGCAATGATACGAGGAAAGTTTCTCATAAAGATATTATACTTGTAAGCCAGCTATCATTAAATTTTTCTTGAACAGAAGCTCAACTAAACCTGACTTTTTCTGGCTTTTTTAACCTTCTCATGGTTTGTTTGGTCGTAGGTGCAAAATTTGATAGAACATTGTCTACAGTTGTACATGACTCGGGATGAGGTAGTAAAAACTCTCCTGAATCGAGCAAGAATAGAGCCTGGGTTTACTACTTTAGGTAGGTTATTTATACTTCCTTTATTCTGTAAGATTCCTTGTCTTTGTGTACCTTAAAAGAAAAAGATTTCGTGGATCAGCTGCTTTCCATAATCTCATATTGTGGCCTATTAGGCTATGTCATCAAAAAGAAAAATAAAATTGGAGGTGGCCACCTCTTGTGTCGCATGTGGCATGATAATATGTCACATAATCTGATAGTCAAATCAACAATTCTTTTCCCTGGTTTGTTTGTTGGAGCATTGGCCTTGACCATAGACCATTTTGAAATAGTTTATTGAATGGGGTAGTTAGAGATCACCATCCAAGGATTTGTGGACAAGTATTGAATGGTCTGGAAAGATAGCACACTTGCAATTTCTTTACCACTGACCCAGAAGCTTTATAATGTGGTTGCTTTGCACCTAAGGGGAGTGCAAATGTGCTCTGCCCACCTTGGTAATGCCAGCTTGCACTATCGGCTGATTGGGAGTCAATTTCTGATGGCACAGTTGTTTGTCAGTAGCCAGTACAAATCATTACTATTTACATGCTCAGAGATTTAAAAACACTTGTAAATAAACAGATTGATATATGATTCTAAATGGTAGATAGACACCACAATGTTTTTCTTAAAAGTTATTAACCTGAAATTCACATTGCTCATCGAAAGAGAGCATCTTGGGATAGATGCAAACCTGTAAGCAGTTGAATCCCCATACATCTATTTGATTCTTTATGTGCATGCAGTGTGGTCTGATACCCTCATTTTTTTTATTTTTTGATTAAGTATGGCAGAAATTGGAAGAAGAAAATGGTGAATTTTTCAGGGCCTACTACATTAGGTTAAAGCTGAAGAAACAGATAATTTTGTTCAATCATTTGCTTGAGCGTCAATACCATCTCATGAAGTACCCTGTACAACCTAAGGTTCCATTGGCCCCAATGCAGAACGGGATTCATTCCATGCCTGGTAAAGTTCTCTCTTCAAAGAGTTTCTTTATGTTTTAATCAAGGATAAGCACATGGCAAGACTCCACATTTTCTGCTATAAACATGAAAATAACGAAACTCAATTGCTTTTCCACAAAGAACGGATTGAAATGACAAATGGGAGAGTTCAAAGTATCACTCGTTTTCGCTAGGTTTTACCTAGAATAATTTATGTTGGGTGGTTTCAACTTGATTTCTTATTCTATACACTCTTTCTTGGACCAAATGCCTCCTCTTCACAGTTAATTTTTAGAATTTCTTGGAGGAACCACTATGTTCACTTATTAATGGATTTTTATATTTGATGTTATTGTTTGGGGCTTCCGCCCTTATTTTTATATAGGTTCCTCATTTTGGTAAACTACTGCTTTCAACCACAACTTCATAATCTAGGAAGTTATATTTTTCTATTTTTCATTGAAGTTGAAGTATGATTCCAAGAAACTGAAAAGAATGAAAGAAAAAATGGCAGTTTTTACACATGACCTTCAAAAGTAAGGGTTATTTTACCATTTTGTCCATTCAATGGTGCTTTAATCATCTACAAAAGTTCTGGAGTAGTCTGAATTTTCAAAACAGTATAATTAGCAATTTGGTAGTGTTCTTACATTTCTGTTATCATTCTTATTCAATGCCGACCCGTTTGCAGTGCAGTTAACAATTTACCTATGGGGTACCCCGTACTGCAGCAGTCCCCAATCCCGGTTACTGGACAGCCCCATCTTGATTCCATGGGCAGTGGTCTTCCCAGCTTTCATGTGGTAAATGGAGTCCCTGCTCCAGGCAATTTCCATCCTATTCCAATGAATTCTGGGAACAAGTGAGAATTTTTCATTAGCTCCTGTTCACTTTTTTTTTTTCCCTTTCTTTTGCTTCCTCAACTCCGATGATGTTTGATGGACAGTGTCCAATTACGGCTGAGATGGGAAAATATTCCTAGGGATTACCTGAAAACAGATCTCTAGGAAACCTGTACTGTTCCCTTGGAAACTTGTGTTTTTCCCCCCATCTCAGCTGTGCATTGAATGCTGTGTGTCAAGCGTTGTTGGAGACTAGAGAAGTCCATCTAGTTATCTAGACAACTAAATTTTATTAATAATATATTCTCTATTTTTACAATTTAACCATATGGATTATGTACTAGGTAAAGTCTTTGAGTGTTGATACCACCACCTGGGTTCAAAATTCGCCTTCACCTACTAAATACTATCCACAAATCTCACTTAGCAGGAAAAAAAAAAACTTGATTACATGATGGATTGTATCTGAATGTCTGAGAGGTTGTAGAACTTTTTTTGTTTTGTGTTTGGTAGGTGTAATTTCTTTTTTTTTTTTAATTTGTAAATTCTTTTTATTAAAAGAGTCGTGCTGGTGTAATATTGAGATTGACATTGTCTGGGACATTGGTGTGCACAGAACCATAGATGCTTCCCACTCGTATCTCGATGAAAAGCATCTATGGTTCATATACACATCACATCCACGTCAGCAATGTCCCAAACGATGTCAATTTCAATTTTACTTCAGCATTTTCCTTATTAAAAATAAAGAGGGTTGAAGGGGCTGAGATAGTCTCCCATACAAGGGGGGAGAAGAAAAGAAGAACAAAAAATAGAAAAAACTACAATACACCCAAAAAATCTACGTATCACAAAGAGAATCCCATCTGAACAGAGTCCTGAAAAGAGGCTGCCACAAAATCCCTGCTCAACTTTGACCGAAGGTAAAGAAGGCCCATAATCTCCAAAAACACAGCTTGGTTCGTGCTTTCCTTGCCCTAGAACACAGAGGTTGTAGTGCTTTGTCAACTAGGTTTTATACCCTACCAAGTAAGAAAAGGAATTGACTTGTAGGCTATTATATGACATACCTAGTTGAGTTTTCATTTGAGTTTTTGGCCCAACTTTGCAAGAAATCATTGTATCTTCACTTGAGTTTTTTTTGCAGCTTAGCAACTCAAGTAGATATATACAATTTCCCTTTTTTCATATTTATTCTCTATAAGAGATTTGAGAAAATCCAGGAGTGTTTATGGTGGGAAGTAATACTTTACATCTCATACAATAGTGTCTGTTGGTGCTATACTGATGCATACCTAGTTGTTTCTTGCCGACTAGTTGTTTCAGGTTTAAAAATGCACATCGAGTAAAAACATACAGACGGAAATTCATCTCAATTTCCTTATATTTTCCTATAAATGATGTTTTGCTTTTGAGAGTCTTCACTAATGGCAGCTTTTCATGTTTGTTGAAGTACTGTAATGGAGAACAGTGCCATGTCATCCATGTCGGAGATGGCCACGAGTCCTGCATCAGCGGCTTCCAGTGGCCATTTTCAGTTCACCCCTTCAGAGATGTCAGGAATGGGTGTAGACACATCAGCACTTGATGCAGCATTTACATCTGATGTGGCGAGTCCTGTAGGGTTGCATCTGGGACTGGATAGCGGGGCTGGGAATGGAGGGGATTCCCTTGGATCATTGGCCCAGATACCGTGGAATTTTAGCCTCTCAGATTTAACAGCAGATTTGCCAGATATGGAAGGTAATCTTACTCCTCTTTTCCCTGTGGAAGTGACAGTAGGTATTTCAGTTTTGGGCTGCAGCTTTGCGGGTTGTCAGTACTAGTTAAATAGTTGATAAATCACATTAAGCTTTACGAAGAAACCATGAATATAATTCAGAGATTCTTGACATTCTTCCAACTAATTACTCGGGTAGAATATATATATATTTGGGTGATAATCATACCTTTATATTTTCATATATTCTGGTTTGAATTATTTTCTTCAAGCACTATATATAATTCTGATTTTGTACCATAATAACAATCTTTTTGCACATTTATCATCTGTTCTACATACAATCCTATACGTAACTATCACAAACAAGAAAATGAACAATCTTAGAAAATAAAAAAATGAAAATATTTAGTCAATAGAGCTTCTTTTCTTAAATTAAAAAAAAATGATATTAACACAGGAACCAACGCAACATTAGAATAGACACAAATCCAATCTTAAATATCATCTTTTTAGCATATGTCCTTTTTCATATATAATAAATGCATGTTATATATATATAGGGCCAGTTCTGTTGACTCAAGAAACATGACTTGAGGAAAAAAAAAACACAATCCTGACTGTCTAAGCACAAAATCCAACTGTCAATATTTTATGCGTATCCCAATAATACAAATCTCTTTGATAGTTATCTCGAGGATACACAGTTGGGATCATGTGTTTTTTCTCCAGTCATATTTTGTGAATCAATGGAGTGTGAGAGTGTAAAGGTGGGAGTTCAATCTCAGTCCCTGGTATTAAAACAGTCTTTTACCACCTCACCAAGGTGTCACCTTCATCTATTAAAAAAGTTTCTGTATTTTTCCAAAGTCTAACGAGTCTGAATTTGATACAAGCTCCTCACATAAGAAGCTATGCGAAGTGTGTGGAGATGGACACATCATTACTGGTTTAAATTTGTTGCATTCTTTGACACTAATTGTTTGATGTTAGCATCTATTTTTAATACTTTTTGGACCCACTAAGTGTATAGTTTTAATCTTTTGATGGAGATATACAAAAACTTCCAACTTGATTGGTGACTTATAGTTATCAGATTTGATGAATTTTCATGGTCGATCCCTAGTCAGTTAACTTCTTTTAGTCACCAATCAAACTATTTTTTCTGTAGATCCAATAAAATATGGTATGAATAACATGGGTTAGTGGTCCCAATTAAGTGTCTATTCGTGCTTCACAACTTTTTTTATATGAGGGCCGAGGGGTTCACATCAAACTTGTTTTCACTCTGAACATGTCCTTACTGTTATAGCATAAATCTTAGTGCATTTTTGGCGACAATCTTTGTAAATTAATAAATATCATTTATAATGGATTTTAGCTGCAAACAGACATAATCATAAAGTGCAACAGAATGTTATAGAGAGCTACTATTGCCATCCCATGGTGTGGCAATTACAACTCTCATGTTATAACTTACAGCTTTAACTAGAGCTTAGCCTTAATGGTATTACTCATTATTTCCAATCCATATTTTATTTTTTGGGACTTATTGTTTACAGATCTTGGAGCCCTTGGAAACTATCCCGGTTCACCCTTCTTGCCTTCTGACTCGGATCTTTTGCTCAATTCTCCGGATCAGGATGACATAGGTAAGAAGAATTACATCTTCTTTCATGTTTCTTTATTGACTGCTCTACTAAGATCAATGGAAGAGATGGAACTTGTAAATCTCCGTTCTGTTATTATAACATGCCGCTTAGAATTAGATCCTACAAATGTGACACGTGTCTTCTCAATAAAGTACCGGTAGAACAAGAAGCTAGTCAAAGAATGTATAAGACATAAGATTCGTTTAGGTTAAGTCTTTTTTATGATAATGATGCAGTTAAGCTTTGGATTACTTCCATTCTGAGTTTACCAAGAACATTTGTGTCTAGTGTCTACCCTTTAAACTATGTTCTACAACTAAATGTGCATAAATACTTGTCAAGTGGCTGATCCAACAAAGTGAAGTTGGTCGTTGTGGAACGGTTCCAAACTCCATAGTTAACAAAAAAAATTATTTATTATTTTATTATCAATAAAGATAATTTTACTAAAAGGAGAGGGAAAACAACAAGAACATAGTTAACAAAACATAATGACAACACACACACACACACACATGTAGATGGGTAGATGCATTTACACCATCTCATTTTGCCTAAAGCAAATACTTTCAAGAGTCCATCTAGCTTTACTAAGATAGTGAGGAAAAGAGAGGGCTAACTAAGCCTCATCCACAATCAAAAGGACATCGAGATTTGTAAAATAAATCATTGAGATATTTACCAAAACTTGATGTCTTGTTTTATGCATCTCGAAGCCTTTTTGACAGTGGATGAGACTTAGTAAGTCCTTTTTCCTCTCAATCTTAGTAAGGAAAGTGTTTCTCTACTTTGAAATCTACTTCTATAAAAAAATATTATTTATTTATTTTTCATTTTTATAAATGCTGCTTATCCTATTTTATGATTCAGCATGTCTATTAGTTTGAATGATCAAAAAAAAAAGAGAAGTCTATTAGTTATTATTGGTAGTTGAAAAGCTGCTTCTCTGTTTCAGTTGAGGAGTTCTTTGTCGATCCAACCCCCGGAGCTTGCTCTCAGTCAGATGGAGAAAAAGATGAAGAGAAATCCTAGACAAGGATCGAGTATAGCATGACATGGTTGCTGGATGGCATGTATGCCTTGTATTCAGGAGGCTGTCAATGGATTGGATCCAATCCAAAATCTGATCTCATAACTTAGGAAACTGGATTAACAATTCGGGTTCTGATAAGGGCCCAATTAGTAACTTATCGAGTAGTTCTCGATCAATAAGATCCTGATTTAATATGTACCCAATCTGTTATCACGTGAGAATTTCTATAAATTTTATTATATTAGTAGATTAAATATAAACATTCATGTATGCTATATTAAATCAAATTGGATCCAAATCCGACCCAATTATCCATGGATTGGGTTTGTGAGATCGGGTCCGACTTTTATGGTGTTTTGGGGTTGACTTTGACCTGCCAAAATGGTAAGTTTCTATGGTTGAAGTAGTCAAAAGGTTTTTTTAAGTGAAGAATGGGAGATGGTCCATGGCCCATGGCCCATGTCTTGATCAAAAGCATAAGCAAATAATTTATATTTTTTTTCCACAATATGGATGGAATGGTTTCTTGGACATTAAACAATGTTATTTTCCTATTCCACTAGACGGGTTTTTCCAAACCTATTACTGCACGGAGACTGATATCTGGACCATCATGCCCTCGGATTTTCCGAAGCCGTGTTCACACCTTGGTTTTAATTGGATCTAACCCCTCAAATTTTGATTAATATTAGAGATACCCCTGTATTTTGAATTTGAAATTGATACCATGCCTCCCTTGACTCCAGTCTAAAGATCGATATGCCATCGTCTTCAGCATTCAAAAATCCCCGATGTTTCTTTTCAAACCAATCATCTTCAACTTCTTCAACCTAACCTCAAATAGTAAATTAATTTAATATATTTAACCTCTTCACTCTAATGATTTCTACCTTCTATCTAACTCTTCATAAAAAAAAATATTAGATTTTTCTACACAAGGTTTCATTGTTTAATATTTCTAGGTTTCATTGTTTAATTCGTTTGTAAAAATTCAATATTTAAAGGTTAAATACTTGAAGTAGATAGAATCTTTAGGTTACAATTAAGGTTTTAAATTTTTTATTTTGGACAGATTAAAGACGACTGATCTAAGAAGAAAAATCTGAAGGCTTTTAGTTTTGAAGATGAGTTACTTGTCCTTGTCAGAGATGACTTTGTTCGAGACAAGTCGATCTCATTCATGAATGATACGAGTCAAAATAACGAGATTTAAAAACATTGTTCACACTGATGATCCACCCCCTTCCACAAGTTGAACTTTTATTAAGAGATGGGTTTTTTGGTATTTATTAAAAACATTAGCAGTGTTTGTAATTTTGTGATACCAAACACCCAGCCACCTCAATAGTACATAGAGAAGATTTTTAATTTAATTTGATTATATCTTTTGTAAAAATAAAATCAGTTTGTGAACTGGTTGTATGATTGCACCATGAATGCATGTCGTAAATCATATGTGGTCTGTACATGGATGATGTGGTAAGGGCACAAAATCATAGATCTTTTTTCTTGTGTATCCCGAAGAAAAAGATCTATGAATCCACACCCTTGCCATGTCAACAACGTATGATTCATCTTGTGCATTCATCACGACTCTTCATAATTATATGCGAGTTGTGCTAGAGTAACATTGAAATTGACATCGTTTCATACATTGTCGAAATCATTTTCACTAGTTAAATTTTAAGAATTGCGATAATCTAACGTCCCCCATCACAGAACTATAGATCATTTGCCTCAGGATACACAAGAAAAAGATTTATGACTATGCATATCCCGAGGCAAATGATCTACGAGTTTATGATGAGGGGGTAAAAAAATCATAATTCAAATTTTAATTATTATGTATAATCCAGTGAGACTTAACTCCATTGAAACTATCATTTGCATGTGAGGATGGGAATGATTCATTTTTTTCTCAAGATAATCTCAAAATAAATCACAATATTAATTTTCAAAGTTGAATTTATAATAATAATAATTATTATTATTATTATTATTAAGGTTATGTTTGGTAACACTTCTAAAGACTGGAGTTTGAAATCTGAATCTATAAATTAAAAATTTCATCTAGCATCCCTCCATCGTTAATTCAAAATTTCTGAATTTTAATTATAAATTCTGAAATCCGAACTAAAACAAACAGAAATAAAATTTCTAAAGTCTGAATTTTAAAGGTGGAACACCTCTATTTAGATTTTGAAAGTGTTACCAAACACACATTAAGAGATTTGACTCAAGAGTCGTGATAATCTGATTATCCCGTGTGACATATTCAATCGACTACCTGACGTGATAAGTTCAGGAATCGTACATCTGCACTCCCTGGGATACAAGGTTCTCTCGAGATACATTTTTTAAAATGGGGAAGTGCAGCTGTGTATTCTAACGAGCATAGATCTACGATCCCAACCTTATCGTATCAAGGTAATCAATTGAGTTTGCCACGTGGGATAGTCAGATTATCACGATTCTTGGCTCAATGGTGCGAGTGCGAGTACGAGTACGAGTACGAGTACGAGTACGGCTTGTCCTATTTAGTTCTAAAGGTGCTCTTTCCGGGAAATTGTAGTGGGTCCCACACTCCCACTCTTGCAGCCTTGCCACGAGTCAACAGGAGTTAAAAAAGGACTCTACGTGAAGAAGACGTTTACTAACTAAGATCCCAACCGTTGGACAGTCTTCAAAACTGTTTGTTGTAAATCTCAAGGATTATTAAACAATCTAAATATCAAAAGACAGCAACACAGTTGAACTGGTCTAACTGTACTTCCATGGAGATGGACTTGTCTTCCTCTTTCTACAGAGAAACACTTTTATATTTAAAAAAAAAAATTTGAAAAACGTAGACACCACGAACCTTCCTGTTTGTACTTCACGAGAAAACTCGCCCTTCTTTGAAGTCGAGAAAAATCTTCTCTTCTTGAGTTCTTGATCTTCTATAGATGAACATCATTCCTAAGGTTAGCTTCTTTGAAATCGAGAAAAAATCTTCTCTTCTGATCTTCGATAAATAAACATTATTGCTGAGGTTAGGTTTAAATGTTTAAGAAACAATTTTTGAGATTTTTAATATCTGATTCGATTCAGTTCTGTTCTTTGTTTAAGTGAGTTTACGTTTAATTCTTTCAATTATTGCTGCAGAAACCTTACAATTTGCTTTATTTTTGTTAAAGAAAGTTTTAAAATTTGCAATCTTTCTCATCATATAAGTTGAAATTTAGGTATTTTAGTCTTTCTTCTCATGTTTGTTTAGAATTTTGAACTTATCTGAATTATATCTTCTGCTCTGAATCTCGATTATCGAATATCTATATAAGAAACACTCAATACTTCCATGGGTTTAACTATTAAATGGGTCAGATGTTGAGACCTTCTTTCGTGGTTTACTTCAATTTCAATTGATTAGCTATAAACACATGAATTTGAAGATTCCACAATTCGTATATCTTTTACTGGTATTTCTAATCGAAGAACTCGTTCGTGTTAGTGTTTATATGTAGCGAGTCCCACGATTCGTAAAATGCCCATTTCATTTATTTGTTACTGAAATTGAGCATTTATAGCGTTTAAAATTGTTGATTAGAACTTATTCATTTTGAGGAAGATATAATCTCAAGTTGGTCTTTTTCAGGGGTTTGCATTAGAAATTTCTAAACATTCGTAACTACGTCAAGAACATGGACGAATGCCCTTATCTTTCTTGAGAGTTTCAAGGTTCCTTCATTGTATTATACAAGCAATCACAAATAAATAGAAGTCATGAATTTCAGGGAAGAAAAATATGTGAGGTTAGTCCTAATTTCTTTTTATGTACCCTTGAATTGATGACAAATTTGTATTGTATGAAAAGGTAAAATCATCAATAAAACTTTGGATTTAATTAAGGGTGAAGTTCATTAGAAGTCTTATAACAAATGGTGAAGATTTATTTTTTATTGCTTTGTGAAACAAATAACTTTGCTTTTTTCATTTGAATGTGTAATAAATTTTAAAGGAACTACACATTTGGAGATTTGCAATTGTGTTATTAAAAAGTAAGCAATCATTTCCCTTAAAATAAGGAATCATTTTCGTAAGCTTCCTTGTAATACTTTCATGCTTCACAAATGCTTGAAGCATCAAACCTCTGCCATAATTGCTTGAGAATAGGAATTGAGTTAAAATAAAGATAGATTCTATTGCCACACCAACTTTTGATAATGCCACACCAATTCATATGTAAATCACCCAATAATTAGCACACATATTGGGGTGGCGTTAGCAAAAGTTGGTGTGGCATAGAAGTTCTCTAAAAATAAAAAACAACTAGATTTGTTTCAGACTCCAAAGGATAATATTATTTGCAAGTGACGAAACCTTGGGCAAGATAACAGTAATCTTATATGCTCTTATATGAGATTTTATGTTCTTTTCCCTCTTTGAAGTTTGAAAAAAACTTTTGGGAGGGACTTAGCCACTCTGAATTTTTATGAATCATCTGATATTTTAGCTTGTTAATTCAGAGAGTGCATGTCAATTTTTTTTTTTCCTTTTAATATCCTGGCAGGCATTTTCGTTAAGGAGGCAGCATTTTGAGTCAATTAAAGTTGAAAAACGGTTTTGATAATGGTATAACAAACCCATGGTCTATATGAATCAAAGACCATTCAATTTTTTTATTTTTTTGCTTATTGTGGGTATCCTCACCCTTTCGGGTGAGACTAATCCCACGGTCACACGCACCCCCCCTCGGAAAGTCCTACGTGCAATTGGTTGAGTCGAGGGTCAACCGGACTTTGGAGGTGGCCCCAAGGAATTCATTGCTTCGTGGGGTTTCGAACACTTGATCTACCCTTCCTAAGGAGCTTGCAAAGACCATTCAATCGATTGGTCACATTCCGGATAAAAGTATTTGAGGAAGTCACACACATTTTTCAATCCAAACTTCCTAAGATTTTTTACTCCTTCTCCCCCCCCCCCACCTTTTTCCTTTTCCTTTTCCTTTTTGGCTCTGGGACACTTTTTTTTTACCTTGTAGATTTTGTTTCTTTCCTGATTTTAAACAGAGGGTTAAGATAGACAATTGAAACAAGTGTTGGGGGTTATGACCTAGCCATGAGGTGGCCCATCAATTGGATGATTTGGATCAATGATTGATTGGCCCACTTGTACGCTATAGCATCAAGTCGAAACATTTCTTTCCATCATAAAGCACTAATGTATATCCTTTATCGTTTCATCTCAGTGACTCCGGTAAAATTTCGTTGAAATGAGTACCCATTCTTGATTTTGAAATGAGCCAAGTAACTATAACTGAAGCACTTTAGCCATATCTAGACATCTGTCAAGTATTCCTTTTCACCACTTATCCCAGTGATTTGAATGATTATCCTTTTTCCTAACTGATATGTGTTTCTTATCTTTCCTTTCTATTAAAATTCACTTCCCTTTCTCTCAAAATTCACTCTCCCTCATTAAGCTTACTTCATATTTTGTATCTTATATCTCCCATTTTCATTATGTTTCTACACAAACTAGTTTCTTGTTTAGCTTCATGTAGAACAAATTAAAACACTTTTTCAATATTAGAATGCATCTAAGATTCTCCTAGGTCTACTAGGATGATCTACTGTTTACATGGCCGTAAATGTTCATGTATTAGAATGCATCTAAGATTCTCATTACCTTGGCCACATTTTAGCGAATTGGGCGATTGCAACCATTATGTCTATTAACATTTTAATGCTTCATCAGATATTTTTCTCTGGAATACGACTGTATGAGTATTCTATCGTGTTCAATACTTTGATGTTTAACCACGTTGGACTTACAGTAACTTCTTGTATGCTTGATCAGATTTCAGGACTGGACTTCAGAGAGATCTTTAAGTTCTGACAAGCAATTTTCCATGAGAGACGACCTATATCCAGGAAAGGTTAAAACAAGAATAAGCTTGGTTTTGGAAAGGATCCTCAGATGCTTTGCATGGGGGTTCAAAGGGATTAAAAGCATTAGAAAATCAATAAATTCCCATTCTCCGAACGAGTTGGCAGAGACAGACTCTAAGTCTAGGATGAAAATTCTTGACCCACAAGGCCCATTTCTTCAAAGGTGGAATAAAATATTTGTAGTATCATGTGTGATTGCAGTGTCCTTGGATCCCTTGTTTTTTTACATCCCAGTGATCGATGACAACAAGAAATGCCTTGATTTGGATAAGACGTTGGAGATTAATGCTTGTGTCTTGCGTTTTTTCACTGATATCTTTTATATACTTCATATTATCTTTCAATTCCGTACTGGGTTTATTGCTCCTTCATCTCGAGTATTTGGACGTGGTGTTTTGGTCAAAGATCCTGTTGCGATAGCCAAACGATATTTGTCATTCTATTTCCTTATTGACATTCTTGCGGTTCTTCCCCTCCCTCAGGTACAAGATTTCTTTTAGCAATCAATTTGTAGTTTTGATGTATTACTAGTATCCAATGTCGCGTAGACAGTTTGACTACAATTGCTTGCTTACATGTCATACATAGCAACGAAAAGGCTGCAATTTATTTTGTTCCTTGTAAAATACAAGCACGATTGTATATATGGGTTTAATTTTTTCCATGGAATTTAAGGCATATTCAAATATTTCAGGTCGCGATTTTGATTATCATACCCAAATTGAGAGGCTCAGTAGCATTGAATACAAAGAACTTTGTTCGATTCATTGTTCTTCTCCAGTATGTTCCAAGATTTCTTCGAATACATCCACTCTACAAAGAAGTCACAAGAACTTCGGGCATAATCACTGAAACAGCATGGATTGGAGCTGCCGGCAATCTGTGTCTTTACATGCTTGCTAGTCATGTAAGTAGGACTTTCCACACAATCTTTGTCTAAATATTTTAAAAGCCACTTCAACATGCGTTTATTTCCAATGTTTGGTGTGTAGTTGGAGATCTGTCACTTACTAATGTAGATGCCATTGTTGGTTAGAGATATAGAGTGTTGAACATGTATTTTATTGGGATCTGATGCCCACCCATCCATACAAGTGAATTCAAGTAATAGGAACTCATATTACATTCAACATATAACAGTATCTCACTACTTCAGAGAATAAATAAATGACCCAGGTCAAGAAATTATTAAAGAAAGTCCTTTCATTTTTTATGCTTCCTTGGGATAAGTTTGGATATCTGTTAATTATTTGAGTTTTTCATACTTGGATAGCTGTTAATTGATTTCTGTTTATGAAAACTTGTATGATTCTTTTGATGGGCAAAATTTTCTTGTTCTCTGAATTTTTATTTATTTATTTATCTTTTGTGTTATATTTAAGTAACACTAATTTAGTACCTCAGCTGCCATTTGCAAAGAAAATGATAAATTATGGTAATATGTCTCTGATATTAGGTTAACTTGCATGTGTTCACTACTAATTTTTTAATTTAAGGGACTTACGCAAATCTCAATTTCTTAAATAGCTCTGTTTTTCTGTTTGCTTATTATTTGTTTTGCACTTTTTTTTTTTTTGTTGATATGAGGTTCTGTTAAAGTAAAGAGTCATGCTGGGGTGACATTGGATTTACTGCGGTTTTTTACATTTCTAACGTGGAGGTGCACACATAACTATAGATGTTTTTTCCTCGTGATACGAGTAAACACATCTACGGTTATGTGCGCACCTCCACGTCAGAAAATGTAAAAATCACAGTAAATCCAATGTCACTCCAGCATTAGTGTAAAGTAAATAGGAAATTTTACAATAAAAAGTCATGTTTGGGAAATTCACTTACAGATTCATCTCATCTTTGAGTGGTTGTCTGTCCTACAGATATTTGGGGCCCTCTGGTACTTGCTTTCAATTGAAAGAAAAGACACGTGCTGGCGACGTGCCTGTTGGAACACCCCTGGCTGCAGCCTTAGTGATTTGTACTGTCGAGATGATTTTAATGGAAATAATACATTTCTAAATGTTTCTTGCCCTGTCACTGAACCAGATACAGCTCCCTTTAATTTTGGAATATACCTTGATGCTCTCAAATCGGGTGTGGTGCAATCATATGATTTTCCACAGAAGCTATTTTATTGCTTTTGGTGGGGACTACGAAGTTTGAGGTTTGTGCATATAAGATAGTTTTGTTATTCTTTCTGATCTATTTTAGAACAGTTTCATCTGTGTTTGGATCAAGTTTAAATAGGATATTATTTGCAAAATTTATATTTTCCGGACCCAGATTGTTTTCCATGTATAATTATAGGAAAAATTCGAAAAATTCTACGGCCAGAAACTTAATTTAATACATAGTACATGTGTTTTATGTACTGCTCTGCTATTGTTTAACCATCTTTGCATGTATGCAAATATGGTGCACAAGCATGGATGGAGTCCACCTCTCTATTGAGAGATTTCAGATGCAAGAAGGTCTACTCTTTTACGTTTAGGACAGTTCTCTTCTTATTGCACTGACCCTTTCCAAAAGCCTACCCAAAGCATATACGTTAGATTTTTTTTTTCTTTAATTGCGTATTTATTGTATAGGGCCTCTTACTTGTAGCATGACTTAATATCACAGAATGTTGGTTTTGAAGCTAATTTTTTACCTTGTCCACATATATTGTTTACAGTTCTCTTGGGCAAAACCTGGAAACCAGTTCTTTTGTTGGGGAGATTTCCTTTGCAGTTACTATTTCTATATCCGGCTTGGTTTTATTTGCGCTTCTCATTGGAAATATGCAGGTTACTACTAAACCTTCCTCTTACCATGCCGTGCCCTTCACTATTATCTGCATGAGTGATGGGGTCAACATAAAATATGTAATACACCGATGTCCACTATGGAGATTCTCTTAACAAAAAAAATAAAAAATCAGCCAGATCATCCTGAACACTCGTTCATCTGTTTTGTATGTTCAAGAAACAACAAACCAGATAAAGTCTGTTTTGGTTTGTTAGGACCATTTGATTAGGAGACTCCAAAACCCATTCCATGTGTGTCACAAGTATGGTGGCCCTTGAAGGACTATACTTGTAAGAATCAGAATCGAGTAAGGTGTCTCATGTCAATGTGGCACGTTTCATTTGGAGTTTAAAACACGTTGGGCTCCTAACCAAGCCGTTTTCTACATTGCACGTAGCCCAATGTGTCTAATCTCCAACCAAAAGGTGCCACGTAGACACCATATGTTATTATAGGAACAGGAAACTGCTCTGAATTGTGACTCTACTTGTAGTACTGCCATTTTCCTTTGGTATTCTAGATTTTGTTAGTTGAAGGTTTTTACTTGTGCTTTTACAGACATATCTGCAATCCAGCACTGTTAGATTAGAAGAGATGAGAGTGAAACGGCGTGATGCAGAGCAGTGGATGTCCCATCGTTTGCTCCCTGAGAACCTGAGAGAGCGGATTAGGCGGTATGAACAATACAAATGGCAAGAGACGAGAGGGGTTGATGAACAGAACCTTCTTTCTAACCTTCCCAAGGACCTCAGGAGGGATATCAAGCGTCATCTTTGCTTGGCTCTACTCAAGAGGGTAAGTGTCTCTCTCTCTCTTTTTTCAATACATTTCTTTGTTGTACCTATCCTGCCCCAGGAACAAGAACAATTTTGTCGTGTTTGGTCATCCAATACATCTCTACCCCACTTCTGATGCTACTCCAAATTGGGTAAACCTTGAAGATGCACATCCCAATATACTTGATCTTGTTATTTTGAGTTCGGCCAAGACCTCATTTGTTGTGTGTATAGTTTTCTCTACTCTTGGGTGTGCCATACCTTAGTTAAGCCCCATGTCCCTCTTATATCCATTCATGGTTCTCCCCCTCTCCAATAGATCGGTCTTTTGGAGTAGTTGGTTGGTTAACATCATTGGGATTTTGACCTCAACTTACATCTTGACCTAGTTGAGTCGATTTATCAAGCCATGTTTATGTTGGAAGTTTAAGATTTCATCTCATTTTGACATTCTGTGTCTGTCAATTGATGGAACGAGATGTAGCGAAACATATAACAAACTGACTTGATTTTGACTTGGTTTTGTTGTAATCTTTTGAAGTTAGTCGTATCCCTGCCATACTCTCATCTCCCTTTTCATGTAGGTGCCATTGTTTGAAAATATGGATGAGCAACTGTTGGATGCCATGTGCGAACGCCTTAAGCCAGCACTCTATACAGAGGACAGCTACATTGTTCGTGAAGGCGACCCAGTTGACGAGAAGCTCTTCATCATGCGGGGTAAGCTATTGAGTGTGACCACGAATGGTGGAAGAACCGGCTTCTTCAACTCTGATTTTCTCAAGGCCGGGGACTTCTGTGGGGAAGAACTACTTACATGGGCCCTTGACCCCCAGTCCTCTTCCAACCTTCCCATCTCGACCCGAACTGTGCGGGCCGTGACAGAGGTTGAAGGCTTTGCTCTCACGGCTGACGACTTGAAGTTTGTGGCCTCTCAGTTCCGACGGCTTCACAGCAAGCAACTTCGACATACTTTTAGGTTCTACTCACAGCAGTGGAGGACATGGGCAGCATGTTTCATACAAGCAGCTTGGCGACGGCATTGTAAGAAAAAGATTGAGGAATCTCTACGTGAAGAGGAGGATAGGTTGCAGGATGCATTAGCCAAGGGAAGTGGGAGCTCACCAAGCCTTGGTGCAACCATTTATGCCTCCCGGTTTGCGGCTAATGCACTACGTGCCATACGACGCAACCGATCTCGTAAGGCCAGGTTGCCCGAGAGATTATCGCCAATGATGCTTCAGAAGCCAGCGGAGCCTGATTTTACCACCGAAGAACTTTTGTGAGGTAATGTCTTCCGATTCAGTTATGCTTTAATATGTAAAGAGTGAATTATGGCCATTAAACTTACTATCAGTTTTGTATATATTTAGACAACTTAGGTGATGGTTTTGGACCTTTTGTTCTGTCTTTGGCACAAAGAAAGGTAATTTCGAATGAAAAAGACCAAAATGATAGTTGTCATGAAGGATTCATTTTTGTTATATATGGTACAGATCTAATGCTCAGTATCAGTTGTGTTTCCTTGTTTGGTTGGAGTATTAATCAATAATAGAAAGACTCCATTTTTGCATAAATCTTTCCTGTTTTTGCCTCGATGCCATGACACATTGAGATACTCTCACTCTATTTCCCTTCATTTTTTTTTAATGTTTTTCCTCTCTAAAATTTTAGGTTCACATCAACTTGATATCAGAGAAATAACAATTCTTTCCATAAATACCCAAAATCATAGATTTTGAAAAAAAGACAAAAAATTGTTATAAAATTAGAACAACTCTTGGGCTTAGACCCATAACTCTTTGATTAATTGCAATTCAATTTTGAGGTCTTAGAAGATAAAATTGGAACTCTGAGCCCCAAGTGACAAAGTCAAATAATGAAAGGATAAATAAATTTGGAATCCACCCAGAAAAAAAAAAAAAAAAAAAAAACTATCGAAGAGAAATTTTATTAAATTGAAGATGATCTCTCCATTACATTACAATTCCTTTAATAGAAGAAAAATTATAATCCTAGTAATACACGAAAAACTTGTCAAAAATACTAAAAATAGTAAAAACGACTTAAACATAGAAATAGATACTTATTTTAGAAGTAAGGGAGAATCAACGGTTCAGGATTCTGATTTCTATAACTAAAGTTATTAACAAAATGAAAATGACCAAAAATAGAAAAATTGCTTTAAAAATAGGATAAACGAATGAATCAGGCAAAGCAATTGATCGTGATGATCTCGACGTTTCAATTCAAGAATGAGTCTCCTCGAATGATTTTGAATCCCTTGCCCCTCTGGGTCCATGAGCCCACGTGGGTCTAAGCCTTACCCTTGGACTTTTGGCGATCCCAACGTTCCATGAATTCTTCTACAATGTCTTACATCACCAAGGTAGCACCATGTCCTTCATGGACTACGTCTACAACGGCGGGCCAGAGAAGAAGAGAGTCGGCACCCTCAACAAGCCGACATGGGTGAACCTAGCAGGAGAGACTGTCGAAGCATCTACCTTCCCTCCACTTGAGGTGGTAAGATTCACCATGTATCATATTCTTTATTGGTGGATCAAGTCCAACTTATCAATCAAGAAAAGAAAGAAAGTGAACACTACATGTGAAGGAAAGAGAAAAGAACCAACTCACGTTAACTCAGAATTCCATAGAAGTAAAGAAGAGAGAGAGTCCCTTGCTAATCAATTTTATGGATTTAGGAAACCCAATCCAACTTAGAGGCCCCAATTATTCCAAAATTTGATTCTTCCAATATGGAGATCTTCTAAGACTAAGGAAGCAACTTGGGCTCTAACCTGAGCTTTAAAATATTAACCCAAACCCAACCTGAGGTATGGTTAGATGGTGAGTCTTAGAAAGGTTGTATTGAAATCTCTTCATAGAATTTATATTACTGTCTTAATCATTTTGCAAAATCTTTTACCAAAATGATTAAAAAGTTATTTTAAATTTTTTTCACAATTTAGCATATTCAAGAGAAGTGTAATTAAAGAAGAAAGATAAAATCAATTAAAATGTTTCATGTCTATATAATAAAATATAATGATGGATACCACTCTTTTATCTCAATCTTTATATTCCACAAAAAATGTATCTCGAAGATACAATTTTTACTTTTATTGTATTTCCCTTTTTCCACTTTTTAAGGATACCTTCGACTTTATTACATTTCATCTTCTACTCCTTTTCCCTGAATCTCCTTTCAAGTTTATAATTTTTTCTCTTTTACACTCTTAACCTCAACGAGGATGGCCGTATTGTAGGTACTAACAAACTCTAATATTAAAGACAGAGGAAAGTAAGGATGAGTGGGACTATAGCCCCCCCCCCCCCCCCCCCCATTGAGTTTTTTTAATTTTTTTAATGATTTAACCCCACACTTGAATCAATATTTGACATACACCCTCGTGTTTTTTTAATTAACGACATACATCCTTACAGTTACAAGCCAACAAGCCCATTAAACTTTATTTACAAAAAAAACAACAAATTTAGTCCACCGTTTTGATTGATAATTTCAAAATGAATTGTGATAATCTGACTATCCCACGTGGCATACTCAATTGACTACTCTGACGTGACAACTTCGGAACCATAGATCGGCACTTCTCGGGATACACAGCTGCACTTTTCCATTAGAAAAATTTATCTCGAGGAAATTGTGTATCCTGAGGAGCACAGATGTATGATTCCAAACTTGTCATGTTAGGTAGTCGATTGAGTATGCCATGTGGGGTAGTCAGATTATCACGACTCATTAGAAATATACCCCTATGCTTTCAAAGTGACGACATGCCTCCCTTGACACTGATCTTATAGCGCTGATACTAGTGGAAAAAAAAATTAGGCTAACCTGACTAACTTAGTAAGAATTCAAATCTTACTAAGGTTCTTTAGGCCCACATGGATTCCGACATCGGCAATTCAACACCACCATGGTTCTGTAGATTTCATGGAAAAACCTAGATTACAAAAAATTAATTAAAAAAAAAACAAACAAATCTCTTTTGGGATTGATCCAATGCGTTGAAAGTGAATGACTATTAAACTCCCAAATTTAAAATTAAAATTCAGATGAAAAAATGAGATTATATATATATATGGGTCAGGTTTAAGGGACATATGAGAAAACATATGTAAAAACAATGTAACATTAATAAATTTTCAAAATATGGGTTAGAAGTTTCAAATTGAGCTGATTTTTGTGAGGATGATCTCTATGATGGGAAGATCATCCGAAAAAAAAAATCAGTCAAATTTGAAACTTCTAACCCCATTAAAAGTGACTTAGAATGTGGATTGTTGATTTTTTGTCAATAATTTGTAAATCACTTTTGATGGATTTAGAAATTTCTGATTGAGCTGATTTTTGTGAGGATGATCTTCTCATCATAGTGACCATCCTCACAAAAAATCAACTCAATCCAAAACCTCTAACCCATATTTTGAAAAATCATTATTCTTACATATGTTTTTACACATGTCCCTTTGAACTGCCCCCTCTATATATATATACATATATGGATTTTTCTTCTTCTCAAGTTGTTAGAATTTTGTTCACTACAACTCAGTGGTGATCATGGTTTTGGATGCCACATTTAAATCAACCAACCATCGTCAGCACTTATCCCTTACTGACCAAAAATCCTAGCATTACCCCTGTTTAGTATTATACACAATAATCGAGCTCAAACTTATCTAAGCTGGTAAGACTTGTAAAGTGTTGAGAACTACAAATCTTTTTCTTGTGTACCCCAAGTCAAATAATCTACGTTCTATGACAGGAGGCGTATGTCAAAGGGGGGCATTAGATTATTATGATTTTTTTTTTAAATAATAATATTTAGATCCATAATACATTATTGAGTATTTCCTTTTAATATTTGAGAGAGGGAAAGAGGTGTACACAAGGATTTCTTATGATACATTATTGGCTATTTTTCTTATGTTATTCTCCTTTGATTCTCATAGTAAAGACGACTATGTCACATTTCATGGACGTGGATTTCAAAGTCAAATTGCGTAAATCTTGCTAGTATCTTACTTTGATCTTTATTTATTTTTGTTATTTTCTTTCATGTGTTTAACATGTTATATTTAAAAATCTAATAGAGGACAACAAGTGAAGTAAATTATAAAAAAAAAAATTAAAATCCTGTTTTATATCAACCCGGACCGTTTTCTGCCATGGTTCATTAGTACATGAACCGGGCGGTCTACTCCAGGTTTGACATCACCGACAAACGCCGTTTTTTTATTCTTAAAACGTTAGAAATGAGACACACGTGTGGCTTGCTTATCAGTTCGGACAAAAATTCGTGGTTTTGGTGAGGTATAGAAGCTTGCCCTCCTCTTTCTGCGTGCGTGCGTGCATGAGAGAACTTCTCATATCACGTGGTGGGTCCAACGAAAATGTCAGAAACCACGATCCCTCACATGAGAGTGTTTTAATTCTCTAACTACCAGACACGTGTTTCCAATCCCGCATTTATTGCTCAAATTTTGTAACTGGCTTAGGGTCCACTTTTGGCGTGAGTTGCGGATGATGGACGGCTAGGATCAAGGGACATTCTTGTTGTCTTTTCTTTTCATCTTCATTAATAAAGTCAATTTCGCCGATGGTTCAGATCCGCCGACAGAATACGACGTACGTTATAAAGCTACGTACGCTGTAGTCATCTCAAAAAGAAAAAGTTTTAAATTACAAAATTACCCTTACTAACAGACATTTATGAAATTGAGGTTGAGATGACACGTGTGTAAAAAGTAAATGTTATAATTAATGAGCTGTGATGAAAAAATGATGAAATCCAATGGTTCAAAATTGTGAAAGATGGGCCAAAAGTTTGTGATTAAAAAAGAGAGAATCTTTTTGTGACCTCACATAAGCTTTAGTTGGGGATGTGGGGCCCTTTCACGGCACGTGCAATCACATTTTGCAACTCTCATGAAGGGAACATGAAAATATGATGTGGATACTTAGGACCAGGTGCACGTGTGATGATTGATTGGAAACTTCCAAATGCCAAAAAAAAATTCACTTTCCCTATAAGCTTAATAACGAGGCCTTAAAAGGTTTATTTGTGTAACTTAAAAGTGCGACAATGAGGACTTGAAGCCTTTCTTGAGTGTGAAAAATATTTATCAGGTCCATCTTTAATGATGGGCTGAAGTAAATTTTTTATATTGGATCTTGTTAACGTGTGCCTAAGGGCACACTTTAAAGTGCAATAAACACACTCTAGGAAAGAGCATTTGATTATTTATTTATTTATTTATTTATGAAAATACTGAACAACCTTTGTTAGACATTGGTTTGAACGCTAAGATGATGTGGTGGTGCACAGAGAATCATAGATTTCTTTATTTGCAACTTGAGGAAAGAAATTTGTAGTTATCTGTGTATTGTCACGTCAATTCAGTGTTGGAAAGTGTTGAACTGACTTCGTTGGACATTGTGTTCAACATTGAGTTGATGTGGTGGTACATAGAGAATAATAGATTTCTTTACTTGTATCTCAAGGAAAGAAATCTATGATTATCTATGTAATGCCACATAAGCTTAATATTGAACATAATGTCCAACAAAGGCAATGTAGCACGACTAAAAAAGTATATTGTTTTGAAGGCATTTTCGATATAAAATTCAATTTTCCAACTGTATTTATTGCACTTTATCGTGTGCCCTAACCATACCCATTTTTATTTTATGAACGAGCATCCAATGACAATTGATGGCTTCTAAATATATTGAAACAATCATTTTAATCTAGCATATTTAAAGTTGGAGAGAATACAAGCTGACATTATGACTAGTATTACTTTTTTGAAGTTGATTGTTGGGCAGTTTAAAAGTTTCATTTTAATATAGTAGAGATGGAGATGTCGATGATAAACTAAGAGAAAGCCAACACATTAAATGAAGACTGATTTCAATCCCAATTAAAAAAAACATAAAGTTGAAGGTTCTAAAAAAGTGAACGGAAGACCTAAAAGAATATGAATTGAGTTTCTATAGTCAGATATGAGTATATCATCAACAATCAAAGATGTGACTTTAGATAAAATTGAATGGAGGACATAATTCATTTAACCGACCCCAAATCTTTGAAATAAGAATATGATCTCGACGATCTTACTTTAACATCATTCCTACTAATTAGCTTAGTTTCATTAATATTTCAAAGCTATTCTGTGATAGGATTTGAAAAATAATAAAAAAAATCAAGGTGATTTTCATTATAATCTAAACAACCATGTTGGTAGATTCCATTTAAGTTCAATCAGATTTGCTTCTCTTACATCGATCAGGCTTCTTCGTATCAAATAATGCCTCTTATTTGTAGGGTTCAAGATTGTCAATGGCTCAGTTAAAAATCATTCTTGTCTCATTCCAATAAGAAGTTAAGAAAACATATAAACTATATTATTTATAATTTATTGAATCGAAATAGATCCAATTTAGTCCCCGATACCATTATTAATAGATCAACTTTTAGATTCAAAGTTAAGATATGACAAGGTCTCTAAATCTACTAAATTAACATGACCCATTAGATTTTATGTTTACACGGTCGAGATCAAATGTTATCTCATGAGTCATCGGAACTCGACCCTTTCAAATTTTGGTGGCTAACCACTTTGATTCCACTTCTAAAATTTAAATATAAAATATAATTTTTTTTTAATTCAAATAAATTTAAAATGCTTTAAATAGTTTGGCAAGAGATGACTCGGACGAGTCAACATGCTCATCCAGTCATAGATTATCTTTCTTACCAATATGAAATGAATCTCAAGAAGTCAAAAAGAAAAAAAGTCTATCAAATAAAATTAAAATAGAATAAAGGAGAAAGTGAAAAACAGGACCAAAATGTTGGGGATGGCATCCACTTTGGTAAAGAAAGACTGAAAATGTGTACTTTAGTTTCTCATTGGAAGGGCTCCCAAAGTCCTAAGTTAACAAAGCCTGCGATCACACCTCGATCAGCGCAGGACCTCATGTTCCAGATATGTCTTTTTCGCTATACGACCTCATCTCGTTTGTGGTCTATGTGTAATACTTTTTTGGGCTATTTATTGTTACCAAGTCCGTGATTAAGGGTGTTAATTGATTTGATTCCTAAGAAAATTAAAATCATAATCACTATATTTTTTCGATTTTGAATCTTGTTAATTCTGATTTTGAATTTAAAATAAGTTAAAATCAAAATCGAAACTGCCAAGAACAACAGATACCCCTTAGTTCCAAGAATTGAATGGAAAAAAAATATATTTCAAAATCATTTTTAAAAAAATATTCCTTCTAAAAATAACAAATGAACAACTTAATAATAATTTATATTCCTAAAAATATAATTTAATGACCTTTTTTCAAAAATTAAAATTCATCTTCTTTACAATTAATAAATTTTAAGAAGAAATCCTATTTTAAGCTTCAATATTTAGTTTATATGAAAAATTGAAGAACTTCATATAATATATATTAATTTTAAAATATAGGAAAATATTAAATTATGTATAATATAAAAATAAATGACAAAATAAATTGATTCTGAGTACCCATCGGAGAGAACCTAAAGATTTTGATTTTTATTGGTTCGGTCCCATATTAGACCCGGCTCTAATCAGATTCAATAAAAAGAGAATCGAAAGCCAAAAATTTTCAATTTCGAGAAAATGAGTGCCGCTTAACACCCCTACCTATGATGAAAATAAATTCAAGAATAATGATAAATTAACCCCCCTCCCCTCCCAACTTTCCTCACATGGTTGTGCATAAAATCAAAGATTTTTCCTTGGGATACACAATTATACATACTTATGGGGATGTGCAATTATGTATCCTGAGAAAAAAAATGTATAGTTTTATGCACAATCCCGTGGGGACAGTTTGTCAAACAGGGGAGTTAGAAAATCACAACTCTTAATTTAAATCAAATTTCTTGACCAAACATTGGAGTTGTACTCGTCGCAATTAAATGAGTATTCATGATAATCTAACTCGAAAAAACATATTAAATCACTTAAACATATGCGGTCAACGTGGTAAGTGCACAGAATCGTAAAAAAAAATTTCATTGTGTATCCCAAAGAAGATCTATGATTTTGTGCACTTGCCACGTCAACAACATTGAGACCGAGTATTTTTTTTTCGAATCAAATTATCACGATGCTAGATCTTTTACTTCGGGATACATAAGAAAAAAATAGGCAGATTTACCAAAACATGCACAACTTTTCATTTATTTACCAAAACGGTACACTGTAGCAATTAATTCCGAAAACGGTAAATTTACCGTTTTCGGAATTAATTTTTTTTACCAAAACGGTAGAAACAGTAAAATATATTTTTTGATACCGAAAATGCCCTTTTTTATTTTTTGACTGAAATTACAAAAATAAAATTGATTTCGGTAAAAAAAAATTATAAATACATATGATTGTTGGATTACCGAAAGAAAGTGAATCTTTTTAGTTGGATTTTCATTTTTTTAAGGTTAAAATTGTAAATATATATGTAAAACAAAAAAAGGGTATTTTCGGTATAAAAAAAATATTTTACTGTTTTTACCGTTTTGGTAAAAAATATTAATTCCGAAAATGGTAAATTTACCGTTTTCGGAATTAATTGCTACAGTGTACCGTTTTCGGAATTAATTTCGAAAACTCTACCGTTTTGGTAAATTATTCAAAAAAATATATATAATTCTCTGCATTTGCCATGTTAGCTAGTCCATAAAAATACCCTCACTTATTAGGTTTCTCATCAACTTTAGGAAAATTTAAAAGGGCGAGATCTTCGAGTTATTACCGACAAATGGCGGTAGTGGAAACGTTGCCATGGACATAACATAACCGGCGCCAACCGGTAATTCCGGAGTTTTGACTTAATTTATTTTATTTTTATACACATATTTTAATTTAAAAAAAAAAAAACACAAAGTGTAATAAAAAACTCTACCTCTATTAGCGGAGACCGTTGATTGCGGTTGGGGAATAAAGCACTATTATGGGACCCACTTCTTTTTTAAAATAAAAAAAATTGGTTCTTAAATCTTAATTTTTAATTTACCAAAATATATGTAATATTGACTATCTGTAACTTTCTAATATTATTGTCGGTGGCTTTGATATATAAAATAAGAAGAAAAATATATAGTGGCGTGCGCTGTTTGTCGGGTTGTCGGTTTTCCAAATCTTCTAATATCCGAAAACCAAAATAAAGATGTAATTTACGTTTTTGACCTTTATATTACATTAATGGGAAGACTTGAGCTAAAACAAGTTAATCGATTTAATTATCTTCAAGATTTATATTTTGGACAAATGAAATTTATAACATTAATTAGTTTAGTTCTCAATTAAAAGGCTACTTGAACTTGAATCCATTTAAACTCGATTCCACTTGAAAGATTACCTGATTTTTAATCTAAAGATTGTTCAAATAGAATTAAAAATTAATTTAAAGATACATTTCTTTCATTTTGAAGTTTAGGAGCAATTCAATTTACTCAACTAATTATAAGTTAAAGTATAAAAGATGTTTTACGAAAAATGATCGAACATTTATAAAAAAATACCAGATCATTCATACTTTTTTAATAATTACAAAACAGGTTATATATCTGATTTTTTATTTTTATTAAAATGGTTGTCTTATGTATTGTTCCTATGAGTTACATTCATGTCACAGGTATAAAGGTAAACTCATCAAATTGTTCAAATTATAAATTTTAAAAAAAATTAGGAAAACGAGTATAAGTCTGAATTAGGAAACCTCATAACCACTTTATAGTCTACAACGGTACCAAAAGAACCCCATAACCACTTTATGGTACCAAATTGGAGAACTGGACCATAATTTCTCATTCAACACCTTATAAAGGAAACAAAGAGTGTGTGAACCCCATTTCCTGTATGTGTGAATTAGGGTTTTTTCTGAGGATTGCATTTAATTTATATTAGTTTGTTAAAAAAAAAAATAATAATCTTGAAAATATTAATCTTGGCATAAAGAACCTAATGGGCCTAAAGTAAAAAATGTTTGGTTCCACTTTTAACAAAAAAAAAAAAAAACTTCACATAGCTAAGAGTCTTAAATCCAACGTCCTAACATTTAGACGATATCTACACGGAAATCACATTGAATCTCAAAAATCTAAGAATGAATTATATCATGATATGATCTTAGGGTTCACATTATTCTTGAAAGTGATTAATTAAAATAACTTGGTTGCTCTCCAAGTATTAGCTGAGATGGTAAGACACGACTGGGTTTGCTCTCAGGTCGTGACTTCGAGTCTCTAAATGCCTATCCACGTAAAGTGGCTGCTTGCTTGTCATAACACGTGACAAGGTGGGATGGTACTTGCGGCTCCAGGTGGACAAGTCTCACATAAGATAGCAATGCTCTTTGGGTTAAAAAAAATTGAAATAAATAAATAAATAACTTAGTCGATATTGACTCTAAAACTAGAATTGTTTTTGTTCTTAAAATTACTTAAGTGTTGGAGTGGAATCAAAATGAATATTTATGGCAAAGAGATTGCGGTAATAATTGTAATAAATACTTAAGTACTTGTGACTTGCATAAGAAATACAACCTTGATGTATGTGATTTTTATCCTCTCCACTCCCCTTTAGAATCTTTGATTGGCACTGGATCTTGAGAGTGAAGCTATGATTTTCCTTTTCATGTTCAAACATTCCATATTTTATCTCTACTTGGTTTATTCTTAGATTCCCTCAAATATGTTTTGTTTTCATTATCCTCCTTAATTGTTCATCGAACCATTTCAACATCAATATGTCTTGGAACACTTTATTCGAAATGTGTTACCTATGTCGCACTAAAATGAATATATAAAGAATCATGATAATCTGACTACCTCACGTGACATACTCAATCGACCCCCCTGACGTGACATGTGCTAGAATTGTAGATCTGCACTCCTCAAGATACACAAATGCACTTTTATGGGGATGTACAGTTGTGTATCTAGACGAATATAAATATACAGTTCTAGCACATGTTACGTCAAGAGAGTCGATTGAGTATGCCACATGAGATAATCAAATTATCAGGACTTACATAAAAGCATTGTATGCTGTATTGCAGGTATATTGTATTAAAATCTTTAAAATGGAAACCCAAAATAGAAAGAAAAAAATTAATAAGAAAAATAATTTTCAAAATTTAAAATCAAAAGTTAGAAAATTCTAGATTATGCAAAAGATAAAAATCTAGGATAAAACTTTATTTCAAGACATTAAAACTTACCTACTTTAAATTTGATTATTTGACTTAATCCAAATATATAACTTGAGTTTCGGAATCTTTGTAAGTCTTTAATCTTTATTTGAGTGATACACATTAGGGAACAAATCAAGGGACATATGTAAAAACAATGTAACATTAATAAATTTTTAAAATATGGGTTAGAAATTTCGGATTGAGCGATGGTCTCCATGATAGGAAGATCATCTAAAAAAAAAAAAAATCAGTCCAATCTGAAACTTCTAACCCCATTAAAAGTGATTTAGAATGTGGATCGTCAATTTTTTGCCAATAAATTGTAAATCACTTTTGACAGATTTAGAAGTTTCAAATTGAGCTGAATAATTAAAGGGTATTTTTGATAATTCACTTGGGCCTAACTTTTGACTAGCTTTCTTGTTTGGTTAATTTTCATTAGTGTTTAAATAAATAATATAATAACATCTAAATAAATAATAAATAAAATATATAAAACCTTAATTTCTTCAACAAATTCTGTTGTTGAAAGTAAATTAAGCCGCCACCGACCCTTTTCAGTAAAAAACAGATACTTCACATGGCTCTGCTTACAAATTTCAACTGTTTTTAGTTCAAAAACGAAAGAAACAAAAATTAACCAACAATACATTTTTTTATTTTTTTATAAAAAAAAAATACATTAAGAACCTGTGGTTTCAGAACTCTTGGGACCCCTTCCATCACTCCATATATAGTAGCTTGATCTCATTACATTTCTCCACTCTCTCTTACTTTTTCAGTTTTCTTCTTTGAGACTTTATTTCTCTTAGTTCTTGTATTGGGTTTATCAGGAATTTTAACTGATAAACTAAACCAAACATTGGCATTTTTCCCAATTAAATCTGCTTTTTGTGGTGGGTTTTTAAAGAGGATTAATGGGTTTCTCATCTGGGTTTTAGCGCTTTTTTCCTTTATAGTAATAGACACAAATCTGTATTTCTTTGTTTATTTCTCTGTTCTTGAGTTGGATTAGTAATGGAGAAGTTTCAAAGACCCATTTCCATGATTCCTCTGTTTCTCCATGTTTTGCTTCTTTGGGTTCCTTTGGCTTTTGCTGGCCATGACTATGGTCAAGCTTTGACTAAGAGCATTCTCTTCTTTGAAGCTCAAAGATCTGGTTATCTTCCTAGTGACCAAAGAGTTAAGTGGAGATCTCATTCTGGTTTGGAAGATGGAAAGACTAGTGGGGTAACCTCTCTCTCTCTCTCTCACACATAATTTGTTGTTTTTATTTCTCGTTTGTTTTGATTTTCCTTGTTTTTAAAAAAATGGGTAATGCTGGGAAAAATAAATTTTTATATATTTTTTGGGTAATCCATTTTAAAAATTTTAATTTGTTTCTTAAAGGATCTGAATTATTTTGATTATTTGTGATTTAGGTGGATCTAGTGGGAGGATACCATGATGCAGGGGACAATGTGAAGTTTGGACTACCCATGGCTTTCACTATAACCATGATGTCATGGAGCATAGTTGAGTATGGAAAACAAATGGCTACAAGTGGTGAGCTTAGTAATGCCATGGAAGCTATTAAATGGGGGACCGATTACCTCATTAAAGCTCACCCTCAACCTAATGTCTTGTATGGTGAGGTAGGTTTCTCTCACAATTCCTTTATAAAATTATATTAAATTTTTTTATTTTTTTTCTTCTCTTTTTTTCCCAAACAAGACTTGTGTAAAAAGACCAATTGAGTGACCTTATAAATAAAAAAATTCCATTAATCTAATGTAATTGACATTAATTAACTTTTTCATGATGAGAATGTTTTTTTATTTTATTTTTTAAATATAACCCATATCAAATCAAAGTACTCAATAAGCTTTAACCCCCGCTTTCTATCAAATCAAAGTACCTCACAAGTATTACCCCTCTTTGAAAGGATATAATTTGGTCGCATCTTCATTTACTATTACTTATCAGTATGGTTTCAAAACTCGGTTTGATTTCTCGTCCATCGAAGAGATCAAGTTGTCTCGGACAAGACAATCCATTTAACTCGGTTTATAATAATTGATTTACATATGTTTAAATTAAAATAATTATAATTTTTTTTTTAATAAAATAAGATAAATTAGAAAATGTTTAGTCTTAAAATCATATTTTAGTTATATAATCAACATTTAAATTCTAAAAAAAAAAATTTAATTATTTTAATCAAAATCCCGATTGACTCAGTCAAATTTTACTAACTCGGACAAGATTTCTAAAATATCGTTAAAGACATCTCGTTTATCTCGCGAGATGGTGTGAATGTTGAGACACAACGTATATCCTTATTATTGTTGAATGAGACTAAGATGACTTGGGCAAGTCGTCTTGGTCTCTGCGCCCAAGTTGTCTTGGTCTCTGCCCAAGTCATCTCAGTCTCAAATGAAATTTAAAATCATACATACTTATCAATGAAACAGTATCAAATCAAAATACGCAACAAACATTAATTCTCCTTGAAAAGTAGTTTGATTTAATCAAGTCTTCGTTTACCGCTAGTAAATCATTATCAAAGGTCCTTCTAAAATATCTACGATGTATCAATTTGTTTATTGTTCTCTGGTTCAATTTATTTAAAATCATATTTTCTATTAATTAAAGTCATATTCATATTTTGTCAATTAGTTTTGTTATTATTTTTTATTAATTACGATGACGATGATGATTTGAGATTGGAAGGACTAATTTGTTCATTAATGTTCCTCTTTTTTTTCTTATTTTCTTTTTAATTAGGTTGGTGATGGAAATACTGATCATTATTGCTGGCAACGGCCGGAGGACATGACTACTGATCGTAAAGCTTACAAGATCGATGTGAACAATCCAGGATCAGATCTTGCTGGAGAGACCGCAGCGGCAATGGCAGCCGCCTCGCTCGTCTTTCGACACTCTAATCCTTCTTATGCTAATGAGTTACTTACACATGCTAAGCAGGTAGAGCTCCCATTCTTCCTCCCTATAAAACTAGAGTTACTATAGCCTCACCAACTTTTACTAACGCCACACCAAATTTGCAAGTTTGATTTACATAGGAATTGGGTGGCATTAGTAAAATTTGGTGTGGCAATAGCAGTTGTCTATAAAACCTGGGCAGGGCATGTTCAGGCGCACGTTAGTAGATATCAAGATATGTAATAGTCATTAACCATCACGTGTTAGCATTAGTTAAGAAAGATCCAAGTTTTCCAGCTCATTTTAGCAAGGTCTAACGTGCACCAATCTATGGTGGGCTGAGTCATCAGCCTCATACTCATAGTGTATTTTTAGCGCAATTGACGCAAATTAACTCTCTTGCTAATTTGGCGCATGTTAGCGTAACCTATTTTCCTCTTTTACTGGAGGGTTTCCGAGTTTTCGACCGTAGATCTGTTCTCCTCTAGATCTGGTCCATTCGTTTGACAATCCGTCGAAAGTGCGTGTGTTGCAACCACGTGTATCATTGATTGCATCTTTTGACCTCTTACATCGTAAATTGAACAAATTCTCGAATGACTTAATTGCCCTTATTTCCTACTCAGAGGGCATTATGGTCAGTAAAAATATTTATGCTAAATGTCAAAAGTACCCTTGACATGTGACACTAATTACTTCCAATAAAATATTCTGAAATCATTTTTTTTTTCTTATTGGTCCAGCTATTCGATTTTGCGGACAAATACAGGGGCAAATACGACAGCAGTATTAAAGTGGCTCAGAAATACTACCAATCTTACAGTGGTTATGCGGTAAGTAATTTAATTTCCCATCTAAATACCCTCAATAAATACATTTTACTAACTAAAATACCTCTTTTTTTAATGATATTACCAAAAATACCCTCAAAAATTATATCTATGGTGTATTAAATGCATCTCAACATGTGCCCTTGGGGCACAAGTTGAACCCTTTTTTGTTATATAGAAAAATGCTGAACTGACATCGTTGGACGCTGCGTTCAAACACTCGCTGATGTGGCAGTGGATAAAAAATCACAGATTTTTACTTGTATCTTGAGGAAAGAAATCTATGATTATCCTTGCACTGCCACGTGTTGCACGACTCTTTTATATACCCTTCCTAGAATATAGATTCAACCCAAAGGCATGAAAGGTTAATTCACCAAACTATCCCAACAATAACAATATATTAGATAACCATTTTCAGAAATATTAGAAAAATATGGCTGATTCAATATATTTGACAAAATACAAGGTTGTTTTAGTAATTTTCTCTTACTTTTACCTTTTCTGTTCTTTTCTTTTTTTGTCTGATTTGTCGACGAAATGTTTTCAAATTCTCAAAAAAAAAAAAGTTATTTTTTTTTGTTTTTTTTCTAGAAATCTAAGCCTTTGATTGCACCTAGGAAATCTTAAAAGGAGATGTGATTTTTTAGTTTTTGAAGTTGGGATACTGTTGAGTATTGACATGCCCTGATTAGGAATAATGTTTAGAATTCTAATTTATTTCACTCAATTGTATCTATTTGTTTGGATTTTTCAAACTATCGTAACTTTGGCCACGTGGGGGCAATCAAAAGCGATTTTTTTTTTTTTTTTTGTGGGGGTAAAAGATACTATTTTCTTTTATCCGTCGTTGTTATCTGTTGCAATAACTCATAAATCTAAAAAGACTTTGAAAAATCTTGTGGGAGCAAGTGCCCCCCACTGTAAATCCACCTCTGATATCATAACAAGATTGCCATTTGAAAATTTAGGCTGTTTGTGATGAAAATTTTCTATAATATCCTTAACAACATGATTTTTTTTTTTTTTTTTAATTTTAATCTTACGTTAAGACCTTTGGTATAAAATATAATAATAAGATTACAACCCCGAAAAAAAAAAAGATGGTACTCACATGTCATTTACTGATTTGGTTTTGTAGGATGAGTTGCTCTGGGCGGCCGCTTGGATGTATCAGGCAACTGACGATGAGTATTACCTAAACTATCTAGGCAACAATGGCGATTCCATGGGTGGGACTGGTTGGGCCATGACTGAGTTCGGATGGGATGTCAAGTATGCGGGGGCTCAAGTTCTTGTAGCTAAGGTACAATTATAACACGTTGCTTCCTAGTTGTTAGAATTGGACCCAATGATGGTCAGACGTTGGCACATTACATTGCACCACCCGTGACACCCTACATTGTGGTGATCGATGTCGACGTTCCATGTTAAAAATTGTTGATTCATACATTTAGATTTGTTTCCGATTTCTTACTTGAGATTAACACAATTTACTTGCTTCTTTATCCGTAGTTCCTCATGCAAGGGAAGGCAGGCCAACACTCGTCCGTCTTTGAAAAATACCAACAAAAGGCAGAGTACTTCATGTGTTCTTGCCTTGGAAAGGGTAGTAGTCGAAATGTTCAAAGGACTCCCGGTGGCCTTCTGTTCCGCCAACGATGGAACAACTTGCAATTCGTGACAAGCGCTTCGTTTCTACTAACAATCTACTCTGACTATCTTGCTTCCGTGGGCAAAAACTTAAACTGTGCGTCGGGAACCACCTCACCTTCCGAGCTTCTCACATTCGCCAAATCACAAGTAATTAAAATATTCAAATTTTTGGGATATGGTTTCAATGATGATGAGGATGATAATGATTTAAATAACTTGGATTGTTTTATGTCAGGTGGACTACATTCTTGGAGACAACCCAAGAGCGACAAGTTACATGGTGGGGTACGGAAGCAACTACCCACGACAAGTTCACCATCGAGGTTCCTCGATTGTCTCCATCAAGGTCGACTCGTCATTTGTTAGTTGCCGAGGAGGCTACGCTACTTGGTTTAGCCGTAAAGCAAGTGACCCGAATCTCTTAGATGGTGCAATTGTCGGTGGTCCTGATGCCTATGACAACTTCGCTGATGAGAGAGACAATTACGAGCAGACCGAGCCTGCGACATACAACAATGCTCCTCTTCTTGGCATATTAGCCCGACTTAATGGTGGACATAGTGGGTACAACCAACTACTTCCAGGTACAAATTCTCTCGTTCGCCATAAAACGATGTGATTAGTACTTTTCCGATTAATTTATAACTAATTATGGGTCTGTCTTGCAGTGATACCTCCATCTACTGTACCAATCATCCACAAACCCAGCCCCAAACCACAACCCAAACCAACTCCTGATGCCGGTATATTTCAACACCGATCTCTATTCATTGATCAAATCGAATTGTTTTGCGTTATGGTTGGTTCACTTCGGTTAAAGTGAGTAATCAGATTTTGTAAACTTAGAGATTCTTTGTGTTGTGCAGGTAAATCTTCTGCTCCCGTCGTTATTGAACAAAAGGCTACAGCCTCATGGAATTACAAGGGAAAAACTTACTACAGATACTCTACAATGGTGACCAATAAGTCGGAAAAAACATTGAAGGACCTTAAGCTTTCGATATCGAAGCTTTATGGTCCAATATGGGGACTCAGTAAGTCGGACGAGGCATATGGATTTCCTGCCTGGCTTAACTCTTTATCACCTGGAAAGAGCCTTGAATTTGTGTATATTCACTCGGCCTCTCCAGCCGACGTATTGGTCTCTAGCTACAACTTGGCTTAAAAAAAATTAAAAAAAGTTGAGAAAAAGAAGGAAGGTTTGCTTGGTTTCTGAGATTGAATGTAAGAATTGTGCAGATATACAAAGTGCAGTTCAGAAAGGTTTGTTTTCCAATTTTCAATATTTAATACAGGAGTTTAGGGAAAGAAAGGAGTGAAGAGAGAAATGCCCATCCTCTTTCTTCTCAAACTTTCTCTTTATACATAGAGGGATTGAGAAACATAAGAGGGAGAGACAAAAAGATGCAGCATGAGACCTTCTCAATGGATCTCAAGAAGGTTTTTTTCTTTTTTTGTGTAATGTTGTTGTAAGCTTTACAACCTTATTATTCCCCCATATATGAGTATAGTTTGTGGAATGAATGTAAAATTCTCTGTGCTTCAGATTTTTAGTGTAATTTGAGACAGGTTGAGACTCATCATAGTGAGGTTTTGAATGAAATGGGTTTGTTCTTCTTCGTTTTTCCCTCTAATTAATCCCGAAAAGTTCATAAGTTCTCATTTGTTTCCCTAAAGCGCACCAAAAACAAAAAAAAACCAATTAAACAAGAATAATGATTTTCTGACGCCCCCCTCTGAAATACCACCCCCTACACCCCATCACATAACAGAATTTAATTTGCCTCAGGATATGCATAAATTTTTTCTTCTGCATCCCAAGGCAAATGATCTACGGTTCTGTGATGGGGACGCAGGAGGGGCAGTCTTGATCCATCTCATGCCACAGCCAGGATTGGTGGCTCACTACTTCAAACAACCCAATACACAAGTAAGGCAACCGGCAAACCTAGCCATTGGCAAATATGTCTCCAAGAGGGTAATTATCGCCTATAATACAGATTATAGACCACTAATGCGAATGTAGCTGTGATGACACTAATGGTGATTAAGTACATTATCATAAGCAAGGTCTACACATGGTCTAGGTCTTCTCTTCTAGGAAAAATAACCCTTCAGTCACACCAAAGGAATGAAATAGCCGATCTCGATGAGGAATATGCCTTCAATGTGATCATTATTAGTATGAACCTTGTATTGGTACAGACTAGGGGTGCAACTTAATTCGGTTCAAACCAAGAACCGAACCAATCCGTGAATTTTGGATTGGGTTGGTTCGATTTTAATTAAGGACGGTTCGATTTCGAGTTTAAAAAAAAAAAAAAAAAGAACCGATGAATTCGGTTCGATTTTCAATTCAGGATTTGTATATAATCGAACCAAGTTACTATTTATAAAAATAAAAGGTAAATTTTTTTTTTCAAATCTACCATCGTCTCTACGGCTGTGCCACCGTGTCACGGCCCTATTCTTTCGAAGCGAGGTCGTGCGGCGCAAGAGAGTCAAATCCACTTGCAAGCCTGTAAAATGATCGTACACCACACACACGTAGCTAGCAAACAAGTAAACGAGGCAACACGAGATAAAGCCCGGAAACAACTTGGTTGATATAATAGTAATTACACGGGGTAACGCGTTACAAAAGCAATAGATGATCCTATGACATGCGGGACTTCCACGGAGCTGGGCTTCAACAACGTGGGTGTAGGCCGGGGATTGGGATAGCACTGACACCCTTCCTACAAAGTGTATGCTAAGTCTTTACTAGGTTTTCAGAAGGAAACATTAAAAGTAGAGGCCGGTCATACTCTCTTATTACAGAAATGCCACTAAACTAACAAGTGTGCCCTGGCACGGGGCTGACACGTACCCTAAGCTAACAGATATGCCTTGGTACGGGGGCTGACATGGCTTCATAACGAGCCTTACATACTGTTACATGGGTACTCTCGGGTAGCTCCGGGGCAAGCTTACATCTAACTCTAGGTGACAGATGATATGGCCGTTACACACCGGCCGACTGATCTCTCTCGTCTCTGCGAGCTGTGCCACCAGCTCACCGCTCATCTCTCTCTCTCTCTCTCTCTCTGCAGCTGCACCACCAACTCATCTCTCTCTCTCGTCTCTACAACTACGCCACCGACTCATCTTTTTCTTTGCGGCTGCGACTTCTGTCTGCGATCTGCGACCTCCGGCTGCAACCTGCGATCTGCGGCTACGACAGACTGGTTCATCTCTCTCTTGCAAAACAAACTAACAGATAAGGGAATTTCTGCTCTTGGCAACCCATGGAACCAAACTGAATTAAGGTCTGTTTGGATTGGTTCGGTTCTAGACCAATTCGATTCGGTTTTGGTTCTCATAGAATAGAATCGATCTTGGTCGATTTGGTTCTGATTTTGCTCTAACCCGAACCAAGTTGCACCCTTAGTACAGACTGAAATGTCTGAGGGAAATTTTTTTTTTTTCTAAGATTTCTTCTTCAATTGGGAAACCTATAGGAGGCATCCTTTCCCGAAGTCACAGCCTACAGAGCCATTTTGCCAAGTTTCCTAAGAGAGTTTACCTTGCACCCTTAGTTTGAGCAAACGCAAATAGGCATATCTGCTAGGTATTTTGTTGTAGAGAGTGATTTTACTTATTTAAAGGATCTTCACTCCAATCGTACTAAGCCAGAATGACTCCACAAATTCAAATGAAGTCAAATGCTTCACAACCACCATCATTTTTTATCATCAATAGGTAAAGAGAGATACTCACTATTTTCTTTTGCCTCTGCCACTCTCTCTCTCCAAAATATTTCAAATTAAGGAGCCAAAGCTTGAGTTCGTTGGAGTACTTCCAAAGGGCTCTAACCATGTAAAATGACAGTTTGAAGAAGATACAAAGCCCGAGCCCTAGGGCATTGGAGTTGCTCTTATTCTCTGTATACCAATCCACCTATGTTAATTATGAGCACAGGTGCCCTTTTGTTGGGGAGGATTTAAGGGCTTATTTTTCAAGATTCATCCTCTTTAGTTGAGAAGTTACTTGGAACGATAGCTTCCCTTCCCTCCTTCCAGGGTTGGCAATGTAGTATAATAATAGAAATTATTTTAACACTCGCTCCATTAATTCCCCACTCAGTACAAGGTAAGTCTAAACCTCCTCTTGTTTTGATGATACATTTTTTTGTCATAAAGAAATGATAATTGAAAGGTTCCCACAAAAATTATCGTAAGCATCTTAATGTTTAAAGATTAGGATTTAAGATTCTTAGTTATTCATTCACACAAACGCACATGGTTGGAAGAAGAAATTAGAACAAAATCATCAACTTGACAAACAAAAGTCAGAGGTTTCATATTACAAGTAGTTTATCTGCAATTTCCATAGGCATTATGAGGTCCTGCGAAAGCACTTAGTAGCAATTAACAACTCGGGACTTAAATATGAAAGACATAAAAATAACTCACATTTGGGTCTTCTCCATTTCCATTCTTTTTTCTTTTTTCTTTTTTCTTTTTTTCAGAAATAACAATCGGAAATTAATATGCTGACAATCCTAACCACTAAACGCAGATTCTTTGTAGAACGGTTGGAGAATCATCAAGTAAGCTCACCTCCCTCTTCACGAATGATGGCAAGGCAAAGGCCGCTGCATGCATCTGTCAATCAGAGAACAAGAACTACTCAATTTCTTTTTCTTTTTTCTTTTTTTTGTGATTAATTTTTTTTTATTATTAATGAGGACGGTCGAGATGACTTAAAACCCCAAGGACAGAACAAAGCGAACAAAGCAAGCAACAAATGCAAATTAAAACAACAAAATTAAGAACTACCCATATGGTTACAAACCCAATCCCACCTTCCCAAGAGGTCTTCAAAGAAAATCCTTCTTGATTCAATGAACACCGACCTCCAATGAAACAAGAGGCCTAGAATGTCAATGATAACCTCATGTATTTCTTGCTCCTTATACTCGAAGACCTTACCATTTCTTTCGTGCCACAAACCCCAACAAATGGCAAAAGGGGAAGAAAGGTCCACAACTTCCTCTTAAAGGCTAGAAAACTCACTCCCCACTGGAACCAACACTCAAAACACAATCCAAAGAGTACTAGGCATGCACCCTGTCACTCCGAACAAATAAAAGAAATGAGACCAAACCCTGGATCCATACTCACAATGAAGGAGGATATGGTTCACAGATTCCCCGTCGGACTTTCAAAAGCTACAAAAGTTAACCGAAATGATTCCCATTTCATGACATTGTCCAATTTCTTCCTGAATAAGTAACTTAAAAAAGAAAACAAAATTCACTGTTGAATGAACTTTTCACGTACAGACATCTCCCCACTGAATACATATTGGACAGTGGTTTAGTGCGTGGACCTCATCAGTCGTCAGTGATGGGAGAATGTGTAAATAGACCAAACTTGGGCAAATTCAAAGCAACAATTTATCTATCCATTTATTAATTTACCGAGGAATAAGTAAATTATGGAACTGGATAATAATAACGACATGCAAAAAAAGATTAAAGGGGAAAAAAGGTAATAAATCCCCAAAACATAAAATGCTAAAGTAGAAATGTAAGATAAAAAAAAAAATGCAAAAGATCAAGAAGAAATTAATCTAAAAAGAGGGGACTATTTCTGTGTTTCACATATACAATACCTAGAAAAGAGGGTGCGAGTCTTTTGTTAACGCATTTTTTACTAAGTTAATAGAAAGAGAGGAGAGGGGTTCTATGTACATTGGCATTTTCCTAAAGGAACAGTGGCACTTCTGACATATACCTAAGCTCCTTTTATTTAGTTCCATCAGATTAAAGTATAGTTACCGAACCCAAATATTCAATGACCAAAAGGTCAGACCCTTGTCCATAGCAAAAAAACAAAGAGATGTCAAGAATCAATTTGGCTAAATGATAAGAATACAAAACCATTACCTCTGAATTGTAGAACCTGAGTTCCCTACGGAACTTGAGTGCTCCTTCTACCTTCTCAATAGGATTGATAGGATTCAAGAAATCGACTGGTGGTCCTTCCGTAGAGCAAATCAGAAATCCAATCACACCACTGCATATCCAACAGATAAGCCCTTTAGAATAAGACACAATATCAAGTTCGCCATTGAGATCAGACATAAAATTCCATTTTCTAACCAATGGAAGACCCAAAACATTAAAACTATATCTAGACAGTTATTTTCATTTTTTGACAAAAATGCATTTCAGTGATCAAAGCAAAACTTTTACTTTTCATAGGATGGGTTCCTTTCTTTCTGTTCTCCAGTTATTTATTCTACTTTTTTAAAAAAATAGGGTCAAGATCAATAATTTGATTCTCCAGGAAAATAATTAGAATAACGTCACCCAACAAATATTTTTTATATTAGTGTAAACTTTTTATTAACAGAGGAATGCCACCTGACAAATACAAAACCAGATCCTATTACTAAAAGAAAATAAAATGAGAAGTTCGAATCTTCTGCAAACAATGAGTGTTCATTTGATCTAACAGTACAACTAAATTTCCAGGAGGGGTCCACTTTTACAGTTAAAACTTGCATTCCATTAGAAAAACCCATAGAAATCTCCATCTCATGGACTTATTTGTCTTCATCCCTCTTGTTTCTCCATTGAGAGATCATAAAAGATTAGGCTTAACTTTCTCGTTTTATAGATATCTGCAGGTTATTGACTCTGTATGCTTGTTTCAGATCTAAAATCCAAGATTCTGCACTAAGGAGTTGAGTAGCATAACCAACACTACGTCTCCTTGCATGCCACAGGCCACAATCTGTCTAGTTCACAAGCATACAAATGTTTAGCCCAGCTGTTAGTGGACTTAAAGACCAAATATCAACATTGGTGATTTTTAATCACTGGATTTAAGCATTTTTTCTATAATAAAAAATTTATAAAAAAAATCATAGTAGGCCTTATGAATAGGGCAGTAGATGGGTCCCCAAGCCCATGATGAAAAATAAAAAATTCCATGGGAAAAATTTAAGGGAATATACTTTAGTCGTAAAATAGTATCCAGGATTTTTCTTATATGGCAACACAAACAAAGCCTTAATCTGAACAAAAGTTGTGCACATACAATATACGAAAAATAAGGGAACTTCAGCGAAAAGAAAAGTCATTACCTTGGATACGTAGGAACGTTCGTCCAAGCATAACGGACAGAGCCCTTGAATGTTTCACGGCAAATAGACATCATATCCTGAATAAGATGTGTATGGAGCCACATACTTTCTGCCATGTTACAAAGAACACCACCTGGCCTTAACGCCCTTGCTATTGTCTCAAAAAATGGCCTTTCAACAAGTTCTTGAGCAGGACCTGAAAGGGAGAACAGTCTCAGCAAGGAGATTTTTGTGTTAGTTTCAATTTATTTAGGATGAAAAACCCATGCTATGAATTTTAGACCATAGGAGCATAAAAGTTTAGAAGAGGATTTCTCATATGCCTTGCCATACTTAAATAATCAGAGCATGAAAGTAGCACTCAGACTCAGAAAAAGGAAGCATAAATTTCCCTATTTACTCATGGAGGCATCTCGGACAGCTCCATGTGATACAATACACTCCTTAATATAGGAAAAATAGGGCAATTTTTTCAGTGTATAAGTCATCTAAGCACAAATATTTCAACAACAAAAAAAAAAAACAAATATTTTATTTACATGAAATTTCCATACCAAAAAAAAAAAAACATCCTCCTCTCAAGCAGCAATGAAACCTTTATAGTTCAGCATGGAATTTTCATATAAATAGCACTGCTAATGGCGAAGACTATAGCCAACAGATTTAGACATGATACCTCTCTTTTACCCTTTTTTTCCTGATAAGTGGACATGATACCTCTACATCATCACCACCACCATCAAGCTTTATCCCAAAATTGAAACAGAACAGATGGAAGTTGTAGCTTACCAACAGGATCTGATGAATCCACAATAATTGCATCATACAACCCTTTAGGTGCATTCCGTAGAAATTCTGTGGCTGCCAAAATCATGGATATGTAAGCAGCAAGAATAGCAAAATATACAAAATTTGTTGAAAAATGAACCAATCACATAGCACCAGCATCAGTTGAAACATCACAGATGAAATAATTAGATGGTGGCAGCCACCCAAAAAATTAAGTAGTCGGATAATGCAGAGAAGAACTAAAAAAAATTGTACTGTCCAGCATACCATCATCAATATGAAGTCGCACACGAGGATCCTCAAAACCAATAGACAAATCAGGAAAGAACTTTCTAGACACCTAGCATGGACAAAATTAAACTGACTAGTTAAAACATGTAACCAAATAACTTGCAGAATGTAATAACAGGTAATCAAATTACCAAGTTGCATATACCACCACACTTACTTCTATGACCATCTTATCTATCTCACAGATATCAATACGCTCTACAGAGCTATGACGAGATATTTCCCTAAGAACTCCGCCATCACCACCGCCTACAACCAGAACCTGCATTAAGCATTTCCCGTAAATTTGATATATTCTCCTTGTTTGTATAAAGATAATTCAGCATACAATTATTAAGAAATAAAATATACCTAAATCTGCAAAGGATTCATTCCTTAATCATTTATAATATAAAAATGAACATTTTTATAGGCAAAAAATTTTATCGAGAAGAAAAGAAAAAGGAAGCTCAGATAGCCACCCAACAAAGATAAGAAATATGGAACCACACCACACTCATGCATCACATAATGAATCCCACTTGAACAAAAAATCCTCAAAAAGGACCCCTCTAAAATCCTTCAAGGTCCTGCTCCAAGAGAAGATTAGTTCCATGATAAAGATAAGAACCTCATGCAATATGAACTTTTCTTTTAGAAATATAAATTCAAAGTGGTCAACAAAATGTGTTAGAAATCACAACACTTGACTTTCTAAAAGAGAAGCAATCAAACATTCCCTAACTGCAGGAAAATTATCACAATGGTAATAGCACAATTTTTTTGATTAATTGTTATTATTATTATTTCATTTTATTTATAGATAAGAGAGTAAATTGTAACTGCATAATTATGAACTAGATTTCATACCTAATATTCCAAATCCATCGTTTATTTATGACCTGAATTGCCTCTTTATTGAAATGTACTACTCATGACCATAAACATTTTTTTTATTCTCAAATTCTTGTTTTCACTTAGATGTATAATATTTTGGGGTAGGAGGATGTGGCCCTTGAGACCATCTATTTTGGATTTTTTTTCCGGGGGAGTGTAAGAGGATTCTCATAGATTTTCACTTTGAACCAAGGTCCACTTATCCCTGAAATCGGGTTGCAAAATTGGCTCTTTCATATACACAAGCTGAGTGACCCCACTAACGGTCTCACTTGATCTCCTTTACTGTGACTTGACCTTTACTTAGTAGGACATGTGGTGTCAACATACATAAAGGAGCTGGTTTTGCAGCTGATTTCAGGGAGTACTATTGTTAGTAGGTTCAAGGCTCAACTTCAAGTATAGATCCTACTACCCTTGGGCCTTTTCCACAAAAAGCTTGACCTAAAGTACATGTGAAAGAGTCAATGTAAAAAAAATTCACAGGAAATCCATGGAAGCAGCATATCATATTGAAGAGCATGTTATTAGAATCATACAATTTAGGATTTGAACCATACAATTCAAATCACATCTTAACCGGGTTAATGATTTAAATCTTCTGTATGAATCCCTTTGATGGAGAACCTGAATCGTACTATTCAAATCTAGTAAGATTCTTTCAAATCGTAGAATTTTAACAAAAACAGAGGGCATGGTTTCATATGAAAGCAACGACTCCTACGTTTGTATTTTTTTCTTGCAAAACTTTAGAGACTACAAAAAGAAAAGAAGAGAAAAATAGTGAGCAACTGTTTTTACTACTTGCATAACACCTAGCATAGATGAAAAGAAATGCATTTTGATGTGGACAATTTCAAATATCAAGAAAAGAGAATGTTTATGAAACAAGAACCTGTTTACTTTGATGACAGAATGATAAATGAATTGAAAGCTTTTAAAGCAAAGGGGGTTTTCTTCGATGATTTTGTGGGGAGATGGGACTGGGTGTGCAGTAGAGTGGTGTAACTGGGTTTTGTGTCCTAGTCATTTTTGTTTTCTATGTTTTGTTTGTGTCCTGTGTCCATTTCTCATCCATGCCCTCTTATCAATAAAATTTCTTTACCTACAAAAGAAAAATTAAAATTATAATTATAATTATAACCATGTCTTCTTTATAATGTATATCGAGATTGCATAGTAGTTTATCTGGCGAATGTTGAAGGATCTCTCGCTTACAATCAGTGATGATTAACCAACAACTACTTACAATCAGAGGAATGATTAACCAACAGCCAATGGGACCTTATCCCTATTATGCTGGTTCTAGGGAATCTTTTAGTGAAACCATAACCACTAGAACCTGAAATTGAAGTACGAATTAGGATTGGATTCTAGGCTTCTTTTGAATTAGAGCATGAAAGCCTTCGTTTTTTTTTTTCTTTATTTCACATAAGGGTCAGATTCTGGGTTTCTTTTAACTTTTGAGCATGAAAGACCTTAAATTTTTTTTCCCTTGTTCACATATTTTATACGATGGATAGATGCTTGACACCCAAAAGGAAAGCAGGTATCTGTCAGTTCCAGTTATGGGACCAGCTGCTTCAGTATCAGAATCAAAATTGAAAGAATCCAAAACCATTGTATATAATAGGTTTTGGTTCTGACGAATGATTCAACAATAAAGCCTCTAAACAATGTAATCAATAAAAAGTATATCTCAAATGTAGCATTCACCAGAATATACAATTTAGCACCCCAAAAAAAAAAAAAACCTAATAATAATTTACATGCTATGGCAAACATTAACTACCAGAGAAAAAATTTAGAATGCTAAGAACAGGTAAAATTACAGTTTTTGGGGATGGAATCGAACAAAGTGGAAGGTGGACTATCATCTCTTGATATGCACATTCATCTTTCTCGGTCAACTGAACAATACCATCAAGCACAAGCACTTTTCCATATGTTGAAGACTGCAAATAAAGTGATCAGTATTAATAGATAAAAAGAGCAAAGCTAAAAAAAAAAAAAAAAATAAAAAAAAAAAAAAATAGAGTGAATGACAAAGTGAAATCAGCTCTAAATGGATAGTTCAATATTTGAAATCAAGAATGATGAACCTCAAAAACCAAGATCTCTTGGTACTCCGACTTTTCCTTGTATAAAACCTTCTCAACCTTTAGCGAATGTGCTTCCCCTACAAATGACCAATCAAAAAGGCATAAGCCAAGAACATAGCTTGAAAGCATAGTTGTGTGTGTGGGTCTTCTTACACCAAATTTTGGGGAGGACAACATGAATCCCATGTCATCATTCAACTCCATCTGAAGTTATATCTTATGTCAAGGGATGAAAAATCATGCAAAATGATAAATTAAAAAAATTCTATTACCAGAATTTATATTTGTTGCTTAACATTATCTGCCTTCATTACAGTTCAAGTTAGTCTTACATGTCAAAAACAGAGAGGCCACACAATGAGGTTTTGTGGTGAGCCATAAACTATGACCGTTAAATAATACACCACAATTTTGCAATACGTTTTCTCAGGCATATTTCAACCTTCCCCTAAAGGAGGAAAGGGGGGAGTGTATATTTTCTCAAAATGAGTGACATCAACACACTTCACAAATAATTCTGCAATGAAGACAGTGGGATTGTTATAATGATAAATTGATTCTTCGATACTAAAGATTTTGGATTTCTAAATAACATGTATTATGAATCTCCTCAGTATCATTAGCTTGTAGAACCAATATCTAAAGTGAGGTGGCAAAGTCCGTGTGTGGCAATACCACAAACTTGGGATCAGCCTTTCACACTTAAACCTATAAAGAAAACAATATTTGAAGTGAAATAACAGAACCGAATGGAGGAACAATAATCATTCAACGGATCCCACATCGACAGCACATGCAAGAGTAAACTATAAACTAGATTTACAAACATGTTGATTAATGCGTACCAGGCCACATAGGGTTGTTATAATATTTGTAATGAATTCCACCTGTAATAACCAAGATTTCAACATATCAGTAAACATATTTCCTGGTCTAGAGTACCAAATACAGAACAAATTTAGCAATATATGCATAATGTGAACAAAAAGTCTAGTGGTAGATAATGACCAGAGCATGATCGAGGTTCCGAAAACCACCCAGAAACCACTGTCGAGTGGCACTTTGCATCCAACTCAGGCGCGGAAGCCATCGCTTTCAAGCAACATGGAGGAATGTTTCTCACTGTACTGTTCTCACTAGTCGCCTTCCCATCCATAATCTTCGGGCATTCCAAACCTTTTCCTGCGCCGCACTCCATAGATCCTTTTTTTCTTGGTGGTCTCCAGTCTCTAATTAACAAAAAAAAAAAAATTTAATTTAAAAATTTTTAAAAAGAAAAGAAAAAGGAAGAGAGATTGTTTATGAAACTGATCTCAACTAACAATAGTAATCATATACAAGCCCTTAATCTCCTTTATGTCTCGGGGCTTGTTTAATAGGCCATTTTCTTGCAAAATTATTGCATAAAACATATTTTAAAAAAATATTTCGAGCAACAGAAGAAACTCATATACAAGCCCTTAATTTTGCCAGTAAAGTTACAAAAAACACTCAAAAAATTAAAAAAGAATAAATAAAATGATGAATTCACACTGAAACTGAAATCTTCCTCCAAGAAAGAACTAGTAAAACCTAATCTTTACTAGATTTAATCAATAATCTTAACCTAAATATACGCAGGTATACAGGGGCGGAGCTAGTAAGGAGCTGGTGGGGGCAATTGCCCCCACAGAACTTTGAGACACCCCAATATTTTCAACTAATTACATGCCCCATTTGTCTCCACTCCCTCACCTCTCTCCCCATTTGCCCCCACAACCTCACCTCCCTCCAATCTATTTTTCAGCACAAATAATTTTCCCACCATTCAAGTTCTTCAACTATACAACTAACTATAGTTTGCCCCCACAACAAGAAAATCCTGGCTCCGCCCCTGCAGGTATACCGAAAAACCTGTTTTTAAATTAAGAAAACAGTCATCTAAAATCGGGAAAAAGAGAAGAGCAGAAACTAATTAAACCGAAGAAAATCAAGGTGACCTCTCAATTTCCATCCTGATCCAAACAAAAAGAAAAAAAAAAAAAAAAAGTAAACATCCTAATTACCCTAACCAAACGATCTACTACACCAAATCTTTCCTTTAAACAAAAACATCATTTCTACATCAACAACAGAAAATGTGAAAAACACTGAAGTGTACACTTGAGTTTCAAAGTGCCAAAAACTTGAAATCGTGATCTTCAAGGATTCTGGAACTTCTCAGTTCGAAAGAGATCGAGATAGGCAGAGAAAGTGTTCGATTGTGAGTTACACAACTAAAAACTCACTTCTACATAAAAAAGAGTACCTAGGGTTTCAAATGACCAAAAAATAAACTCAAATTCAAAATCTTTGAAGCTCTGCTCTTCCTCTGCTTTACAGAGGAAAAAAAGAAAAGAAATTTCGTTTGGACTGAAAATAGCTTCAAGAGAGAGATGAAGCTCTCTTGCCTGGTTTCAATGGAGGTCGAAGCGAGAAAAATATAGATAGAAAGAAAAGATGTGTTACCCTTTAAAGCCTCTCTCGACTCTCTGTCTCTCTATCGTACCTCTCTTCTGCACTTTTTTGCTTGTTTGGTCATCTGAAGCGGGCAAAGTGTTCCATACATAATTCCCCATACTTTACCAAAATGACAAACATGTCCCTGGGCTTTCTTGTCATCACGAAAATAGGGTGTACGTGCACGTGCTCTCCTAATATTTGAATAAGAGTCCTGATAACCGGACGTTATTTTTTTCAGACGCCGCCTGTACGCCTCCATCACAGAACCGTAGATTCTTTATTTCGAGATACCAAATAAAAAGATACATGATTCTGTAACTGCCAGGTCAGGGGGCGTCTAAAAGAGCGTCAGTTATAATTAGTCCTTATAACTATTACTATGCTGCATTTCTTAGCGTCCTCCCATGCTTCTGACCGTTCATATTCCTCGAGACTCACATTTGGTGGATTATTATTAGGAATATGTGTATATGATGAAGGGAGAATAATAATAACATTTTTAACATTAAAAAATGAGTCTTGAATTAATTTCGGACGCCCGTCTGACACACTCTCCTGACGTGGCATGAGTTAAAGCCATAGATTTTTCCCTAGGGATACACAATTCTACATCCTCATTGTACACAATTGCATATCGTGACGAAAAGAATCAATGATTCGGTGTCATTATTCTAAAATAAAAAAGAGAAAGGGTAATTTAGACATACTCCCGTGTTTTCAATTGTTGATATATTTCCTTTGACCTAAGTTTTATATGAGAGACCATTTATATGACTTAAATGTCCTCATTTTCAATTTCTAAACTGATTTTCTTTATATATATAAAAAAAAACAGTCATCTTCCACTTTAGGATCAAGTTTTTTATCATCTCCTCTAAATTTTAGATTTTTGTCTTTTTCAACGTTCAGGCCTCGAGAACAAAATTTAATTTTTGAAAAAGTAGCAGATCGATGGAATTTTGCATAGAAAGAATCTATTATTTCTATAAGACATTGAAAGATTACGTACATTAAGATTCTATCTCCTTCAATCTTTGAATCTTAAGAATAAAATATGATTTTTGTAATCTAAACATGGAGTTTCTTCGCCCGGGGGGGGGGGGGGGGGATATTGAATAGGCTAAAAGTAGTTTATCTTAGATATTAACAATTATAAGATACAAGTTTTGGGGGGAAAAATAAGGGGGTGATGCTTTAGGTTGAAGACAATGCCATTTAGGTCATTTTCTATTATCCTATTAGAAAAAACTTAAGTCAAGAGGACTATGTTATCAACTTGAAAACGCATAAGAGTATTTCTAATATTAATCAAAATTTAGAGGGGCATGTCCAAATCACCCAAAAAGAAAGAATTTAAAATACACAAAAAGAACAATGTATTGAAAATGCTAGAACAACGAGTGGGCCCACCAACAATTCCATTTCATCGATGGCGCGCTACATGTCTCTCATGCTTACTTTACTTTCTTTTGATACCATCATGTTATGTTGAATATAATCGATTCTTAGACGTGTTTGATTGTGACATTGAAACATGTACAATCAAGAGAACTATCCAAAGACGGCACAAATGAAAAATGAAGTCAAATCTACTATCCAAAGACGGCACAAATGAAAAATGAAGAAAATGAGCTTTTTCCGACATGAAAAAGAAAATGGAGTGTCTTGAAATAAAGTGGAAGAAAATGGAGAAAAAGATTGCTCTAAGGTACGTAGTAATCTACGTTGTCTTGTAAACAACAGACACCCCCACTTCGATTGAAATTGAAGATGCAGGTGTGTTGTGAAATGTCTAGCATTCTTATTGGGACCTTTCCTGTTGTGGAGTGGGTTCGGAGTCATCTTGATCTAGGACGATATTTAAAATTATGTTCTAAATATAATTATTAGACTTGAGTATGCACTTGAAGCCCATATTATTTATAAAGCTTATGGAGATTCTCAACGATTTATATTATATTCAATCCTATCGAGAGTCACATTTTGTATTATTGAAAAGGAAACGCCTTAATATTAATGGAGTGTAATATAATATATAATGCCTCCATATACATAATATAAAAAAAAAATAAAAATTAGGCTAATGATTTTACTAACTCGAAAATTTCCATTCAATCTATACTTAGTTAACATGACAAGGGCATATAACCATTGATCATTTTTCTTATGCATTCCCAAAGAAAAATATCTATGACTATGTGCCCATGCCATGTTAGTCACATACCCACCGAGTGAAAATTTTCAAGTCAGAAAATCCAACTTGAAAAAAAAAAAAAAAAAAAACAATATTGCTTGACAAGAAAAAGAGGTACATCTTAGATGCAATCTCTCTTTGATGCTTTAAAACTATATAACATGTGACAAGGATCAAGCGATTAAAAAAAACATATTTTTGACTAAGTTGGCATGAATCAAATTTCAAGCTTAGACCTCACATCACACACCCACCCTGACGTGACAGTGGATAGGAACTATGTATGCTTTTTCACTTGTATCTCAAAGAAAGCATCTATGGTTCTTATACACTTTCACGTCAAGGTGGGTGGTGTGAGGTCCAATCTTGAGGTCACTTTAACATCATTCTATAATTTATTATACTCGATTGTCAATTTTGACACTCTTTGGTGTGAATCCTAGGGAGTTGGTAATCAGGTATTTTTTGTTTGTTATGTGACACATTCTTTTGCTCAAGGTTAGCACTTATAAACCACCAAAATCGCAAAACTTATCTTCTTGATTAATAATATCCAACGTAAGGGATGGACACAGAGAATTTCACTTGTGGGGTTGAATTAATATTATGAAGATGAGATTAAAAAAATTATAAATAATGAGATGATTTTAGAAAATTAATTTTCTAAAAAATGAAGAGGATTTAGAAGAAAAATCCTAACAAAACATAAAGGATGATTTATTGGCTTCTTGCAACTCAAACTCTCTAACTAAAAAAGTGGAGAAGACTAAAAAAGATAGTTTATTGGCTTCTTTAACAAGTTTGTAAGACAACAAACTTTTCTTTCTAAAAATATAGACTAACCTAATATACATAGTAGGACATTTAGCAAAAAAAATTCATGGGTTTATGATAATGGAAAAAAGGGCCACTTTTATTTTTTTAATACTAAAAAACATTCCATTTGCGATAGTAACTCATATTTTTGGACAAAAATGTCTTTTACTTTATCTTCTTTGTTAAACCTTTTTTGTAAATTACAACTACCTCCCTCCTAACCATTTTCAGATTTTACAAATGAGAACTCTCCATTCTCACTACAAAACCCACTAAATAAGTATTGGAATCAACAAAAAAGATCTGACTATCAGAAAGGACCAACGTCTTATTGATCTTGATAAATTTCATGTTTCATTCATGATTTATTGGACATTTTCACCAAATGTTATCCTTCTCTCATCTCTTTCTTTCATTTCTTTTAAAATCCTCATAGTTCTACAAATGAAAAATGAAAAATGATAGCAAAAAAATCTGAATAATTTTGCAAATTTTTTAGGGCATAGATCATAAATTTTTTGTAATGTTGAGGCTCGACATTGGAATATAACAGAACTATCGTCGAACCTATACTTAATATATAATCGCTGAGGTTCGACGCTTAACATTTTATTATAAATTTATTTTCAAACCTCTATAATAGTATAATAGTAGAACCTCTAGTTAATATATAGTCATTGAGGTTCAACAATGCAAACAACTTTTATTTACAGAAGAAATATTATATTAGTCATTCATCGAGGTTTAATGATAGGTAATGTTGAACTTCGACAATAATTCTATTACATTCTAATGTCGAGTCTCAACACTGCAAAAAATTTATGATCTATGCTCTAAAATTTTCACAAAATCATTCAGATTTTTGGTACCATTTTTCATTTTTCATTTTCCATTTTCCATTTATATAACTATGAGGATAAAATTATACAAGATTGTACAAGGGATTTTAAAATAAATATATATATATATATATAAAGATGAGAGAGGGATGACATTTGATAAAAATATCCAATAGATCATGGATGGAACATGAGATTTATCAAGATTAACAAGACTTTGGTCGTTCCTCATAGTTGTATCATTTTTTATGATTTCAATAGCTATTTGGTTGGTTCTGGAATGAAAATAGAGAGTTTTCTCCTTCGTAAAATCTGGAAATGGTTAGGACGGAGGAAGTTGTCATTTACAAAATGTTTAATAAAGAAGATGAAGTGAAGGGCATTTTTGTCAAAAAACACAAGTTAGTGTAGCAAATGGATTTTTTTAGTATTAAAAAAAAAAGGCTTTTTTTTCCCATTTTCATAAATCTATGAATTTTTTATGCTAAAAGTCCAACATAGTAAGATTTGAAATCTTATTAAGGGCCATTGGCCCAAATGAATTATCAAAATATTAATTCAATACTACAACCTTCTAGATTTCATGGGAAAACTCATATTCAAAAGAAAATAATTTAAAAATAAATCTTTTTGAGTTTGATCTTTGGTGTTGAAAATTGACGGCTATCGAACTCTCAAATTAAAAATTGAAATTCAAGAAAATTAACTTTAAAAAAAAAAAATTCAAAGTTCTTAGAATTTTTTCTTCTACAATCTTGTGGCATTTGATTATGTTTTTGGATGCCAACTATTGATGGTAAAAACTTTCCTTACAAACTTAGTTAGGAAAGTGTTATCTTTTTTAACAAACCTAAGCAATGCGACCGACATTTTAAACAAATTTAAATACCTATAATACCCTATATATGTGATTAAAAGAACATAAAGAATCATATGTATTTAATCATTTAAAATGTCGTAGATTTTATGTAAGGTTTTTTGAGTAACAAACTTAATAGAGTAAGAGAGTTTTTGTATAAAAAAAATACAAAAGATAGGTTCGTCCTTTAAACCTCTATGTATCTTATCACATAATGACCTAATCATAAGTTTTATTTTATTTTAAATTTAGTTGTATAATTTATTTGCTTCTATTAATTTATTCTACTGGATTAATAAATTTGACATTCTTTGGCGTGGATCATGTGCTCTAGGGAGTTGGTAGTCATGACTTTCTTCTGTTTTTTTATTCTTGATAGGTAGCCATGATTTTTTTTGTGCACATGGCAATTTTATCTTGATCGATGATTTATATATGTTAGATTGAAATATTTTTAATCATGCTTGAACCTAGGGATGGCAATTTTGCTCGTCCTAACCTCCCCTAGAGGATCGGGTTTTCGCACCTTTAAACAGTTTTGGGGTGGTTTTGATATTAAAAATGAAAAATCGACTTGGATTAGGGGCGGTGACGATTTTGATATACCCTGTCCCGTTAACACATTCTGTCATGCCAACCCACTCTACCCCAATATGTATAATATAATTATCTCAGATTCTCAATCATTTTTCATTTTAGTTAGGTTGTAATAAGTAAATATTGGGGTGCATATTCTAAAATCTTATAAGGATTTGCTTTAATTAAAAAATTAGAGATTTCCCAATTTGTTTGAGAAAAAGGGAAAATTTTGTGTCAAAGGGCAGGATTAGGATTTAGAAATACCATTAGGGGTGGGAATGGATTAAAAATTTTAGACACGAGTCGGGGTTAGGAGAAGTTCAGTTTGAATATTATTAATCGGACCTGGGTTAAGTTAAACCCAGCACAAACCCTCCCCATTGCCATCCTTACTTGAATCCCACAAGAGTATGATCAAAAGGCCTTAGGTGATATTATTGAAATCCAATGGTCAAAAATTGTCAATCATATTGATATTTTGGGAGGTAGGCGTACATTCGTGGATTGATAGGGGGATGGGGATACATTATCCAATACCCTTCTCTCTCTCATTTAAAATAGTAGAAGGGTTGGTAGGTATAGTTGTCGAGAAAATCCATACATAAAAAAAATCATCATTTATTGCACTTTGCATCTCTCAGAATAAAAGAAGGAGAAACTCAATTTCTCTCCATCATGTTTGGATTGGCACGAGAGAACTTAGGATAACTTTGGAATTTTAAAATATCTTAAAAGAGATTTAAGGGCAAAGTTGGAATAATAAAATATTTTAAAAGGGTTTCTCTCATCTTCTCTACCCCCACTTAACAATCCAAACAAAAGAAATTGGGAGAAACTCATTTATTTTCTCTTCTGTTTTCTTCATTTCTCTCAATCCAAACACAACATAAAAATAGCAAAGAAGGTAGGTTGGCATAATTGTGAAGAGCATATTAAAAATGAGAGTCGTGATATTTTGACTGGAAAATTTTTGCTCGATAAGTACTCAATCAACGTGGCAAGTGCACAGAACCATATATTTTTTCTTCGAGATACACAAAGAAAATTGAATATGTGATTTATTGCAAGTAAAACGGAAACGGTGGTACATAATCAAATTCCATTCTCTCTTACATATAAAATATCAGAAGGATTGTTAGGTATAACTGCTGAGAAAATATTTTCAAAAAAATTCAGGATCAGTTAAGGTGACCTATTTTAAAATAGGAACAATGTCTAGTTACACATTTTGGTTGGACTTTAAAACACATTAGGCTCATAACAGAGTTGTTTTCTCTGTGACCAGGAGCCCAATGAGTTTAATCTCCAATTAAAATGTGCCATGTAGATATTGTATATTGCTATAGGAACGAGACATTGTTTTGGATCACGACTCTTCAAAGATAAAAAAAGAGAAAAAAGAATTCATCATTGATTGCAAGCGAGACGATTGAGTTAAATCATCTAAATTCCTTTCTCTCTCACATTTAAAATCACATAGTGGTAGGTAAGTAGGGATGTAAAGAAAACCCCCCAAAATGAATGCGAGACGGAAATGGGGGTGCATTATTTAAATTACCTTCTCTCCCATACTTAAAATAGCATAAAGGTAGGTAGGTATGGTAGAGGAGAAAATGTTTCATTGAAAAAAAAAAAGTTTTTTTCATTTAAATGGTTATGGAAAAATGAACTCTAAGATGTGATTGTATATATAGAAAAATGTCAAAAAAAGGGTTGGTTTTTAATTTTGGACCAATGGACATATGTGACTACAAATGGAAGGAGGATTTTTTTTTCTTTTTTTAGCACTTTAGGAGGGATCTGTGCATTTCTTTTAGTGATAAAGTTAGAAAGGTTGATTAGGGCATAGTAACATGGTCTATGTCCATGTGCGTGGCTTGATTTTGTTGAAGAAACTCAGCAATAGTTAAAAAATAGTCAAAAAGGTGTGGAAGAGAAGAGATGAAGTCTCTTGGGCCAAATAGTAGGCCAAGGGTATTTATTCTTTCAAATCAAGTATCTATTTCTACTAAAATAAGGACTTGGGTTTTGATTCTCTTTATAACATAAAGAAATTTTGTAGACATAGGGCATCTCAAAATAGTTTATGGATATCCAAGTAATTTTGGGGATAATCTTGGGTTATTGGAGTGCTTATAACAAGCATACATTAATTATCATCGTTTAATGGTATATATAGATTGATGAACTCACTCTTAATGACAGAAGACTTGACTTTAGGCCGAATGGAATGTAAAATCATGATTCATTTAATCAACAACACCAATTTTTTGAGATTTAACGCTTAGTTGTTTTTGTTTTATTAACAAATAACGATGAATTGCAGAGTTAGGAATTGGCTGAGGATTTAAGAATCGAGAAATTTGATATCTCTTGCATTTATTCAAATCAAATTGTGGAAGTTCTTGATCAGAAGCACCCGTGGATCCATCTTCGTGATTTTCTCTTGATCTCCTTCGTTCCCTAGACACACCCAAGGGACTTAGGTGATTGACCCAACCTCCATTATGGATCCAGATTCCGTAAGGGATACATATCATGCATAATCTGGTAAGAGTTCAAAAATTAGGGTATTTTGGTCATTCTCTGCTAGCCTCAGATCAAAGACTGCAGTCCTAGGTTTTATTATCATTTTGAAACCTCAGGGTTATCTGTAATTTTCACCAAAACCCAGAGGGTGCCTCAAAATTTCCCTTTTTTAGGGTAATATTTCTCTTTGAGTCTTGCTTGGACCAATGTCAGAAGAGTTGCCAAATTTGTCTCCCCACACCAATGACACCATACACGCTTGAACAGGACTAACTGCACCATCAAAGGAGATTGACTTAAAGCTCCTACTTTAGTAAACCTTCTTGTCCATGGAACAGGTTACATTCATAGATGTGCATGAAGCCTTTCTATTATATTCAAACAAGTAAAAAACTGTGATACATCAATTGTTTCTGAACAATCTATGAATTTAATAGTGAACATTGTATTGAAGTACCATAGTTTATGAAGAAAGAGCAAATTACTTTGGATTAATGACAAAAGATACTGTTTTTGACGTTGCAACCGCTCCCCTTTCTCTAGGCTTGTGCTTACACCATTGTAGAATCTGTCTCCGTAATCCCAAATAACCTTACTGGACCCATTAAAGTTCGGCTTAATCAGACTCTAATAGATAATTAAAAAAAATGGAAGAACCTTAAAGCAAGGGAACATACCCATACATGATAAGGTCTTCTAGCAAAGAAGAGAATCATTTTCTGATTTTTACACAACATGATCACCAGTAATCGTTGCAGGAGCACATACCATCCTTTATATGATGGAAGCGATTTGAGTCCCTCACGACTATTTCTCTCTTTGTAGTAATAGAAATGAACTTCATTGCATTGTGACAATCTCCACAAACTCGTAGATTCTTAAATACTCTAATAGGTCTCGATTCAGATGTGTTTATAAGACCAAAAGCCACGGCTATCTTCTCACTGTGTTGAAACAAATACTGCTCTTTCTTTCCCTCCTCGACATCGTGAAGAACAAAATCTGTATTCGGAATATAACCCAAGTCCTTTATTTCACAAACCAATCGATCCAATTCCTTGAAGATCTCTCGTGCTTGGGGATGTGAAGTATCTCCTACATAGAACTTGTGAACATTGTTTTCTATCTCTATCCAACTACAACCTGCGTCTTTAATCAGTTTTCTCTCTTTCATGTTTTTTCTAATTTCCACCACATGATTCCACTGACCCGTAGAAGCATACAAGTTTGAAAGTAGGATATATGCCGCTGGATCATTTGGGTCCAGTGCTAAAATATGCTTAGCCGCATATTTACCGAGCTCCATATTTCCATGAACTTGACAAGCTCCGAGCAATGTCCGCCACACCAAAGCATCAGCCTTGAAAGGCATTGAGTCGATGAACTCGAGGGCTTCTTCAAGGAGGCCTGATCGGCCAAACAGATCAACCATGCAAGCATAATGTTCCATTCTCGGGACAATCCCGTGTTCCTCGTTCATGGAATTGAAGTGTCCCCATCCCTTGGAAACCATACCCACATGACTACAAGCCGATAGGACTGCAATATAGGTGACTTCATTTGGTTTTACACCCATTTCAATCATTTCATGGAACATTTCAAGAGCTCTTCTCGCATATCCATGCTTAGCAAAACCAGTGATCATCGAAGTCCATGAGATGACATTCCTATCATCCATCTCATTGAAAACTTGGAAAGCTACATCTATATTCCCACACCGAGAATACATGGAGATCAGAGCGTTACCTATGCATTGGTCTGACTCGAATCCAGCTTTTAGTAATCGAGCGTGGAGTTTCTCACCCTTACCCAAGGCACCAATACTTGCGGCACCACTAAGAAGACTAGCGAATGTGAAAGCACTGACCCCAATCCCTGTGTTCTCAATTTGATGGAAGAGTTCAAGGGCTTCTTCTGAATTCAAATTCTTGGCATACCCATCAACAATTGTGTTGTAGGAAACAAGATTCTTCTCAAACAGAATATCAAAAGCTTTTCTCGCCTCTTCCATCATACCCGATCGAGAAAACATGCTAATGAGAGAATTGCCCACACAATTAACCGACGCAAGTCCTGATTTAACCACATGGGCATAAACTTGTTCGCCAATAATGGCATCGGAGAGATTTGCACACGCCTTGAGAACACTAGAGAAAGTGAAATGGTTCGGTGAAACTTGTCCATGTACCATCTCACAAAAAATCTCAATTGCTTCCTTATCACGCCCTCCACATTGCACGTATCCTGTAATAATTGCAGTCCAAGACATGACATTATGGTTGGGCATTCGATCAAAAACTTTCCTCGAGTCATCAACCGATCCATCTTTTGCACACTTGGCATACATGTCCACTAGACTACACCCAACACAAACATCCAAAGCCAATCCCAATTGAATGGCTCGAGAATGCAATTGTTGCCCCAGCTTAAAAGATTCTAATTCGGCACAAGCGGAGATAACACTGCTAAGAGTGAACCTATCTGGCCCGAACCCACTCGATTCCATGTCAAGAAACAAATCAACAGCATCTCTTGCAGACCCACATTGTGCGTATCTAGTAATCATCAATGTCCATACAACCACATTTTTCTCACACATACTGTCAAATATCTTTCGTGCAGAAACCAAGTCGCCACTACCCTTTGTAAACAAATCAATCAAAGAACATCCAACGCATAGATCCGATTCAAAATACCCAGTTTTAATCACAAATCCTAAAATCACTCTTCCTATCCAAACATTCTTGGCATTAGAACACGCTCGAATAACACCAGTGAAACAGAATTCGTTCGGGTAGTGACCCGATTCGAGCATCTTATAGAATGTTGTTATGGATTTGGATTCATGGTTATTATTGGCAAAACATGAGATCATCGCACTCCATGAAACCAAATCTCTACCATTCGACATCCCTTCAAATATTGAATTTGCTGTTTTCCAATCTCCACATTTTGAGTACAAACTGATGAGAGAATTATGGACAATGGTGTCGAATTGGAGACCGGATTCAATTAGAAGGGCATGTACAAGCTTACCACGATCGAAATCGCGTGATCGGATACAAGATTTGAGGAGAACAGAATAAGTAATCAAATCTGGTGAAATTCCTTGTTGGGTCATGAGATGGAGAGTCGAGAAAGCGTGATCAAGCTGGCCTCCATCTAATTGGCGGATCAATCGATGCTTAAGGGGTTCGAAATTGGGGTTTTTGAGGGATTGGGATGAAGAGATGTTTCGGCGGGAAGGGTTGGAGGATTTGAAAGGAGGTGGAGTGATTTTGGCGGAAAAACAGAGGCTGGGATTGAACATGCTCTTCAACGGCTAGTAGGATATCCAATAGAAATTTGACACGTGGAAACTTCAGTGCGGAAAGAGCTTATCCTGTCCAGAGCTTCTTCGATAAGTAAAGAGGGATCGAAAGAGTTCCTATTGCACGAGATTTTGACGGTTAATACTGTTGAAGTTGTAGACAGATATGAGATATGATGGTTATTCGCACACCCGGTCCAGCCCAGTTTGACTCGACCGAGTCAGAATAGGATTGGTAGGGTGCACAAAATGCCACGTAGCAAATAAGGTGGGCTCTTGAATATTGGGCCCACCTTTTATTGGACCAACAGCGTTGCCAAAAAATATTGTGGAATGCCGATATATTGCTTAAGAGAGGGAGAGATGCACATTTGGATGGTTTCTAGGCCGTAGGATTAAACTTTTCATAATGGGCATGGTACCTTATTATGGGCCTGCTGATGGACCCAATGATAAAATGTTAAAACCCAAAATGCTAGAGACCATCGGTAAGGCCGATTGATGCAACCTAATGTCATCTTGAACCATTAAAATTTAAGATTGGCTTATCACAAACCAGGCCCAAGGTCAATAGCATGATTGATGCTTTCTATCCATTATGGGGGCTTCATCATAAGTCCCATATATGTTTCCAAGCCCATATCAGTCATCCAATCCAACGGCTGGAATTCAACAATCAGGTCATGTGTAGGTCCGCCAAGAGATGGTTTACCTGTCTCATAAGTAGGGATAGTTATTTTTCCGTAAACAAGATTATAAGGAGAGGCCCATGCCAAGGACATTGCCAATAGGTCCTCAACTACCAAAATTCTGAAAGAGAAATGAACTTTTCAATGTTCTCACTTGGCTCACTATAGCCGAAAAAATATACAAAACTCCCTCAAATAAAAATTCTCAAAATTTCTACAATAATATTCTATAATCTTTCAAAATGGTATCTCTGAATCCTACTTCCTGATCCCACTTTCACTTTGGATAACCAATATCAAGGCGATTTATTCCGTCTGCAAAAAATAGTTGAACTCATGAGTACGATTTCTGTGACACAAGTCTTCATCACTTCTTGTTTTTCTTTTTTGCCTTAATTTGTTTCTCTAGACTTCTAATCCTCTGACTGATAACTGAAGATGATGAGATTTTTCGGTCCGAAGAAATATTTGATCGCTCGAGGGGTGCTGTAGAAGGTTTCTCCTGTGTCGCTTGTGCGGATGGTTTGGTCCATGGAAATGGAGGGAAAGCAGGTTGTTGCTGTTGTACAGACGTCGTAGATGGCATGGGTATTTCAGGAAGACCAAGTAACTTCTTAACCTGAGGGCGTTTAAGCACTGTAACAACAAAATAATGATCAGATGGTTAATCAAGAGAGCTACTATTGGCTCCTCAACTTTTACTTATTACACCCCAATTTCTTAAATTATTTATCCACAATTGTAGATCAAAACACACTGTTCAAACATTGCAAAGGTTTGGCTTAAATTATAATCTCAACATTATAGCACTTGTTCAAAACATTAGTACACGAGCGAAATGACTCACCTAGCCCATACACGAGTGAAAACATGTTGGAGGTAACCCAATAACAAAACATCGCCTGCAGAGATAGAAATCCAAAACAGGGGAATGTTATTTATTAAAATAAATCAAAAATGAAAAGTCACTTTTGGTTTTAAGTATATCTCGGAAACTCTTGAAGATTTTGAAATTGAGAAATAATTATCGAGGAACGAAAAAAAGATAAATTCCAAAAGAACCAAGATCTTAAACCACCGAATACCACCGAGGGCCTCAGCTAATTTAACAAAAATATCACTATCATCTATAAGGAGCTCATACAAAGATATGCCCTTTGCCAAGACTACAGTAGCACCATTAGCATACCTTTGGGAAACTACTTGTAAACGGAATTGTAAGAACAGCAAGGATCCTAAAAAAGTTTTTCATGGTGCCAGCAATAGGATTTCCTTCCAAACCTTCTTGCATGTTGCACTGAAAGAGAACAGAGATCAATCAATTGCATTCTAATTCAAAATCACAATAGCAATTAAGCAACAGATTTGAGCAAGCTATGAGCATACATAACATATAAGAGCCAGTTTTCAACAGACATCTATAACCATAATTGTCACAAAATGATTCAGTTGACTCGGTCATGATTCAAGTTCATGTAACCTCATGATATGTTCTTCGCGTAGGGAAAGTTTTTAAAAATAAGGGATCGGAGGGGAGGGGGAGGGGGGCATTAAAACAAACAATCATGTTTTGAAAATTATGCATATATTACCAAAATATTTGAGTAAAATGATCAAGGCATTTGTTTATGAAGATTCTTGCGAAAGCAGCAGATCTGTCTACTAGGGTATTTGCATCAATGAAATAGCCAACACAGAAAAGGGAGATTGCCTCCGAGCCATCCAATCCTGTTTCATAGCACAGCACATTCAGGACCACTTCAAATAACTACATTCCATAACAAAGCTAGCCTCATGGCCTAGAACCCAGTTAGGCTCCACTGACCAAAGAAAGACAAGAACAAATTATCTTTCTTTGTATCACACTTGAGTTGCTGCCTCCAATTGATCTGCACGGTTTCCTAGTTATTCCCAATCTGAAGACATGAGATTCATCTCTCTCCAGAAGATGAAAAAGAAACAAGAACACTAACTTAAGGTCCCTTCAAGTGTATCCATCTATAACGAATTCAGGCAATCACCCACCACCTCAGTGATAAACATCAACAATTTGAAAAACCTTGTCACATTATAATAGCCAAGGTTTTCAAACAAAATGAAAAATAAAAATCAATTTCTCAGAAGAAAGTAGAATATCTCACAAAAAATTGGGTTGTTTCACTTGCAAAAAATTTCCCTTGTTATTATAGCAAGATATATGTTTTTTTAGAAATAAAATAGACACATATAGGTTAGATTCAGGATTAGATCGAAATAAACATTTGACATAGAATCTTCAGAGAAGAAGTGCCACATTCTAGAGAAAAACTTCAATCCAACGTCAGGACTAAAAGCAATTAAATGAATGGAAGCAAACCTAGAGGGATTCACTCAATATGTAAAGAGTCCAAAAATCTCAAAATCTCTGTTTCAAAAAGAATGATGCCTACCTCCACAGTAATCAAGAAGGTCAATGCTGCCAAAACTGGAAAGATGTATAAACTATCTGGAGTTGTGAGATCGGTAAACCAGAATGCTCCACCCTCTTTGAAAGATGGAACTTTCTCAACCATGTTTGAGATCTATAAGAAAAATAATAATAAGGAAAACTGATAAAGGTAATATTTAAAGAAAGAATTTAAAAATGCAAAGATTTCTTTCTGAAAAAAATGAAATAAGATAATCGACAACATGATAACAGAGAAAGTGTGAAAGATCTTACAGCAAAGTAAAAGCTCATAAAAATGGGACCTTGGATAAGAAGTCCCTTCAAGGGAGTAAATGGGGTGACCCCATACCTGCAGTAACCAAATAGGGAATGAAGCAATGAAGGTGGATAGAAAAGAAAATGTTGCAGAAAGAAAAAGGTGGATACGAACTATCCATTTGTAAAAAAAAAACATCAAAGTAATAGAGCTAGCTTCGACTTGTAATCAGCTAAACTCTTGTAGATAACTTGGTGGATATCGATGATGGTTGGCGCATTTTGCAGTCTAAAACGGTATAGTAATGATTTCAAATTTCAATGACAGATTCTCTCTCTGATGGCATAGCATACTAGGATTGGCTTACAACTAAGGAATAATGTGTATGTATCCAATCATGTTTCCCCTAAAAGAAATGCATGGTGAGACTCCCCACACCAGTCTAAAAAAAAAAAGTGGGATATGAAAGATTTTCAAATCATCTGTCACGAATTATCTCCATCAGGCACATGGAAATGTTACTTACTCCTTGAATAAGTTGTTCATTCGTTTCTGACCCTCGGCGACAGCTTTAGGATCCATTGCCTGAAAAAGAGAACGTGTGAATAAAAGTATAGTTTTAAAAGCATGCAATATTATATAGACATTTTCCACCCAAATGAAAAAAAAATTAAAATATTTACAAAGGAAAACCAAACTGGATGGTTGCAATGGGTTGGAGCTCGCCATTCAATGTGTCCCACCTATAAATTCTTCCTATTCCAGGATTACACCAAACTGGATGATTGCAACAATCCATCAGTAGATTGTTGTTTGTTTGAAAGCCTATTTTTCTAACATCCACAGAAAATATACAGATGCTTCAATCACCTAATCAAGTCAACCTTTCAGCATAAGAGATCTCTTTGGTAGGCTGAATAGTGGACTCAGCCCCAATGTGCACCATGTGTAGCCATATGTTGTTGGTAGATGGTCAATGGTTTAGATTTAAGAGATGAATAAATGCATCAAGAACACTCAGATAGACCTAAACCCAGGGACTACAGGGCAACCCCTTTCCAGTCTACAATAGATTTAACAGGCAAAAGTGACTGATAAGTGAATGTGAGTCGAGTGGAATCTAAGAAACTGTGTACAGTTCAGATGTGCCCTTTTTTCATAAAAGCTTAAAAATTGTTGTCATCCTGTAAAGGAAGATATGGGTGGTAATTAGATGACGAGTACCCAGCGTCTAATATAATACCAAAACACAAATAGCAATTTTTTCCCTGGTCAGTAAGCTCCCTACCAACAACCCCACCCCACCAAAAAAAACAAGGTGTATACCATATCTTGCATCTGTTGCTTAATCTGCTCCAAGTGTGGCCTCATCAACTGCACAACACAACATAAATCACTTAGAGTGGTATACCACAGTCTAATACCAAGCTTCAATGCAATGACAGAAAAAAGATCGGATAAAGCAAATAGAAAGCATGACTAAAGAATACAAGAGAAATGAAGTATAAACCACACAACATTAGTTCTTTTCTTTTTTTCGGATATCACAACAGAAAATTTTCTACATGCCTGTGGTAAGAGAACCAAAACACAAGTTTTGCCACCAATACAAATGAATTATAAAGAATTAATGAAACCGAACTCAAATGCTTGGTTTGAACTGCACTTTTAAAAGGTCAAAATAAAACCACCCATAGACTTTGCCAGATGGCTTACTAGGTAAAGTCTATGGGTGATGATACCATAGACCTGGGTACAATTCCCACCATCACTGAGTTACTAATCTCATTAAAAACAAGCTTACCAATCAGAAATAAATAAATAAACATACAAATTCTATCCACGCATTAAAGATGACAGAGAGGTCCATGTAGTTCTGCGGAGATGGAAAAATATGGAGCAGGTCTAACAGAAGGATTATGTATGATAAGAAGAAGAGTGACACAATGAGTGACATCAGGGAATCCAAAGAACAGTAAATTTTCAAGGCTCCTATGGCATGATGAAAGAAAGGTCAGAATAGTGGTAAAATATTTTGCCCAAATTATACAAGAGTTCATTTCTTATGCCTGAGAGCCTAAGAGGTTAGAGAATGTTTGTCTTCCAAGTCCTTACAGGTCATTTACCCACCTTGGGTAGGTTCTATGTCTCAAGTTGGAAAGTTCAAGCCCCATGAACTATATTCTGTAATGAGAATATCACTAACCAATTGATGATCTTTCTAATGAAAAATGCCAATTAACAAACAATTTCACAATTCATCATTAGAGAACAGGTGTATCATTTCATAACACATGTTGCAAATAGAAATAAGTACAAAAGAGGGAAGAGATTAAGACAACTCACATTAAGTTTTGAAGTAGCTTTGAGTTGATTAATTAGAAATGGTAGAGTAGCTCCTCTAATCAAAACAGTTGTTAAAGCTATGGAAGCCCACCTGCAAGAAAAATTGAATAAAGAGAAGGTATTGTAAGTTACAAACCTTCAGTATTTTGCTGGTACTACAAATACAAAATCACTGGATAAGATATTTATGTTTTAACTATAATATTCTTTTAAGGATTCATAAAGTTACCGACTTAGATAACAAACCACTGAGAAATTTTGGCTCATTTGCTTTTGAAGTTCAATTCAACCAAGGAACCTTTGATGAAAATAATAAAAAGATCGGTTTTAACATAAATATAATTGTCATCCAATTGTCATTTGTTCATTTCTATTAAGTATCCCCAACACTGGCAGATAAATATTGATCCTTTCAGTCGACATGATCACTGTTTCTATCATTATATTTAAAACACAGAGCATAAAATAAGTTTGGGGTTGGAACAGATATCTCCACTTGCCTTCCTTTGATTGTTGAGGGATATAACCTTAATCTTGCAAGGAATTTGTTCTTCCAAACCTGTGCAATAAATAAAAAATTTCCTACAACATGCCATTTTCAAAGCTAAAATATTCTAGTTTTATGTTCCATCTTTTGCTGCTAATCTATTTTCATTTCCTTTAAATTCCCCGTTAGATATCTACCCAAATCTCTCAACAACTGGAAGATAAAATATCACACTCAGACAACCTGGATTATTAGAAACTAAGGTTCTGTTTGGGTTGCCAATGTCATGCTAAAAACGGATACTTTTTGCACCAAAGATGATTTTTTTTTTTTGGGTGCAGTGCAGTGCAATTCACAGTGACCCTAAACCTTTCACATGCTAAGAATTCAAATTACTAAAATGCCTCTACATGAATTTACTAGTCCTATTATCTCCATTAATTGCATGGTGTTGTTAACAGGTCGAGGCAGTATGTTGTTCCTAGTCTATGTTAGCATTGAGTGTACTGAGTTCCTATGGTTGAGCTTCTGCAACATTGGTTCTACGATGCTACGAGCACTGGCCCAACAAGAGTATAATCAATTAAGGAGAACATATCTCAAATCTTATAAATATAAATACAAAGGAAACAAGCTAAGAAAAGGAAACAAAGGGAGACGGGTCATTACCAATTCAAACCAGTAAAGGAATGAACACCATCAATTAAATACTGCAAGGCTGCCACAGGATAAGCAGAATCTGCGGCGGCAATAACCACTTCATTCACAACGGGGGCCTGCGTGGCTGCCAATTCCAAGCTCTTATCTGAGAAAATTTCAGCAACGTCACTCATGTATTCAATCTTATCTGATCCTTCTCCAATGTTTGATGAATAACTACAAAAGGAGGATCCAGTCCTTGAAGACAGAGAGAAGGGTAACCATCCTCTATCTTGAAAAAGAGCACCAAATCCAACAGTGGCATTGTTGATATTTCTGTTCTGGACTTGCCCTTGCAGGAAATTATTAATTTTAGGTTGAGATGAATCTTCAACAGGAGGCTGGCATTTGCCATCATCATCATGAAGAACAAAACTAAGAGATGGGTGGAACCGTTGTCTGAGAAGGGTGACTCTGGCAGAAAGGCTGCGCCTGTAAGCCATCTATTTGAAAACAGATGTCTTCTCATATAAGTAAAACATAAAACATATTTGAAACAGAGAAGAAATCATGGGAAAATTTTTGAAACAACTGAACCTGAATTTTGACTACTTGCACTAAGGTCAAATTTAAATGTTACAATAAAAGGGAAATTTTATGCAGTTATAATTCAAACCTCCTAACCAGAGTGGTAGAGTCTTTTTGCTACAATAAAGGTTACCATAATCAATCAAAAATGTCATTCATGTTCCTTCTAAGTAGGATTGTGTGGAATTTTCAATGAACACATGATCAAACAATCTTAATTGACTTTCTCAATTTTATTACCTATTGGGCTACTCTTGCATTTCAACTAATGCGTTGATTTCTAAATTTATACCTTTTAGTCTTCCAACTCGACCATCTCTGCTATGCTTGATTTATTAGTATGTTGTTCTTGGTCATCCAACATTCAGCTCCATAGAGCATAACCGATCTTATTTTGGTCTCATAAACTTTATTCTAGTTTGATTGGGATGCATCGGCCGCATAACAATCCAGACCCACACTTACATTTTTAACCATTAGCCTATAATTATATGGGTATAACAACCTCTTCAATCTCACCATCCTTCTTACCATAGAACCGGTACTTTCTTAACCATCAATATTTACTGGGCAATTTTCTACAGTTTTCATTTCTAAAATTGCAGTTAACGTACCCAATACCACATTCAATCAAGAAATTAATGAAAAAATGACTTTACAATCCAAAAGTAACTCTTAAGAATACAAAGAGCAATTCAAAACACTTACTTGAATGTTTAAAGTAATTCAAAATCCATTCTTTTGGGTTTTCCTCTCGGTCTTTTAGGGCCTTCAACTTTAATATTACTTGTAACCGTAATCGACCTATGTCAAACATTGCCCAAACCATCTCAGTCAACTTTCTCTTAAATTATTGCCTATTGGAGCTACTTCTACATTTTCCTGATTGTGTTTGTTCTCGTTTTATCTTTCCTAGTCTTTCCATCACTTTCTCTTGTTCTTTTGCAGCTAAAATAAAATTAAAAAGGAAAAAAAAAAGGATCATTTATAAAAGATGTGTTTCTTATAGAGATCATAGTAAAGTTAAATGCTGAGATAGGATTCATGTTGGGAAAACGACCAATATACGATGAAGATTAGTAATATAGAAACTTAGATTCCAGATTATGAAACATAAGATCAAGATAAAAAACTTGCGTAAACAAATGAAAGATAAAATCAAAATCACAAACTCACATAAACAAATGAGATATGAAATCAAGCTCAAGACTCACATAAACAATTGATAGATTTTGTGTGGAGATTACCTTTCAAATTCTTCTTCTCTCCTTCCAGGCACACACGGCCGCATAGACTAGAGAGAGAGAGAGACTCGAGTGTCGAACGAAGAAAGCTGTAGTAGATCTATAGTTCGACAATCGTACTTTCTGAGTCAAGCCGTCTAGGTCTTTAAGTAACGAGTTGGTTTGTTGTCTCGTACGAGACCGCGTTGTCCCGGACGAGTCATTACAACTGGAACGAGACTTACAATTATTTTTGAGAGTTACTATTGCTACACTAATTCCTATGTAAATCACCCAAAGAAGTGCACATAGTTGATTTGACGTTAATAAAATTTTGATGTGGCAATAGTAACTCCCTTATTTATTAATGTATAAGTAATTATAAATTATAAATTTATCTCATAAAATAGGGTTGATTATAAGGTGATGATCGGATATCATATTTATATATAGATACTAAATATTTAAATTATAAAAATAATTATTCTAATAAAGATATAAAATCCTCAACGACTCCATCAAGTTGTACTAACTCATCAATATTTTCAAATATCATTAAAGTCATCTTGATTTTCCAACAAGAGAATGTGTGAAATTTCAATAAGGTGCCTATCGATCTTATTTATAACGATTTGGTTTGTCAAAAAAAACACATCAATCAAATCGAAGCATTTTGATAAATTTGGGGGTCTAACTCAAAATCAATTGGCAATGAGTGAAGAGGCCTAAGAGCTTACAAGAAGATAGACAAGGCAATTTGTGTTCGATGTGGGACTAAACTCATTAGAATTAAACTCAACACACCCCCGCATGTGTGGACCGAACTGGGTCAAAACACGTAGAGATATGAACTGGGTTACGTGGAGAAAAGAAAGACCTTCTTAGACACCATGTTAAATTTGTGGGTCAAACTCAAAATCAATTGAAAATGAGTGGAAAGGCCCAAGAGCTTATAAGAAGAGAGTCAAGACAATTTGTATTTAATGTGAGACTAAACTCAACACATTTCATATGAGAAAATATATGTTCATAAAAAAAAATTGTTCAATATGCACTTATTGAATCATTGATCGTCTGAGATTTCAATAAATACACATATGTATATAGGTGCATCTTTCATCTTTTTTCTGAAGTTTCAATAGAGGGATTCTTCTACGAACGCACAATCAACTACATTTGTTAGAAAAGCTTTCATTGACTCTATAGACCCATCTTCCTATATTTTTGCAAGGTACATATCTATCATGTTTATAGCAATTTGGTTTGAAAAAAATATTAATAAACATAATCACATGAGAAATTTTCTATGTATAGATAATTTTTCTAGAGAACTATTATTGCCACACCAACTATGTGCAATTCTTTGGTATTTTATATAGGAATTGGGGTGGCAATGGCAGCTCTCTTTTTCTATTTGGTAGCTACGGAATCCTTTTCGTAATATTTAGTAGGAAGTTACTGAACTAGTGTTTGATGGATACTTTTGAATCAATAAAAACATCTTCTACTTGAACTTACGATTGAAATTTTATTTTTTTTGAAAGGTCAACAAGGTTAAGGAAGTTGAACCTACGATTGAATTTGTCAAAAAAATTTGAGTTCTTAAATCCAAAATCATCCTCTAAAGGTTTCAATGGTGGATTTTCTATCTTTCTTGATATTTAAATTAGAAAAAGAAAAGTAAAATTTCAAAAAAATTTAAATTAACTTGAAAATGACCTAAAAAAAAAAAATCCCCTCCATTGCTTTAACTTCTCATAAATCTTAAAAGGAGATGAATAATCAAATTATAATACTCATTCAAATAATTTCAATAGTTGTCTCAAATTACGATTATGGTTTTAAAATCCGTTTTGATATATAATCTCATCCATGAACGAGTCTAAGTCGTCTCGAACGAGTTTTTCGATACATTTGAGACGTCTCGTTCAACAATGAGAAAAATGAACTAGGGGTTTTAAATCTTGTCTGATAGACTGACTTGTCCATTCGTCTCATCCATTCATGATATCAAGACAACTCCAGTGCTACATCTCCGTCTCAGACGAGTTTTGGAACTTAATTATGATTAGGCTCGTACAAAATCTTAAACCCAAAAAATAGAAATACTTTTTCTCAACCATTCACTGCTTAGTTCCCATATTTTTAATTGTTATGCAATAAGTAAAAGTTGGGGTGCCATCAACAGCTCTATAGTTGAAAACAAACTCGGTCTGTCGGTTTGGGAAATCGAACAAAACTAGGGTTTATATTTCGAAGAAACAAAATTCGATCTCTCTTCTTTCTTTCTCAATCGTAAAGAAACAAAACTCAATCAATCATCCTTCTTTCTCAATCGGTCCGTAGATAGCGAGCTCGAAACCCTCCATTAATGGCGGTCTATAATGTCTTCGTCAAGCTTTTAGACGGCACAAGTGCAAATCTAAGGTTCACTTCACCAACCATCTCTGGTGAATCTATAAAGAGCCATCTCTATGATTTAACCCAAATTCCTCCACAATACCAACGATTAGTCACCGGTTCTCAACAAATCGAAGAAAAAACCCTAATTTCACTTCCTGGTGATGGCGGATTTTTCACTATTCATCTCCTATTACGTCTTCTCGGTGGAAAAGGAGGGTTTGGATCTCTCCTTCGAGGCGCCGCAACGAAAGCTGGACAAAAGAAAACCAATAACTTCGATGCGTGTAGAGACATGAGTGGACGAAGGCTCCGCCACGTTAATGCGGAGAAGAAATTGGAGGAGTGGAAAGCTGGGGCCGAGGAGCGGAAATTGGAGAAGATCGCTGAGGATTTTATTAAGAAGAAGTCGAAGGCGGTGAAGAAGTCCGGTTCGGGTGAATCGGAGAAGTACATCGAAAAGTATAGGAAGGATTCAGAAAAATGTATGGAGGACGTTGAGGCATCGGTGAGGGAATCATTCGGTCTTTACGAGGCTACAAAGAGAAAGATCTTGCCTTCAGCAGGATCAGCGTCAAAGCGGTTGAAATTGTGGTAAAATTTAGTTTTTTTGTTCTTAGGGTTTTGATTTGTTTTAAAATTTTGAATGTGATAATTAATTGGTTAAATTTTTGTAGGATGGTGAAAGAAAAGGTGAATGTGAATGATAGCGAAGATGATGATGATGATGACGACAACGATGAGAAATCTGTTGTTCTTGATGACGTAAAGCGAGTGGTGAGAAGTAAGGATGGTGAGGGGACTTCAGGATCTGTTTATGGGATTCAATCCGATGGGGAATCTTCAGGAACGCAAAGCAATTTGGAGGAAGAAAATGTGATTGTTAACGAAGGGGTTTTTGTGTTGGGCGAAAGTTCTGGAAGTGGTGTGCTTGGCGCCGAAGTACATGTTTCGGATGAACCCGAATCGATGATTCACGAAGAAATAGTTTCGGAAACTGAAGTAATACATTCTGAGGGAAACAGCCCAATTGTCATTGAATCTGGAAAGTGCGAGGAAACAGTAGATAAGAGCACAATTTCGAGCTTCGGAGTAGTGGAAGATTCTGGAAGTGGGGAAGTTGTTACTGAAGCAAATGATTCTGTTGAAGAAGCTGCGGTTGCAAGAGCGAACAATTCTGATTTGGAGAAGCCATTGAATTTCAATGATTTTAACTCAGCGGCAGAGTTGGAGGTATGCTTATGAGATCTACTTATGATTTATTTTTCCCATCACTGTGTATTGTGTTTGCTAGTGTAATCGGATATGTTATTCTACGAATTGTTTTCATGGGACTTGATATCGTCCACCACTGAATTTTGACACTTAGTATAAATCACCAAAAAAGAAACACACACTTCGTCACAATACAATTTTACATACCAATCAAAATACCCAATATTGATCTTTTTGGCAATTTAACTAAGTTTATCAATCCAAGGAAAGCAACTTTGAATAAAATTCTTTCAAAAGAACTCAAATTATTTTGTTGAACACCATCCTTGCATTTATTGTCTTCAGATGTGTTCAGATTCATTTCTAGTCCTTTAAGCATGAGGTGTTTATTTATGTCAAGGTTAGCAAACCGAATGACTTTTTATGTCAGATATTGTTTAAAACAGCTTGCTATATTGCGTATTTGGAAGCATGAGACCGATAAGAATCTCTCAATGTCCTTTGCCAGATTGCAATAATGTAAATCCACAAAAGATTGAATTCCTTCACACTAACATCGTTGAGTTGACTGAATCATGAAACACTAACGGAAGAACCTTGTGGAGTGGAAACCTATTGACTTTGGAGTAAACAGGAGCATCAGTGAGAATTTGGGCCTGGGTGATTTTGGAGTAATTGGAAGGAAATTTTATGTGTTTTTATGGTCCCATGAGAGATTGAAGACTTGAATGCAAACTGGAGTTTCATATGAGTGCTCACATTTTTTGCCAAGTTTTGGGGTGGTTACATAGGTTTCAAGGAAATGTTTGAACCTGGGGAAATATGCAATGCCCATTATTTAGTCGAAGAGAAGTTGGTATTTCTCATTTTTCTTCTTCAAAATAGAGGATTGTCATAGCAAAAACAGAAATTTGGAGATAGTAGTTGAGTCGGGAATGTTCTGCCATGAGATCTAACTATTTCTCACTTTCTCAAAATCTTTATAACCTTTAGGGATCACCTACACTTTCGTCCACCACCAAAACCTCTCGAAATTGCTTCTTTCGAAATCCTTCATCTGTCTTAAACAACCCTTTACTGCTCAAAAGGCTCTAATTTGATACAAGATTTATGTATAGACATACGAAATACTTGATCATCCTTGGGTGCAATGAAATGCCATTGTTGGAAACTGGTATTCTGGTTATTAATTGAATACTTTGTTCTGTATATGCTGAATTACATACTTGTGTATAGGTCTTCAAGAATGAAATGTTGAACAATGAAACTTGTTTGTAGATTCTGTCGTGGCAATGTAGTAGCATATACCCTGTTTATTGTTGGTACTAATATCAATTCTCATTTTTGTTAGGTTCTTGGTATGGAAAGGTTGAAAGTCGAGTTGCAAACACATGGATTAAAATGTGGGGGTACCTTGCATGAGCGAGCTGCCAGGCTTTTCCTGCTTAAAACCACACCAGTAGAGATGCTGCCCAAGAAGCTGTTGGCGAAGAGATAATTTTTTATTATTATTTTACTGAATAAGTTATGGTATGGGGAAACTTGCTACCTTTAACAAGATCTGCAGTAAAACAATGTATTTTTTCTATATAGACATAGTTGATGGTTCATGTAGTTTTTTGTGATAAATGTTTGAAATTGAATAAAGCACTAATACTATCTTCTTTTTGTTAAATTTATTTTTTGTGTTGTGGCCATCCTGATTGGTTGTTTCTCTTTTATTCAGCGAAATCCTTAAAGGGTATATATATTTGCTGGATGATCTGCGGGAAAGTTAATTTGGTCAAAAAATGTGATTTGTCAGAGCTGATGGAAAAATCATTTTCTTATACCTAGGTAAATATTGGGTTTTGGATAGTCAACCACCAGGAAACAATTTTGTTTTTTAATGGATATTTTTTCGTCGATCAAATAAAATCATCTTCACCCTTGGCTCAAATCCTGGGGGAAAAAATAGCTTATAATACCCATTGAAACCAAAATTTGCTGGAAAGCATCTTATGGGCTCAAAATATAACAAAATTTTACCTCCCTCTTCTAACTAACTAATTGAGGATTCTAAAAAATAAATAAATAAATAAATAAAAATTATGCTTGTTATTTATGTCAGGATTAAGATTAGGATCAGATGATAATCATTTTCTTTGATTTGATCTGATAACATTTTGTTTCTACATCAACTTGGAAGATCATAAGATCTTAGGTATATTGTAAGAATAATGATTTTTTGACGCCCCCCTCTGAAACATGCCCCCTCTCTCCTCTTTTACGTGGTATGTGCTAGAATCATAGATTCTTTCCTCGGGATACACAACTACACATATCTATGAGGATGTACAGTAGTGTATCCCAAGGAGAAGAAAATCTATGATTCTAGGTCTAGGTCCAGGCCATATCAGGAGGCGTCAGAAAATCACGACTCATTGTAGATCTTTTCATTGACAAATGAGATTTTTTGAACAATAATAATGGGAAACGGTCAAGGTTGGTAGCCTGTTTTTGGCAAGCACTTATAATCAAATATAATGGAGTAGAGGAATACAAAAGGCAATGGAGAAGCATTTCACAAGTGTGTGCTTCAAGAAACTACCAATCTGCAGCAAATAAGCAAATATTGAAGCTATAAACTTAATTTACCCACAACTATGTTTTGTTATTTTCATCGTGTACTTAATTAATCCTCAAAAATGGCAAATCAAACACGGTTTAATTCACCTTGGTGTAATAGTCCAACCCTCAAGTAAAACATTCTTCACAGTATCTCTTTATTTCTGTTTCATCTACTCAAATTTCTTAAACATTCTCAAATCTTGAATCCCTCGGCACGGAGGCACTGCAGATGAGCCTCGATCCATTTCGTGCAAGCAGCTTCCCCAGACTCCACAATGCATTCGTCTCTCAGCCTCTTAGTGTCAGGGCAAGCACAACAGATCTTCTTTGGCTTTGAGACAGGCCCTGCTGCTGCTGTTGTTGTTGTTGTTGTTGACCCTTGGTTTTGCTGTAATCCTGGTGAAGCCACTGAAGATGGATTATTTGTAGGCATCCCAACTGTACTACCCATTATCTGACAAGTTCTGGGAGACTTTGCTATCCTGCAATTGTTAACATGTCAAAAGTGATTTCAAGAATGGATAATGAGAGGAAAAAGTGTACAAGAGAGAAAATAAAGGTGCATGAGAAACCGGTGAACGAGAAAGGTATGTATGAAGGGGAAGGGAATCAAATATAGGGAAATTTCAATGCCAGTTAAGTACACAACCAAACAAGAGAACAAAACACAAATAAATCTCTTTCACAAGGCTGGAGCTATTTCTTCAACTAGTTAAAAGAACCACCCAATTTACCCATGAAAAATCTTAGATGATATATAGCAAGAAACTCACGACTGCCATGGAAAGATAGAGATGGTAAACACCAAGGCATTTAGAGGTTAAACATGCAAATATAACATTTTAATAAAAAATACAAGGACATTGTGCTTTGAGGGTTTTGTTGTGTCATATTATACATCTGACAACATACATGCCCTGACAGACGCCCTTATGCTAAGATAATTTATAGAAGGTCACTACAACCCATCCTCCATATGCTAATTTATTATGTCATTAATACTTTGATATTAGTAATTTACTTTTAATAGGTTATTATCATTTCTAAACTAGGGCCCTCCCAGGTAGGGTGCTTAAGCTAGGTTGCCTAATGAATAGGGCCAATAAGGTGTCAGACTCGGAAACCAACGAGTGTTAGGTGCAGTGGCCAAGGCATCCCTTAAAAAATGGAGAGGTCTCGAGTTCAAACCCCCTCGTTGGCCACCCACTAGGATTTATCCTTGCTTACCTAGTATGTGTGGTTTGAGGGGGATTGCATGTACCTAGAGGATTTGGACGAGATATGGTGCTCTAAGAGGCTAGTTGTCTTGCCCCTGCTAGTTAGGCCTACGGATCCAGGACCCCCGTGATTATATATATATATAAGGTGTCAGACTCGGATAATAGACCGTTATTCTCACTAGTGAACTAAAAAATCCCGACACAAGCCTATATAACAAGGCTAGCTACAATGGTCAAGGGTATTATCAACTTCTCCCATTCTACACAGCTATATAATAATAAAAAATTAAATGGGTTCATACGTTCAAGAAATCTCATCTCCCTTCAATATTCCTACTAAGCTACATGCAGCTCCTCTCCTCTTGTCCTCTTCCTCGCCTCATATGCCTCTCTCCTTTTCTTTATTGAGGCAATGGTGATCAAACAATCATTGATTTGGTTTAAGTGGAAGTTGGAGCCACCTCACCTAATCCACGAATAATTAGCTTTATTGGAGTTTGATAATTCAGTTTAACTACGGAGGAAATCTGATAAAATGTTCGTGCCTAGACAATAGGAAATTTCATGCAGTGGCTAAACAATGTCAGAATACAATGGTAGCTTACAACCCTTTGTGTTATGTTGTTTTTGTAACACTGCATCACATTGATAGTAACTTTGCACACAATGAGTTGAAAAGTTCTCACTGGAGATTGTTCGTCTCTCATTTTGGTGGCCTAGGATGACACCCTTTGCTAGGATTCATTTATATATATATATTAAATATTGAATCTATAGAAACTTATTAACTGAATAGAGATAAAAATCACACAATAGAGATAAAAAAATATAGAGAGATTATGAGAAAATATGATTGATTCGAGGTCGCCAACCTCCTAGACCAATTCGAGATGGACAATCCCCTAAATCAAAAGGATTTGATTAATATTTCACATTGATCTATAAATGAATATGCAAAAAATATTTAGAGCAATTGCCTAACCATCCAATCCTAATTAATAACAATACAAATTCATCTTAAATTTGACAGAATATTTTAACATCTTCGTCAATAAATACAAATTCACAGAGAGAAACCTTAATTTAACACAAATTGATTTAGCTAGCATGCACAAGACAAAAGACTAGATTCAAACAAATCTCAGATGGAGAGAGGAAGGGTGATAATTAAATACCTAAAATAGATCCAAGCCTGATTATTGACAAAGAATATGAAAGGGGTGAGATAGGAGACCGAAGAAGAAGATTAGAATGAGAGGTGAAGAAAAGAAACAGTAAATGAGAACAAAAACTAGGGTTTAGGCAATGTTTTCAAGAATCTTGACTTCGACCGGTTTGGATCAACCAAGTCAATTTGTCACAAGCCAGTTCAGACTGATTCAACATAAAAAAATAACTTGGGTTGATGAATGCTAAGGACCGTTTGGATGCAGGTGTCAGTAGTACTTAGAAAAGAAGTACTGTCAGAAGTACTATCTGAAGGAGCTGGATAAGTGTCATGGGATGCAGGTTCTAAGAAGTACTGTCAGAAGTACTTCTGATAGAGTTTTGTGTTTGGGAACTACCAGACCAACCCATAATCCAAAATTAAACAAACAAAGTAGCCCCAAATGCTTTTTAATTGTTTGGCCATAAAGAAAATCAACAAAAAGAAACCATCAGTGTCAAATTTCTACACAAAGACTAATTTCAGTGTTCCAGACCAACCCATTAACCAAAACAAAAACAAACACATATAGATGGTGTAGTTCAAACTCATTTTTCATTGGTGTAATCCATTTGGGTCTATGGAACAACAGATGAAGAGGAAGAAGAAGAAGATGGTCTGAAAAATCAATATTATAGTTCTACTCAAGGGTTCTACATAAATCGGTTTTTTTTATGGGCAATATTTGAGAGACTTCGGAAGAAAGTTCTTGGATGGTGACAGTGAGGGTGTCAATATTTCCCATTCAAGTGTTCCATCTTCCTTGGTTAATCCAAGGGTTCTTCAAAAATCAAAAATCAAAAATTGAACGTAGATCCTGATTAGAAAACGAAATATATCGCAGATTCAACCCTCGATAAGAGCTCAAGGACTCAAATCGAAGTCTTATTTCATTCAAATCGAAATTGAAATCAATACTAACCTCTGAGGAATTTTCCGATGCAATTGCTGGGTGAAGGGAGGCGATGATCTTGACAGTATGGTTAGGGTAAGAGTTCGAACAAAACGAAACAGGTTTGGAGTCTTGGAGAAGACGAACTTGTCTTCTATTTGTTGATCGGGGATATTTCATTAAATCTGGTATTTGATAAGGGGCTTTTTAGTCTATTTTCGCGTTCAAATGACGGGAGAGATACTATTGCCGCATCAACTTTTACTAATATCACACCAATTTCTGCCAAAACATAATTAGTGTGGCGTTAGTAAAAATTAGTATGGCAATAATAACTCTCTTGTTTTTTGCATCCCCAGTCAGACTACCGACTTTTGGTGTTTCGTCAAAAACTCATAAAATTACTCCCCACAAAAATTACTCTTTGAAAGGGTAACTCATCCAAACAAACATTTAGATTGACTTTTTCAAGTGCTTCTAACTCCCGAGGGTGTTGGAAGCACTCTCTCTCGTGCGTTTGGATGGGTTTATTCCTTTAAAAAGTAACTTTTGCGGGGAGTAATTTTATGCATTTTTTGCTGGCAAAGTCATTTCTCATATATTCCTCTTTTCATGTCAAGTTACTTTGAACTGAAACCCACTTTAGACATTTCTCACGATTAAAATATTAAAATTGTCCTAATCATTCAAACTCATCATTTTTGTTAAAAAAAATAGATTTTTAATATTCCGATCGAGTTTTGGAGACTCCATTCCGATGAAAATAATTTGAGAAAGAAGAAGAAATCATTTTAAGGATTTTGAAGATACATGTAAAAAATTATGATTTTTTTTTCAATTATTTTACTTCATTTATTTTATGAAAATCGATTAAATATGGCTCATTTGGTTTGAAATTATCTACATAAGTTGTTATTGTAAAGTTTAAGTTGAACTTTCCATGTATTTTTTTTTTATTATTGTCAACCTCACCAATTTTTTTATGGTCGAGGTCAACAATATATATATATTTTAAATATTGCTGAAGTCAATAATAATTAAAAATTTGGTGACCTCGGTAATAATTTTTTAAAAATATTGTCAACCTCAACGATGTAAAGTTCACCCAATTTCATTTTTTTCAAGTTTTGCTGACTAAAATACATGGAAAAATCGACTTAAAACTTGGTATAACGGTGTTGTGTATATAGTTTCAAATCAAAAGAACCATCCTTGGTCGATTTTCATCCAAGATGGAAGCAACACAATTGAAAAACTCTAGTTTTTTATACACATTTTCAAAAAATTTGAGAAAAAAAAATCTTTGGAAATGGCTTCTTCTTCCTTCTCAAATCTTATTCATTGGAATGGAATTTCCAAAACTCAATCGAGATATCAAAAATCCAATATATATATTTTTTATTTTTTTTTAACGAAAAATTGTGAATTTGAATGATTAGGGCAATATCAATATTTCAATTGTGAGAAATGTCTAAAATGAGGTTGAGGGACTATTTTGAAAAGAGGAATTTACTATTTGATAACTCACAAAAGGCAGGGATTAAATTGAAAGAAAAGTTAGTGTCAAGGACTATTAAGTAATTTTTCCTTTAAAAAATAATGACGTGTCCCTCTATATTTATTTGAGATATCACCTTAATTTTCAAATCGATGATTCGTACATTAACTTTGGTTTTCTTTTATAAATCAATGTGACAATAGCATTAATGCCTTTACCATCACCAATTTCATCATCATCATCATCACTATTAACGTCACAATCATATTATCGAATTTTTGAAATGAGACTAATAATACACGTATAAAGCATATGTCACATATTTTTCGTTTATCAAATTTTTTGATCAAATCATAGATTGGGTTTTTGCAACACAAAATTGAATAGAACTTGAATTTTTCACATTCGAATTTTTGTCATATTCCAAATTACTAACAAGGGCTCGTCCATGAACTGGACCAAGTCATCTTAGACAAATTGTTTGATTTATTCGAGTGATGTCATACAACAATGAGACAATGGACTAACTTTTGAGAAACACATTAAATTTGAGATGACTTGTCCATCCATCTCTTAGTGGACTAGACAAATCAGGCGAGTTTTTTCGGTCTCGGACGAGATTTAAAACCATGAAGGGACTGCAAAAAAAAAAAAAAAATAGATTTGTCATAAAAGGACATGGTAACATTGAAGCGATTGACGTGGCAAGTGCACAAAATCATAAATCTTTTTCTTCAAAATACACAAGGAAAAAGATCTACGATTTTGTGCACTTTCCACGTCAACCATGAATGTATCACTCATCATTTTATCATTAGTAAAAAAAATAAAGAGAGATTCTACCGCCATGTTAATTTTTGCTAATGCCACCCCAATTCATATATAAATCATCGAAGATACACATATTGGGAGGCTTTCACAAAAGTTGGCCCAACAATAAAAGCTCTCATAAAGACAAATAAAATAAAATAATCAAATTGATCCAAATTGATTTTTTTTTTTTTTTTTTAGGGTTGCAACTTGGATGAGTTGACTGTCGTGAGCTCAACTTGACCTTAATTAGGGTCGAGGGTTCAGGCAACCCAATTCACCCAAATTTGAGCATATTCAATAGAGTATATAAATTTTTTCACATTAATCAAAACAAAATTAGACTTGCTCAAAGAGCTCAACACACCTAACTTAGTCTAACCCCAATTCATCTCAAGTTTAGAAGCTTAAGTTCAATTGAATTTTGATTAACGAACTTCTCAATGCTTGGGTTGAGTTGAGTCCAGGTTGAGAGATTCACCATTTGAGTTGATCCAATCCACGCCACATTGTAGTCTTGAATTTTTTTTTTTCCTTATGTATAGTGTTAAAATATTTAAACCCTTTTTTTGTTTTCAAGTGAGGAGCTAGTTGTCAACATAGGTGGTTCAACGGGATTTGAACCAAGGTCGTGGGATCAACTCAACTTAATTCTAACCAACTTCACACCTTACCATTTGAGGGGATGGATATTACGGTTATTTATCATCCTTTAATCTTTATCCTATAATTTTGAGATTTGGGATCAATTAAACGAATCTTGCTTCTCTATTCAATATTGTCCAAATCTTTGTATTCTATTACTTGAAGTATATTACCTCTATCTATGTTTATTTTAAAAAAAAATTTCGATATTTAAAACATTCATATATTATATATAACTTATTCCACTAAAAATATTTAAAAAATTTATCTGATAACATGTATTGAATCTCATCTCTCATTGCTCTTGGAGCTCCTTTTGGCGGGAAAATCTCCTTATAAAGCCCACGCACCTATAAAAGCCCATAAACACCAACACCACAAACACCTCTCTCTCCACACCTGCTTCAGAACTCCTCTTTTGTGCCCTAAAAATGTCTGAAACACGCAACTAGATTACTTCTTTCGAACCAGCTTTTGATCTTCAGAAATCTAGGGTTTCTTGTTTTGTTACGAAATTCAGAGAAAATTTTGGAAATTTTCTATTAAATTCTGTTTATAGAACAGAAAACTTTTATCTATATAGATTTTTAGTTTCGTCAAAGCTTTGATTTTTTGCAAAAATGGCGGATGTGTTCGAAGAAGAAGCGGAGCAGACGGTGTCAATCCAAGAGTACCTTAAGAACGTCGAAGAAGAAGAGCTGGTATGGTTGATTTCTCCTATTTTGCATATAACATTCATTTTGCCCTAAATTTACGTTTTTTATCTCTTAATTTTCATTTAAAGGAAGCTGATTTGGTTCTTGGAGGAGATGAGGGAAAGGAATGCACCTATAGTGAGGGTTATATGAAGAGACAAGCGATATTTTCTTGCCTCACTTGTATTCCAGCTGGAAATGCTGGGGTTTGCACGGCTTGTAGTTTATCTTGCCACGACGGTCATGAGGTATTTTATCGAAAACCGATCTCATTTAACTTTAATCAGTGATGGATATAACATGGATTTTCAGAAATAGAGTTGATTTTCGCTTCTATTTTGGTAATTGGTGAATTTGGGATCTTCTGATAACTCAGTATTATATATATTTGACATTTATTGTTGGTATGTAATGTTTAGATTATATTCTTGGTCGATATGATATTGGTTATTAATTTGTCTACACGACGAAAGAAAAGAGACATATTTATAATTGAATATTTGTTTATTGTAGGTCTGTTCTGCACTTGTGCTATAAGGAATCTTGATAATTGTGTTTCAATAGAGGGTACTAGATACATGGCATTGCCTTTTCTCTGTGTGCATTGAGATTTGGGGTGTCTTGAATGGAAACATCATTGGAAATTCTCTGGTTAGATTAACGATCATAAATGATACTTGAGACTTCGACATGGTTTTAAGAAGCTAATTACTTTTGATTGATGGAACTAATCAATCTAATATAGTAAATTGCTTGTTTGGGGTACTTTATACTGCTTGGTGAAAAGTTTACATGTGACATTATGTGGCATTATCATAGTAGTCTTATCTCAACGACTTGGAGTCTTTTCAACGGATTTTGTTCCTCCATTCAATTTTGTCTAAAGCCATGTCTTTTGTCAATTATGATGTGTTCATAACTTCACATCCTCTTTCACTATCTCGATCCCCGTTCTTTTTTTTTTCCCTCACTCATTTAGAACGTTCAACTTGCACCTCCCTAACCGGGGTTGTAAATACTTGTAATGGGCCTTCTTTAACAGGATCAAACCATCTCAATTGACTTTTCCTTAGTTTATCACCAATTAGGGCTACTCCTACATTTTTCCAAATGTGTTCATATTTAATTTTATCTTTCCTAGTTTTTTCTCTCATCCATCAACACTCTCATCTTTGATATGCTCGGTCTAGGCACACGATGATTCTTTATTGCCCAACATTTAGCTCCATAAAGCATAGTTGGACTTATTGCTATATTCTAAACAAATTCTTTCTGTTTGATTAGGATGTCTCTATCACATAACACTCTAGAAGCACTACTCCACTTTAACCATCAAAATAAGAAAAGGGGTTAGTCTAGGATAGTTTTGGTCATCAATATTTATTGTCACTTACTCTCTATGACTAGGAGTACCATTAGTAGAGGTGCACTCCATATACTCTGTCTTGGCTCTACTTAATTTAAAGCTTTTGGATTTAAAGTAACTTTCTACAGTTCTACTTTTGCGTTGAATTAGTTTCAATTAAGTCTCTCTACTTAATTTAAAGCTTTTGGATTTAAAGTAACTTTATTGAGTTCTACTTTTGCGTTGAATTAGTTTCAATTAACTAACACTACATTATCCACAAATGATATACACTAAGATACCTGCTCCTAATTTTAACCAATTGATTTATCTATAAGTAGAAAAAACAAATATGGACTCAAAATCGAATCAATTGTGATTGGGAACTCATTTATCTCTTTTGCATTTGTTCTCACACTGGTCACGAGTCTCTCATACACATCATTATATATATTCTTGGCAATATTTAGTCTTCAAAATATTATTGATCAACTTAGTTAGCCAAGATAATCTAATGGTTTCCTTGGATTTCCATACTTGTGTTGAAATAACATCTCCTAAAGCCACATTTGCATTCAGTTTTTATTTATTTATACTTCTGGTGATTCAGTTCTTTGGAAAGATGTTTGTCCTCTAATCTCCAATGTGTCTCTTCTTTGTCCTCGGTCCCTGTGTGCTACAATAGAGTTGTAGCGTACATATGTTTTTGTTTACCCTAGGTAGAAAAACTATATTTTTCTTTATTGGTGATGATTAAAGGTTCAATTATTGGACATTAATGATATCGAAAGCTTGTGTCAATGATGCCTCCTTTTCTCAGATGCGTGATGTTGCTACTCTGTTCTACTTACATACCAATAAGGATCTTTATTCCTGAATTTGACCTTTTCATTTCTTTCTCCAATGCGTTATATTTCAATTCTTAAAATTGATGGTGTTTGTTGCTTGTTTCTATGTTGAAAAGATTGTGGAGTTGTGGACCAAGAGAAACTTCAGGTGTGATTGTGGAAATTCAAAATTTGGGGAGTTCTACTGCAAAATTTTTGCAAATAAAGATCCAGAAAATTCAGAGAACTCATACAATCAGAATTTCAAAGGTTCGTATTGCACATGTGGTCGCCCTTATCCTGATCCAGAGGCTGAAGAACAGGTTGAGATGATACAGTGCTGTATCTGCGAGGACTGGTTTCATGAGAGCCATATCGGTCTCGAGTCGTCTGATGAGGTTGGATCGTTTATAGTTCTGGTCATTGCATACTTATAATTTTGTAATGCTTAAGCCATGGGTTATCATTTCTCCGTTGGATTACTTATATCATGGTCACTAGGTTTTGGCATGGAGTAAGTCCTTCAAGTGTCTTACAGGATATAGAAAGAGGTATGGTTCGTTATGATTCATCCAAGACTGTCTAATTAGTAAGTCACTTGGGGGATGGGACCATTACCCTGAATTCACATTGATGAGATGGTCCTAAATGTTTGAGTGGTCATAAACATCCAAGACACACTAGATTTTGGATGGTCATAGATATCTTGACATTTTGCCCTGTATTTTTAAACTTGACAATTTATCTTTGTAAATAGTGTCATTTTGAAACTATCCCATCTTAGGGTTTAGTTAGATGGCATGAACATGTATCAGGGGTGCCACTCGGTGAGGTGGTAAAGTCTGCACAGACCTGTTATGGAAACCCCTCCTGTATCTGCAGCACCTGTAACAATACATTTTTTGAACTAATAATAGAGAACTGTATTAAAAATGTCACAGGATTCATGCTGGCATGCTACATCCTCTTTATTAGTTCTTTGAAAACTTTGCAATTGATCTTGTAGTTTTTGGAAATTGTTAGTGGGTTGGTCACTGTATTTGGACTCTGGTGATTTACAATTAATATCAAGTGTGAACTTCAGCTTCACCATTTTTTTTTTTCATCATCACCAGAAAGTTTATATCCGTTAAAATGTAGTAGTGATCCAAATAGGTGTTAAGGTAAGAGAAAGGTGATTGGTATGGTTTGGTCATGTGAAACAAAGGCCGATTGTACCAATTGGAAGGAATGTGCAAGTTGAAGGTTTGAAAAGAGTGACAGGAAGATCCCAAAAGGACGTGGAGGGTTGAGGAACAAGATTTACTTAGCTGACAAACAACAGTTTATATTACGTTTCCAGAATCAATACAGAGTTTGTGCTATTTATCATTCATTTACTAAAACTTATGCCTGTATTTTTTTCCCTTTTTACTCATAGATACCAAGAGATGAGGAAGGAGAACCATTATATGAGGATTTCATCTGTCAGGCATGTGCAGATATATGTTGTTTCTTGACTCTTTATCCTACAGCCATTTGGGCAACAGTTAGACAAATTGATGCTCCAGAAGATAGTACTAGTATCAAAGGACCTGTGTTGGGAGAGACAGCTTCAGCTTGTAAATCCATGTCAGAGATCGAGAATGGCATCACCCCTTCAGACTCTCTGAAAATGGATAGTGGACCTGCTCATGCTGCTTCCGAAGCTGTTTCAGGTGAAAACAATGTGTTGCTTGGAACAAACTCTCAGACAGATATGGGTTCAAATGAATGCGTCCAAAACAATCCTTCAAGTCCGAAATGCATCCTTGTAGTGGATCTTCGGGTCGCACCCTTTGGTTTGGAGAAGAAGAAACCCATGTTTCTTTCCAAAAACTGGAGAGATCTTCTTTGCAGATGTGAGACATGTGAGCTCTTTTATACCCAAAAGGGTATTGGTTTTCTAACCGACAAGGAAGACACAATTGCGGAATATGAGAAGATGGCTAAGAAGAAGAGACAAGAGAAATTGCAACAAGAGGAGGGAGCTGAGTTAAATTTTCTCAATGCACTTGGTCATGTTGAAAAAATGGAGATTCTAGGTGGCATTGCGGATATGAAGAATGAACTTCGGTCCTTCCTGGTATTATTTCCTTTATGATCTCAACTTCTCATTCATTTGATTCTGTTTCTAACATTGTTGCTTCAAGGGTAAGGTGTGGAAATCTACATCTTTTGAAAAAAATTCCCGTCATGAATTGTAAAGAGCTCTGTTTTATATTTGTTTGTGTAGGAGTCCTGTGACTCA